>NW_026622863.1:37025176-37767676 GCF_023065955.2 Ursus arctos | reverse complement strand
ACTTAAATGGTCACATGGACAATTCTTCTCTAGATCTTTCTTCTGTGCTTGTCTCTCTGACCTAGGCCAGAGTCTGGCGACTCACAGTTTCCAGCCATGGGAGGGAAGTTTGGTCTCTCTAAAAGTCATGGTGTGCAGAGCCCAGAGAAGTGTACAAAGCAACCCAGGGAAGAGTTGGCATCACCAACCCCTTTTGCAGTTGAGGAAATTGAGGCTTGCAGGCAATGAGGCGGAGGGTCCAGAATGGAGAGGTGATGGCCACGCTCAGTGCCATCCATCCCACCAGCCAAGGCAGTGACGCGGCTTTGCGGACCTTACACTGGTTAAGTGCGCATGCTCGCAGGGACCGGACCGCCGCCGTGAACCCGCGCATGAAGGGTGCCGAGAAGCGAGTGTCTTTCACAGGCTCATGCCTTGTCTCTTCTGTTTCGTTCTCTGCACTGGGGCCTCTGTAAGACCAGGACTCTCCTCCAGAAGGAACAACCCCATGCAACCAAAGGCCACGGTCTGTTACCCCCTTGCCTCTTGCCTTGAAGAAGATCCCTGGGTGGGGAAGGCACTTCCCAGAATGCAGAAGGGCTCCGGAGCACCTGTTCCGTCTGCTTTTTTTTTTCACTCTTTCTCACCTCCCCCAGACACTGATGCTCTGGATCTGTCCGGGAGCTGAGAGGTGAAGGGAAGGGGGCGAGGAGAGTGAGCTGATAAATAGATCCCCAGCCAGAGTGTTGGCTGCATCAGTGCCTCACCCTCACTACCCCACCCCGCCCCCTGATCTCCCATCCCTACCTGTTCCAAGTTTACTTGCTTTTTGTAAGAGTAGCAAGAACAGGGCAGTGCCCAGGCAGGAGTCAACCAGGCTTGCCGCCAGGGGAGTTCTTGGCCCGAGATGCAGAGAGAAGATTAGATGGAGAATGGTGTTTTAGCTTCCATCCTGTCCCACCTCTTCGGGACTCAAGAGGCTGAGCTGATTGCAAGAGTTTCCTGGACTTTAATGACTGCCCCCACGGCAAAGGCTGGCCCATTGATGGGGCCGACCCTTGCACCGTGCAGGTCCTGCCCTTTCTTGTCATGGCAGGATCTTCCCTGCTGATGGAAAAGCATAATTTCTACCGCCAGAAATAACTGTTCTTTGTTGAATGTTTGCCATGTGCTGGGCTCTGTGCTAAATGCTTTAGACACATAATTCTGCTAACCATTCTCAGAAGATGACACTTTCATTCTCGTTTTATGGATGAAGACTCCCAAGGTTTTGTAGTTGGCCCAAGTGGCCCAGCTTCTCAGGACAGAGTGGAGGATGACCCCGGGCTTGTAAGATTCCAGGATCCTTTAGCAGCTTGCCATATGCCCCTCCAACAGCCACCACCTTACCCAAACCTTTTTCCCCATGTTCATGCTCCTTCTGGCCCTGAGCACGGGGCCACAGACCCATCGTGCGCTGTGCAGCAAATATTTGCAGACCCACCCTGGATGCCAGTGTCTGGGATGAAAGAGGAAATGTGTGAGAAGCGGCCCCCGTTCCTTTGGAGCTCACGTCTGCTTATCTTCCTCTGGTCTGTCCCCACACTTTCTGCCTTGGTTCTTCCAAATCGTAGTTTTCGGTTCTTGATGCATTGGTGTGTAAGAAGTAGCTCATAGGAAAGAGAGGCTCATTATCGTGGGGGAAGACTCGAGAAGTTTGGGGCACTTAATAGCGGCTTAGCGAACTGTCACGTGACAGCATGATGAATGGGACCGGGGTTCCGGGGATGGGGAAGGGAGATGTTGCTCAGGCTACAGGAAGGAAAACGTACTTGTGTGCATTTTCCTGTAATCACGGATTCCTCTGAGGACACCAGGTTACTGGAGCATGTGTTTGGGAGTGACTGGAACAATTTGAGCAGACGTGTATTGAGCACCTGCTCCAGCCGGCCCTGGCAGGTGCAGGGGACACGGGGAGGGGTGGTCCTCAAGGAGGTCAGAGCATGGGGGACACGATAGAAAGTTGTAATCCTGATGTGAGTACCGTGACCGAAATGGACACTAAACAGGATGAGAATGTGGAGGAGGGATGCCTTACTCATCCCAGGGGTGAGAGAAAACTATTAATAGTTTCCCAGAAGTGGGGTGTCTATGCTGAATCTTAAGGGAATAATATGCCAACAATAGCCCTTAGAGCCATCTTTTGTCTTTGTGGCACATTGTCTAGTGCTTTGCAAGACAAGCTACATTGGAGTCACTGAGGGAGTGCCGTGTTTCCCTGCTCTTATCATTTCTTGCCTAGACTTCCCAGTTTGGGGACTATTTCCAGAACTTTCTTGACTCATCTGCTAATCCAAAATATTCCTTCTTGTCGATTTGATGGTTCCCAAAGCCGTGAAGTGACTCAGACGTGTTCTTCCTCAAAATGAGTGTCACGTATCAAAGTGAGACAGTCTCCGATCAGGTGTCCCCGCTGCGTCAGGGGATGACATTGACCCACCTTGGGCTCCTGTACTTGGAATATACTCTGTCCACATTTGTGGCAGAAGGTAAAGGTCAACCAATGTCAGCCGGGCTAGAGGCCACATTCCTTCTTGTGGGCAAGGAGTTCAGAGTCTGCTCTTTCTCTGCCTTTCATCCCTCTGTTCTTTACGCACCCACTTGCTTCATCCTCTCTGGGGCATTGCCCTGGCTGGGTGAATGGTGGCAGCAGGAGACTTTGGGATGCCCAGGTCCTGAACCTTGTACAGGGCCCTGTACAGTTATGTCCAGTGACATGCTGTCTGCTGGGAATGGCCAGCCACATCACCACGTGTATCTTTGTGCCACGCAAAACTCTGGCCAGCCTGAGTGGCAGAGCCAGCGGGGAAGACCTTCAGGCCCCGAGGAGTAACAGTCATCCACTCACAGAAGGGAGAGCTTCAGGCTGGCCTGGAGACAGTGGCAGGCGGCCTGGCAGGCTGGGTGGGCCCCGACCGCAGATTTAGGAAGTCTGGAATCTGGTCTCAGCTCTGCCATTAATGCCCTGGGGTGCCTCTGGGTGGCCTTTCCTCTTCTTTGGGCCTCATTTGCCCCTTTCTCGAATGAGATGTTGGGCTTGGTACCTATCTGTCACGCTCCTGCCACCTCTCTAGCCCTAGGACAACAGGATTCTGAGCAGCCACAGCCAGAATTTCAGCAGAGGGCTTTGGGGGCGTGTCCCCTTGCCCTCTGTTCCCAAGCAAGAGCACGGGTTGGATGGAGGCTACTGAGCGGGGCAGGTGCCTGGCACACGGCCGCTGGAGAATGGCCACCTGCGGTCCACATGGGCATTTGGCCAACAGAGGACAACTTCTGAGTGAGTTCTATCCTTATGTTCCCTCTGTGTGCCCGTGCGGAACCACCCAGGAAGGAAGCTGACCCTGGATCACCCAGACCTCCATTTCCAGAAGGGCTTGAGAGCCAGCCTCATAGGGATGGAGCCCGTATTGTTGGTCCACACTGAAGAAGGTAGCAAACAGTTGGGCCAGTGTGTCCCCAAGCTGTGGGGGTCCCTGGCAATGACTCCCGGGCCGTCTCTTTTTAACGTGGCAGGTGGACTTTCCAAAGCGTCTTTCCCACGTAGGACCTGGTTAAGGACACAATAAACCCTTGCCATGATTTTTATCTATTTTCAGTAATATCTCTCGGTTCTAATTTCAGAGATTAGCTTGTTTTCAAAACACTAAATGAAGGACTAACCTGATCTCCCCGTTGCCTTGCGTTGCCAACACAGCCATAACCACCACCCACCATTGACAAACACAAGCTGCTAGCCACACCTGCATGTCAGTACCATGGGAAGGAGCCCCGAGACTGTCGGAGTGGGAGGCAGAGCATTAGGGATTTCAATTCTGCTTTATTTTCAACTTGAAATGGAGGAAAACAGACAAAAAACAAATAAGAAAGCTAAACAGTTGCGTGAGAGCTAGCAATTTGCTGGGCTCCCGATGACAGACACTGCATTATCATAATTGTCTCTTCTACATGATAGGACAGAAAAATAATAATGTCATTTTATTTATAGCTGGGGTGGCCCCTTTATGAGAGTCATACAAGTTTCTGCCAAGTGGAGTAGGTCAAATGACATCTTTTGATCAGGCCTGTCCAAAGAGATCAAAGATGAATGGCAGGTAATGGATACCCAATGACAAACCAAATCTAAAACAGAAATAAGGCTGCCAGAACTTGCCAGTTACCCATTAAAGGCCCGCCTAAGGAAGGCAGGCTGCTTGACACGTTGGCCGAACACCTAAATCAGCCAAGCGTCAGTGCTAAAATTGTGTATTATCATTGGAAATGGCTATTATTTCCTCCGTAACATTTCTGTTAAGGCTTTGTTTGTGGAGGACTGACCCACAGTCAGAAGTGGAGTTTGAAGGAAGCAAGCCCAAGGAGCTGGCGGGGCACCCTTGGCTTTGGCCATTACCTGCTTTTAATTGTGGGGTCTTCGTACAGGTGCGATGCGAGGGTGGGCCGGCCTCAGGCCCCCAACCCCGTGTTCCTCTGCGCCCTCTGGCATCCCTCGTCTCCTGTGTTCCCGGCTACGTGCAGTTGGCCCCATCATCGCCCACCTGAACCCCAGAACCTTCCCAGAACCTAGGGCCAGGGGAGGCCCAACCAGATGGAAAAATGGAGGGCAACGACGACACCGTTCCTAGCCAGGCTGGGGGAGCTGGGCAGACAGGGGCTGTTCACACAGTCGGTGCAGTTTGCACATATAGAAACGGGTGGAGACAGCTTCCAAAATTATGGGAATAAATGCTATTTTTTTTTCTCAAGCACTTGAGTTATGTAATTAAGTTGGGCTTTGTGGAGATGTTATTTAAAAGGCTTTGGTGGGAAACAGAATTTACTATCTTTTTTGTTTTTAATTTGTGGGGGTGGGACGGGGTGGAATACAAAGAAATAGTCAGAGAAATATTTAGCAACGAGGGCTCCAAGACTGCAGGAGAGAACTCTAAATCCTCGTGTCCCAGGGGACGCACAGGTGGTGCTGTGGGTAATTTTTCATTCCGCAGCGTATGCTGGAATGTTAAAAAATATTATTAAACATTGAAATGAGTATACTAGTTAGCTAATTAGTATGTTTCTCTTTCTTTTAATAATCCCGATGAATTTTCTTTCTTTCCTACCTCCATTCTTTCGCACGTGGTAACCCTAAAGAACATATTTAGAAGCATAATTAGTTATAATTAGAAGCAAACAAACCTAGCCCAGGCTATCTCCAATTTGCTACAAAGAATCACAGGTACTGGGGACAGCGGCAGACATCCGAGTCGTCCGCTGCCTAATGAGAGTTAGGGTTCTGCACACGCGTGCCCGCATACACATGCACGTGTGTGCACACACTCACGTGGACCCTCTCAGGATAAAGGAGCCGGTGCTGGAAGTCCCTTTTGCTTGGCTCTTAAAAGTTTCCCATAGAGCTCACGTTTCTCGATCATTTTGCATTAACTCTGTCTTTAAGTAGCGGAGACACTATGTCAGAGTCGTGGTATCACTCCTTGGTGATGAGAAGAAGATAGACATTTGACTGTTAGGCCTCTTGGCAGGAAATTTGGTAGCGAAGTCCCATCCAATTTGTCAAGCTCAGCAGTGGTCTCTCCTCCATAGGAAGCTGGCAGCCCAGCCCCACACGTCACCTGTCTGGGAGGCACCCCGTAACTCCATCGGAAGTGACAGGCTGCATATGCGGGGCAGCCCCAGAACGTGTCCTCTGTGTTTCTGGTCATTTGCTCGGGGAGGGCACATGCCACTCCCTTGACAGGCAGTCAGGCACCTTTGACATTTGACCCTGCCTTACAAAAAAGCCCCAGCCCCCTTTAGTGGCTCCCACCCACCCCAAACCTCTATGTAAATGAAAGTTTAAACAAATCTGTGCTCATGCTGGCTTTCAAGTGAGGTTTTTTTTTTTTTAATTTCTCTTGAATTATGTAAAGATGCATCACAAGATATTTACGATTTTTTTTAAAAACAGATATTCTTTTTATATACTGATAAAATTGGAAACTTGGAAGCATATTTGGCAAGTGTAAACAGATGGTTAAAGATATTTGCTGGGAAGGATCAGAAACAGTTATTCCTGACTTGCCTGCTTGGCTAAACATTGCTCTGAAAAGTCAACGCACAGGGCACAAAGCAGGAGATTCGGGTCCCACTTTGCTTCTAAACAGAGCGGGCAAGGGCGCTGTTTTCCTTTCTTTATCGCCGTGCTGCGGCTGATACCTGCCCATGGAACTTGAGCCCTCTTCCCTTTTCACCTACAGGCTTGGTGAGGGGTTCTGTAGCAAGTGAGCGGGAAGTCCTGTGTGTTGTCTTCTTCATTTAGGACGCCTGCTGCAAGGACCTCATTCGGAGGGAGCCAGGTATCCTTTACCTTTATGCAACTAAGGGATGAAATTAGCACTTTTCCTTTGCTCTGGGGAACACAATCCTTTTATTCATCAGAGCTGCAATGCTAGGAGGTTTCCTAAGTCAGTGGATACAAAGTTGCCGCAGGAGAGGAGAACGAAATTGACACACCCACCCCTCCCACCCCACTTCCAGAGGGCACAAATCACCACACCAGACATCTCAAACCACAAAACCTGCGGTTCCGCTGATTTGGCAGAAAGCACAGAATTTCACCAAACTGTCTACTATTCCGATTTTCGGTGTGTGTGTCTGTGGGTAGGGGGCGACTGGAGGTTGGGGTGGGGAAGGAGGAAGCTGCCGTATTTTTTACAAGCTTATAAAACACAAATGCTCGTGGCACTTGCTAATCTGAAATGCTTTTAGTAGAATTGTTCAGTAGCAATAATCTGTCAACAGATTACAATTTTGCTTAATTTTAATGTGGCTAACTTAAGATGGTTGTATAGTAAATTTATGCAACTGATCACAGTTATTAAATTACTGCATCTGCAAAGGAAGCAATCAAACCCCTTATTACAGTTGCTGTGAGTGAATGCTAAATGTCAAGGAGTTACCAGTGCGCTGCGGGGAATCGCGCTCCAGTTAAAGATGCATAAAATATCAGCACTTTTTTAATGCTTGTGCATTCAACAAAGACTCCCATCATAATTAACTGGTATGGAAATAAATAATTTTTACAAACTACCTTAGAAACAGTTGTGCTACAGTTTTTGTCAAAGTCTGCTGCTCTATAGCGATATTTAAGCCCTTAGACACATTTCCCTCTAACTCACATATGCTATAAAATATTTAAATCTCACAGAGAGGTTTGAAAATGATATTATAAATCCAACTCCCAGTGCTAAAAAGTAATTTATGATGATTAATTTAATTATACGTTTTAAGGTTTTGATATTTTAAAAACTTGAGATTAATTTTTTTGGTTACGGTCCCAGTCTGACAGTGTGGGGAGAGGGGGCTTCTTTCTGTAAACAGCGAAGATGCTCGTAGGGGCTCAGCTCGACCGGAAAGGTGGAGAGCCCGTTCTGGGCACAGCGGCTGGGTCCAAAGCCTGGCCCTGCATGACAGTTCTGGCCTCTGGAGCAAGTTAAGAGTCGCCATCTGTGAAACGCGAAGGATCAGAGCACGTATTTCATGAGATTCTTGTGGGGAGCCCGTGGGGGAGTGTGTGGAGGGGCCTGGGTGAGCACACGGCCCTTGGCGATGACTCACGGAATGTTACGTGTGGTCAAGGGTGCCCCACCTGTGTCCTCACGAGACCCATCCTTCCAAAATACAGTTTGCTTCCGCTAATCCTATCACCCTGGTGGCAGAGGGCTCTAGTCTCTCCCTTCGCCAGCCCCACCTTCCCTTGGGGACCGTGGGGTTTTAGGACCCTAGGAAACTTACATTATGAACAGAACCCCTGGCTGCCCCGTGCACACAAGGTGCCCCTGTCGAGCCAGTCCTGTGCAGTCTTCTCGAGAGAGTGGCACGACCCTGGCATTTTACTGGGCACCGTGGAGAAGGCTCAGTGTACAGGTTTTGGGCTTTGCGACCTGATGGCCCGGAGGTTTGCGCACTCTTGCCAAAGAGCTGCAGGGGTGGCACCCGACACGGATGCCTGGGTGCCGGGAATCAGATGTCTAAATAGCAGACCCCGCCTGTGGGGACGACTTTTTCTTGCCTCATGTATTCATTCGGTATAAGTTGGTGTGGAGTTACTCGTTCATATGTATTTAAAGGATAACTCTGTAGGGCAATCAGATTCATGCAGACGTCCGTGTGTGTGTGTAGATGGGTGTGTGCACTTGTGTTTATGTTTTTGCATTTGTGTGTGTGTCTATTCACATGTCGATGTATGTGTAATCTATATAAAGAAATGCAAATGAAGCCAAATCTCATTACTCATCCATGACATCTTATTTCCATCAAACAGGCAATGGGGCATTCACAATCCATCCCAATTTGGGCCTCATTGGACTAGAACCTTGGCTTCTGGATGCCGTGTTTTGGCCTGTGGCCTCCTCGATACAGAGCTCACTTAGGGTCTGGAGATGGAATTTGAGAATGGCTGTGTAGCCCTTTGCATTATTTTTTTTATCTTGCCCGCTTTGATGAGAAAAGTGATAAGCATATGTCATATTTTAAGGTAAAAGCAAACACATTTACAAAGATCAGTTAGGGAAATGTGTCTGTCTGGGAATGGGAAGAAGGCTGCTTTTACACTTGATCTTAGCCAAAAGGCCGAGAAGCGATAGAAGGCTGCTTTTACTCAATAAAACATTCAGAGCATAGAAACTCTTAAAAGGAATTCATTTTGTTTTAACTATAACTTAACACCAGTTTCTGAAGTCACCACAAATATTGGATCCCCTGGAATGACTGAGTAGGTGTGCGTCCTTTCTATTTTCTGCGCGCCCTGTGCCTTTCTCATCAAGCGCGGTGCATGGGACGTAGAGTCTTGTGTCTCGGTGACCCCAGCATAGCTGCTGTAGGCCAGCACTTTCCAGAGCACAGAGGGGTTAGTGCAGGCCTCCAGGCCCTTGGGGGCTGTGGGCAGTAACCTGGCAACTGTGGGGTCCTTCCTCTGGGGCGGTGTTGAGAAGTGCTTCCCGGAGCCTGGAGTGGCCCTGTGAGCGGTAACGGTACATACGCACTTTTTGAGATTAAGGTGGTCTCCTGGCTTTTCGGGTGTTATTTCATAGACCCCTTGTCTGACTTTATGAGAGCAGGGAATGTTATCGGATGCTTACAGGGCTGGGATCTCACTGTCCCTGTAACTAAGATGTCCCCCATGTGGAGTGAGAAAGCACCCCGGGAGACCTGAGTTCTAATCCTGGTTCTGTACTCGGTAAGCTGTGCATCGAGGTGGGACACAGTCCCCTAATCTGGGAATTGGGGCAACAGCCAGATCTATCTCATGGGGTGGGTGCGAGGAGAAGAGGAGGCAGCTTAAGGAAGATTTCCACAAACTACTCAAAAACAACAACCCCCCCCTCCAACACCACTACCAGCGGCTGCCACTATGGTGGTCCATCAGGTAAAGCCCAGGGCTGTCTTGGGTATGGTTTCCTGGGAGCATTCAGATAGGCTTTTCCAAGCACCCCGGGGTCCTGAGCCAGCCGGCTGTCCCCTCCGGGAGAGCCCCCGCAGCGGACCCTGTGGTGTCCCCCACTCTGCTGTCTCTGCTCCGTGACTGTACCTTCCCTCGGGACGAGGCTCGCTCAGCCGCACCTCTCCAGACCCCGTGCCATTCGTGTGGTTACTTCCCTGCCACCCTAATTGTGGACAAGATGGCATGACCAGGACGAGGCGTTGGGATGGCACCAGTCCCAGCTTTACCTTGGTTCTAATTCCAACAATTGCCTTTGTACACCTGCCTCTTGTTAAATAAGGTGACATTGGGTGTGTGAAGCTGGTCACCCCAGCCTGGGGGAAAGCCGGTGCTGCTTTTCACTTGCCGTAGAGGCTTTCAGGGACGAAAGAGGGCCCTGCCATCTGCCCCTGGTGGGAAAAGGGATTGGGATCCCTCGCATCTGACTTCCACCGCCCCTGCCTCTTTTCCAGCTGGGTGAGTTGAAATTCCCCGCCATGCGTTCCCCCCCCAGCCTTCTCACCACCGCTATTGTAGCCGAGGGGGGAAAAAAAAGAAAGATTTTTAAAGATTCGCTAATGGTAATGAAAAATATTCTGATATAGCATTAAGGATTTTGCTCCTGAAATGTGTTTAATGTAAATATGCTGTCAGAGACCCTTCAAGTAATTGACACAAGCAGATGATTAGCAGTGTTCTCAACGGTGTTTTTGCATAATCTTACATTTTGACAGAACTCCTCAGCAGCATTTTATTGTCAGTGCTCTGCAATCAGTAAGGACTTTCTTCCCCGGCAAAATTTACTTTGTCATTATAAATCTTGTAAGTGGTCATTTAACCGGTTCTGCGAGCGGGGAGGAGTACCGTTACCCGCACATTTGGGGATAGGTCTTTCTACCGAGAAACCCCTCTGAAAAGTCAACTTTTCGCAGACCTGGAGGAAGTCAGAGGAGCCACTCATCAGTCCTGACCTGAGCCCCGGGCGCAGCTGCAGACCTCCGGGGTGTCAGGCTCTGCAGGGCGGAGGGACCTGGGGCGGGGCCCGAGTGGAGGGGGTCAGCATGACAGAGACCTGGGCCCGTCCCCGCCGCAGCCCTGCGTCCCTGTCCCCCCAGAGGCCGGCCGTCCTCGGGCAAGTTCCTTGTCACCTGCTTTCCAAACTGAACTTCTTACCCCCCACCCTCATGTTGAATTCAGTTCATCTTTGGTAATGGTTTAAAAAAAAAAATTGGTGTTCAATTATAATCATATCTAACTGCCCCAAATTAAACTGCCCTGATCCATAAGCATTCATAACTGCATACAGTTAAGTTACATTAATAGTCAATATAATAAACCTTCACCTTTATTGAAGCTGCTCTTATTTCTACAGCAAGTCTTTAATCTATCTCAATAGATTTCTGGTGTACGGCACATATAGATTTGGCCAGTGACAAGGGTTAGAGTAGTCTTGTAGAACATTTACTTGTAGCTCTGAAAAGCCCACATTCATCAGGGGATGAAGTCGATCAGATTGTACCAGAATCAATGGAAGGCTCGTGGGATCCCTCTTAGGCTTGTAATGCGCTCACCTTCTTTGGAGAGCATTCACACACACACACACACACACACGCACGCACGCACTCTCGCTCACACACACTCTCGTACACGCATGCGCACACACACACACGCACACACACTGCTCTGTCTTAAAGCCATTTATCTCTGAATGTCAAATTGCAATAATTAACCATTATTGATCTTAAATTCAATTAACTTCATTAACACAGGTCATGATGAGGGTGCTTGTAAGGGAAAGGCATTTGACAAGTGTCTTTGCTCCTGTGACATTCCATGTTTGTGGTGGTGGCTCCAGACTGCTCAGACCATCCCCTCGGAGAGGCAGCCGGGATAAAGGGCTGCCCTGAGCCTTGGCTCCGGGATTGGGTGACAGATCTGCAAAGTAGTTTCCCATTGTCGGGCTCGCCGGTGGGCTGCGTGGCAGGAGCAGCGTTTGGGCCCCCCCTCACGGAAGGTTGACGTGGAAGCTTTCCGTCCACATGTGCAGCAGGGCGTCTGCCCCCTCCTCTTTCCAGAGCTCACACAGAGAGCACATTTGCCCCATACTCCGTAGGCTTGTCGCAGGTGACATTCAGGGGCTTCCAGGTTGTGCTGGTCCCAGGAAACAGCCCTCCTGTTTGTATTTTCTGATGCAAAAACTGCTTTCCCTCTTGACCAAGGAGACCTGGGCCCCCTAGCTGGGACCACAGAGGGCTCTGGGTACCCCCACCGTGTGCCATGTGCTCCTTTAGCTACTTTGCGTATTTGGTGACATTTAAGGTAGGCGATGTCACCCTGTTTGGCCAAGGATGTGCGCTACACTTTCCAAGATTGAGGGCACCTTCGCCCCGTGTCTTCACGCGTAAGCAGCATGCGTCAGTGTGCATTCAGGGGAGACGCAGGGGGAGAAAGAAGGGAAGAGCCTGGGTTCTGGCTGCCAGCCCTAGTTCTGTGTTCTGCGAGTTGGGAGGGCTGGCTTCGTCCCCTAACTTCTGTCTCCCAGCCTCAGTCTCCCCATCCATTCAGTGGGCCTGGGACGTGGGCTTACCCTTCCCCTGGCGTGTTCTATGGCTCGGGAAGGTCGTGCTCAGGTAGTTTTCTCCATGGGTGGTGCCGGCCTGTGAGGCACAGCTGTAGGGGGGAAGGGACGGTCCTGTGTGTTGGCCATTGCTTCTGGCTTTTTAGTTCTTTATGGAAATGCTGCTTGGCTCTGAAGTGTCTCAAGGAAACAAAACAAACCAAACAGAAAGGGTGAGCATGAAGTCCGCCTTCTTTTCATTTGAAAGCAATTTAAAGAGCTTTGTCAGGCCCCCAGAGTGTGCCAGGCCTTGGCAGCGGGTGGGGGGGGGGCTGTTAGGATAGTTTATCTCTGCCTGCCCAAGCCCAGCATCCCCTCCCCGCCCCCCGTGGGGGCAGCAGAATCCCTGAAGGGTTTGGGGCACACAGAGGTGGGGGGGGTGGGCCTGGAGTGGAGGGGACAGCCAGGCAGGGAGATGGGCATCAGCTTGGTTTCCGGGGGTGAAATGTTCCTGGTCACTGGAGCAAAGGCCCAAAGGGAACTTCCCAGGGAAGCCAGGGCGTGCTGAGATCACAAAGGTCCCTGAGTGCCACCGGAGGAAGGGCAGTGACCCAGCCACAGGGAGCTCCACTTGGCTCCCAGGACCCCGTGCCAGGAATGGTGCCCCCTGAGCCTATCTTGGGAAATGCCTCTGACCTGATTGCGGGTCTCTCTGCAGAGGGGTGGCATGCTCATGACTGGGTTTTAGGAGCAGGATTCCTTGGGTCATCAGAACACATTAGGGAATGGCCAGGGAAGCCAAGGGACAGGTGCTCTGATTTGTTCTGAGGGCCCTTCCTAATCCCCCCCCCCCACAAAGCCTGGGGTTTCCCGAACACCTGTTTTAGACTCAAAACCCCAGGCCCTAGAACTTTCTGTTGTCCCAGGAAGGAGTAATAGGCCACACTGTGTGCCCTCCCAGCACCAGGCAGCTGTCTCGTTCAGCTGTGACAGCAGGAGAGGGGACGCCCAGAGAGGTTACCCTGCAGACCTCTGTCCCCGCCATGGCCACCTCAGGGGCTCAGGAGAATCGGTGAGGTGAACTCAGGTCACGGTCGGAGAGGAGTGAGGGGAAGGGGCCGAACTGGAAGGGAAAGGGCAGGCCTGAGACCCACAGGTTCCACAAGTGAGGACAGGGCCCCACGTGTGGTTGCAGGCGCCATGGCCCATGGGTGCTTTGAGTATCCCTCAGGCGAGATGCCCGGTAGCCCAGCAGCCTTCGCGGCAGGTGGAAAAGTGGTTCTCCCTTCCTCCTTCCACCAAGGTCAGCAGTGCCAGCACACAGTTTATCCCTGTCTGTGTTTCTGCAGTCCACTGTCACTGGGGGACATCTTTACCCAGAATGCGGATGGGCAGAGGGAAGCAAAGGCGGGGCATCTGGAAATGCCGATGGGCTTGTGGACGTCCCATGGAGCTGGCCCCTGACCCCTGCAGCTTTTCATCCCCGCCCCCCCAGGAACCGGCTGTCCTATGCCTGCCTTCCCCAGTCAGTGCTCTGAGAGGGGGCTTTGCCCTGCACAGAGCGTGACACATAAGAGGTGCTTTTAGATACTAAAAGTAAGTGGCCTTCTATATGTGTTAAAATTTCGCAATACATTCATGAGTGTGTGCTTGTGAAAATTCCAAACCATGCAGAAGAGACCTCCTTTCTCCCCCTCCTCCTACCATCTCCCTCCCCAGCAACGGTGTCCCCTCCTGCACCCGGAGAACACTGTTGCCATTCAGGAGAGGATCCTTTCTCTCCGTGCCCACCACACAACCTGTCACACTCCCAGCTCACACAGAAAACAGTTCCCCATTTGCCAGTGCGTCTTAGAGATCTTCCCACATCAGAATTTATAGAATTAACCTCATTCTTTTTAAAGTAATCTTTTAATTCAATGTAACATGCAAAAAGGCAGCAGACAAATGTAAGTTACAGGTTGATGAGTTTTCCCTGAGTGGACACATCCATGTCACCAGGGCCCAGGTCTGAAGCAGGACATTTCCATGACCCCAGGAGTCCCTGGTGCCCGCATCCAGTCACTCCCTCCCAGTGGGACACCACAGATCAGTTTTGCCTGAGTTTGAAATTTATATAACGGGATCCAGGGAGTATAGAATCTTTTGTGTATGGCGTCTTTCCATGCTTGTTCTGCTTGTAAGATCCTTCCGGTTGTTTTGGATAATCGTTGGTTCCTCTTCGCCGCTGTATGCCATTCTGTCGTGATACAGTCGTCCATTTGCTGTTGATGGACATTTAGGTTGCTTTGAGTTTCTTTGCTATTTTGAATGATGCGCCAAAGGCTGTTGTGGTCCAGGTCTCCGGATGGGCTCTGCATGCATTTCTGCTGGGGAGGCATCTTTGCGGGGAATCGCGGTGTCACGGAGCAGGTGCACCTGTAGCCCAAGTCGGGACTGCAGGTTTTCAGAGTGGTCGTACCGGTTTCTACTGTTGTGCCTGCGAATGAGCGTCCCCGCTGCTCCGCACCTTTGCTGGCATTTCTCTATTCTTATGAACTGCTGCATATTGTTTCAAGGTATAGATGTCCCCCTTTTTTTGTATTATATGGAATATGGCTGAGAACATTTTTCAACATAAAGGGTTTTTATTGGGGGGGCACATATGTGAGTATTTCTGAAGTATAGATTCCTAGCTGGGTCAAAGAATATACATATTTTCAAATCTGGTGTATGCCGCTGAATTAGCCTCCATAAATTGATTATGTGATGCACTAGCCAGTTGGTGAGAGGGTTGTTTTACGTTTCTTTTTTTTATTTTTCTCTTCTCTCTCTGTTGGTCTCTCTCTTTGAAGGTTGGTGAGCTGTCGAGTGTTCTTGAATCTAGTGCAAGAAACACCTAAGTCAGACTACACAAACATCAGCATAAATTTGTGAGACAGGATATTTGAAGGGAAACATGTAATGTGATGCCGACAAGCCAATAGGCACTATTTATATATTGGTTTAGGGAACCCTATTTTAACCTATCTTAATAAATACAAGTGAAGTTGAAATCAATGGGTATTTATATATGTCAGTCAATAAAATATAAATATAGGGGCGCCTGGGTGGCACAGCGGTTAAGCGTCTGCCTTCGGCACAGGGCGTGATCCTGGCGTTCTGGGATCGAGCCCCACATCAGGCTCCTCCGCTGGGAGCCTGCTTCTTCCTCTCCCACTCCCCCTGCTTGTGTTCCCTCTCTCGCTGGATGTCTCTCTCTCTGTCGAATAAATAAATAAAATCTTTAAAAAATAAATTAAAAAAATAAAAAATAAATATAAATCATTTGAAACTTTATTTCTTCAAACTGTCTAGGATGATCACGTCCCCTATCCTGGATGTGACCTGTCCATATAAATGGTGATCACGTGTGTGTTAGTAAAACTTGGTGTGTGCTCAGTGTGTGCTAGGTGGGTGTTGTCTGAGTGCTGGCTGAGTGCTAGGTGTATGCATGGTGAGTACTGGCTGAGTGCTGGGTGAATGCTAGCTAAGTACTGGGTGCTAGGTGAGTGCTGGCTGAGTGCTGAGTGAGTGCTGGCTGAGTGCTGGGTGCTAGGTGAGTGCTAAGTGCTGCCTGAGTGCTGGGTGAATGCTGGCTGAGTGCTAGGTATATGCAGAGTGAGTTCTGTCCCAGTGCTGAGTGCTGTCTGAGTGCTGTCTGAATGTTGGGTGAGAACTGCCTGAGTGCTGGGTGTGTGTTTTCTGAGTTCTGACTGAATGCTATCTGAGTGCTGAGCAAGTACTATCTGAGCACTGTGTGAATCTGTCTGAGTGCTAGGCTAATAGTGTTAAGTGCTGGCTGAGTGCTGGGTAAACACTGGCTGAGTACTACCTTAATGTGGGGTGAGTGCTGGGTAAGTGCCGGCTGAGTGCTATCTGAATGCTGTGTGAGTGTTGTCTGAGTGCTGTGTGAGTGCTGGCTGAGTGCTGGCTGGGTGCTGTCTGAATGCTAGGTGAGTGCTGGCTGAATGCTGGCTGAATGTTGCTGTCTGAATGGTAGGTGAGTGCTGGCTGAGTGCCGACTGAATGCTAGGTGAGTGCTGGCTGAATGCTGGCTGAATGCTAGGTGAGTGCCGGCTGAGTGCTAGTTGAGTGCTGGCTGAGTGCTAGGTGAGTGCTTGCCTGAGTGCATGCAAGATGAGTGCTGCCTGAGTGCTGGCTGAGTGCTGGCTGAATGCTAGGTGAGTGCTGGCTGAATACTGGCTGAGTGCCAGCTGAATGCTAGGTGAGTGGGTGAATGCTGGCTGAGTGCTGGCTAAATGCTAGGTGAGTGCTGGCTGAATACTGGCTGAGTGCCGGCTGAATGCTAGGTGAGTGGGTGAGTGCTGGCTGAGTGCTGGCTGAATGCTAAATGAGTGCTGGCTGAATACTGGCTGAATGCTAGGTGAGTGCTGGCTGAATACTGGCTGAGTGCTGGCTGAGTGCTAGGTGAGTAATGGGTTGTTCACTGGCAGTGCTACAGGCCTCCCTCAGGAAGGCCTCCTGACCCAGGTGGCTACCATGCTGGTACCCGTGCAGGGAGGGAAGGGCCGAGCTTCTCTCTGGTCCCTGGGAGCATCCACCTCCCGGTTTTCTCTGCCATCATACGATAAGCACCTGTGTCAGGAACTCCTGAGAAATACTGTGGCCTTGACTCTGCGTAGTGGGTCTGTTCTGTGACGTGGGAATGAGGGGACATGAAGAGATGTGGGAGAGGTCAGAAGGCTCTTGGAGCTGCTCTGCCCTGCATTCGAGAGTGGGAAGGGAGCTGGTGGGAACTTCTGCCACTTGGTCTGTGGCAGTTCTTAGGCTAAGCAGCTCCCACCTAAGGCTGTGAATTGGACCGGGAGTCTGTAAGAGTGTAGACCCCCCCAGGCTGTGTGAAGGGTGCATAGATAAGGAACACTGGGTCCTCGCCTCTGTAATGCGCACGGAGAGCCGTTTGTGTCCCTGGTTAGCCATTGTAAAAGCTACGTGGGGTAAACGCCAGAAGAGACTTTGGTACAAGTGATTAGCTAAGAATCATTCCTTATATTTCTCTAGAAGTTAGAGTTTAGAGAGGACTTTTCCACTCATGGAGTCATCACTGAGGTTAAAGAGGTCGCTTTCAGAGGGACAGGTGAAAAGGGGCTTCCTGGGGGAGGTGGAATGAGCAGGGTCTTGGAGGTCTGGGAGGAGGATATGAAAAGATGGAGCATGTTACACACAGTGAAAGAAACTCATAGACCAAGGAAGGGCAAGGGAATGTCATCAGGGAAGGGTGGCTTGTGTGTCTGAGGACAGGTGGGCAGTGGAAGATGAACTTGGAAGGTAAGATGGAGCTTGGTTATGCTGAGATTTGAATATGAAAGAAGTTTATGAGGGTGTATGATCCTCTAGTGCCCTGTGATCCATGTAACCAAGGTCGTCTTGACCCCATAAAAGTAAAACCTATGATTCTGACTTATTCGACACCTTCTTATTCCTAAACTAAAGCATCTAGAATATGTATTTATATCATATACATGTTGGATGAAAGGATGAGTTTTTGGATAGATGGATGAGTGGATGGATGGATGGATGGATGGATGATGGGTGGATCGATGGATAGATGGATAGATGGATGATGGATGGATGGGTGGATGGATGGATGGATGGATGGGAGGATGGATGGATGGATAATGGATAGATAGATGGATAGATAGATGGATAGATGGATGATGGATGGATGGGTGGATGGGTAGATGGATGGATGTATGGATGGGAGGATGGATGATGGATGGATAGATGGATGGATAGATGGATGGATAGATGGATGGATGGATGGATGGATGGATGGTTGGGTGGATGGATGGATGGATGGATGGATGGATGGATGGATAGATCAGTTGCATGAATCAATTGTCTCCTCTTCCGTGTAAGTCTTCATTCCTCTTTCATGGAAGCCATCCATTTACCTTTTCCCTGGATATATAGTTCTTTTGGTGCCATGAAGAACAGCCAGTAAAGCCCAGCAAGAATTTGAGTTGTACATGTATAGTCCACTTTGAAGAGGCCCATTGTAAGGATTACCCAAAATTTCCTTAACCTATTGCCCTATTCTCAACGGTGGTTCCCCCAGGTTTTGAGATCGTCGAGTGAGCATATAGGCAAGAGTTCTCCTGGGGTTGGTAGCTGCCTCCTTGGGAACCACAAGCTATCCTGTGAGGATCTCTCTGTCTGACCTCCAGGAAACCCCATGCTCCAGAGCCGAAGGTGTGTGAGGCATGATTCTTCTTAGCCATTAGCAAAATTGACCGTTGCTCATGTGTGCCATGTGAAACATCTGCGCATGTCCCTTGCCCCTAATAATTCACCCAAGCCCTATTTGCTGCTGTCTGAAATCCACCAAGGTGCGAGGAGTTTTCTTTGGATGAAGTGTGCTTGAAGCCAAGCACAGAGGGGACTCCGAGGGTCCCCCCCCCCCGAGTATTTATTTACGTTTTATTGTCTGAGGCAATTGCTTTGAACCTGACTGTGTCTTTGATCCGTGTGCTTCCCTTGCAGCAGGGTGGGTGCCCAGACTGTGGCGGAGCATATCCCCCAGAAGCAATGGGGGGAGTGTGATCTTAGAACCGAGGGAACTCGCTTCCCTTGCTGATCCAGGGGAGCCTCCAAACTCCCTGGCCTCCTCATTATCTGACCCACCTCTCCCGCAGGGGAAGGTCTCGGGAAGGGGAGGGAGGTTGTTCCGAAAGGCTGCTGAGATGGCCGAATGAGGCTATCATTGCCACAAGAATCCATAGAGAGACGCCTTCGAAGTGTCTTTCTTACCCTGGGGCGGGAGCTGCACGTGTGGCTTCGGCAAGGTCCTCTGCCACCTCTATAAGGACAGGCCTTGGTCTGGGTGCCCAGGCTTTGGAAGATGCTGGGGTTTCCAGCAGCTGGGAGGCGGCCCCGGGACCTGGCTGTCGCTGGCCTCCTGAAGAATCAGCAGCAGCCTGTGATGGCCGAAAAAACTGCTTCCGGCCACTATGGCTCTGCTGAAGGGTGACGTTGCCTTACTCATGCCGACTTTATGCACCAATCAGCTAATGCCATGCTTTTCTTGGCATGAAAGCATCGCGGCTTTATTAGCACAGAGATACCCAACTGAACACGCGTACATCTTGCCCATTACATCAAATTAACTTGTACAAAATTAATATTCCTGACCTTGCTAGTGGGGAGAACAATCAATCTGGGGAGGTTGTCATCCCAGCGTGGCCAGCCTTCTGGAGAACTCCTGACCACGATCGCTTCAGCCACCATGTCCTTCCCCAGAGCCTAGCCATGCTTTCCTAGCTCCTCTGGCCCAGCTTTGGCCCTTTGGGGGATTATCCTGTTCCTGGGAAGCCCAGGCACCCAGCGGGGATGCCTGGGAGGCCCCTGGTCTCCCCTGTGCCATCCGTGAATGCCATGTCTCCTTGTCCCCGGAGCCTGTGACCTCCATCAGTGCAGATGGTTTGGGTGACGCCTTGTGACTGTAGGTGCCCAGGTGGATGGCTGGAGAAACCGCATGTTCTCTGATGGAGATGGGACCTCCTGGGTGCCAAGCCATGCATCCTTCCTCCCTGGACTCAATCTTCTCTCTCTGTTGTCTAGTCAGTACCAGAGGCCCACGGCTCAGTGTGAATACCCGCATTTGGCTAAGCTCTCCCGGACTCCCATCACTCACTTCTTCCTGTCATCTCCTCCTCTCTGGGCACAAAAGGCAAGGAGGGTGAAAGTATTCTGTCATTGCCAGCCCAGGCCTGGACACCCTGCCAGTCCCTGCCCCTCACCCTCCAGGCTCCCGGCAGCCCATTTTATGGGGTCTCAGAACATCTGTGGGTAACTTGGGGCTCCACATCCAGTCGCACCAGACAGGGCAGTTGCTGCAGAACCGGCTGCACCCACAGAAGAGAGATCCGTGTAAAAATAACCCTGAGGGCACAGTGTCCGGGCACCTTGTGGGATTCCTTTGTGGAGCAGAAATTCCTGTGTAAAATGGGTCAGTCTGCCTGGATTTTCTAGGTGTGTTTCGAACAGAGGGAGATTTAGGTGAGGTTTTCTGGGGATGTTGAGCTCTTTCCCCATAAAGAAGAAGGCAGCTCAGGGCAGAGGCTGACGTGATGTGGGGCTGGGCCGAGCCGGGACCAGGTGGCTGGAGGCTGCCCGGCCTGTGGCTGGCACCCGAGGGGCCTGGGTGCTGGAGGTGGCCCTTCTGTGGGCGCCGAGGGAAGGGTGTCTGGTCTAACCATCGCCCCCATGGCTCCGGGAGCCTGGGAATCTCGAGTCAGGTGGCAGTGGGCGGAGCTGTGGGGTGAGCCAGGCTTGGGGCCGCCCCTGCCTGCTTCCTTCCCAGAAGTCCTGAGGATGACCCAAGCCTGGGGGCAGCACGTGTGCTCAGAGATTTTAATTTTGGGCATGCTCATCTGATGTCTCTTCCTTCCTCCCCCTCCTTCCCTTACTCTTTATTTCTCTCTGTTCTTCTTCTCCTTCCTCTCTGGCTCTCTTCCTTCTCCGCAGCACACAAGGTGGCCAGAGGGAGAGGGAGCAGAGCCTGTTCTGCGTGGAGGGCTCTTACCCAGCAGGGCTCTGCTGGCCCCCCTTAAGCCCCCTGTCCTGAAAGGCAGTCTGCAAGTCTGGGGGTCTGCAGACCATCTGCTAGGAAACCTGCGTTTGCAAGAGCAGGACTCAGCCCAGAGGTCGGACCCAAACCCCACCCCTCAGTGTAGGCCCCTGGGTCATTCCTGCAGGTTCCTGGGGCCCTCCTTCTATCTGCAGAGTCCCTTTAACTTTTGGAAAAGCCCTGATGCCCTCACTCCTTATGGAGACCTTGCTTCTTCACAAACACCTGGGAGGTGCGGGTGGTGGACCTGCTCCCCATCTTCTCCCCAACCATGCCTGGGCAAGAACTTGGAGCTCAAGGACCTGAAGCCAGTTTCATGGTCACAGGAACAGCACGTGACAGAGCAGGAGCCAAGGCCCAGGGTCTCACTGTCTGTGACATCACTCACTGGGGCAGGAAATCACGCAGGGCAGGACCGCCAACAAAATCAGCAGGCCCTCTCCCAAGTGACTGCTCTCCTGCGGCGGGGCTTCCCAGTTGTCCCCTGTCATGACCAGGAGTCTGCTTTGTCGTGGGCCCAGGCATGGGGGAAGGGAGCTTCCGAGGTGGCCAAGACACCCTGGGGTGACCCTGTGTGTTTCTGGGTCTAAGTCATATCCTGAAACAGGGAGAGGACTCTGGGCCTCACTAGGGGGCTGCGGGTTTGGGTTCTTGAAACTGAACTTGAATTCGATGTATGGAACAGGGAGAGTAGCCTTGGCTGTGAGGGCAGGTGCACGGCAGCCCTGAGAAGGGGTCAGGAGGGCCGGGTTCCAGAGCCCTCAGCCTTTGTCACACGCTGTCCAGTTCAGGCCTGCCGCCCGGGCCTGTCTCCTGGGCAGTTCCGAGTCTCAGAGGTGGTCCTGCGTGGGAGGGCCTGAGAGGGAGCCCTGCGGCTTGCGGAGGCCCTGGCCTCCGGGGCCTCATCCTCCCGGGACTTCCAGGCCAGGCAGCCCCCTAGCTCTGGGGCACATCAGCGCTGGGGCAGAAGCAGGCCTTCCACGTGTTCTGCTCACCAGGGTCAGCTGAGCAGTCAACTTCTTGGTCACCTCCTCAGCTGGTGAAATTATTCTTAAAACAACAACAAACCACCCGCGTCTTTTGAAAATCTGAGTGCTCGGGGGAGGCTGAGACTGGCCTGAGCCTCCAGCCTTAGAACTGACCCAGGGCAGCTCCCCCGGGCCCCCTGTCCTCCCCAGCCCTGCACCCAGCTGGGGCTCAGGCCCTCTCTGAACTCACCAGCCTCCATCCTCGCCCCTGGAATATGTCTTCTGCCTGTCTCTCCTCAGATGTCTGTCACTGGTTTTCTTCCCTTCCCTGCTGGCCTCCCACTCCCTCGGTGGCCTCTGTCCCTTCCTCTCTCTGTGGCTCTGTCTCTGGCTGGCTGTCTCTCTGTGTCTCTGTCTACCTCTTTGTCTCTCCCTATATCTCTCTGTTTCTCTGTCTGTCTGTCTGTCTCTGTCTCCCCCAAATCCCAGTCCTAATGGATTCTTCTCTCCTTCCCCCCTCTTTCTCCTGGTATTCTCCTGTCTCTGCTCCCCCCCCCCTTCTCCTCACCCTTCTCAACACAGGACTCCGGACTTGCGGATGGGGTCTGTCCTCCCCCTGCGTCCGCTCCCCTCTCTCCATGCCAGGCCCAGGCCACTTCATGGATGAATGACAGGATCCCATGGGCTACAGGAGGCAGTCCTCTGGGCCGCCCTTACTGGGGAGGGGAATTTGAGGAAGCTTTCAGAAGCAAAACCCCTTCCCCAGGAGTCTCCAGAATTTGAAAACAGAGGGCTTACTCTGAACCTTCCTTGTAGTGCAGAAAATGTGCAAATCGGCACGGCCCTGTGCGTCCTCTGGGAGCAGGTTGCTGCTGTGCCTTCTCCCTCCTGCCCACCTGCCTGCCACTGCCCCATGGCCGGAGAGCACAGAGCCACAGGGACACTTCAACTTCCTTCATTTCCTCCTTTTGGGAGAGAGTCACAACAGTGTGATGAAGGTAATTCCCACTTGCCCAGAAATGAATTCCATTATGCCCCAGCTTACTGTTTTGTATTTCTATCAAATGTATTAATTTCTTTTTACCTAGTAGTTGAGTTTAGTTAATGACGAGAATAAATATTAATGAGGGAGCTGCTGTCTCCCAACCTGATTACGTGGTCGTCTGGCTTTTCACTCCTTGGACATGTTCTTCATCCCCTTGGACATGTCCGTTGTCCCCGCGGCCACGTCTCAGGAGGCAGGAGCCCTCGAGACCCTCGTGGAAGGGCAGGCATGGAATCCCTGGTGATGGGAAGCTGGGGATGGCTGTGACGTGGCAGCCTGCTCCATGTCCCGGGAGCAAGGCCCTCACTCCGCACTCCTTCTTTGTGGTTCCCCCAGGAATGGAGTCAAATCTCCTTCACACGTGCACTGACTCCTGCAGGGTCTCAGACGAGGGGGTTTGGGAGTGTCCCACCTAACTTGTCAGAACACCAGCTTCCTCCAGCGCAGACGAGGAATGGTTGAATCCACCTGCTGGGGCCCTGGAGAGGGGGTCAAATGCAATGAATGGGAAAATGGTTCATAGACATGCGCGTATTAGGCTAGACCATTGATTTTCAACCTTGACATTCCAGGGGTCCTGGGCTATGGGGGTTTGCAGGGAGCTTGTAATTCTGACGGCTTTGGTGTCACATGAACATGCGTTTCTACCCCGGAGTCCCCTTTGGTTCTGCGTGAATGAAGTTCCGCAGTTCATTCACCTGCCCCCGCATACGCCCTTGGCCTTGAGCTCGGGAGAGATGGATTGCCTGTTGCTGCTTTCAGCGCTTGCCCTCCGTTGCGGGGAGCAAGAGTGGGGACGCACAGAGCCAATCAGTGGCCGCAGATCTGGAAGAGCTCACCTCTTGGAGAGAAACTTTTTCCACTGAGCCACTTGGGGAAAAATGAAACACAAGGCCCCCGTCCGCCCCTTACTCACTCGCTGGCCTCCACTCCCGCGTGTGTCTTTGAGTCTTTGCAGCTGTTGACTTGGTTTGAATAAGAGTCCCCCACCCCCACTGCTGGGTCCTGCGGGAGAGTTTCAGTTTCATTTGTTCAAGAGCGAAGAGTCAGGCTAATGCATCCCTGGAGGGCCGCATTCAGGGGGTGGGCACCGCCTGCGTGGCTCCAGGGCAGGGAGACCACCTCCTCTCTTCCTCAGGGGT
This sequence comes from Ursus arctos, assembly GCF_023065955.2. Classification (NCBI taxonomy): domain Eukaryota; kingdom Metazoa; phylum Chordata; class Mammalia; order Carnivora; family Ursidae; genus Ursus; species Ursus arctos. Next base: position 37,743,884 of record NW_026622863.1, on the reverse strand, counting down.
GGGGGCTGTCCTCCTGTCCTTCCGTCCCAGAGGCGCTTCCCCATGAAGTAGTCACACACAGGGGGAACTGGTCCCGGAAGGACTTGGGATCAGACCCCAGCACATCTGTTCCGCTCTGGGACTGGCCGGAGCCTGGATCCATGTAGATGTCTGGGCAGCTATTAGGAGATTCATTCATGGTGTCCGTTCATTCATTCATTCCTTCATTTCACGGGTATATGTTGAGTGGCTACTGCGTGCCAGACGTAAGGTTGTCATAAGCCGACGCTGGGGGGTAGGGGCTGCTGACCACATGAAGCTGACAGTCTGTTCGAACATCCTGGAACACCTGGCTATAAGCCAGTGATTCCAGTGGTGTGCCTTGTCATAAGAAGGGAGAGGACGCTAAGGGAACAAAAGGTGGGGTCAGAGAAGCCCCCAGACATTACCTCTCACCCGTGGCCTGGGGAAGGGCAGACTGGCTCCCCTTGCATCCGCCCTAGGGTTTCCAGCAGAGGACACAGCGGTGCACAGTGGACAGTGAGAGGCCTCTTGGCACACACTAGAAGCTGCTGGGCTGGGGAGGAAGCAGGGCCAAGACAGGGGAGGACTCTGGGGTTGCTTTGAGGAATTTGAGCTTCCTCCCAAGCCAGATGGGAAGTCACTGAGGGTGTGAGTTGCAGCGACTGGCTTCTGCATCAGTAAGGATGTAAGGATCGGATTGGGTGGCTTCTTCCTGGAGAATAGAGGGGAGGGGCTGGAGGGGGGGCGCTCACTGAGCAGAGGGCGGGTGGGGAACCGGAGGAAGGGCAGGTCCTGTTACAAAGGCTGGTAACAAGCCTCTTGCTGCTGGATGTAGTCTCCAACTACTCTCTTTCCAGAGGAGACGGTGACTACCTGTTGCTCACCTCCTATGGGCAAAGCTGGGACGATGTGGAATGGGGTCCTTGCCTTGGAGAATTCAGATAAGAACATAGCGGATGGTGTCCGCCATTGGCTCTCAGGGAGGAGAGGCCCCTAAAGGCCAGCGTGGTGGGGATGGGGACCAGCTTCTCACCCAACCTACCTGCCCCCCAGTTGACATCCCACAATCCCCTCTGACTGACTGGAGACACCCAGTCTCCCCTCCCCTCCTTGCCTGACTGGGACATTAACTGTCCCAGGGTCCAGGAGACCAGGGATTTTGCTCCTTCGTCCAGAGAAGAAAGGCCTGAGAAATACCTCAGCTTAGCACGTTCACGAGGAACCCACGCTTGGAGGAGCGAGCCTGTTTCTACCTCAGTTTACCCCTTACTCAGAAAAGTCATTAATCAAGGAAGGAGACAGGGGAGGAGCCAATGCCCCGTCTCACACGGAGGGGGAAACTGAGGCCTATAGAAAGGAGGTGCCATATACCGCTCGGCGTGCACCCCCGCTCTGGGCATGTGCGGGTCCTCAGTTCGACTTTGTGGAGTGAATGCCTCTTTCCTTCTCTTAACCCCATGGGCCAGCGCTCCTTCTCCTCCCCCTCCCTCACCACATTGAGTGGCAAGAGTGGCCGTGGTACTCTGGGAGGAGTGCCATGATTGTGAGACGGAGCCCCACAGTTCGTGCTCTGGCCTTTATTTTAACGTGGAGGGAAGGACCGATGGGCAGAAGGCCGAGGCTCAGCCTAGGGAGGTAGTCCTCCCCACCGAGTCTGGAAAGGACGCGGCAGTCTGAATAGATGGCGAGGTCCCTGGCACGGCCGTGTGCGAGAGGGCTCACCGGGAGCCTCAGAAACCGTGACAAGGCCAGCGGTGGTGTGTGGGGTGACGCCAGGTCTCCCCACGACCCAGCACCTCTTGGCACCGAAGCTTTTTAATTTTCCTCAGAGCAGGATTCTGTTCCCACCAGGGAGGTTGGCCTTACTTTTCTTTCAATATTAATTTCCTCTTCAGTCGTCAGACTGGTGGCGTTCTGATCGGGCTGGGTGATTTACAGAGCATATTGGAGGGCATCGGGGGGCATCGGGGGCCCCGCGGGGGTCAGGAGCCAGTCAGATCAGTGAGGTGCCTGTGGGGGTGCTCCAGACAGCCCTTGCATAACCAGCACTGTGCTGAGGCTTTCCCGGGGGGCCCCGTGCTCCTGGGTGGGAGGTAGCCGGGCAGAGCCACTAGATTTTTCTCTTAACTGGTGGTCCACGTGCCATAGTGGGCCCGTTTGTGTCTGCCATTGGCCTTGGCTTCTTCTGGCTGCCCGGTGTCCTCCCATCGCTGCTTCAGCTGGGCCATTTCTGGATCGTTGCCTCTTGCAGACTTAGTTCCGTGGGAGCCATAATAAGAGCAAAGTACCCAGAGTGCAGGTTCCGGTTGCAGGCTGTGGCTCAGAGGGCCACCTTCAGGGGAGAAGGGACTCTGGGGTGTATCTCTGTTTCCACGGGGCCAGGCTTTTCCTTGTGTCTCAGCTGGAGGGATGTAAGCCAAGTGGTTTCCTCCTCCCTTCCATGTTCAGAACGAAGGCCCTTGGATGGAAACATAATGCATCTGGGCCCCTGGGGCGTCTCTGCAGATGGTGGGCTGTGTCTGGTTAGATCCCCATCGCCCCATTCTAGCTCCTCTCCAAGAGGAATGCAGACCCGCCCTGGACGCTCGAACCGGCTCATGCTGTGTGTCCCTGGCTAGGGCGACTGGCTGCCCGGGTTTGCCCGGGTCCGAGAAAATTCTCGGGATGCAAGACTTTCATGCTAACACAGGGGCACTTGCAGGCAAGCTGTGACTCTACCGGCCCCCCCTCCCCAGATCTGCCAACCCGCGTGGAGTTTGAGAGCCACATTCCAGGATGTGCTGCTGGCTGAGGAAGGTTGTCGGGAGAGACGGAGATATTATTTCTTTTTTCTTATCCTATTCCTTTTCCAAGCAAGGCATTCACCTTCCCCGCCGTGACCCGCAGAGGAGCGTCCCCTGGTCAGCACACTGTTTTCCTATTCGTTTTGGCCCCGGGCTGGGGCGGGGGGAAGCTTGCTTGCCATTCTCACGCATCATCTCCAAGTTGCACGGCCTCAAACTTGAGGCCCACCCAGCTGCTCATACGTCAGCTGACCTGTGTGGAGGCCCTCTCCTTGGCCGGTCCGTAGAGCACATTCCGTGGCTCAAACCCCAGCCCTTCGCTTTGCTGTCCGCGTATCCCTGGGCCGGCGGCCCACACGCAGGTGTGTCCCTGGGGCACAAACTCCAGTTACATCAGTGTTGGGGTGTCACTCTTGCCTCGGCTTAGAATTCCTGGCGCTCAAAGGGGGATTTAGGAACAGGAGAGAATGACCCTTGACCAGCATGGAAGAGCAAGGGAAGGGAAATGTCTCTGTGTCTTCCAGGAATCTTATTTGAGTCCTTTCACTGTTTTTTTGTTTTTTGCTTTTTTGTTTTTTGTTTTTTGTTTCTTTCCTGGTGTCAAATTGGTAAGAGGCAAATCTTTAAAATTCTGGAAGTAAATTCCACGAATGAAGCTTCCTTTTCTTTTCTGAGAGTTGGGTTTTGTGTGGGTCCCCCCAGAGTGTTAGCACTGCAGCATCCCGGCCACCAAACGCACTCAGCCCCTGGCCTTCTGACGCAGACATACTGAGAAGCTGGCAGGAAGTGGTCCCTTTTCCCCTTTGTCTGCCTTAAAAAGGCCGGCCATGCCTGATGGTTCACAAGACCAGCCCAACTAGGCAAGGTCAAGGTCCGGGAAGGAGCAACCTGCGTCACTGGATGCAAAGAAATGAAAACACACAAAAAACCAAAAAAACAAAAACCCTGTATTCCATTAATACGACTGTTCTCCCGGCGTTGAGTCTCTGGTTGTGCCGGTTCTAGAAGCCCCCGGCTGCTCAGCCCTGCCTTCCACCTGCTCAGGAAGTGCACACTGGAGTTACATCCCCAGTCACATTGCTTCCAGAAAGACAAGATCCCTGTTGGATGCCCATGAAGCTTATGCTGCGTAAATATTGACAAAGTAGTCTAAAGAGCAAACACTTTGACATTTGTAAGGTCCACTGGAAGGTCTTGTATATATTTATACAGCAGGAATGAGCACCGCATACCAATTTTCCTGAACTTGTTCTGACATAATTCTGCATGGATGGTGTGTGTGCAGGTGGCTGAGAGAGCGGCTGAGTATACACGCGGAGGACGGGGCCAGGGCTGGGTCAGGGTCTCCTCTCCCATCTGGAACAAACCAGTGCCAGTCCCCTGGTAGGAAAACTTACTGCAAGCTTTTCATGAGACCTGCTTTTCCAGAAGAAAGAGAGAAAGAAAAAAAAAAATCCACTAAACCTTGTTTTTAATTTATGGCAATTGATGTACTTTCTTTTTACTTCGTAAAAATTTTATTGATGTTTTCGTACTTTATATTTATTAAAGATTGAGCCTCAAAAATGTAATGAGTAAAAAATGCTTGCTTAATTTAAATTGTGAATCTGTCTGTTAAGAAATGCATTAGGGGTAGGAGAAGCAGAAGACATATTAATTGACAGACAGGAACTGCTGTCTCTGAGGTTGATACAAGTAATTTATTACTTTAGAAATGAATGCCACCTCCAGAATGTGCTTCATTAATTTCAAATTTAGTTTTAATTTCAAGCTGTTGCCCCTTGAGAAGAATAAGGTGGCAAATTATGTTTGAAGAGCAGATTTTTTTTTTTTGCTCCAAAGAAACACCACATTTTAACTATTTAATTTTACAAATACACGTGCCCGTCTACTTTGCTGTGTGTTCCTGAGAGTCGAGAAAATATTCTAGGTAAGCCCAGCACTTACTAACGCTTTTCCTTTCTTTCTTTCTTCCTTTCTTCCCCTCCCTGTCCCCGTCTCCGTGCTTCCTGTCCTGCCCGCCCCGCCTTCCCACCTGCCGTCCCCGCAGCCTATGTGTCCGACGAGCTCAAGGCTGCCGCCCTGGTCGAAGAAGACATCGACCCCGAGGAGAGCACGGCAGATGGGGAGCCCTCGGCCAAGTACCTGTGCCCCGAGAAGGAGCTCAGCAAGGCCTGCCCCAGTTACCAGAACTCCCCGGCGGCTGAGTTCTCCAGCCACGAGATGGACAGCGAGTCGCACATCAGCGAGACCAGCGACCGCATGGCCGACTTCGAGAGTGGCTCCATCAAGAATGAGGAGGAGGCCAAGGAGGCGGCGGTGCCCCTGGAGGACACGACCGTGTCGGACAGCCTGGAGCAGATGAAGGCCGTGTACAACAACTTCCTGTCCAACTCCTACTGGTCCAACCTGCACCTCAACCTGCACCAGCCGTCGTCCGAGAAGAACAACGGGAGCAGCAGCAGCAGCACCAGCAGCAGCAGCAGCTGCGGCAGCGGGAGCTTCGACTGGCACCAGAGCGCCATGGCCAAGACCCTGCAGCAGGTGTCCCAGAGCCGCGTGCTGCCCGAGCCCAGCCTCTTCAGCACCGTGCAGCTGTACCGGCAGAGCAGCAAGCTCTATGGCTCCATCTTCACGGGCGCCAGCAAGTTCCGCTGCAAGGACTGCAGCGCCGCCTACGACACGCTGGTGGAGCTGACGGTGCACATGAACGAGACCGGCCACTACCGCGACGACAACCACGAGACGGACAACAACAATCCCAAGCGCTGGTCCAAGCCGCGCAAGCGCTCCCTGCTGGAGATGGAGGGGAAGGAGGACGCCCAGAAGGTGTTGAAGTGCATGTACTGCGGCCACTCGTTCGAGTCCCTGCAGGACTTGAGCGTCCACATGATCAAAACGAAACACTACCAGAAAGTGCCTCTGAAGGAACCCGTCACTCCCGTTGCAGCCAAAATCCTCCCCGCCGCGCGGAAGAAAGCTTCGCTGGAGCTGGAGCTGCCCAGCTCCCCGGATTCCACGGGCGGGACCCCCAAGGCTGCGATGGCGGACACCAACGACGTGCTTCAGAAGAACTCCAACCCCTACATCACGCCAAATAACCGCTACGGCCACCAGAACGGGGCCAGCTACGCCTGGCACTTTGAAGCCCGGAAGTCCCAGATCCTGAAGTGCATGGAGTGTGGCAGCTCCCACGACACGCTGCAGGAGCTCACCGCCCACATGATGGTCACCGGCCACTTCATCAAGGTCACCAACTCGGCCATGAAGAAGGGCAAGCCCATCATGGAGACGCCCGTCACGCCCACCATCACCACCCTGCTGGACGAGAAGGTGCAGTCCGTGCCCCTGGCTGCCACCACCTTCACGTCGCCCGCCAACACCCCCGCGAGCATCTCCCCGAAGCTGAGCGTGGAGGTCAAGAAGGAGGTCGACAAGGACAAGGTGGCCCCCGACGAGAAGCCCAAGGAAAAGGAGAAGCCCTGCGAGGAAGAGGAGAAGTACGACATCTCTTCCAAGTACCACTATTTGACTGAGAACGACCTAGAGGAGAGCCCCAAGGGGGGACTGGATATCCTCAAGTCCCTGGAAAACACAGTGACGTCCGCCATCAACAAGGCCCAGAACGGCACCCCCAGCTGGGGGGGCTACCCCAGCATCCACGCCGCCTACCAGCTCCCCAACATGATGAAGCTGTCCCTGGGCTCCTCGGGGAAGAGCACGCCCCTGAAGCCCATGTTTGGCAACAGCGAGATCGTGTCTCCCACGAAAAACCAGACCCTGGTCTCCCCGCCCAGCAGCCAGACCTCGCCCATGCCCAAGACCAACTTCCACGCCATGGAGGAGCTGGTGAAGAAAGTCACGGAGAAAGTCGCCAAGGTGGAGGAGAAGATGAAGGAGCCCGAGGGCAAGCTGTCCCCGCCGAAGCGAGCCACTCCGTCCCCATGCAGCAGCGACGTCAGTGAGCCCATCAAGATGGAGGCGGCCAGCGACGGCGGCTTCAAGAGCCAGGAGGGCAGCCCCAGCCCCCAGCGGGACGGGTGCAAGGAGGGGAGCCCCCCGGCCGAGCCGGTGGAGAACGGCAAGGAGCTGGCCAAGCCCATGAGCAGCGGCCTGAGCGGCAGCACGGCCATCATCACCGACCACCCGCCCGAACAGCCTTTCGTGAACCCTCTGAGTGCCCTCCAGTCGGTCATGAACATTCACCTGGGCAAGGCCGCCAAGCCCTCCCTGCCTGCCCTGGACCCCATGAGCATGCTTTTCAAGATGAGCAATAGCTTGGCCGAGAAGGCGGCCGTGGCCACCCCGCCGCCCCTGCAGTCCAAGAAAGCGGACCACCTCGACCGCTATTTCTACCACGTCAACAACGACCAGCCCATAGACTTGACGAAAGGGAAGAGTGACAAGGGCTGCTCTTTGGGTTCAGTGCTTTTGTCACCCACGTCCACATCCCCGGCAACCTCCTCATCCACGGTGACAACCGCAAAGACATCTGCCGTCGTATCATTCATGTCCAACTCGCCGCTACGCGAGAATGCCTTGTCAGATATATCCGATATGCTGAAGAACTTGACAGAGAGCCACACGTCAAAGTCCTCCACTCCTTCCAGCATCTCCGAGAAGTCTGACATTGACGGGGCCACGCTGGAGGAGGCCGAGGAGGCGACGCCCGCGCAGAAGAGGAAGGGCCGCCAGTCAAACTGGAACCCCCAGCACCTGCTGATTCTCCAGGCTCAGTTTGCTGCAAGCCTCCGGCAGACGTCCGAGGGCAAGTACATCATGTCAGACCTGAGCCCCCAGGAGCGCATGCACATCTCGAGGTTCACCGGGCTCTCCATGACCACCATCAGCCACTGGCTGGCCAACGTGAAATACCAGCTGCGAAGGACAGGTGGAACAAAGTTCCTCAAAAACTTGGACACCGGCCACCCCGTGTTCTTTTGTAACGACTGTGCGTCACAAATCAGGACTCCTTCCACGTACGTCAGTCACCTCGAGTCACACCTGGGCTTCCGGCTACGGGACTTGTCCAAACTGTCCACCGAACAGATTAATACTCAAATAGCACAAACCAAGTCGCCCTCAGAAAAGTTGGTGACGTCCTCCCCCGAGGAGGACCTGGGGACCTCCTACCAGTGCAAACTCTGCAATCGGACCTTTGCGAGCAAGCATGCGGTTAAACTTCACCTTAGCAAAACACACGGGAAGTCCCCAGAAGACCACCTTCTGTACGTTTCCGAGTTAGAGAAGCAGTAGCGTTTGCTTTCGGGTAGAATGACTGTCATTTGCTTTGAGGGACACTGTTGCAGGCACCTTAAGGCCCCTCTGTCTTGTTCTTGGCACATGTTCTTCTTTTAACTGAGGAGAACCACTCTGGGCTGGACTGTTTTGTATGACTGTACAGTGTTTAATAGAGATGCATACTCGGCTGTTGTTACTGGTAAAATATGAAGGTTAAAACGCAGTGGTAAGTGTTTGGAACTTTGTGTATATGGGATTTAGTTGTGAGCGTCCCCCCGATGCTTCAAGCTGCATGCATTAACAGACAGTTTAATTAAGCATTTATAACGAAATCGGGCACACTTTTTCCACGCGGCTCGAGTGTGCCGGCATTTCTCACCCTTTCATCTTTAGCCCTCTGAGTCCTTTGAAGCACTTTTGCATTACTTTGGTTAAAAAATAAAATAAAAGAATAATAATGTATGAAGCTCTGTTTTTTAAACTCCTTACCAGCTTAGTTAAAATTAATAATATGAACCTCCATTTATGCAGGTCTGCAGGGGTATAACACGCCTTGAAATTTAAAAGAATATTATTTTCACATTGAAACATAGATGTATATATATTGTATAGATTTCAGACTCTCTTATGAAAAATGTGATCGTGGTTTAAATGACCTTTTTTCCTGCATTTATAGCGACAGTGTTTTATGTACCTGCTATGCTCCGGGCATAAGCCGTGCCTATGTATAGTGTATATTTCTTTTTTCTGTTCTTTTTTTTTTTTTTTAAGGTCTATGGGTTTTGGGTTTTTTTTTTTTTTACATGCAAACATTGTAAATTATACAGAAGATACCACAGATAGCATTTATAAAGTATACAGAAACATTATGTGAAAGCAAAGTATGATTGTTTTGCTATACAGTACATCTATTGTGATAGAGGTTCATGTTTAAATTATACATATTTATTAACATCGTATTATCATTTGTTTTGAGCAGTCTGAATACACGAGGCCAGGAAACGACATCCATGGCAGGCATCATAACTATTTGCACATGATTTTTAAAGGCATTTATTAGAAGGCAAAGGACGCGCAAAATAAACTCAGTGCTCAAAGGGTTAAGTCTATTTGAGAAGAAAAAAAAAAAAGAGCAACAGCAACAAAAAGAAGTTGTACTGTATCTCCTAAGCATTGATAACGCCTTTAAAATGTTCGTACTGTAATACTTTGCTTAAAAGTCACGAGGCATTCTGTGATACAACCTCTTTCACTTATTTATAAGCCCTCTCGGTTGCTCTTCCATATTGTAGGATGCCTTTTTCTTTCGATGGGTAACTTTCTGTTTTGTTCTTCCTAATTATTCTCCCTAGATCCCACACTGCAGCTTTATCTTTAGGCTTATGAAAGGTAACCCGTGGTTACCGGCTCTCCAAGTGATTCTGTTCTTCTCCATTTTTGGCAGTTAATTTGCAGAAGTAACTGACAGCTGACACCATGCGAGAACCTATGTATAAAATATTGGCATGTACGCAGCACAGACATTGTAACGCACTCTGTGCCCTGTTTTGTTGTTGACAATGAACCACCATTATGTGACTCTTCATATAACCCTTTTTTCTACGGCAGCATTAAAATTGTCTTTTTGCTATAATTTTGTGTTGCGTTCACAATTCTGTCTGAAATGTGCTACGACTAACGAGCACATTAAAATTAAATTGTGTGCGATCTGTTTATGACTGAGTCGGTTGCTGTGTCTGCCAGGTGCTGGCAGTCAGAAGCTGCCCGTAAATCAGGGGAGTTTTAGTGAACTTTGGCGTTTGGAGAGCAGGGAGCCCTCTTCTCAGAGGCTGCGTGGACAGAATTTTCCCTGAGAAGAGAACGTTAAAGAAAGGAAGGCATTCGCGGGAGGTTGGCTTCTCTCTGCGGAGGCGATGGTGGAAACTATTCGAGAGAGGGGCTTCGGGTCACCCCTGGTGACCCGCGTGGGGGCCGGGGGTCTGGTCTCCCTTCTGGACGTGCGCGAGGCGTCAGGGCCCCGAGCCCTGCAGGAGGCAGGTGTGGGGAAGTCTCGGACTCGGTGCAGGGCGGTTCCTTCCTGTGGATTCGGGCTTTTCACATAGCAGAAAACAGAGCCACGCTGGGAAGGTGGGCTCCGGGACCAGAGTTCTCTCTCTGCTGTGCCCAGATAACGAGGGGCAGGGTGGCGGTGGGGCGGGGGGGGGGGGGACTGAACCCATACACGGGAGGAGTGGGGAGAGCATTTATATGATAATCACAAGCTTTTATTAGCCATGCCAACAAAACGCTGGGAACATGATGTAAAATTGTAAAATACCTTTATTACTACATTCAAACTACTCCTGCAGTTATGCAGAATCGGAGCGCCTAACCTAGAATTATACAAATGAGAGATGTATTACATCCATGTAATACATAAAACACCTCAACTTAAAAAAAATACTCTTTTATTAAAAATTTAAATTAAACCCTTTCAGAGATGTTCGGCAACACGCCTACGTTTCTTCCCGTTCCTCCCCACCCCTTTTGTCAAGATGAGTCCAAAATTTCTGTCTGCGCTACTTTCTCTCGGCAATCCATGTCTCTGCGGGTTTTCAGAGAGAACCTCACTAGAGTTTCAGACGGGTTTTTGGCAAATCGGGAGCGCTGTGCTGGCTCTGCTCTCGCCTGGTGATCTGGCCGCACAATTGCTCTACGCCTGCAGACAGGGCGCAGCGGGCTTTCCCTTCTGGGCGGCGGGCCTGGCTCCTTCCTCATCTCCTCCGTGGCCCTGGGCCCCTCTCTGAGTAGGGGTGTGCCCCGTGGGCCTTTACCTGGGAGGAGTGTGGCGCACGATGCCTTCCTCCGGGGGGACCGGCTCCCCCTGGAACCCCGCTCAGGGGACAGCACCCTCCCTCCCGTGCCTCCCGCATCTTCACATCCTGGAGCCCAGATTTCCACTCTTGAATTTTTCACAGGTTAAATATAGCATCGGTTTATTAGAATCCAAAGTCCTGCGTCTAACAGATTAAACTGACAACACTTCCATCACCACCAGGCCCATGTGGCTTGAAGGGAGATAGGATTTGTGCAAGTGAGGGTGCCTGTCCCCCTCCTGCCCCCACTTTACAGTTTGGGAGAGGAACCCTACATTCCACCCATCTCGTCCTCACCCCACCCCAGGATTATCTTCAGGACTTTTCACTTTGGGTGTGGAAGTGAGGGTTTAGAGCCAAGGTGGGTACCAGGTGATACTGCCCATTTGGCACCTGGAGCTCGGAGCCAGGAAAGGATGCTCGCAAGAACGGGGCCCAGAAATTAGTGTTATCTTGGGAGGAAACACAGTCAACCGGGAGTTGAGGGCCCTAGTCAAGAACACAAACCTAATTTGGCCTAGTGACAGTCCCCCAGACCGCGCATCCTGGGAGGAGGTGGGGACAGCTGGCTAGGGGCTCACCCCATTTGGAAACGTAGGGCCATTTGTTCCAGAGGTCACCAAACCCTCTCCTGGCCAGAGAGCGGGCCCCTGCCTGGAAGAGCCTTCCATTCCCAGCCCTGAATGACCCCGCTGGTCTGGAGATAAAACTGGCAGATCTAAATGGACGTGCCGAATCTCCCGTAGTTGTGAACCGGCTTTCCTACGGTTGGTGCTGGTAGAGAATGCGAGTACGGGAAGGGATGGGGCCTCCCAGTCAGGTCTTTAAATGGGCCCTGGGAGGAGGAGGGACGGTGCCAAGTGAGGGAGGTTTTAATCACAGGTGTGTAGGTGACCCCGACCTCACCCCGCCCAAGCCCAGGCTTGTTGCAGTCCTACTGTATATCTTCTAGCCATCACATTTACACAGTATCTTAAAATAACATTTGTGATAAATGTGCAATTTAACTAATTTATGGTGCTATGATGTGCTCAGGGCTACATGCAAGATGAAAATCTTAAATGGAGCTTGAACAGCTCACTTCACAACAAGAAATCAATATGCCACATCTTAGCTATTCGCTGCAGTCAACATTTAGCAAAAATATCAGTGATGTATCTTTAAGTTTTAGGCAGCAAGAATTCTATAATTAACTAAAACCGTACATAGTTAGAGAGGGTTGGTTATGATGAGGACCCAGATCTCCCTGGCATCTCCGTTCTATTTTCATTCTGCAAAAGGAAAAAAAAAATTTATATATATATATATATATATATATATATATATATATTGATAGCCACCAAAGAGGAGCCTCCCCCAAGGGTGCTCTGCTCAGGTGGAAGTGTGAGCCTCCCCAGGGGTATTCAGGGCTGTGGTCTCTGCCAACCTGGAAGGATTCCTTTTCTCAATTTCAGACCACTCCAGCTAGGTCTACTTCCCTGCCCCCAAGCCCTGACCACGGACCGTGCCCCAAGGCCTAGTGACCGAATAAATGCTGCAAAGGAAAGGGACTCCATGAGCTATTCCTAGTGCTGGGGAGAGCCGCGTGCCTTCTTGAGAGCAGAACCCTGACAGGAGGGAAGGACAGGAGCGGATGGGAAGAAAGGCTGCCTTTCGCAAATCCGGTGTTAAAACTGTTGTCTCCAGAGATTTCTAAGTCATCGAATAGGAAAAAAAAAAAAGTAAATGATTTTATTTTTTCAAATTCATCTGTGAAGTTCTTTTGCAATTGGAAAATTGCAATGGCATTTTATTCTGTCGACTATTGAGCACAAAAACAATACACTTCGTATTATAGGAAGCAATCATAAAAATGAAAACACAAACCCCAGCGCCACTCTTTAATAATAAATACTTTAACTTTAAAATAATAGCTATTATCCTTTTAGCTAATGGAGAAATTACCATTTTTACTCTGCCAGATAGTTATTCTTTTGGTAATAGAAACACTAACCTTTTTTCTCCCTAGGGATTTATTAGTAAGCACGTGTAATCTGTGGCAAAAGGAAACCTGAAAATGCATTTCCCGTGGGACCCCATGCCAGTCGATGCCTTTCAGCCTGCAGCTGACCTCGGGAGCCGCGGAAAAGGTACTCATGCCCGTGTGCCCACACAATTTCAGGGTGCGCTGGCCTTTGCAAAATATGCTATAGTTAGCTTCGGGAACAATCTCGCTCCTTTGGGGAAGGCTTCTGCTCTGTGTCTCAGCATAAAGCTTCTGGGAAGAAAAGCTCCTTTCTGACAAACCCCATCTTCGCGTGCGCGGTGTGGCGGGTGTTGTGGCAGCCGAGGGCTGGACCCCTCCCGTGTCAGTGCGGAGCAGCGATCCAACACAAGGTCTTGTTTCCAGGGACGTGCTTGGTTTTCCTCGAACTCCACTGGGTTTCTCCAAGCCGGAGGGAGAAGCTGCTGGACTTAGAGGCACCATTTTTCTCTTTCTGAGGATTTGCCAGGAGGCCACCCCAGGACGATTTAAAAGGCAAGCAAACTCTATCCAGGGCGGGCTTTGACAATTCCAAGGGCATCCTGAACTACCTTTGATTTGGGACCTTGCTCCCTGCCCAGCCGAGACAATGGATGTGCCAAATTCTTGGTCAGTGGCCTGACGGTCCATGATGTCCGGACAGTCCCGGACAGACAGATGGTGACTCAGTCAGGGCACAGCTTTGGCCATCGGGAGGGATCTAAGACAAAGTTAGAGGCTTCTTGGAGCTCAGCTTTCAGGGCTCAGGGTCCAAAGAGGCAGGTGTTTTCAAAATTAAATCCCAATGATAGAAGATCAGAGGAACTGCTTCTCCACCACCTTTGTATAATGTCATATGTACTAATATATTCTTAATAAATCATTCCTGATGATAATGATGATAAGCAAGGTGACCTCTTTCCAGAGATTAACATCCACAATTAGCTACTCAGGAGTTAGGATACACCCTTATTTACTGTCTAACCGGTGCTATGCAATGCAGTGCCTACCAGCCACGTGTGACTACCCATATTTAAGTTGAATACAATGAAAAGCTGAGTTTTTCAGTCATACCAGCCACATTCCAAGCACTCAGTCGCCACATACGGCTAGTGGTTACACTTTTGGGGGCCGCCCAGATACGGAACTTCCCCGTCCTCGCAGAAAGTTGGTTTGGGCAGTGCTGTTTTTCCCAAGTAAGAGCTCGGGGCTTAAAGATGAAAGTATGCCTCCAGTCCTGGGTATTTCTAGGAATCCTTCCTTTGCCAATATGGGCACAGGCAACATTCTCACGTGCTAATATCTCTGATCAAAGCCAAGGACACACATAATTAACCTTGAGCATAAAATTATAAACAGAAGTGCAGGCTTCAGTGTATGAAGTTGCTGATCATTCCCCCTGCTGTGGATATTATCTGGGCTGCAAACTCCAAAGCCCAGAGAACTGATGGATGCGGCCGTGACCTTGTTCTGCCCTTAGCTGGCGAACAATCCCGCAGTCCTTGCGCTGCTCTCTTTGCCCAAGTGGGCTCGAATCCTTCTCTGGGGCTTGGAGACCCAGACGTGGCTGGGAGGTTGACGCAGCTCCTAGCCCCCACACATGAGGATCGAGAGTCCCGTGACCCCACCGGGCCCCCAGCCATTCTGCTGCAGCCCCAGGTAGCAGCAGCGGGGATGGGGGGGGTGGGGTCCATCGTTCTCTCTCTTTAAAAATTAAAATATATAAATAGGACTTTGGAAATGACTTTTTAAATTTGGAGGGGGGCGGTTTACGTTTTTAAAATTATTACATTTCAACATCTCACTTCCATTCCTTTTTTTTTTTTCCCCACTGCAGGATTCCAGGGACACATTTACGACCATCATAATTGTGAGTTAGAGATCTCCCAGGCCAAGTGAAATGAAATTACGAGAAACTGAAATCTGTTTTAATTGGAGCATTTATGGAAAAAAGAAGTCAGACGGGCTGCTTTTTTCCTTTCTGTGGCTCCCCGGTTCAGGGCGATCCCTGCGTCCGGAACCCAGGGCCAGCCAAACTCGGGTGGCAGCGGAGCGGGGAGGAAGAGAGAGAGAGAGAAGAGAGAGAATGAGGTAGGTGTGTCAGGAAGGAGTCATTTTCTTAGCTTAAAAAAAAAAAATGGAGGTACAGTGGCGGGAGTTCCGCCTCAGTGACCATGAAACCTAGTCGGCAAAAGCTGAAGGACCCAGCTCCTGAAAGCCTCATCAGGGCTTGTCATCGCTCTAATGAATATCATTTAAATTGCTTTGTATATTGGTGGAGTTTGGATGTCGATTTAATTTGTGCATGTGTTTGAGTTCTTCTGCTTGGCTAGGCTAACAGGGAAGCAGCCGCCTAATGAAAACTGAGTTGGTGACAGTGTGATGTGCTCCAACCCAGTCAAATGGGTTTGAAGGGCTGCAGTGACAGCCCTCAGAAAGAAGTCGATGTGGCTGGGGGGTGGGCAGGGGGGGAGAAGGGAGGCTTTCCCACTGGCGCGTGGACCTGCTAGGCGGCGGCGGCGTGGCTGGGCTAGGGACACACGTGACGCGGTCTTTGCTCAGCCCAGTCCGTCCGCAGCCCCGGGCCCCTCACCTCCACCCCCCAAACTCTGGGGCAGTCCTGAGCCCCAGGCCCGGGGCGCTGTGCCGGTCCAGCCGAGGTCCAGCCGAGGCCCTAGTGGCTCTCCCCTCTCTGTGGTGAAGTGACACGTGGACGCAGTTGCTGGGATGGTCCACCTTCTGAGCCAAGGATGTGGCTCGAGGCCCCCAGCTGAGATAAGTGGGTGTCCTCCTGTTTGGACACCCTCCAAGAAGCAAAGGCCTTCTCCCACGTTGTTTTCACCCCTGCCATCCGGGGAGGGAGGCAGGCTGGGGTTCCCGTGGGAACTAGGTGGAGGTGCCGCCTTCCCTGGGCCCTCTGTCGCTATCAGGAAGGTGAGCCAGGCTCCTGTTTGCAGAAACACTAGAAATGCAGGCCGAGCATAAACCGAGTCACCTGCTTCCTCTCCGGAGACTCAATCCCTTACCTCCAAAGGGGCCGTAGTTCTGGAAGGAGTTTGACCTTGGGCCGGTGTGCCTCAGTCAGGGACTGGGTCTCCAGACTCAGGGGACTGCAGCTTCATCATGGGCTGCCCAATACCCCAGATTCTCCTGGGGCAGGGGGGGCACGTACCAAGCCAGGGGGTGGGTCCAGGCCTGAGGAGTGGGGAAGGCGGGGGACGAGCATATGGAACAGACAGAACCTGCCTTCAACGGCTTTCTCCAGCTTCCTACTATAGCCTTCTCCGAGGTTGTCAATATTCACGTGATCAATAAGGCAGCACATAACCTGGAAAAAATGATCCCAGAAGAGAACGTGCTCGGGGGTCTGGGCTGCTTTCTCTGCTCTCTAGACCCCCTCCAGCCCCACCCCTGCCAGAGTCTGATCCAGGGGTTGGGGAGGGGAGGGGAATCTTCTCAAGGCTGTCAAAGAGATGGACCCATTCTGCTAAATCAGACTCAAGGCAGAGATGTGAGGCGTCCACTGGAAAGCTAGCCCCCCTCCTCTACCATGGAGAGACAAGGCTAGGACAGAGTGGGGCAGGAGAAGGACATGGTGCCTGGGGCAAGGGCTCATTGAAGTTTCTGGGAGCAAATGGTGAAGGGTGTCCAGACTTGCAGGGAGTCCTAACTACCCAGTCTGTGTAGGGGACTTTACACCATGGCCCATTTGGTGGTCGGGGTTGGTTTTCCTAAACATGGGGACCCGTGACTTTGTCTTGAGGAAAGGTCTGAGGAGCTTCTGTGTGCCTGAGACATGAAGTGGGGGCACCAGTAAGGCCTCCTTGGACCCTGCACAATTCCCAGGGGGGCTGAGCCTTCCCCTCCCCAGGGGCTGGACAATCAGACCAGAGGGCAGCCCAGCCACCCTGGGCCAGCACCAGGAATGAGGGAAACAAGCCTCCGACCGGTGCTAGACTTGCATGAGTTTGGAGCCAAGCTGGAGGAAGGAGACAAAACAGTGGTGACAAATAAATGTCAAACGTCCGAGTAAGAATGAGGATGGGCAGCAATCAAAGTGGGATTACAAGGCTTGGTCCCTGAATGTTGAGGCGCCCTGGCAGGGAGCCTGTTTTTGGCGAGGCAGGCCTGGGCTGGACCTTGAGGATTGGATAAGATTGGAGAGGGCAAGGAAAGGAGGGCACCAGAGGCCACGGCCCCTCTTTGTGAGAAACCACTGGAAAGCTGGTGGCTTGGCTGCCTTTTGGCTGTGCTTAGAGATGGCGAGGCCAATGGCGTTAGCCTGTCACCTCCTGAGAAACGCCCACTGGTCACCTGAAATTAAGCACTCCTGTGCCCATTCCAGTGTTTCTCATATGGGGGTCTTTCTAGGACTTCTTCCACAGTTTCTTGACCATGTAAGGGTATTTGCGAAGTGCTTGTGGGCACATCCGGTCATCGGCTTAACGACAGGGGCTGTGGACTCCCTGAAGTCCACGCACGGGCCTTGGTGGTGGTTCCCAGTTAGCACGCGCGGCTCCCTCCTGCTGCCTTCCGGAACTCGTAAATCACGGGGTGCCCCTTCCTTTCCAGGCTTGGGGGTCAGGAATGCTCGTCGAGATGCTGTTAGCAAGAATTGGTTCAGGATCTCAAGCGAAAAGGAAGTTTGGCCCAGGTACATGAAGTCCGGGCATAGTGGTGTCAGCAAATGCTGGACGTAGGTGCTTAAGTGATGTCCCAGGAATCTGTCCTTCCCTGTCTCTCTGTCTCTCTCTTTCTCTCTCCCTCTCTGTCTTTATCTCTGTCCCTCCCCCCTCCCCGTTTCTGTCTCTCTCTCTCTCTCTGTTTCTCTCTGTCTCTCCATATCTGTCACTCTCTCTCCCTCTCCGTCTCCCTCCTTCCCTCGCTCCCTCCCTCCCTGTCTCAGCTTCATGCTTGGGCAGTTTTCCCCTCAAGGTGTGACCTGCTCATAGGTTCTGCTCAGCGACCTTGAGGGGAAGGTGGGAGCCAGCACCCTGGGTGGTCAGGATTGGGTCCTTCCTGGACAACAGCTGTGATTCTGCTCAGCAGGGGTGGGTGGGGGGGTCACAGGTTCACTTCCACTTGGTTCCAGGCCCGAAGCAGCAGTACTTCCTCTGTTGCAAGGTCAGGTTCATGATGTACACTTGGGGTTCAAGTTTGGGATGCAGATGGCTCTGTCTACGGGTTGGTAGATGTTTCTCTTTGTATCTTGAGCAATGTCTGGCCTCAGCTTTGCCAAGGGGGTGATGAGCTCCAGGGAACTTCTCAGATTTCTCAGGAGGTGACTTCTCTAAATTAAGGATCTCAATTTTCTAGGGGGCAATAGGGATAAGCTTGGTGAGAAACCAAGCTACGGGATTTCCACTGGCTCCCAGGGACAGCTTCTCCTGATGGCAGGCACGGATGGGGTGGGCAGCGTCTCCTCTTCCTTGGGCCGGAAGTGTCCCTGGACACCGCTAGCCTTTGGAAGCTCCGGGCTACTCTCTTCTCAGGGTAGAGCTGGAGGCCCGGCACCCTGCAGAGAGAGTGGGCTTCCCTCCCCAAGGGCTATTGGTTCTTTCTGTTGTACCTCCTAGTTCCTGGTATGGCTGTGGACCAGAATTTACTAGAAAGTAAATTCTAGAAAGCTGGAATCTCTGGCACCTGAACTGAACACGGAATGTTTTAGCTGGCACGGGTTGTCAAATGTAGCCTATGGACTGCATATGACCTGCAGACTGCTTGGTGTGAGCCACATTTAAACACAGAACCAAACAAACTTGAATTTGTTGCCAAATTTTGAAAATTGGGAGATTTCAGACCGATCTCTAAAGGCCACATTCCTCCCCGTTTCAGGGAGAGCATCAGCTCTCAGGTTGGACCCCATCCCCGCCTGCTTGTCTTATATAGGTGAGGCTCCTCGGGAAGTGGAGGCTGAGTTGAGCGTTAGAGTGGAGGCTGTTCCTTTGACAGGTGATTCCCAGAAAGCACAGGTGGAAGCTGGGGGCAGGGGCTGGTGGGACAGGAAAGGAGAGGAAGGCGGCTCCAGGTACATTAAAGAGCAGGCTGCCACGGGGCCAACGGGACTCCAGCTGGCTGGAAAGCTCTGTAGGTTTCTGCCAGGAAAGACCCCAGTGGCCCCATCAGAGGGTCAGGCAGATGCGGGTTCTTCACTCCCGACTGTCCCTGGCTGAGCCCCGCTCCCCGGGGCATGGACAACTGTGCTCCCACGGGCTTAGCGACCCAGGGTCTTGCAGTAGGAAGCCCTTGGCAGGTACAGAGCAGGGGAGAAGGAGGTATGGCCAGCACCTGTGCCAGGAGGCGTCAAACGCCCATGTGTCCGTCTGGCCCCTGCATTAACCAGCGGGGTGGATCGGCCCAGCAGGAGGGCTCCCGATGACGGGGGAGTGACTGGGCCAAGATAACTCTCCATGCCAGCCTCAGAGCTGCCTCTAGAGTTCAGGCCTCCCCCTCCCCCTCGGCTGTTTCCACTACCCTGTGCTACTTATTCCAGGGAGCCTGGAGCCTTGGATGCCTCACTCATCCGTTTTATTTTATTTAGTTATTTAATTATTTACTTATTTATGTGTTTATTACCCATCTAGTTCCAGAGATAACTTAGGGCTTCTGTACAGCTCATTAATTGCCTCATTGCTGGCTAGAAACAGTGAGATTGGCTGAGAGGGGAGGGAAGTACAATGAGTGGGGGGACCCGCAGGAACCCTGAGACGAGGGAACTCTGCGAGCGGCTGCAGAAACCGCACAAAATGACATCTTGCCGGAAATGGCTCCGCACAGGAAGTCCCGCCCACAGGAAGTCCCACCCCCCGGTCCGGGCACACCTTGCCTTGACCAGCAGGGTGGGCCGCCCCAGCCAGGGATGGAGTGCTCAGAGAGCAGCTGGCCTTTATGCCTTTCTGGCTCCCCGTGCTCGCTGCTGGGGGTAGCGGTGGGCAGTGGGGTGGCGAGGTTGTGCGTGCCAGAGAGGGGAGGGACTCCTCTCTCAGCCTCAGACATCTTCCATCCTGCCCTCCCCACCCACCCCCGCCATTTCTTTGTGTGAACAGATGTGTCCTTCCTCCACAAAAATGCCCTGTCATAAAGTTAGTGTCAGAATCCACATGGATTAGAATAGAATCAAGGTGGGCACAACTGCCGTGAGAACGTGGAGGTGAATTTTCAGCTCCCGTTCCCCCAGGATGGCTGATGGGGGCAGAGAGGGCGCCGAGCCATGGCTGGGCGCGAGGGCTGCGACCCCAAAGGTCCTTGTAGGGAATGACCTCACATCACCCTTCCCAATGCCACCCGCCCTGCCCCATTCTGCCCGCCCAAGAAAGGCATCACGCCAACACTGCAATCAAGTGGCCCCGAGGAATGGACAAAGGGGGTCGGGAAATTAATTTCATTTGGGTTTTCTCTCCCGAGGCCGTGCCTGGCAGCCAGCTCTCCCAACACCCACATGTCCCAACTGCTCCGTCCATCAGCTCTTGTCCAACTTAACTATTCATTTTATGTATTTTAATTCGGGCAGAACATTTATTTGGCTTAAATTTCCTTTTCAGGGGTTGGAATGTGCCTTCCACACACAGGCAGAGATGATCTGCTCGAATTTCGTCAGAAGGAGTTTAGTTTACAAAGATAGTAACTGAGCTATTAAAACCAACAACCCCTTTTAAAGCAAACAGACCATTAAAATATAGGAACAGTTTATGGCATAAATAAAATGGAGGATATAGATTATTTAAAGATAAGATTTTCAAGAAACAGGGATAAAAAAACATTTAAATAATTTCTCCACGATATTTTTTTTTTACAAAGTGAACTTCAAAATGCAAATGCAAATTTTAAAAAAAAAGCACAGAAAGACATTAAAAATCCATCTTCTTAGTAAAGGCGTACAAAAAAGGCTTGACTTTTCCTTCTAGATCTGTAGATGATTTCAGAGGGGCGGGGTGCAGGGAACTACTTGAATTCATAAATGGCAGGATTTACCCAGCTCGGGAAGCCACATTGTGGAAAAAGAAGCAAGACATTTGCTTCTAGATCATTCTCTCGAGCAGGCTGACAGATACAATAATTTCGTCCATTAGTCCGATCCATTGTCTTCCTTCGGCACAGAAGTACTGCACCGCGGAGGTAGATTTCCACTGCTATGCGTATTTTAAGGGTTATTTGGCAACATGAGTAAAGCTAAAAGTAGCCTCTTAATCTAATTAATTGACATTTCTGAATCTTGCTTTCACAACAACACATGGTTTCATGTTCTGGGTTTTAGCACTTGTCAAGCTTTTTTGGAGAATGTTTTGGTCAGAATGACAAGATAATTTGTGGCTGAGGCTCCAAGCTAGAGAAGTGTTTAAGGCTATAATGATTTATTATCATCACAGAATAACAAAATTTACCAAGTGTTTCATCAGAATTTTTGAAATAAGTTTGCCACCATAGAAGAACCAGCCGGGTGGGGGTGGGCTGCGTCTGGAGACGGGGAGGGCTCAGGCTTCAATATACAAACCCAGCCATGACTGATTCCTTAAAATTTCCCTCTATTCGATTTATCTCGGCGCGTTCCTTGAGAGAGAAACCCCAGAGCATTTTAGGAGGACGAGGGGTGGTAGAAGGAGAACAGAGAGAAAAATCAGACCTCTCCCCCGGGCTCTGCAAGCAGGAAACCCAAGTCCCCGACTCCACTCGTAACATATATGTGGCTACAGCCAGCGATGAATTTCTACATTTTGGCACCGGTCAGAGTGAAAGTAGTCGCACTATCTATAGAAACTTTGAGATGGAGAACACTTGGAGTATGCTACTGAAAATGCAAGAAACACATTTTTGAAAGGATGAAATAATATCACTGAGTGACAGTAAATTAACATGCTGACATTTGCAGACTTTCAGAGCATTGCCATAAAAAGAAGTAATACAACATGACTAATTTGGACTTCTTCTTTCTTCCTTCCTAGGGAGAGACAGCCCTGCCCCTCCACGGCCACCCTGTAGGCTGTGCCTCGCCGGCACTTCCTCCTCTTTCCCAGGAAACACTTCTGACTTACCATTCCCCTGCGCTCCGACGACGTTGCCTCTCGGAGCCTCCGTGGAGAAGGCAAGCTTGACTTCTATGCTCAGAAGATGCTCTCTTGGATGTCAGACAGATGTTCCGTGGCTGGCGGAGGGCATGCACTTCAGGTCACTTCCTGACAGCCTGCACAGTCCCCCCCTTCCCTCCCCCCACCACCATGCAGTGCCAGGACTGGGGGTGTCCCTGAACACCTTTGAGCCTCATTGCAGAGATGGGGAGACTGAGGCACGGAGAGGTTCTAACTTCCCAGGCTGCTTCTGTTTCCCCTGGGCCAAGCATCCAGCCTGGAAAGTCCTCTGGGTGAAAAACAGGCATCCTCTCCACCTCCCTGCATGGGAAAGGAGCCTTCCATTACTGGCGCTGGCACAATGCTCGGCACCCGGAAAGCACCCACTAAACATTTGCTTCATTAATGAAAAAATGCATGGGGTGAGTTGATTCCCCAGCTCCCTGTGTCCTCAGTGGGGGCTCTCACAGCCAGCCACTCCTTTCGTCAGACACCTGGGCTTCAGCGACAAAAGGCCATCGCAGGATGCTCCTTTGTTCTAAGAGCCTTATTTCCCAGGTGAGCGCCACACCCCTCACAGCAAAATAGACAGGGGGTCTGCACCCTCTCCCAGCACGGTGCCTGGCCCACAGGAGAGGCTCAGCAAGTGTGTGTTCTCTCTCTTCTAATGAGAGAGAGGCTCATTTTCCTCCTGGAAGAAGGGCTACCTGGAAGTGAAGGCACATTTTTACACACTGCCGCACTGGGGTGCCCTGAGAGCAACACGTGCTGGAAGGACGCACCCAAAGGCCAGCTGGGTACTGAGGCTGAGCTCCGAGCTTCCGGTCCGGCCCCAGGTTCTGAACGCAGACCTATCCACAGGGGGGGAGGGGCAGCCCATTGCCGGACCTTTATGCAGTGTCATCTGACTGCTGGTACGTAGTTGATGCCCGAGAGAAGCCATTACAAGAGATGAGCCGGACGTGGACGAGGCTGGTGAGTGTGACCGTGACCCAGACAGGGGCTCAGCCTGGGGAGGACAAGCGAGGAACCCAGGCTTGTTGGGGGCAGTGGTGAGCATGAGTTGCTGGCTAGCTGGGTCTCAGAATTGGGCACGAGCGCCAGGGACAAAGAGCAGGGGACCCCAGCCCCCGAGCTCTGCTCCTGAGAGAATGCAGAGGCTGGTGAGCCTCGTCTGCAGGGGGCAAAATTCTGTGCTCTCAGCCCTGAAACTGGGAAATGAGCACAGGCCAGGGCAGACGATATGCCAAAGACTCCTACCTCCCATGCTGTTCTAATTATTAAAAATCCGATCAGAAGAGTCATCCCCTCTCCTCCCCCAACCGAGCCCAGTCTGGCTTACTAGGGCTGTTTCAGCCCCCCAGGAGACCTGGGTTCTGGGCCTCCCCCGAGGGCTCTCCCAAGGCCTGACACAGAACACTGAGCCCGGCCCTGGCTATCTGATGATTTGAGGGGGTCTGGTGGGCTTGGTGGGGGACACGTGAAGGATCACAGATGAGCTCCCTTCCCTGCCCCTTGCCTATGTTTCCAGCTTCTTGCGCAAACCCTGACCGGTCCTGTCCCCACCCAGCAGGCTGAGTGGCAAGGACAAGGGTTTCTGGAGAACACGATCTCCTGGTTTTCTTCCTTATTCTGAGCAAAAACCGAGTGAGCTTAGATGCCAGGGGCAGGCATGCTCCCGACCCTGGCAGGTACCCTGGGCATCCATCTCGCCCTCCTACGGGCCCAGGGGCCACAGCCCCACGTGTCCGGCAGGGAGTGGCCACTTCCAGCCGTGTGCGGCTCGCCCCCGCCAGACCCCGCCAGGACGGCGTGCGGGCAGACTGTTATGAGCTAACATAAGTCGAGACTAACCTTTCAGCAGAACAGTTTGAGTTAAAATAAAGGGAATGAAAAAGAGTACAATGACCAAAAAAATCTATAAAAATGCAATTGCGCTAATATAATTTTATCACTTATTTAAAAATTTAGTCGACCCAAAAGACTACCAAGTGTGAAATTAAGGAACAGCTCCTCTACTTTTATGGAAATCACTCTTCCTCACTTGTCTAATAGCCTGATTTTGTCAGATCATTTATTTCCATGGTTTTAAAATGAGCTTGACAGACAGAATTTTATAACACCACTTTACTGCAAATAAGAACATCATTTTCGCTTATTAAAACTGAAGCTTAGAGAAAGCATTAAAATTAACAGTTCACTCTGCTTTAACCTTTTGAATACTGCCATGACTTTACACGGAAGGCCGTGTGTAAGGGAGGCCGTCGGTCCCGGGGTAGATGCCGGAGGTGGGACGGGGCAGGGAGCCCAGTTCTGCAGGGACTTGCAGAGGACACCCACCCGGCTGGAAATGGCCGTGATGGTGCCCAGAGGAATCCCCAGCAGGGCGATGAGCACCAGCCACGGGAAGCCCAGCGCAAGACCCCCCGGGGACACCAGAGGGGCCGCTTGTTTTAATGTGTGGCTAGGGGCCTGCTTTTCTGCCCAGGAGACTAAACGCATGGAAGGCTAGGCTCTCTGAGTCTCATGCATTGGTCTTTCCTGCCTTTATTTCACAAATACCGCCGAGCATCTTCCCTGTGCCAGGCACGGTTCTAGGCACGTGACATGACTCCTGGGTTAGGCTGAGTCTCTGTGCTTGGGGGGCTTAGCATGTCACTGGGGGAGACCGACCTTAATCCAATAGGCTAATAAATATATATTCTCATGCCTGGGAGGGTGATGCTGGCCTCAGAAGAAAGCGAAGGGGAGCAGAGACAGACATGTAGTGTTTGCTGAACTGAAGGGATCTCTTTCTGACTCAGGACTCTGAGCAGGCAGCTGTAGGGTGGCCAGTCCTGGCCAGCACAAGAGCCTGCCGTCTGTTTCTGGAGCCCTGGGGGTGAGGCCTGGGACAAGGGCATTATGGGACAGAACAGTTGGAATCTGCATTTCTGTGCCTGAGAGCTTTGTCCAAAACCTCAGAGCTACTCTTTCCCAATCTCTGGCCCGAGTGCAGGGAATTAATATCCCTGGACGGGGCTCCCAGCCAGTGACTGACAGGAATTGGTGTGGCAATGTCTCCACTCCTCACCCCTGAGAGGGACAAATCTGAGCCGTGTCTTCCCGAGTCTTCCCATGGGATTAAGCTCCTGGTGTACCCACTTTGTCGGTTGCCCCCATTCACGCACCCATGACTGCTTGCATTCCCTCCCCAAGCCCCGACCTGTCTTCCCTGCACCTTCCCAAGCCAGCTACTTGCCCTAAGTTCTAAGCCCAGAGTCCGGGAAATCTAGTCCAAGGCAAAGACCCTTGTCACACAGCTGGGGCTGACGGTTCTCGCTTTTCTCTGAACAGCGGGTAAGAGCACGTTGCGGGCGCTGCTTAGAGCTCTCTGCCCCAGGACACACGCCAGCCGTCCTGCAGGGCCACTCTGCATGGGCTCTGAGCAGCCTGGGAGCAGCCTGACCGGACTTACCCCGGGCCCCTTGCTTCCTGCCCTGATGTATCTGGTGCTGCCGCTTGTGACCCCGCAGAACTTCCTCGGCACTTGGTCCCTGACAGTATTGCACTGCAGCACGTTAGCTGCTCATAGGGCCACTCTGACCATCGTGGGATGGATCTTCCATCACTCCAGCACTGGCCAATTTGATTATGCACCCGTAAATGCCTCTGCCTCTTCCGCTCCCTGATCCCCCAGCTCCGCTCCCAGGGTAATGTTCCCACAGAAACTGCTCACATAGGCCACACGGTCTCAGGTCTGCCTTCAGAGGAACCCTGGCTAAGGCACCAAAGGAGGGCGAGGGCCGCTCGATGGGTGCCGGGTGGGTTTGCCAAGCCAGCTGTCCCATGTCTGGGCTTGGCTTCACAGCATGCAGCTTCGAGGGCTCTGAAACCTTTTACTTCTTTCCAGCCACTCTGAGTGGCCCGGGCATTCGGATACCTCTGGGCTTTGGCTCATGCCTCTTCCTCTGCTCAGTGTCCTTCCCCTCCCGCCCCGAGGGCAGGCCTGTCTGCAGTCCATCTGCATGTTGGGGTCTGGGTCGCCACCTTAGGCTCTCCTAGGTAGTGTTTGCTGAAGCCGCCAACCCGCCTCCCTGGAGCACTCCCCCCACCAAAGGTCATGTGCCCTCACTCCCAACAGACGCAGCTGACACGGCGTCAACGTGTGTTTACTGGGCCCCGGCCCTGTGTCCCGCACTGTGCTGGTGCAGGGCCGTAGTCTGATAGGAGGCTACCTCTGGCTTAGCCTGCAGCACTTCGGGGCTGTCTTAGTGCTGTGAGGGCAGATGGCAGTGGGCGACTCTGTGCCAGGGAAGCCTCTGTCCCTTTGGTAATGTGACTTCCTCTGAATGGAGGGCTCTCTCTATCCTGGGAACCTTCTCTGTGCCTGGCACATAGGAGATAATCAAGAAATGATGAATGAATGGAAAATGAAAGAACGTCTAGTTAAAAAAAAAAAAAAAGAACACGCTTGTTACCTGTTTGCTGTGTCTGTTACAGCTTCCGAGTGCCGCCGCCTCAATGCCCTTGGGGTACCCCCAGGCACAATCACTCACTCCTGAGGCCCCCTGGGCAAACATCTGTCGCTACTTTGTGTTGCAATCTGCTTACAGGTAAGTCTCTACCCTAGCCCAGGAGCACCTGGGGGCCGAGTCTTTCTCTTTCCAGCACCTGGCAAAGGTGGTGAGCATGTGTGCGGAAGACACGTGTGTAGATTGCTCTGAGCTGTAAAGGGATTCCTCCCATGCAGCGAGGACCTAACAGCAAAGCTGCTGCGACAGGTCTGCAGGAGCCAGGCCCTGGGCCACTCCCTCGACACCTGTTACTCTTGCCATCCCTCAACAAGCCTATGAGGTGGGAGCTCCTTTATTTCGCAGAAGGGCCAGCTGAGCCTCCAGGAGGCTGAACAGCAGGGTCAAAGCCCATGCCATGGGTGGTAGAGAATGGCCGCATACCCAGATCTGGGTGCCCCTGAATCTGGAGCTGCTTCTTGGCTCTCCTCCCCCAGCCCCTGTACCCCATCTTCACCCCCGTCACGCTCTGAGGGGCTGTCACCTGCTGCCCTGGGCGATATCTCCTGGTACCCGGGTCCAAGCTGAGACTTCTTCCTAAGGCTGTGAACAGAGGAGGGATGGCACTACTCGTCTCTCAGCACCAGCCCCTGCTACCGCCGGGTGCAACGCTGCTACTCCCCCAGCAGTGGGTCCCCGCTTCTCCTAGGTGTTGAGTCTGGACCCAGGCACCGCCCTCAGATGCGGCAGTCTGCCCCTGGATTCCTCAGGAGAAGGAACTCCCCGTCCACCGGAGGAAGGACACAGAGTTCCTCTGTGCACCCCTCCGCCATGCCCGTCGGAGGGTGCCCTGACACCCCGACGCCTGGGAGCTCGTGAGTGAAGGCGGCCCCTGCTCAGACTGCACAGTGCCACCTGGGAGCAGCGGTGGTGACAGGTGCTGTGGTGTGTGCTGTGAGCGGGAAGTGTGGACACATCAGCCCCGTGGCCCTGCCCTGCCTCCGAGAAAGGGCACAGCTCTTAGTGGTGGGGGCAGTGCAAACAGGCCCAGACGTGATCTCGAGGGAGATAGGAGTCCCCCAGGCAGCGAAGTTGTCCTGGAGACACCACATTTCTGGAGCACGGTGAGTGATGTGCAGGGCCTGGGGTTTTGGGGGATCCAGGCTCCTCCTGCTCCCACAGCAGCTGGGGTTTCAGAAAAACGTCCTGCGTGTCCAGCAGAGTGGCTGGCAGGGCGGGGGCTCCCTCCCAGCCTCAGGGCCGGCGTTTCCCCAGGCCCTGCCTCGGGAGAGGAAACCCAGACTTTCCCTCGTGAGGAGGCATTTGGGCCAACACCCATCTCCCCCCATGGAAACCCCCTCGGCCCCTCCTACTGAACCACCTGCCCCATGCCCTCCCGATCGAGGCATGGCCCACCAGGACTGCTGGCTCTTCGACTCCATAGCCCTTCCTGGCGGACTCAAATTGAAGCTGCCCTCCTGCCTGCAGGGGCCCCCGCTGGCTCTTGGGCAGGAGTGAGCCGATTCAAGGGTGGCTTTTTGGAGGACTCTTGCCTCCGGCCATCCTGGGAGGTGGGCCAGCCCTTTTGACCAAGGCTGCGTGGGACAGGTCAGAGCCCCGGTGGGTGACTTGGCCCCAGTGTGTCCCACAGCAGCGTGGGGCAACGCCTAGAACTTGAAGGCTGCTCCTCTCAAACCCGAGAAAGCAGAGAGCTGAGACAGCTTGGGAATCACCCCCGTTGCTGAGCAGTGTCTGTTTACAAAGGCAGGAGCTCAGAAATGATTCCACTGTGGAGAAACAAAGCCTCAAAAATACAAAATACGAAAGCCAGCCCTCGGCCACTTTTGCAGGGAGCGAGCCTCCCTGGGGATTGGCGCTGAGCGGCCCGGCCGGCTCGGTTCCCAGCGTATCACGGTTTCACTGCACCTGTTGGCATAGCTTTGCGGTGATTCACTCCTGCCTCCTCCTCGGGCCTCTCTCTGTCCCGGCCCGAGGGGAGCGCACCCTTGAGCACGGGGCCCCGGTGCGAAGCATACCCCCCAAGCAGGCCTGGCCTCGCAGCCCTCCGTTTGTCCTCACGGGTCTCCTGGCGGGTGACTCAGTTTCCCAGTCAAGATCCACCAGCGGCCCAGGACCTGCCTGGTGAAGTCCCCAAACCCTGACAGCAGCTTTAGCGAGGGAGATACCCTCCTGAGCCCCTTTGTGCTACAGATTGGGGGTCTAGGAGTGGCGCTCGGAGAAGGGCAGGGGCTCTCTGCTCCAGTCGCCTCCGGCTGTTCCCTGAGCCTCCAGGTCCCATGCAGTTGAACAGCTGAATTGCCTGCAAATCTGGGTAAGGAAATTTACTTCATTTTGTGATTACACTGGTAAGCTCTCTTGCCATCCTTGCTGGGAAATATCGACCCTCAACAGAAACAGAAAGTGAAAACCCCTTCTTCAGCCCCATCTCCTCCCTGCAGGGGCAGCGGCTCCCTTGGCCCCGAGTAGATGATTCACTTTCTCAGGCCTTCACCCTCTAACCCCTGAAGAGAAGCATGGAGTTTGGGGTCATCTTTGGGCATTCAGCCATTCTTCCACCGAGGACATTCCTGCAGTTTTCCTTTCTTTTATCCCTCTGCTCCCTTTCTCCCTGCCGGCTCTCTCTTCCCATCCCGCCCCGCACCCCACATTTGCGAGCGGCACAGCAAACATCCTTGGACACATATCTCTGCACAGCCCTGCTCGTCTTCCTGTAGGACACTTCCCTGATGGGGGTGGAGCTGAACAAAGGGACGTGCATTTGAAGTGTTGAGGCACTGCCAGGTGGTCCTCCGAAAGTGCATGTGTGTTTTATAAACCTCAGCTGTTGTATCCCATCGATGTATGTTGCCAGTCTGATGGAGGCAGCCCACGAATGAGAGCAGAACCTCTCTAGTGGCCGTGAGTCTCCCCGCCCCTGCGAACGCCTTGTGCTGGGACCTGTCGGGGGCACCCATGAATCTCTGTCGTGAACGTCCTTACCCCGTTTGCAAATGACACTTAAGGATTGGTTCTATTCAATGAAACAAGTAAACTCTGTAAAGATGCATCGACTGTTTTTACCTACACGTGTTGTTGTGTGTAGGGAGACTATAGTAAATACGGTTAGTATTGTCGCTTGCCTAATATACATTATCCTGTTCAATCCCCACCCCAGTGCTTTGTGGCTGATACAATGATCGCTCCTGCTTTATAGATGAAGACGCCATAGTGTGCTGCATGGTGGTCCCCAAGAGGATATGTCCATATCCCAACCCCTGGCACCTGTAAAGGTGCCTTTATTTGGAAAAAAGGGTCTTTGCCTATGTAAGTAAGTTGAGGGTCATGAGATAAAGAGACCCCCCCCCCCCCGATTATTCCATAGGCCCTAACACCAATGACAAGTGTCCTAGTAAGAGGCACAGAGACAAGAAAGCAGTGTGAAGCCAGAGGCCGAGCTTGGAGTGACGTGGCGACAAGCCCAGGAATGCCAGCAGCTACCAGAAGCTAGAAGGGGCAAGACACAAACCCTCTTCCAGAGCGTCCCGAGAAAGCACGACCCTGCCCACACTTGACTTCAGACTTCTAGTCTCCAGAATTGTGGAAGAACAGATTTCTGTGGTTTTAAGGCACTGAGTCTCAGGCAACTCGTTGAGGCAGACATGGAGGCTTGGAGGCGTCAGAAACCCCTGCAGGCTTCCCAGCAGCACAGTGCCGAGCTATGCGCCCGGTGCCCCAGGGTGTTTCGGAGCAGAATGAGACTCGCCAGCCTCAAGCTCCGGAGGAACCCACTGCACTCCAGCCTCCTCCAAGGACCAAGGTGGGCTTCGTCCAGGGCATGCTCTGAACGGAGTGCTGGTGAGAAGCCATGAGAACGGAGACGTGCTCCAGCGTCAGCACTGCAGTGGGTGGGAGAGCGCAGTGGGGGGATGGCTCCAGAAGGTTCTAGAGCCTGAGAAGCCAGCTGTGCTCAGCCCTGCCTCAGTGTCAGCCCCTCCTCCCTGCCCAGCTGGAATTCGAGCAGAAAGGACTTTCTCTCTCTCAGCACAGGAACACCAGATGGCTAGTCTAGAGGGCCAGAGAGGTGACCCCTGGAGGGGTGCGAAGGGCCGGGCACTCATGTCCCAGGGGGAGAGGGCAGAACGAGGAGCAGTTCTAGGAGTAGAAGGACCACTACTGTTGCTTCCCAGAGAGTCATTGAATCTCCAAGTCTCGGCTCGATTTTCTGTAAAATGGGCTTAACAAGAAGGGGGCTGAAACGTGTTGGAGCGTGGCCGCAGCTAAGCTGGTGTCTGGTGCTTCTCCCCTTCAACCAGTACCTGGCTTCTCTCTGTTTTATAGATGGAGAAGCTGCAATACAGAGGCGTTAACTCTCGAGGTCAAGAGCTGGGGAAAAGACCAAGCAGGATTTAAGCCCAGGCTGCCCAACCCTGGAGTCCATGTTCTTAGCCCCATTCCGCGGTCCTAGGAGGGGAACGAGTGAGAAAAAGTGCCCGAAGTACCCGATGCATAGTCTGGCTTGGAGCCGCACCACACAGCCCGAGGCCCTCTGCATCGGTCACCTCCTAGACGTGTCCCTCGTGCTCAGCTCAGTACAGGTCTCCATGGAGCTGCAGCGGGGCCTCCCCATTGTCTGCTCCCTCCACACTCAATGGGTGTATGTGACCATCCCAGCTAACTTGTCCCTGGGGCATCTAGTCTCTGCACTTCACCTCCCCGGGGCTCAGTGCACACCAGTGACGTGTTTGACGCTCAGGAGCACAGGCCCGGGGGTGAGGACCCTGTAAACCCTGGATGAGGGCTCGATGTCATGCAGGCGAGGATGCCAGCATCCCAGTTCCAGGAGTATGCGCCAAGACGGGGAGGGTGCAGGCTCCAGGTGGCCAAGTGATGGTGATCAGGGAAGGGCCCTCTAAAGCCCAGGGCCCAGGGGAGAGTCTGAGCACTGTGCTGGGCCAGAAGCTCCATTTCTTCTGGGCTTCACAAGGAGAGAGAGGGCTCCAAGTGTCATTTCAACTCCATTTCTTCCCAATGTTCCAGAGCCTTCCACTATTTTGGGTGGCAAAGCAGGTCTCACCTTCCACTGACCAGTGGAAGGGAAAGGGTCGGCCTCTCCCTGGGGTCAGACGCTGAACCTGACGCAGCCCAGGTAACAGGTGCTCCAGCTGGACCTCCCACAAGCCTGCCTGCTCCTCAGACTCAAGCAGCTACGGCCGTTGACTGAGCACCTACTCCGCGCCGGGCTCGGTGCTAAGCCTTCACCTGCAACCCCCCTGCACAAGGAAGGGTGTGATGACTGTTCCCATTTCACAGATGAGGTGACAGTGCTTGCCAGATTCTGCAAAAGAGCTGACGCCTGGGGTGTCTCTTCCGGAGACCATGATTCAATAGTCTGTCTTCCCCAAAACGGTTTTATTATTAAAAAAAATACTTAGCATATTCCACTTAGAATAGTAGATATTTCATATCTTTTGCTTATTACAATGCACCGTGCTAAGCATCCATTATTTAACTGTGCGCCGGGTGTAATCATTCTTCAGGTACTGGTGTGCCAGCAATAATTTACATCCTGTGTAAGGAGTCAGGACGTATCCTCTACCTGCACAGAGAGCGCTGACAGTGGGGCACAATATAATCGTTCCAAAAAGCCACACTTGATAGCTAATGAATGAGCGGAAGAGGATTAGAGATGGGGAGATCCACCGGCGTTTGTGAAAGGTAAATCAACAATTAGAAGAAGAATATGTTCTGTTGGCTGTCAGGGAAGATTTTTGCAAGGAAAACGGAAGAGATGATTTAGACTCAAGGGTAATACAATGCTGCAGGTACAGGAGGAAATCCACGCTCGTAGATGCGTTGGAAAAACTCTTTTTAAGAGAACTTAGAAGAAGTTCCTTCAGTGCCTTGAAGATGTCCGAAAACTGCGGTGTGCTCGTCCATGCGTTGCCCCAACAAGAGCCTGGCGAGCGTGTCCCAGGTGGCCCGGTGCGTGCAGCCCGGAAGTTCGAGCATCAGTCATGGCTCGGCTCTCCCCTCTGAGACCAAGGGAAGCAGGCTCCGGGAGGTTGTTTTCCGGGTGCTCTTGCCTGGGAAGCAGATGGTAATGAAAATCACCGTCACTGCTACAATTGACCACGGGGCGTCTTCTGGGATGCTGCAGGTTACCCGTGATCTGCCCGATGGCATGAGGACATGGGTGCTGCTGTCTTTACTTCACCCAGGACGATGCTGGGGTCAGGAGTTTAAGTACCTGCCCCGAGTCACAAGGCTGGAACAAGGGGCAGCAGGCTGCCTGACCCCACCTCTGGGTCCTCCCTCTATCCTGCCCTGCAGGTGTTTACACTCTGTGCTGAGGACAGCAGGGCTCTGTGGAGGTGTTTTCAGGGTTCTGCAAACACTGAAAATTCTCCTGCCATGGAAAGAAAGAGTTAAACTGCCCGAGAATTTAAATGTACTTTGATTTTCTGCATTCGATTTCTATGGATCAAGGTTCCCCGAACACACACATATGCACGCACACACGCACACGTGCGTACACACCTAGGACGGTGCACTGGAGTGTGTTTCTGCGTGTGAAGTTCGCGGTGCTGCTCTCTGTGCCCGGGCCCCACCGAGCTGGCCACTGCAGGTGAGCGAACCCGCTGGCCTGCCCCCTAGTGCCCAAGGCTGCAGCAGCCTGGGCTCGTCCTGATTTCACTTCTCAGTTTCCCCAGTTCGATCCAGAGGCCCCGGAGAGGCCCGGGACATTCAGGCATTGATTGGGATAGCCTGTTCCTTTAAATAAGGGACCTCTTTCCCCGCATCCTCTGGTGGGGGCAAAGCATTTTTCAGATAATTTTTCAGAAGCACTTGGGTGGTTTACATATTTTAACTTTATTCATGAAAAAGCTCTCTACAATCAAATGGGGCAGTGGCGGCCTTGGGCAGAGGCTCGTGACCTCCATTGCGCTTTTTCTTTGTTTCTTAGTCATTCCGGGGAACTTCACCTCCATCATATTTCAGCGATGGACCCGGGCGGGGGGGCAGGGGCTGAGAGCAGGGACCGGGCATGGTTCATGTGCACTGAGCATATTTGGGGAACCCTGCTAAGTGTCACCTGCTCATGTACTTTTTCACTCTGCTGCCCCAATACCCCCACAATTCAGGATTAATAGTCCTAGAGGTCTTACTCTCTATCGCCTCTCCCTTGGCCAGATTCGGACCCAGATTCTCAAGTATTCTGTTTATTCAGCCTCTCTGCAGGACGGGCCGAGTGAGCTTTTGACCCTGACTCTCGGTCGGAGACCTTGGCTGTCTGCTGCAAGTTATTTTGTCTAACTCCTTCTCCCTTTTTAAATTTCCTTTTAAGTTTGTAATTTCAGGCTTACGGAAGAGTTGCAAGAATCCCCATATTCCCTTCCTCAGATGCCTCAATTGTTCACATTTTCCCAGATTTATCCTCTTCTCTCTTCTTCCCTCTCTCTTCCCCTCGTTCCCATCTCTCTCTCACACACTGTAATTATGTGTATGCACATGCATTCGAACTTCTCTGAACCATTCGAGAATGAATTGCAGGTACAATGCTCTTTTACCCCCTAAATACTTCAGCACGGATGTTCTGAAAGCAAGGACGTTCACTTGTGTGACCACAGGAAACTGAAAATAAACAAAAATCAGGAAATTGAAATCCATACAATGCTGTTGTCTAATCCACAGGTTTAGTCTCATTTGGCCAATTATCTGAATAATGTCCTGTACAGCGAAAGGAAACTCCAGAGTACGCATGGTCCTTAGTTTTCACGTGTGTCCAGCCTCCTTTCACAGGGAAGTCGTGCTTCAGGCTTCCTTTGTGTTCATGCCACTGAGCTGAGGACCGCGGGCCGGTTACTTTGCAGACTGTCCTCAGTTCGGGTTTGTCTGATGTTTTGTTAGGATCGGATTCAGGTAATGCATTATGGGCAGAAATACCATGGCAGGTGCTTTGTTCCTCTTGGGGGGTCCTGTCAGGTGGCACAGTTGGGGGTTTGTCCTGGGTCAGCCACGCTGACCCGGACCCCTGGGTTATAGCAGTGTTGCGGGGTCTCTCCATACTTAAGTTACACTCTTCCCTTTGTAATTAGTAAGTCTCTTAGGGGGAGATATTTTGAGACTATGGAAATATCCAGTTACCCTCAAATGTTCATTCACTTGTTTTAGCAGCCATTGAGGATTCTTGGTTGATTCAATGGCTCTCAGGTGGGAGGCTTGTCTGAAGGTACTTTCCCTGATTCTGTTATTCCGTCTACATTAACTAATTGCCGTTCTACTCTAAGCAAGAGCTTTCCCCACTTTCCCACTTATTATTTTATGTCAGTGTACCTCGTGGATTTTTGTTGCATCCAGTGTGGTATGGTTCTCTCATTATTAATTTTGATACTAGAATGGTCCCAGAGGTGACCAGTAGGAGTCCTTTCAAACTGGCTTCTTTGTCCTTTTGATGTGTCCCCGTCATTCTCTGAACATTTCCTTCCCTTTTTGGCACAAGAAGATGTTCTAAGGCTCATCTTGTATTTTCCCTGTCCCAGACCTGGAATCAGCCATTTCTTTAAGGTGCCCTGTTTCCCTTTAGTGAAGAATGGCATTAGAAACCAAGATCTGGGGGCTGGGTGTGCTCATTGCCACTGGGATGTCCTTGCTTCTGGGCCTCTGTATGTAAATGTATGACATCTCTCTCCCTTTCTCTGTCTCTCTCCCTCTCCTCCTTCCCTTCCCCCCTCTGTCCTTTTTTAAAACCATGAGTTCATAACTATAACTTCAACTCCAATCACACACTAGTATATCTCCACCTCCCCTTTCCAATTTTATAACCTGCTCTCCAACAATGAAAAACCTGGCTCCAATTGTCCGTGGTCTATTTATTTCTTCAATTAACAACTCCTTGTGATTATTTTTGTCAGCTCTCTTAATTTTACTTTTAAGTTAATTTTAATTACACAGGTATTATACGAACATATTGTTTTTTGAAACACCAACTTAAATGTAGGTAAAGTGCATTTTTCCCTCTACACATCCCTCCTAGCCCTAGATCTGACCACTCCTGTCAATTTGGTCTAAAGCATCCCAGGCTTTCTATGCCTTTATGCACCCACAGAAATTAGAAAGGTGATGTTTTAAGTTATTTTTATAGAGATGGTTTCGTGGGCTACGCTCTGATTGTCAGTTTGGTCATCTAAAACTAAATAAATAAGCTCTTGGAGATTTTGATGTCAGCACCTATTCACTCATTCGGCTCAACTCTAAGAGCAGTGGTGTCTGAGTGTGATTGTGGCGTGCCCCGTCTATGTGGTGCCGTAGCTACAAAGAACGCACCGTCATCCCACGCACACGCGCCAGTATCTCCCCGGGGCCACTGCAGCAAAGTGGGATTGTTGTGTCTTAGGGCATTCACAGTCTGCCGTTAAGTAAATATTGCAAACACATTTCAAAATGGCTGCCCTCGGTGTCACACGGCTTGCAATGAATGCCGATGTCTTCTTGGACGTCCAGGGAGGGGGGATGGCCCCTGCCCCTTGGTTGAAGGCAGGAAATACACTCTTGAGGCTGCAGGTATCATGAAGCATTAGGCTTTGAACAGAGGCTCCATCTAACCCTCAGTTAGAGCAGGGGGCTGGCTGGGGTAACAGGTTTGTGTGTGAGAGGAGGGCTCTTTTCGTGTAGTGTGGGAACAGAGTTACCAGCTGCGGCTTATGCCTTAGGCACCCAGAGGCACTTCTGTAACCAGGGAAAAAGACCTGCATGAGTTTTTTTTTTTTTTTCTTTCCTTCCTTCCCTCCCTCCCTTCTGCCCTTCCTCTCTTTCTCCCTCCTCGCTCCTTTCCTCCCTTCCTCCCTTCCTTCCGCCCTTCCTTCCTTCCTTCCTCTCTCTCTTCTTTCCTCTCTCTCTTTCTCTCTCTCTTTCTTCTTCGCCTATTTGAAAGTGGGGTTGGAGAAGACAACGGCAACTTGAAATCTTATCAGCACCAACATTTCTTATAAGAATATCTTCCTGGGGCGCCTGGGTGGCACAGCAGTTGGGCGTCTGCCTTCGGCTCAGAGCGTGATCCTGGCGTTCTGGGATCGAGCCCCACATCAGGCTTTTCTGCTATGGGCCTGCTTCTTCCTCTCCCACTCCCCCTGCTTGTGTTCCCTCTCTCGCTGGCTGTCTCTGTCTCTGTCGAATAAATAAATAAAATCTAAAAAAAAAAAAAAAAAAAAAGAATATCTTCCTGTTTCCTCATCTAATTCACAGGAGCAATGGCCCTTCTATTCGCCATTTGTCTTCCGCAAGGCTGTTCCCTGCACGTTGTCTTATTTTAGCTGCTTACCCACCCAGTAAGAAAGGGGAGGCAAGTTTCCCCCACTTTGCAAACTTCTCTTACTCAAGGTCACACAGCCTATATTGAAAACCAGGACTCAAACCCAGACCTTCAGATTCCAATCTAAGATTTTTTTTAAATAAGATTTTTTTCCTTTTCTGCTGACTTATAACAATTGAAGCAGAGAGAACATAGAGAAAACAATTTTAAAATCACTTATAATCAACATTGTCATCCAGAATATATTCTTATATATTTTATACACATAACAACCTTATTTAGCCTTTTTATTTGGGGGCTTTATTTGGTGAGCATTTTCTAATGTTATTAACTTTTCTTTGTAAGAGTTCAAATGGCTATATAATAGCCTATCACATGGCTAGATCATAATTTGGACAATCGTCCGTAGTTGGATTTAGGTTAATTTTATGTTATCATTGTTATATGTGAAGTTTCAAATAATATCCCTGAAGGCAGATCCTTGACAATATCACTTAGAGTGGAGTGAAGTCATCATGCACGTGTGGAGGCTCTTAATACCTGAGACTCCGTTCTGTTACAAGGCAGCCGCTAGGAGGGCGCAAGCAGCAGTGTACGCTCTGCCTCACACATCAAACAGAGGAAGTCATGATTGCATGTAGATACATCCAGTTTCCACATGCAGATGAGGAGAGCAGAGCTGGCAAGGTGAAATAAGCCTCCTAAGGTCACAGAGAGGGGCCTCAGCTCCCATTCCCACTGCTCGATGCACATGAGTCAGCTTCTCCCCCGTACCATCTGCACACGCCTGACCTTGGCAAAGGAGGCCTGGAGCCCCTGAGGACGGTATCCTGTGTCGGGTGGACATGCTTCTGCCCCCATCACCTCCGTTTCTGCTATTTGAGATCACTCATCCCACATGCAGGCAGCTGGATGGTCACCCTTGCGACAGCTGGCTCCCCTACTCGCCTCCCGCTGACCCGGCAGCGTTCTGAACATTCTATGGTATAGGATGTGATGCCTGATATGGTGATGGGTGAGATACAGTGGGACCTAGTCTACCCAGCCTAACCCAGGGGAGAGTGCATAGATGATATGAGTGACTAAGGCCAAAATGTCACAGACTTGTTTTGAGTGCTGTTTGTACTCTTCTCAATCTGGGACTGCAATTCTATGTTGGAAAGATTAGTAGTACTTATTTTTTTTGGTCTCAATATTCCTTTACATTATTTGAAAATTCCAGGAACTCCAAAGAAGTGGAGTTATACCTATTGATATTTACTATATTAGAAAATTAGAAATTGCAAATGGGTAACAGTATAATCATGGGTTGAGTGAACAGCATGAATTAGGAATATGCTAGGTGCCAAGACTGTAATTGTGCTAAGATCAGACTAAGCAAATTAGGGTTGTGGTTCCTTTAAATGTACTGGAGGAAAGTTGGTAAGTGACGAGTATAAAGTACTATCATACACGCAAAGTAAATAACCCGATAACCTGACCTATAGCTACATGAACATTCTTATTATTTTTCTTGAAAGCTTTAGAGAGATTGGTTTCAGAGAGCACTCTAGAAGAGGCAAATCTGAAGTGAAGATTTGAAAACCAGAGTTGTCATGTGTGAAAGGAGACCTCTGGCTCCCTGAGTAGGTAAGTAAGGCATTTAAAAAGTATGGCCTGAAAGCTCCTTGGGAAAATGAGATTACCCATGTAATTATCTATGTGGGTTAGTTATATCCTTTGAATTAGTGCCCAGGTGGAGTCAAATCAAGGTGGTACCACGAGACAGATCACATAATGGAAGCAGAAGTCGTGGGTCCAATGAGCCTCACAGGTTTACAAAGTAGCTCCATATTCCCCAAGCTTCCCTGGTGATCAGTATCACCGTCTTAGCCATTCTGATTCAGTGGGTCAGAATGGTGCTTGGGAATAGATCTTAGCAAGTATTCCAGGTAATTCTTAGATTCAGTTTGGGAAACGCAGACAGCTAATGCAGAAACCTTTGACCAGACCTTTTCTAATGTCAATGACCAGAAAATCACCTTTGGGTCTTGTTCAAGGGCACATTCTGAATGTGCTTGTTTGGGCTGGGACCTGAGCTTCTGCCTTTCCTATACGCTCCCAGCTGATGTTGGTACTGCTCCTTTAAAGACCACAGTTTGAAAAGCAAGGATAGGGACCAGGACTCTCACACAGGTGGTCCATGAGCTATATACGGTCATCGAGTTTTATGGGCAATATTCCAAACATGCAAGACTTCCACGTCTAACCATGATGAAGTAACTGGTACCAGACTGG
The DNA here is from genome assembly GCF_023065955.2 of Ursus arctos. Taxonomy (NCBI): domain Eukaryota; kingdom Metazoa; phylum Chordata; class Mammalia; order Carnivora; family Ursidae; genus Ursus; species Ursus arctos. Next base: position 37,704,859 of record NW_026622863.1, on the reverse strand, counting down.
TTCTCTTGCCACAAACAGCTATAAAACTAGACGCAATATAGGACAACGATTTTCAGGCAATAGGAAATAGATAACATAGAACAGTGATTCCTGAAAGAGAGGAAATGCAAGAGATAGGCCCCCTGGTCACTTAGCCTTCTGCCTGGGGACGAGTTACAAACATAGTACAGTAAGCTGTTTTCTGAACAGAGCATAGCAGGACTTCTAAGCTGAGGAGACACCCGTCAGAGTTTGGGTCAGCTCAGGTACCTGGAGTTTGCACAGTGGAACATCGGAGAAAGGGAACTGTGTCTGTGTGTGTGTGTGGGGGGGGTACCACCTAAGTTCATGGCCAAAGGCCAGGCTTCACATGCATGGAGAATGCCCAATGCTTATCAGAGAGCGACTGCTAAGGATTGAAATCAGAACAGAGAGACTAGGTCTGAATAGTGATGGTACAAGAGCAGTCTTGTGTGGTTCCTTGGCCTTTCTACTTCCATTCATTTTTGAGTATACAGTGGAGTTGTCCAGAAGCTACATGATGTGTTGGACCACAACAGATTGACAGAGAATCAGATATGAGACCCCACCTGTCTTTTATTTATTAAGTCAGAAAACTACTCTGTGAAAATATTAAATCATGCCATTCTTCTTATTGAAGTTTTTCTAAATATGGATTTTCCTTTAAGAATGTTATTTATGTGAACCACATAAGAGCTATGTTCCCCTCCGCCTCCTCTTCCTCTTTTCCTTCCTCTATAAGTCAATAAGTAGGTCAATAGGTCAATATAATTAAGAAGTTCTCAGCTGTAATTTCTAATATAGTAAATATCAATGGGTATAACTCCACTTCTTTGGAGTTTCTGGAATTTTCAAATAATGTAAAGGAATATTGAGACCAAAAAATAAGTACTACTAATCTTTCCAACATGGAATTGCAGTCCCAGATTGAGAAGACAATGATAATGGCAGACCAAAATTTTGAGAAATAATGACCAAAAACTTAGCAAATTGGATAAAATGTGATAAGTTAGAAAAGTTGAGCCAACTCCAAGAAAGATAAATATAAAGTAAGCCATCAGAGTCAAATTGCCTAAAACCAAAGCTAAGAGAATCTTGAAAGCAGCCAGATTAATATATATATATATATATATATATATATATATATATATGCATGCATTATGTACAGGGGAAAATAAGAAGAAGAACTGACTGCTGACTTCACATCTGAAATAACAGAGGGTAAGCAACAATTGAATTATATTTTTAAAATGGAAAAGAAAAAACTATTCTGTCAACCAAGATTTTATTTCCATCAAAAATTACCTCCCAAATGAGGATGAAATAAAGCTATTTTCTAACAAATGAAAGTTTTTGAAATTTATTGTTAGGATATCTGTACTGCACAAAATGCTTTAAAATGTTATTTGAGCTGAAGGGGATGCTACAAAATGGAAATTTAAATCTGCATGGAAAGAATCAATGGCAACAGAGCTGGAAATGAATCTGCAAGATAAAGTCTATATTTTTTATTCTTTTTATAATTTAAAGTTACTTAAAATAAAACTGATTATTTAAAACAAAAGTAATAATGTTACAGGGTGGCATTTAACATATATGGAGAAATAAAAGACAATTGCAAAAAGGATACGCGTGAATAAATGAGGTTATACTATTATGGGGTTATTTTCTTGTAATATAGGGAGTGCGAAGTGTCAGACATGAAGCACGAAACACAAAGAGCTATAATATTGACTCTAAATAGATACCGATAATTTATAGATGCATCTTATCAGCTCTATGACAATCACCAAAAAATAAAAGGCCAATAGAGAAAATAAAATGGAGTCCTAAGATATGTGGTAAGCCTCAAAGAATGCAAGGCATGAGCAACGAAAGAGAAAAGAAAAAAAAAACAACAGACTAGATAAATGGAAACCAAATGGTAAAATGGAAGACCTCACCCTCAACTGATAAATAATTATATCAAATGTGAATGTACTAAGTACCTCAATTAAAAGACAGAGAATTTGGCTGGACCAAAAAAAGCAAGAATCAATTATATGCCTTCAATAGAGATTCATCTTAAATATAAAGAACAAGACAGATTGAGGATGGAGAAAACATGCCATGCAAACAATAAACGTAAGAAAGCAAGAATAGTTTTGTGTGTAACAGACAGTTAGCTTTCAAGACAAAGAATATTATAAGAGATAAAGAAAGACAGTATATAATGATTAAAGGAATACTTTACTAGGAAGATAGGATAATCTTAAATATGTACGCCCTTAATCAGAGAGTATGAAAATTCATAAAGAAAAAAATTGACAGAAATGAAGGGAGCCATAGACAAATCCACAATCATAGAGAAATTTAACATTCCTTTCTCAGTAATTGACAGAAATACACAAACCGTTGATAAGGATACAGAAGATCTAAACAACAATATCAGCAAACTTTATATAATTGACATGTATAGAAATACACCCAAGCACCTGCAGAATACATATTTTTTTCAAATATACATGGAATAGTCACTATGATAGGTCATATTCTAAGTCATAAAATAAGTCACAAAATCTTAAAATATTGCAGTCTTACAGAGTCACTTTCTGAAAAATAATGGGATTAAGTTAGAAATCAATAAAAATATATCCAGAAAATCTCCAAATATTTTGAAACAAAATAACAATTTTCTAAGTAATTCATGTCTAAGTAATTCATTCATAAAAATTCCAAGATAAATTAAAAATATTTTGAATGTAATGAAGATGAAAATGTAACATTTAAAAATTTTGTAAGGGGCAGCTAAAGCAATACTTAGAACAAAATTTATACCATTAAATGTCTATATTAGAAAAGAAAAAGGATTAACATCAATTATTTGTTTCCATTTTGGAAAGAGAGAAAAGGAAAGTGAAATAAGCCCAATACAGTAGAAGAAAAGAATTAATAAATATAAGAGCAGACATCAATGAACAGGAAACATACACACAGAGAAAATTAACAAAGCCAAAAGCTGGTTCTTTGAAAACTTTAATAAAATTGATAAACTTATAGCAGGAGGAATTGATGAAGAAAGAAAGAGGCCAAAGCACCAACATCAGAAATACAAATGGGGATATGAATATCTACCCTATGCATATCAATACATATCCAAAATAATAAAAAATACATACCCTAAAGGATATTAAGAAATAAGAAAAATAATGAATAATAATAAAAATATTATGAAGGATTTTATGCCAATACATTTAAAAGCTTATATGAAATGGACAAATACCCTAAAAAACAATCTTATAAAACATAATGAAGAGGAAATAAAAATTTGAATAATCCTATACAAATTTAAAGAACTGAATTTATTATAAAGAAACCTTCCCACAGGGGCGCCTGGGTGGCACAGCGGTTAAGCGTCTGCCTTCGGCTCAGGGCGTGATCCCGGCATTATGGGATCGAGCCCCACATCAGGCTCCTCCGCTATGAGCCTGCTTCTTCCTCTCCCACTCCCCCTGCTTGTGTTCCCTCTCTCGCTGGCTGTCTCTATCTCTGTCGAATAAAATAAAATCTTTAAAAAAAAAAAAAAGAAAAGAAAAGAGAAACTCTGCTCACTTTCTTTAAAAAAAAAAAAAAAAAAAGAAACCTTCCCACAAAGAAAACTCCATGTCACAGTGATTTGCTATTAAATTCTATCAAACATTTACAAAAGCAATAATTAGAATATTACACAAACTTTTTCTGATAATATAGTAGGGACTATTTTCCAACAACCTAATCCTGATATCAAAAGCTGACAATGTCATTAGAAGGAAAGGAAATTATAGACCAATATGTCTCATGAACATATAAAATAAAATCCTCAACAAAATAACAGTGAACTGAATTCAGCACTGTGTAAGTTACACCCTAGGATTGCAAAGATAATCCAACACTGAAAAAATAATAAATTTAATAACACATTATAGTATAAAGAAGAAAAATCACATAATTATCTCAGATGAGAAAAAGAACTTGATGGACTATAAAAGCCATAAAAACTCCTAGCAAATCACAAACAGAAGGAAACTTTCTCAACCTAATGGTGGGAATCTATAAATATAAATTATAGAGCAACCATCATTCTTAATGGTTACAGACTGAATGTTTTCACTGTAAAATTGGGAACAAGGCAGAGATGTTCATCTCATCACTTCTGTTCAATAGTATACTGGATATCTGAACCAGAGCAATAAGGAAAGAAAACAAAACAAAATACATAAATATTGAAAAGAAATAAAAAAAATTATTTATTAAGAAATGACATGGTCATTTGCATAGGAAATCCTAAGGGACTTATAAAAGCCTGCTAGATTCAAAACTTATTTAGCAAGGTTGCAAAATATAAGATGAATACACAAAATTAATTGTATTTATATGTAAGTATTAAATATTTAGAAAATAAATTACAGATAAAATACGAAGTAATTTAATGAAAGCCATGTAAGATTTCTACATTGAAAACTATATAACATTACTGAAAGAACTTAAGGGAAATCTAAATTAATGAAAAGTTATATGCATGTTAATGGATTGGAAGATTAGGTAGTGGTAAGATATCCGTTTCCCCAAACTGACCTATAGATTCATTAAAATTCCGATCAGAATCTCAGCAGGCTTCTTCTTTTGTTTAAATTAACAAGTGATCCTAAAAATTATCTGAAAAGGCAAAGGACAATTTTTATTTATTTATTTATTTATTTATTTATTTATTTATTTATATTTATTGTTGTTTCAAATTTTCATTTAAATTCTAGTTAGTAAACATATAGTGTAATATATTGGTTTCAGGCGTAAAATTTAGTGATTCATTGCTTACATGTAACACCCAGTGCTCATCATAACAAGTGCCCTCCTTACTATCCATCACCCATTTAGGCCCATCCCCCACCCACGTCCCTCCATCAACCCTCAGTTTGTTCTCTATAGTTAAGAGTCTCTTATGGTTTGCTTCCCTCTCGCTCTCTTTTTTCCCTTTCCCTATATTCACCTTTTTTGTTCCTTAAATTCCACATTATGAGTGAAATCATATGGTATTTGTCTTTCTCTGATTAATTTCACTCAGCACAATACACTCTAGCTCCATCCATGTCATTGTAAATGGTAAGATTTTACTCTTTTTGATGGCTGAGTAATATTCCATCGTGTATATCTACCACATCTTCTTTATCCGTTCCTCCGTTGATGGACAGTTGAGCTCTCTCCATAGTTCCACTATTGTTGATAATGCTGCTATAAACTTCAGGGTGCATGCATTCCTTTAAATCTGATTTTTTTTTTTTTTATCCTTTGGGTAAATACCTAGTAGAACAATTACTGGGTCATACAATAGTTCTATTTTTAACTTTTTGAGGAAACTTTATACTGTTTTCCAGAGTGGCTGCCCCAGTTTGCATTCCCACCAGCCATGGAAGAGGGCTCCCCTTTCTCCACATCATTCTTCTGCATGTTGCTGTCCAATTTTCCCTGTACCATTTATTGAAGAGACTGTCTGTTTGCCATTGGATATTCTTTCCTGCTTTGTCAAAGATTAGTTGACCATATAGTTGTGGGTCCATTTCTGCATTTTCTATTCTGTTCCATTGATCTATGTGTCTGATTTGTGCCAGTACCATACTGTCTTGATGACGACAGCTTTGTAATATAGCTTGAAGTCCAGAATCGTGATGCTTCCAGTGTTGCTTTTCTTTTTCAGGATTGCTTTGGGTATTCGGGGTCTTTTGTGGTTCCATACAAATTTTAGGATTGTTTGTTCAGGCTCTGTGAAAAATGCTGATGGTACTTTGATAGGGATTACATTAAATGTGTAGATTACTTTGAGTAGTATAGACATCTTAACAATGTTTGTTCTTCCAATCCATGAGCATGGAATGTTTTTCCATTTCTTTGTGTCCCCTTCAATTTCTTTCATGAGGGTTCTATAGTTTTCAGAGTATGCATTTTTTACCTCTTTGGTTGGGTTTATTCCTAGGTATCTCACAGTTTTCAGTGCAATTGTAAACAGGATCAATTCTTTGATTTCTCTTTACACTGCTTCATTATTGGTATATACAAATGCAACAGATTTCTGTACATTGATTTTATATCCTGGAACTTATCTAAACTCGCGTATTAATTCTAGCGGGTTTTTGGTGGAGTCTTTGGGTTTTCTACAGAGTATCATGTCGTCTACAAATAGTGAAAGCTTTGCCAATTTGGATGCCTTTTATTTCTTTTTGTTGTCTGATTGCTGAGGCTAGGACTTCTAGTACTATGTTGAGCAACAGTGGTGAGAGTGGGCGTCCCTGTCCTGTACCTGACCGTAGAGGAAAAACTCAGTTTTTCCCCATTGAGGATGAAAATAGCTGTGGGTCTTTTGGGTACGGTCTTTGTGATGTTGAAGTATGTTCCATCTTATCCCTACTTTGTTGAGGAGTAAAACAATTTTTTAAAAGAACAATGTTGGAGGACATACGCTAATGGATTTCTGGGATGCTAGAGAAACTAGGTATTTGTATGGAACAGAAGTAAACTACAATTCTTTCCATACTTTGTTCCCAAGAAATAAGTTGAAATGGGTCATAGATTTGAGCATCAAGCCTAAAACTATAGAACTTATAAAAGACAACATAGGAGAAAAATTTGCCACTTAGAGGCAGATAAATATTTTTTTTTAAAGATTTTATTCATTTATTCGACAGAGATAGAGACAGCCAGCGAGAGAGGGAACACAGCAGGGGGAGTGGGAGAGGAAGAAGCAGGCTCATTGCGGAGGAGCCTGACGTGGGGCTCGATCCCACAACGCCGGGATCACGCCCTGAGCCGAAGGCAGACGCTTAACCTCTGTGCCACCCAGGTGCCCCTGCAGATAAATATTTTTAAGGGCACAGAATGCCTTAGTTAAAGAAAGATCACAGATTGTACTTCATTGAAATTAAAATTATTTGCTTTTAAAAGACATTGACAAGGAAAGGAAATATCAAGCCACAGACTGGGAAATATTATTTGCAACACATATATCTGAAAAAGACTTGTATCCTGTATCCAGATTATATAGAACTCTCTTTCAACTCAGTAATAGCAAAGCAAACAACCCATAAATAACAGGCAAAAGATTTGAACAAACAGTTCACAAAAGAAGATATACAGATGGCCAATGAGTTTATGAAATGTTGCTAGGCGCCGTTAGTTATTAGAAAAATGAAAATTAATAGGAGATACCACTCCCTAGAGAACCTTCAAATGACTAAAATTATGACTAATATGGCTAATGACTAAAATGAAAAAGACTAATAGTAGCACGTGTTGGTAAGAGGGTTGCTCCTCTGAAACTCCCCTGAATCACTGGGCCAGTGGAGCGGATTGGGGAGTATAAATGGTGCAATCATTGTTGAAGACTGTTTGGCAGCTTCTTTTAAAATTAAGCTCACCCCTGCCAAATCAGCAATTCCTTTCCTAGGTTTTTTTTACCCAAGAGAAATGAAAATACATGTTCCTAAAAAGATGTGCCCAGAAATGTTCACAGCAGCTTTATTTTTTTTATTTTATTTTTTTCATGTTTTTTTATTACATTATATTAGTCACCATACAGTACATCCCTGGTTTCTGATGCAAGGTTCAATGATTCATTAGTTGGGTATAACACCCAGTGCACCATGCAATACGTGCCCTCCTTACTACCCATCACCAGCCTATCCCATTCCCCCACCCCCTCCCCTCTGAGGCCCTCAGTTTGTTTCTCAGCAGCTTTATTTATAATACCTCAGGTCTGGAGAGAATCCAAATGGGAATGAATAAACACTTATGACATATGTATACAAAGGAATACTACTCAGTCATAAAAAGAAACAAACTATTATTACACACAACAGCATGGATGGATTTCACCGACATTATGTTGAGTGGAAGAGGCTAGGCAGAAAAAAAATGATTCCGTAGGATTCCATTTATTTTAAATTCCAAAATAGGGAACGCTTAACTGTGGGGATAAAAACCAAACCAGTGTTTAACTGGAGCTGTGGTGGGACTGAGGAGATTGACCTCAAGGGGCAGGAAGGAACTTTCCGGAGAGATAGAAATGTTCTATAACTTGATTAGGTTGCTGGTTGGATGGGCATATACTTTGGTCAAACATCACTGACCTCTACATGTAACCTGTGCCCATTTTACTATGAGAAACTAGACCTGAATTAAATCCAGTTTTAGAGGGGCATTTAACATAAAAATCTGGATTTTGAGGCACCTGGGTGGCTCAGTCGGTTAAGTACCTGCCTTCGGCTCAGGTCATAATCCCATAATCGAGTCCCGCGTCTGGCTCCCTGCTCCGTGCAGGCTCCCCCTGCTTGTGCTCTCTCCCTCTGTCAAATTAAAAAAAAAAAAAAAAAAAAAACTTGAAAAAATTAAAATCTGAATTTCAAGGTTCTCCTGAAAAGCCAGACCTGGGCAGGCGTTCCCATATCTCAACAAACAGGTGGAGCTAAGCTGTGGCTGTTCGACTCAGATGGACAAGCATCTCTCTCAGGTCCCCACAGGTTCCCTGCCTCGTCATTCATTTATGCTGCCAGTGTTTGCTATCTGTTGAATGCCCTTTGGTCTCTGCTTTTAAAAAATGTGTTTATTTGTTCATTGATTTATTCAGCCAGCAATTGTTCATCGTATATATTGTCTGTCCCCTGGATTGGCCCTTTCTTCTCCCTGAGATCAACTGTCCTCTTCATCTGAGCTCCCAGGGACAGAGTGAGCTTACAACATTACCATCAAGGCCATACCTACAGACCCTCCCCGGAGCTTACCTGCCTTTAGCTCAGGGGGTCAGGGTCCCATATTTTGGCGTTTTTGGAATAAGGGAGAAAGGTCATGAAGGAGAGAGGCAGGGTCACTCTCTTCTGACCATCCCTGACTCCTGGGCCTTTTCCCCACCATCAGCTCTGGGACGGAGGAGCGTGGGACTGAGGTCAAATTATAGAAAACCCAATCAGGGCATATAAATCACGGTCCGGAGTTAAAGAAAAGTGAGATTTTATAAAATGGATCATTATTGTATGGCTTTGGCTGTGTAAATCAGTCAGTTGTATCTAACGTGTGAAGGGAATGCCCTTAAATCAGAGCATTTTCTTTAGGAATTCCTGGGCACGACTTGTAAAGCCGCTGTAGGATCTGTAAGCCCCGATCGGAGTTATGTAAATCCATTGCCTCCCCTATAAAGCAGTGGAATGTTTTAACTAAATCTAATTCTTAAAATAATGATTTCTGAATCAAAACTTTGCTGGGAAGATTTACAGGCAAGTTTTATAAATCAGCGGCAAGATATATAACTCAGAGAGTGAGAAGTGCAGATTTATAAATCCAACTTGTAAATCAGCAGAAAAAACATCATGTTTTACACTAAATAATATTTTTACAAATGGCACCTCATACATCATGCAATTGCCACAAATCTTTCACACTGGAGTCAGGCTACATAATACAAGGCTGAATCACAAAGGAAATTGAGGCCCGGGTGGTGATGTCGGGATGAGGACATGGGGTTTGGAAAAATGCTCCACTGTCCCCCTCATCACTAGAGATGGGCCAGGGGCTCTGGGAATTACACATGGGCTCAGAGGCATGTGTAACTTCCCCCGGCAGCCTGGGAGCGAATTTCATCCCCGTCTCAGTTCTCATCTATAAATCGCAGACAATAATTCCTTTGCCACAGGATTGTTGTGGGGATTAAATGAGATAATATCTGTAAAGCAATGAGCTCAGGGTCTGGAAAATGTTCATTGTCACCTATGGATATATTATCAAATTCATCATTATTATTGTTATTATTATTATTATTTTCAGTCTACATCAGTTTCCCATTCTAAGGCTCATCAAAGAGGAAGTTGTTGGAAGCAGGGGCTGTGACGGGGTTGTTGATTCCAAGGCCAGTGGAGCCTGGAAGCTGGCTTATGACCTTCTTTCCCAGTGACATTGGGCAGGACTGGTTCCCCCAGTATCCCCCAGTTTCTGGCTGCAAGCACTTCCTCAAAAAAGGTTCCTCATGGCCATTTGTTGAGACTTGACTTCCATGCAGAATTTAAATAAAAGCTAATGTTTTTAAGAAGCTTGTTACAAAAGTAATACATTTTTATTGCAGAATATTTGGAAAATAATGAAAATCACCAATACTCTTGCCACCCAGAGATAATCACTGATAACTTTGTGGTTATCCTCTTAAAGTCTGTTTCTATGCATACATTTACATACATACATTTTTTTAAAAAAACAAAACAAAAAAAAGACCCCGCTGTACAGGTTGTCTTGCAACGCCCCGCCCCACACACATTTAACTATATATTGTGAACCTTTTCTCAGTTTGATTTTTTACGGCTGTGGATTATACCACACCATAATTTATTTAACCAGTTCCATATTGTCGGGCATTTATTTTGTTTTTAATTTTTTGCTATTATAAACAACCTTCCGGGGAACATCTTTTAAATAAATTTCCACAGTTATTTATGCTTATTTTCTAAGGGTAAATTCCTAGAAGAAGGATTACTCTGTACAGGGGCTGTGCGCATTTTAAAGAATTTGGCCAAGTTACCCTCTGGAAGGCTTGTTATCGCTTGCAACTCATTCCAGCAATCTACGGGTGCCCATTTCCCCACGCTCTAGACAATCTTTTTTCTTTTTTTCAACTGTCAGTGTAATAGCTGAAAAATTGTGTTTCACTATTGTTTCAGTTTGCACATCTTTGACAGCTTGCAAAGTTAAACATTTTTCATATTTTTGCCGTTAGTACTTCCTTTGTGAATTTCCTAATCATGTCTTTTGTCCACATTGACATTTCAGAGCATTAAGAACATTAACTCTTTGTTACATATGTTGCAAATATTTTTTGCTCTCAGTTTGTCATTTGTTCTTAAGTTTTGCTTGGGGCAGAAGACTTTCATTTATTTGTGGTTAATTCTATCAATATGTTACTTTATGGTAAAATACCATTTAAAATATTTTCCCAACATGAGATTAGATAAACATGCACCTACCTAGCTTTTGTATATGTACTTCAACATTTTTAATCCACTTGAAATTTATTTTGGGCTGCCGTGTGAAGTCGTGATCAGTTTATTCTTGGGATTTTATTATCGTCTCCTCATCATTTCCCCCTGAGACTTGAAATACCCTTCTTACCATGAATTAAATTCTTATATGTTCTTTCTACCTGCTTATGTCTGGGTTCGGTACCATTCTATTTTAATTATTGTGGTTTTAGAATCTATTCTGATATCTATTTGTGCCCAGGTTCCTAATATTTCTGTTTTGTAAAATTCTTGATTATTCTGTTCCTCTGTTCTTCCAGACAGCATTTAGAATCATTCTGTCAAGTTTCAAGGAACAAGTTATTAAGATTTGGATTGGAATTACAACAGCGCGATCAATAATTTGGAGTGACTTGACACTCTTAGAATCGTTAGCATTCCCTTCCAGAAACATGGCACTGTTCACCTCTTACTTCAGTGTTCTTGCATCTACCCTAGGAAAACTTTTCCTTCTACTCCCTTCCAAAAGCACCAGGTCAGGATAGCTTCCCAATCAGATATCGCTGGCTATTATTGGATCCTCTTTCATTTGAATTTGGAATCCAAAGGTCTCTGAGAGAAGATGATGGAGAGAGGTTAAGATTCAAGGTGAGGATGACAAGAATGCTTGTGCCTCTCCTTTGTGAGTGCTCGCTTCCAGGAAGGTTCTATAGAAAACTTCACACACCGAACGATGCTATGTTCACAGACCCTGGGAGATGTTTTTGCGCATGCTCTATGCAGTATCTTGGCGGCCTCACTAAAGATCATAGCTTAAACTCTGCACACTACTCTTAGAAATTGTCCATGGGAAGGGGCTGAAAGCTTCAGTGTTCAAATATCCCAAGTAAAGGAAGAAAAGTTTGACCTTACACTTTTTACTGAAACAACATAAAACAATCATGAAAAAACAAAACAAAGCAAAACACCTGTTCTGAGAAACATGCCAATATTGTCTTTCGTATCATTGGTAAATATGGGGACTATGCTTGCTCCAATAATGCTTGCTTGTTTTGTGGGCATTGCTGGGCCCCCTCTATGGTCTTTCCAACTCCCCAATGAAGTATGGGCTTGTGTGCCATGAAAAGATTCTAAGTGTCAGAAGATGACCCCTTCCATGGAGAACGTTGTGGAGAAAAAGACAGCTGCGAGACAATTCAGCTGTTCAAATGGGACATAATAGGATTATGGACTTGTTGGGGGGGTGCTGTTGGAGGGAAGGTCACAGAGTCTATGTCCATTTTGATGACAGAGCCAATAGATTTTGATCATGAGATTAGAGAGGTGGATCATGACTCCCAGGCTTTTGACAGAAGAAGCTGAGTGATTGCTGAGATTTGAAGGCTAGGGTAAAAGTCTTAAGGGCAGTGGGAATAGGGCTGGCCAGACTTGAATAGGTCCAGACTCTCTTGGCTTTACGTGACACAAACTCGCTTTCTCCAGCTCTCCCAAGTGAAGAAGCAAAGTCTTGCTTATGTATGAAAAATGCAGGCATGGGGCTGGCTACCAGATCCAGGCACCCAATGTTGTCATCGGAAATCTCTCTCCCCTTTCTTTTCCCACTCCCCTCTTCTGCTGTCCGCCTTCTCTTCCTCTTCTTCTACCTCCCCTTCCTCCTCCACTTCCTCCTTTTTCCTCGTCTTCCTTTTCTCTCTCTCATTCTCTCATATGTTTTCTGTGTTACCTTCCCCCTCGGGCATGTTTCCCCCAAATATGTGGCAAAATTGGCTCAGCTATATCTCAGGCTTAGATTCTATCAGTTTACCAATCCTATTGCGGGGAAATCGTTCTTTCCCCCCCCCCCCCCAAAAGCACCAACAACATTGTTGGATATGAATGTTCTTGACTGGCTTTTGACCAAAATGAGAAATAGATCGAATAGGCAAATCACAGATTCCTACTATTTGCCGATAGATCGGCGACCTTGTAATTTGTTGTCCAAGACATGGTTGGACACGAAAGGGGTGCTATGGATAATTATGCCAGGACAAAAGTGCAAACAGAGACTCTCCTGAGCAAATGGGGATACGTGGTCACCGTGGCTACAGGACATCCCGGTAGAGAGGCTGACTAGTGGATGGTGCTCAGATGAGAGGCCTGGATGGGGCAGAGGGTTTGGAGTAGTTGGCAAGAGCTGTCTTGATGGAAGAATCAGGAAAAAACCCACCAGTTTGGAGTGGGTTGAAGATTGAAGGGAGGTGAGGAAAGTGGGGCAGAATGTGAACACACTTCTCTTAAACTACATTGGGAAGAGCAGTAGAAAGGGAAGGGAAGAGCGGAAATAAAATATTTGGTAGCAAGGAAGATGAATTTTAAGAATGGGGGATTGGTGAAAATTTTTGGAGGGAGAAATAGTAACCGTTGAAGGAAGCCTTGAGAAGGCAGGGAGAGGAGGGGTCCTTAGGAAGGAGGAGGGCCAGCTTCATCCTTGTAACAGGAGAGAAGCAAGGGAAGGGGGGCAGGAGCAGGAGAGCTGAGAGAATCTGTGCTGGGCAGATGGGAAGCTCCTATGTCATGGCTTCTCATTTCCGCATGAAGTACAAGACAAGACCACCTGCCAGATTGGAGTTTGAGGCCACGAGAGGGATTGAAATAGCCTCTGTGACAAGTGGGTTGGTGAGAAAAATATACTGAGATTGCTGTACAGCCGTAGTGGAGGGCCCAGACAAGGCCGGCAATGGATGAGAACAGTCCTTGGAGTTCTTCTCTGACGAAGACATCTAAGGATGTGACAGTGACGGACTCTGGTACGGCTGGGGGAAATATGTTCAGTGCATCCTCACAGGGATGGCTGCAGACCACTCCCTTCATTCTCCCGGATGCTAAAGACATCAGTACCTTTCCCATCCCCACGGTCTAAGACTGAGTCGGGACCAGATTTCTTATGGTGTAATTCCACACGCCAAATGGTCCAGCTCCTTAAGTAAGGCGGCCCCACTCCTGAATGAATTTGCATGAAGGAGAAACCTTTTGTAGAGCCATCTTTTCAGTGTTAGGAAGTTGCTGAAGACAGAGGCAAGGTAGAATTCGCCATAATTCACTTGTCCAGACCTTCTCCAGAGGTCTTCAGGCGTAAATTGCCATGGTCGGCAGTTGCTCCTGGAAGCTCCCTGAGAACAGGAATGCTGGGGGCGGGGGTGATCACTGTGTGTCTCCAGGGCACTGACACTCTTCCTGGCGCATAGAAGACGCTTAATATTTGTTGAATGAGTGGGGGACTCCGGAGCCCATTCTGAACGGATGGATGGGTTTAGATGTCCAGTCACACTGAGCCTTTGGCCCCTATGGAAGTTGAAGCCTTTGTTTTCATCCTAGCTGGTAGTTCGCCATTTAGGAAATTCACATTGAGTGTTATCACCTCCAGCCTTTGAGCACAGTGTCTTTTCTTGATTGACATTTGATGAATTAAATAAAATTTTCATATGAAAATGCTATAAAAGGAAACTGATGGAGTCACTTTTTATTTATTTATTATTTATTTATTTATTTATTTATTTATTTATGGCATTAAAACAAAGGAATCTTTCTTCTATACGTGAACTACTGCTGGGGATGCTAAATAGCCATGACCTGATCTCATATCTGGGGCGTTCTGGGGCCCTGAAGCCAGAGAAGGAGAACCGTAGGTAGGGTTGACCCACCACATCTGGCTTCTGTGAGGTCCCATCCGCTGCACAGGGACCTGCTTGACTGAAGCACAAGGGATCACAGCCTGAAAGTCATGGATGGAGACATCCTCGGGGTGGTTGTCTCCACCACAAACGTCACTGGAAACTTCCCTTTCCCCCCTTCAGAATGCCAACGTGATTATGCATCGAGCTGTTGCTATTTACAGAGCTCTTAGCACAGAGAGCATTACACAGCCAGTGACACAGAATTACAACCATCTAGACATATGGTTTGGATAAACAAAGCACAAAGCGCAAATTAACCATGGTTGACTATAACTCCCGCTCTCTACTCCCCAGGGAGGGACTTTAGTGAAACTCCCAGTCGGAGAAAGCAATACATATCAGAAAGTATCGTACATACAGCATGGTTTAGACAAATGCTAAGCCTTATTTAATGCTTTTCATGGTGCCAGAACACAATGGCACCAACCTGTCTAGGAAAAGTTATAAGTCTGTGCCAGTTTCCTGTAAATAGTAACTGTACTCCTACCGGATTCCATGCCTGTGGGCTCCGAGGCCAGAGAACGCCTTTCATTTGTCATCACCTAGCTTCCACTTCCCGTGTCCCCACAGGGCTTGTTGCCTCATGCATCTGGATGTCAGACCTGCATGAAGTTGGACACAAGTAGCCTCCTCTGAGTAAATACCCTTCAACTTCCACTGTGGTCCTTCCCCCTCACTGAGCCCCCCATGCTTGTCTGCAAAGAAGCATGCTTGGACAGTCAAGGCCTGAGCTCATCCGACCCCTTGGGTGCCATTAGGAGTGGGCTGATTCTGTTTTCTGGCAGTAAGGGATCCCCTCATTTCCCATATTTTATATTTCATGAGAAATTCTTCCGGGACAGGAAACTTTCTGTGTGAGGTCCTTGGCCTCATCATTGACACATGAACCTTATAAACTTTGTTTGACAATAAAGAGTATAATATTTGCTTTTCATAATACATGTACATCGCTTTCCAAAGAAGAGAGCAAAATAAATAAATAACCAGAGTGAAAGGCTCCTACTTGGCTTGAACCCTTGTACTGGAGTTTTTCAGGAAGAAAAATAATCCACAAAACACTTGGCTAAATATGTACTTTTTCCCCCTTGTCTTTAGTGGATTTTCAGATGCACGGTATACATTGAGTTCTCTCTCTCTCACACACACACGGACAGACACATGCACGTGCACAAGGGACTTATGAAAATTAAAATCAGGGTTCTACCTGGGAGAAGATATGCACATGCAGACCCAGAAACACTGAGGTCTCTACAGAATCAGATGAACCTTAAAAGCTTAAGATCTTATTAGTTGATAAACCTTCAAGGCTTATCATTTTATGAGCTGACCCTAATATTTTAAGGATATGCCAAGAATAAATTCAGCCCCATGTGATAAGCAGAGGCTATCTTCAGGCTCAGATGTCCAAAGGGAGAGTGGGTTCCTAGAGCATGAGGGGCACCGACTCTCTAAGTTTCTCTCCACAGAAAAACCGGATGTCAACTTCCAGAACAGTCTGGTCATCTCGAGTCAAGTGCGTTCTGTGAGATCCACTCAAGTGGCCTTGACAGCCTTCCTCTTGTGAAGGCTGGGCAGGCAGCCGGACACTCTCCCGCCCTGACTCCACGCGGGCATTTATTGACATGTCTCCTTGCTGTCATTTCCACATCTCATTTCCAGCCCTCTGAAGTGAATAAGGAAGACTACTGAATCACTCTGTGTCATGTTAATTTGGCCAAATAGAAATGGGGTAGGACAAGAGCCGAGATTCCCAGGGCAAAGCTAATGGACTTACCAAAGCCGCTTACCTAGACTCCATAATTCAAATAGACTCCATTCAATTTAGCAAATATTTTCTGATACCTCCTATGAAAGAAGGCCCTGTGCTGAGCCCTGTAGAAAATGTAGAAAAGCGTCAATTTTCTCTCTTGAAGTCCCAGTCTAGAGGGGAAGATATTTAGGGGTGAAATAATCCTCCGAGCAGAAAGGTAGCACTGAGAGGGACAGGGGGACCTCAAGGAAGGACCAGTTAATTCTGATAAGCATGGGGGAGCAGAAAGGTGGGAACCTGGACGTTCCTCCAGGACCTGTCAGAGTTTTTCCAAATCTAGAAAGGTTATGGGGTGTGTACCAGGTCTCAATCTTACTTGTCTCTTTTCATTTCAAGAATCAAATGAAAATACCTCCAAGCATGTGGAAAGTAACAGCTGGTCACATGTATTTGACCAAGCCCATTCCTACTGTGGGCTCCAATACACACTGGATGTGTTTCATTTTTCTTCTATGTAAAACAGATTAGACTCGCCCATAAAGAGGGATTTTACATTTCGTCTTCTGTGACGTTCCTTAGTAACATGTTCCATATGTACTTACAGATGTACATCCCGGAACTTTGTGGGAAATCTCTCAGGGACTCAAAGAATTGATGGGAAGGGTGACGAGCCTGACTCAAAATAGACAGGAACGGAGGGATATCCAGGGTCCAGGCAAACTCGATCATAGTGCCATCAGGGCACCTTGTCGTCTCTGGAATGCTGAACTCCACCCACCTGCCTGACTCTTCTCCAAACTCCACCCACCTGTCACTCTTCTCCAAACTCAATGTTCTGGGGGTAGAAAGGGTGGTCACCCTGGCTTGAGTCAAGGGGCTAATTCTCAGCACCTTGGTTTACAGTCCTAACAAGACCCAACACAGAAGGAAACCAGGATGCCCTTCTTGGAAGTAAGATACAATGACTGGGTGGCCAAGGCACAATGAAGTCCGCCATTTTTAGTGAACGAACAGTGTGCTAACGCCATGAGCAGTGAAGCAAAGGGATGCGTAGTTTAGCACTGGAGGGTAAATAACTCACCGTAGAACAAGGAAGAAGGGCAAGTGCCGCTGGACTGGGGAGATGGAGAAGGAGTTCCAAGAAGTATGTACCTGGTTTGTGCCCCATGCACGTACAGCTAAGCTCAGGATGAAACCAGGGTGCTGCAGAAGGAACACAATGTGTATCTGAAGATCTCATAGACTCAGCGGAGCCCAGGAGGGATTCAGGTTAGCAACCGATTTCACATAAAAAGCATTCCACATCCTTATCGGAATAATGACAGCTGTTCCTGGTTGATTCTTATTTGAAGACACTTCACCACCCACTCCTTGATGATATGAAGTCTCAAAAAAAAAAAAAAAGTGTATCTGTACTCATACATGTTTCTGTTGAAAATCCTTTCCTAAATCTGCCGAAAGAATTCAGTGTCCATACCCTGAGTCTTCATTGCTCCGTATCCCTACTTCCAAGGCGGCCCCTGCCTGGTAGATTAAAATTAGCTGTGGTGGGGGGCTCCTGGGGGGGCTCAGCCGGTTGAGCAGCTGACTCCTGATTTCGGCTCAGGTCACGGTCTCAGGGCTGTGGGATCGAGCCCTGCCTCATGCTTCATGTTCAGTGAGGAGTTTGCTTGAGGTTCTCTCTCTCCCTCTTCCTCTGTCCCTCCCCCCACTCATACGTTGCGCATGCTCTTATATAAATAAATAAATAAATAAATAAATAAATAAATAAATAAATAAATAAAATCTTAAAAATAATTAACTGTGGGGGATGCTGTCTTGCCCCCTGCATCCCCTGTGCCTGGCTCCGAAAGAAAGAAAGAAAGAAAGAAAGAAAGAAAGAAAGAAAGAAAGAAAATCTTAAAAATAATTAACTGTGGGGGATGCTGTCTTGCCCCCTGCATCCCCTGTGCCTGGCGTAGGCACGTGGGACATGTTGAATGAATAAAAATAGGTGAGTGTGCAAGTCCCTCAAATCTTCATCTTCTTACCACTGGGCATAATCTGCATTTGCAGTTTGGCATTCTAACTAGTTTAGCATTTATGGTGCTGCTCTGTAACTCCTTTTGGTGGCTCTCCCTGTTGTTTTCTGTAGTTGCGTCGAAGAGGAGAAGGGCATGTTTTGGCCTTCGTTGAAGTTCTAGTGCGAGAATCACAGACTCTCCTATATACTCACCAAATCCGTTCCCTTCTCTTCCTGGGCTCACTGCTAGACTACATTTCCCAGCTTCCTTTGCAGTCAGGTGTGCCCACATGACTTAGTATTAGCCAGTGGAAAGACAGAGGAAGTGGAGTGCACCACTCCTAGGACAGCCCATAAAAACCTCCCACAGGACCATTCTCTTTTTCCTCATCTGCCAGCTGACTGGAGAGGATGTAAGGCTCTAGTCACAAATGGTCACTAATCACATGTGACTATTTGAATTGAAATTAATTGAAATGAAATAAAAATGAGGAACAAGGAAATATTGCAGTTCCATATGCTTGGGACACCATCCCTTCCCCCAAAACCAATGAAATGGGGGGGGGAAGGGGGGGAGGAATTGAACTGGAGGGTCCTCTAGTTCTGCCTTGTGCCTAGGCCTTGGTTGGAACCCAAAAACAGAGAGGCAAAGAGACAGTGAGCGAACTTAGCTTCCCAGCTGCCTTGGAACCTGCCGTCTTTCTCACCCTCTCTACCCCAGCACTCACACCGAGGCTTCTTAACATCTCAGAGCAGCTTTTAGATTCTAGATGGCTGGGTTTGAATCCTGCCTTCAGCATTTCCTCGTTGTGTGATCATAGTCTTTTTATTTAATGCTTCTGGACCTCAATTTCCTCTTCTTAAAATGGCAACTTACGCTCCTACCTTCACGAATCAATTTTACGAAAACAACACATAGACATGGCAGAGTCATGGTCTTAGATCTGTTTCTCCATTTTTATTTCAGACAGGTATCCGGGTGTTCTAGCACTCTTTTTTGAAACGAAGAGCTTTCCCAACATTGATTTGCCTTGACATTGGCATCTTTTCCAAAGATTAATTGATCATAAACATGTGAATTTACTTACAGACTTGATTTCGTTCTATCAATCTATTAGGCTCTTGGAATGTTGATACCACAGTCCTGACTACATTAGCTATATTTAAATACTATAAAATAAGTCTTGAAACTAGGTAACAAAGGTCCCTCCAACTCTTTTCTTCTTTAAAAAAATAATAATATAATTAAAATTCGGTTCCGCAGTCTCACCAGCCACAATTAAAATGTTCCGTAGCCACATGTTCTTAGTGGCCACCATATTGGATAGGGAAGTATAGGACAGTTTCATCAGCACAGAAAGATCTATTGGCTAGCGCTGCTTTAGAAGAGGTTAAAGTCCTGAGAGAGAGAGGGGCTGAGTCCCTGAATAATGCATGAAGCAGACTCCTCACCCCAATTGCTTCCGCAGATGGGATTTGATAAGAAAAAATAAACTTCTGTTGTGTTGAGCCCTTTAGGTTAGGATTATTAGTCACAGCAGGTAGTGACCCCTTATTTGATACAGGCATCATGTGTTAATATACTGAATCATTTAGTCCACTTCTTTCTCAATAGACAGTGGAGAACAAGTCCCCTTTGTAAAACTGTCTTGTCCACAAGTAGAGAGCCAATGAATTGTCAGGGGCCAGTCTGTAAACACTGATTACACAGTGTGGAGAACAGTATCAAAGACTTTCTATCAGCTTCGATGAACTTTACTTAGAGACAGAGAATTGGCATATCTTGTTCTTTGACGCAGTCTTCTCGATGCGCTGGTATGAACACACTTCTGCGTGTTCCTTATTTACATCTAGGGAGCTCCTGACATCTACAGGGCATAGGTGCCTTTAAAATGAATTTAAAAAGCAGCAGTCCTGCCAGATCGTAATCCCCATATCTCAGACAACGGGGGTGGAAATTCCCAATGGGTCACGCAGCATTATAAAGTTATAACATGACACTCCCGTTCTTAAAATCAGTCCGTAGCGTTTGTGTGGCACTTGGAATAAATTCATATCCTTTGGAATGACCTTCAGGACCTTCATCATCTGGCCCTGCCCTTCCCTCTGACTTCATCTCTTAGCATTCTTTCCCTCGCTTAGCTGGTCACCGTGCTCCAGCCCTGCAGGATTTCTTTCTGTTCCTTTAAGATACCTCACTAGGTCCCACATTGGGTCTTACCCCATGTGGTTCCTCTGTTCAGAAGACTCTGCCCTTTTCTCTCCCTGCCCCTCACGCCCAGCAACACCTACAGATTTTCATGTGCTGGATGCTTCTTAATCATATATATCTCCACTCAAATGTCATTTCCTCAGAACTCCCTTCTGATCACCTAATCCACCACCATTACTCTGTATATCACTGACCCTTTAGTCTGGTCCTTACGTCCCTCTTCTTGTACAAAATGGTGCCCTCATGAGGCCTCATGGGGCCAACAACCTCGTTTCTCTGGCTCATCGTGTGTACACAGGTCTAGGCACAGTGGGGAGTGGAAAGTCCTGCAATAGGGATTGAATAGAGTTCCAGAATATTCCAGTATAGTAGACAACTCCAATATTTCGAAATCATTTGGTGACCAGGCATACATATTCTACATAGAATGTGAATTATAGTGAATTACATTTTAAGACTTTTCTTTGAGAATTTAACTGTTTTCCTCCAAAATTATTAGAGAGTCGGTAGCAAATTAG
The DNA here is from genome assembly GCF_023065955.2 of Ursus arctos. NCBI lineage: Eukaryota > Metazoa > Chordata > Mammalia > Carnivora > Ursidae > Ursus > Ursus arctos. Next base: position 37,683,661 of record NW_026622863.1, on the reverse strand, counting down.
CAACTTTTACTGTAGATTCTAGAACTAGAAAAAATGCATGACAATTGTGCAGTGTGTCTTGTGGGGGAACATATGGGTTCGCGGATGTAGCCATGTACGTGAGACAATCTTAAGACTATTGACTTGTGTCGGGGCGCCTGGGTGGCACAGCGGTTAAGCGTCTGCCTTCGGCTCAGGGTGTGATCCTGGTGTTCTGGGATCGAGCCCCACATCGGGCTCCTCCACTGGGAGCCTGCTTCTTCCTCTCCCACTCCCCCTGCTTGTGTTCCCTCTCTCGCTGGCTGTCTCTCTCTCTGTCGAATAAATAAATAAAATCTTAAAAAAGAAAAAAGAAAAGAAAAGAAAAGAAAAGAAAAGAAAAGAAAAGAAAAGAAAAGACTATTGACTTGTGGGCTCCTGAGTTTGGGGAATAGCACCTCGTGAGTGTGACAGTATGTACTTAAACTTTCAAAGGTGATTAATTGCTTCGTCGCAAAAAAATTAATACAACCTAATTATGTAATTGCTCCCTCTAAAGACGGTGTTGAGTCGACGCTGGCATTCCATAGGCTGCTATTTAAGTTAGTTTTCAATTATCGACTCCGGTGACACTGTCTCAGATATGAAGACGGCCAACGTATAAACCAGGGTGTATGTTTTCTTCTCAGCTGTCCTCAGAATGAGCCACTGACCCGAGCCCATCATGAATATTTTGCCTACGCGGGGTTAGTTTATACAAAACAATGGCACGTTTTATCTCAGAATGTGTGGAAAATTGAGAAACATGTTAGAGTCTTTCCCATAAAGATTTCTACTCATGTAAAAAAAAAAATCCTTTCATTTTTATGATTAAAACAGCGCAACTGTAACCAGCTATCTTCAGAGTTTTAATTTTTGAAAGCCGGCAACTTTATTTCATTTCTGATATTTCTCATATACACGTATACCCCTGCTGTGTAAGGTAATTTGAGGGGGTTCGTACACAGACACCTCTAATTTAATGGCGATGTCTTCCTCGTATTCATTTATTATGGCCACAGCGTGTGGCAGCTGATTTCTGTCTAGTGATAGATATTTTCCTTTTAAGTGAACTTAAGTTAAAATCTGACTCATAAAAAAATTCGTAAACGGTGGTACTGACATAACATGGACTCGCCCATTCTAAACGTGGTATGCAAATGAGCAATGTTCAGGGCAACTGCTTTGCATATCAGACACTGATGCCAAATGATAGGATTTCTTAATTTCCATACCAGTGATTGGTACCAGCCCATAGGTTTGCTTAAAAAAAAAAAAAAAAAAAAGTTAATCCCCTGCCGCATTGATGGTGCAACGTTGGAGTTTTGAGTAGGAAAGAAAGACAAGTCTTTTTTTTTTTTTAAGATTTTATTTATTTATTTGACAGAGAGAGAGACAGCCAGCGAGAGAGGGAACACAAGCAGGGGGAGTGGGAGAGGAAGAAGCAGGCTACCAGCAGAGGAGCCTGATGCGAGTTTCGATCCCAGAACGCCGGGATCACACCCTGAGCCAAAAGCAGATGCTTAACGACTGAGCCACCCAGGCACCCCAAAGAGAAAGACAAGTCTTGAGGGTACCCACGCCTATCCCAGCGACGCTGGAGACCCAGGCCAAGAGGCTTACCCAGGTGCGGTTACAAAGTTACTTTCCTTTCCTTGGCCTGGAATAAAGAAAGCTCAGGAATCGTTAATGACTCTGTGTCATAGAGCTTGACGTCCTGCTTTCTTAAGGAGCTCTGCCATCTGCGCTCGGCGTCCCCCCAAGAGGAAAGGACCCAGGAGAACAAAGGCAGTTGCTGGGGCCAGGCCACCTCCAGAGCTGGCTCCTCTCTGCTGGTGTCACCGCGGCTGTTCAGACTCCGTGGCCTCCTAGCTCCGGAGTCGCATCTGAGGAGAATTCAACGATCTGTCTTAACCACAGTGACTCATGGAGTCTCCAGTTACTCTGTGGCTGGAACCCATTTCCCTAACAGGAAGACATATTTTAAATGACGTGAGTGACGGAGAGCTCTCGGAGGGCTTGGAAAGATGTGGAACGACCAGTCAGGAGTCCCAAAACTTAGCCCAGTTGGTCCAAGCCCATCAGGACCGCTGTTCTCTGACCACGGCCAAGAATTTCTCCTTCAGGGCTCTGCAGTGATGTCCAAACGCTGACATTCAGCACATGGCTGTAGTTCTAGGCTCAGGAAGGAAGAGTGAGGTGTGAAAAAGAGAGATAAAATAAGAAATATAATCACTCGACGATTGTTTGCAATTCACAGACTTTTCTTGAACCCTCGGGACAAGATCATTTAGCGCAACTGCAGGAACAGCGGGGGCAAAGAAAGGAGAACCCAGAGGGAGGACTGGGCCTGCCCTGTGCCCTTGCACACGCTCTTTTGATGTAGTTTGCTTCTCTCCTAGGTGACTTTTTAAAATCACACCAACTCCAGGTGTGTGGTAAGGAAGTGCTCCCACATCTCACAATTTCATCTCAAAAAAGTCCTATCTTATGTGTAGTTGTGTGCCCCTCCCCCAAAATTAGAAGAGAAAGCTTGGAAGCTCCTTCAAGATTAAAAAAGAAAAATAAACGTTTTAAGAGCCCAGATCTACTGAGAACACTTGGGTCCTGCACCCCCCATGGATGTCTTTCTAAAGCCTCAACACGCCCCAGTCTAGAACCAAAGGTATTGTTTTTCATGGAAACTTTAGTTCCTTTGAGTCTTCTGTTTCTGCCACCTCCACGTTGTGTCCCACGTGCTCTGAGTCCCGTCCCCTCACCCCCACCTCCTGCTTAGCGCCAAGAGCTGAATGAAACCTCACATCTGTGCTTCTCCGACCTGCTGGATCTCCCTGCTGGCTCTGAGTCTGGCCCTGGCTGTGCTTGGCGACAAAATCTCTCTGTAGTTTTCCCATGACTGCTGGCCACCGCCGCGCTTGTCGGCTCCCCAGGACCTCATTCCACCTCCTTTTCCTTCCTTGGGATCCTTGCTCATGCTGGGTCCAGTGGGAGCTCGGGACGCCCTTCCCCACCTCTTTACCTACTACTCCCGGCCCTACATTCTTCTACTTGCCGGACTCCCAGGGGCTGGCGTGACTGTCTGACTGCGGGCTGAGTTTTTACTCTGCTTCCGAAGCAGTAAGTTCACCCAGACTGTAAGTTGCCTGAGGGCTGGAAATACAGCGTCTCCTCCTGCATCTCTCTGTCCTTCTAATATCCCCAGTGGCTTTGCCTACACAATTACCTGTTGCATAAATGATGAATGATTGCTTCCGAGATAGATTCTTAAAGACGGGGGGGCCACAAGCAGGAGCTGTCTGAGGAATGAATCCTTATTTTAGATCCTACTGAGTCTTTCTGTCAAGGACTCTTTGGACTATGAAAACAGGAACAATTATGGTGTAAATGGACTTTGAAAATAGCAATAATTAGGTAATTAAAAATGTACTTCAGTTTCATTATGGTGTCCATAAAATTCCACCATTGAAAAACAAACTATTTTAACATATTTTACTTAATATAATTCATGTAATTGTGATTTTTATGTTCCACCTAGTTATGCAATTAAGTAGTACATGGCTATTTCTTACAATTAAACATTGCTAAAATCTGCCGCCAGTTCGGAACACAGAGTGTGATATATTTAACAACTTTTTATGCTAAACAGTAGACACAGTTAACATTATATTCATTTAATTCCATTTTAATTAGTTGAATAATATTTTTAAATGTGAATTTAGGCCCAACTAGAATGGCATTTTACTTAAGGTTGTTTTCTTTCAAATTACCTATCTGCAACTTGTTGATGTTTCCTGCAGAGGAGAAGGGCGGCGTGTGGGTGCGGGGGCAGTGAGAAGAGTGCTGTAGGTTTCTTACTTCTCCTCATTGCTTAGATCCATTCTCCTGACACGTTGATTCCAGGAATGCCGCCCCCCCATGTTTTCTCTTCAACAGTTAACCCCAAGAAGCTCCCAGAAAGCGTTCCAAGCCTGAGACAGGGAGGAAGGAGCAGGGTCAGAGATTCCAATGTCCATCTACACCTCCTAATTTGGGTGGGCAGCCTGCACTTCTCCCACAAATGCCTCTGGCACTCGCCCTGGGCGCCAGCTCAGATCTCTGACCGCTTGTCTGCTCCCCAGGACCTCATTCCACCTCCTTTTCCAACCTTGGGATCCTTGCTCATGCGGGGTCCAGTGGGAGCTTAGGACGCCCTCTCGCATCTCCCCACCTGCTCCTCTGGGGCCCTGCAGCCTTCCACCTGCTGGGCTGCTGGAAGCTGGTGTAACTGTCTGCCTCCTGGCTGAGTTTTTATTCTGTTTCTCGTGCAGTGGGTCTTACCGAGACTGTAAGTTGCCTGAGGGCTGGAGATACAGCCCACACCAGCCAGGGCCCTTGGTGGCCTGTAGCTCCCCTTGTGGGCTTCTGGGCTGCCTTTTTCACACACTCCTTTTCCACGCAGCCAGGCTGGTGCTGCAGGAGATTAGGGCAGAGAGGTCCACCTATGTGGTGTCAGGGAGGGATTCCCTGAAGCAGTTGAGCTGAATTCCAAGGAATGGGTTGGAAATAAGCAGGACAAGAGGGGCAACTACGAGATTTCAAGAAGGAAAAGATGGGCAAAGTCCCCTCGGTGACATTACGTATAAGACTTCCCACCCCTGCTCTCCTTGAGGGTCATTCTAACCTCGACCTAAGCATCCATAGCCTGGCCAGCCCCGTCCCCACGGCCCCTGCACTTCTCTCCCTGGGGTGAGGCATCCCTACGGCTAGATTTTCTCAGCTGTCTCCTGTTCTCTTCCTCTCGCCTCTTTTCCTTCCCCCACCCCAGCTACTGAATGCTGACTCTTAGACGAAATGTCCTTAAAAGGCTTGTGTCCTGCCGCCTACTCCAATAGCAAGTCCCCACCTTCTCTCCAGGCCAGGAGATTGATTGATTTATTTTATTTCTTTATTTACAAACTTATTATTTATTTATTTATTTATTTATTTATTTATTTATTTATTTGAGAGAGAGAGAGGGAGAGCTGGCGGAGGAGGCAGAGGGAGAGAGAGAATCTCAAGCCCCCACTCAGGACTGGAACTCACCACCCTGAGATCATGATCTGAGCTAAAACCAAGAGTTGGCCACTTAACTGACTGAACTGCCCAGGCGCCTCGGGAGGCTCTTGATTCCGACACCTTGGAGTCCAGACAGCCCTGTTGTCCCTAAGGGGCACTGCTGCTCAGTCCCTCTGGGCGACAAACACCATTCCCGCTCCTCCCGCCCTTGAATCATCCCTGCGGGTTCGCAGGCCAGGTCCGCATGACGCCTACCTCACACGGCACCTTCCTGGAGCTGCCTCCGACCCTCAGGATTCGGTGAGCCGAGACGTGGGAGGGCTTAACGACCAACAGGGTGATCGTAACTGTCCCTAATGCTTATTGAACACTTCCTCAGTACTTAGCACATGACATGAATCATACAGTTCAGTTCTCCAACCTGCGCAAATGCAGCGACTCCCGGTACCCCACTTAGGATGGGTTATGGGCTGGTCCAGTCATCCAACCAAGGGAAAAACCAGAATCAGAACCCAGATGACCTGATTCCAGGTCTGGTCCGTGTCCCTCACCCCTACTCTGTCCTGCTTCTCCAGCAGGGGATCCAGCAGAGAGAAAGTGTCCGATCGCTAGTCATTGTCGTACCGAATCCTAAGGAACGCTCCTCTCTCCTTTGCCCCTGCTGCGTTTGCGGTTCGGGACTCCCATCTCCATGTTCGGTGTAGGATAGCCGTTCATTTCCCCTGGCTTCTCTGCACCCGGGGTCTCAGTTCTAAGGGCCGGCTCAGTCCCTCGCTCTCCGCATGGAGTCCCTCAGGTCTCCGCCTTTGGGCTCTTGAGTCTGTTTGAACTCTGCCAGGAAATCTGTCAGTGCCTTGCACCTTGTCCCTGGTAAGCTGGGGTCCCTCTGATAAGCAGGGGTGCTCTGGGCATCAGGATCCTGACTGCCCGGGGCCCTTCAGGGCCAGCCTCTGTCGCCTCCACCTGATTCTAACTCCAAGTCATCCTCAAATCTCAGCATGCCTTGAGCCATCAATAACTCAAGTCATGGGGCGGGGGGCACCGAATACGTGGTTTTCGTGAAGGTAGTGGCCGGGCAGAGGTCTGCACATGGAAGCGTGTGTTGTCAGACAAAACAGAGAGCGAACCTGCCACAGTTCGCAGATTGGGGTTCAGCATCAGGAAAGCCACGATTCGCTGTAGCCTGTGCCTTCCTTGCTCCCATAGAAAGCCAGCCACGACAGACCCTGGGCAAGGTGTGCTTGCCATATGCTAGGCACGGTGCTATGGCAATTTCCGATTCCCATACCAACCTGGCAAGTTACATAATATTCCCCTCACTCTGCAGAAGAAGAAGGGAGACCCAAGAGCATGGCAGGCGTGTGTTATTTTTGTCTGCCTGAATCCTTCTTTTTTTTCCTTCTTCTTCTGGTAATAGCACTTCGATGTCCCTTAGCATACACCCGTTTCCCTCCACGCAGTCTTAGTGGAACTACAGTCAAGCCTTTCCTTGCCAAGAGACAGGCATGTGATATAGGCATGGCCAACTGGACTCTCTCCTGGGGGTCTGACTGCTGAGAGGAGGGAGAGAGAAATGAAAGATGAGTGGTGTTGGTTCATTCCATTACGTGCCAGAGGACAGAGCATTAGTTCCTACAGCCTAGATTCTGGGGATCGCTGGTCCTCATCCTTTCCAAGACCCCTCCCTGCTCAGCCTATGTTTGATTACCTAAGTGACCCAAATCCTCTTCACACTGACCAAAGTCTATTTCTATTGCTCAAAACCCAAGACCTCTGTGGGGTAGAGGGGCTTTCATTCATTCACCTATCCAGCCAGCGGAGGCTTCCTGACCATCTTGTCTGAGCACGGCTCTGTGCTGGGTGCTTGGGGCGTGGCTGTGATGGGGACAGAGAGACTTTCTGTGATCACCAAGGGGAGTCATTTGCCGTACTCAGGATTATGTGTTTAGACCAGGGAACTTGTCCTGGGGCACACAGAGGACTATTGCATGGCTTGGTGTGGCGTCAAGATAGGTTACCCCACATATTGTACTATTTATTTGACCTGAGTGCTTGCTTCGTCCACTTATTTTTCAAGTATCAGTCAACTGATGGTTACCTTCACTGCCCTAAACTGGAGTGTGGACAAGTATCGGGTGTTTGAGAGCATGAGAACAATTTCCTCAGACATTCGTCCAGCCACTTGGTCCGCCATTTTTTTTTATGAGGACTTCATGAGGGACAGTTAGGGTCAAAAGAGACCCCAGTGAAGAATCAGGAGACTTAGCTCAATTTGTGGATTTATCGCAAAATTCCACCCTGATATTAGGCATGTTGGTTCTCCTCTCTGTGAGTCTCAGTTTCTCTTTACGTAAATCGAGAAATTGTTCAGATGACTTCAAATGCCTTTCTGTTTTAATATTTTCTAAATATTTTCTGTCAGGGAGAAGCCCTCAGGATGAAGAGAGGGAAAAGCTGTTTCTCCCTGTGATTTAAGGTTCCGAAGGGCATAAAAAGAGTTAAGCTTTGCAGCAGTTTGCAACATTGATAAAAAAAAAAAGTGTGTACTTTAATTTCTAATAAAAAAATCAAGCAGGTATGAATAGCAATAAAATTGCTCAAAAATTGTTCAAATTGAAGGGAAACAATTGGAAATGGATTTGGAAATATAATGTTTAGCTAAGCAAGCTATAATGTTCTGTTATTTTAATCAGCATTGTAAAGTAATTTAAATGATGGAGGAAGAGACTTTTATACTTTAATATATAATCACTTTTTTCAATGCATTCATCAAAAGGCATTTCATGTTAATGATTCTATGGCTGACGACAGACACCAGCAATAATGGTCTCTTGCCTGTTTCCAATTTATGTTTGGAGCATTTTAGACTTAAATTTTTTTCTGCTCTTCCCTTTTAGTCTTAAAGGAAAATTCCTGTAATTTTGGAAGAAAACGTGTTACTAAATGTTTCAAAGATTAAAAGAAATGTTTAAAAAGAGAAATCTAGGACTTTTCCCCACCACTGTTTCTTCTATAGCACCAGAAAGTTGGGACAGATCTCAGGGTCATCTGAACAACTTACCAGCCACCAGGCCCATGAAACTCAAAAAGCATGAATGTGTCTCTTCCTTTAAAAATCTTCTCCAAAGAGAGGTGGAATTCTCTCACTCCATGGCCATTTTGCTCGTGATAAATAAATTCTCATTGATCATTAAAGATTTTGCATGAATAAATGGCAGGGAAAGATTCTTTCCTATTACTGAGTTTATGTCTACCATTATCAAGTGACTCTTTCCAAAAGTTGTTTTTAAGGAGTCGCTTGAAAATTTCTTGCTGCAGCCTGAATCTTTACTAAGTCCTCATGAGAGAAGGGAATATAAGCAAGCTGAAAGAGTTGTTGCCAATTCCCAAATGGTGATGGTAAGAGCCCCAAAGATTACAGGTCCTGACCTTGCTCTTGCAAGAACCTTCTTTCTGCCCCAAATAAAAGATGTTTCTGTGCCACTTGCCTTACTTCTGCCTATATTGGTACTTGTTTGTTGAGGAAAATCTATCTACCACCTATCCATCCACCCACACATCTACCCACCCATCTATCCATCTCTTCATCCATCCATCTCTCCATCTCTCCATCCATCCATCTCTCCATCCATCTGTCCATCTCTCCATCCATCCGTCCATCTCTCCATCCATCCATCCATCCATCCATCCATCCATCTCTCCATCCATCCATCCATCCATCCATCCATCCATCTCTTCATCCATCCATCCATCCATCCATCCATCCATCCATCCATCCATCTCTTCATCCATCCATCCATCCATCTCTCCATCCATCCATCCATCCATCCATCCATCCATCTCTCCATCCATCCATCTCTTCATCCATCCATCTCTCCATCCATCCATCCATCCATCTATCTTTCCATCCATCCATCCATCCATCCATCCATCCATCCATCCATCTCTCCATCCATCCATCCATCCATCCATCCATCCATCCATCCATCTCTCCATCCATCCATCTCTTCATCCATCCATCTCTCCATCCATCCATCCATCCATCCATCCATCCATCCATCCATCTCTCCATCCATCCGTCCATCTCTCCATCCATCCATCCATCCATCTATCTTTCCATCCATCCATCCATCCATCCATCCATCCAACCATCATCTCCAGAGTTTCCCCCCAATAAGAATAAATCATAGTCCTAGATGTGTCTTTACAGCCATCTGCACGCTATTTTCAAACTTGAGAGTTTCTAGTTTGGCTGTCCAGAAACATTTCTGAAAAAGGCAGTCTAGTTTTTATCAGCTGAGCTGAGACCGTGGAGTTAGGTTCAAACTGCTAAGGAGCTGAGGGAAGTTTGGTGACCAGCTCAAAGGACAGGTCCAGGAGGTTATTTTAGGTTGAGTTGGCCTCACATGGAAGGTCTGGCAGCCATTCTTCTTTGGGCTGGGCAGTGAGGGGTCGGGAAGCAATGGCCGACTCTGGGTGGGCATTTGTGGCTGCACACTGCTTGTTAGCATGGCAGATCCCCTGAAAGCCACTCTGGGAGCACAAAGGGAGTGGTGGGGCGTTGGTGTCAATGCAGGGGTATAGTTAGCTGGGTCTGGAACAGAACAGAGGTGGTGAGACAGGGAACTCACACCTACTGTCTGCGAGTCCCTAAAACTCTGTGGCTCAGTTTGTGCCCACATAAATGGTAAGTATTAACAGGTCCTGTGTCATAGGCTGATTGTGGGAATTACATGGAGTAACAAGTATAAAGCACTCAGTACGAAGCCTGCTGAACAGTGGCCGCTCAACTGTGGGCTTCCCAGGAAGCCCATGGGAAGGTGCGCTCGATGGTGGGGAATAGTGGTGAATAAGTCAGTCTGGCTCCTGAGGTCCTGGGAAGGGAGGCCTCCTGTCCCACCATGAAGAGGTTGTGACTTGCCGGGAAGAGGAGACACAGTGCACAAAGCAGCCCTTGGAGGACACAGGCAGAGCACGGATTCCAATCCTACAGAGGGTAGGGAAGGTCACTCACGACGGAGGCATGGACACCAGTCAGCTGGAAAAATGTCCCATTTTACTAGTGATCAAGTAATGCGTACCACAGCATCAATAATTTGACATCCTGCCTGAAATCTCCCAAAGATTTAAAAAAAAAACAGTCTAAACTTGGTTGGGGTAATTATGGGGAGATAACAGCAGAAGTGAAATTTGCTAGGACAGAGGCATAGCGTCTGTGCGTGTAATTTACACAATTCTGCTATGGCGTGCACGGACTTTAGAAGTCTCCATCCGACCTGAGATGAGATCCCCTCGTAGGAAGTTTCTCAAGGTAGTTTAGCAGCATATATTAAAGGCCTTAAAAATGAATGCTTGATCCAATGATTGCATTCCAGAGAATTTATCCGGGAAATCATCATACATGTCCACAGATGCTTTGTGCAACAACGGGCACCTCGGTGTCATGTCTAATAGAACTGATTGAACTGTCCAATAATGGTTAAGTCATTAAAAAATCATGGTACGCACATGCAGTGGAATACTATCGGGTTATTAAAATGCAGAGCACAGCATAAGGAACGCAGCCAATGATATTATAATAGTAATGTAAGGGAATGGGTGGGAGCTACAATTGTGGTGAACGGAGTACAATGTATCAACTTATCAAATCACTAAGTCGTACACCTGAAACTAGTGTAACATTGTGTGTCAACCATATTGAGAAAAAAAGCTGTAATACACACACACACACGTACACACTCACATACAAATGGAATACTACTCAGCCATAAAAAAGAAAGATCTTGCTATTTGTGACAACATAGAAGGACCTAGAGGGCATAATGCGAAGTGGAGTAAGTCAGACAGAGAAAGACAAATACTATATGATTTCATTAATATGTGGAATCTAAAAAAACAGAACAAGTGAGCAAACAAACACAGAAACGGACTCAAATACAAAGAAGAAACTGCTGGTTGCCAAAGAGGAGGCTGGGAGGGACGGGAGAAGCAGATAAATGGGATCAAGAGGTACAAACTTTCAGTTCTAAAATAAATAAGTCATGGGGAGGTAAAGTACCACATAGGAAATATACTCACTAATACCCTAATAACACTGTGTGAGGACAGATGGTGACTACACTTGTCATGGTGAGCACTGATTTACATACAGAATTGTCACCTATGTTGTACACGTGAAACTGCTGTAACACTGTACGTCAACTCTACTTCAGCAAGGAATTTTTTTTTTTAAGGAAAAAATTAGGCAGAGGAGTAGAATTCTTTTTTTTAGATGGAAAAATGTTCATAATGAAAAAAGTTATAAGACAGTAAATAAAATGGAATTATCTATCTATGTGTGTATCTATCTATCTATCTATCATCTATCTATTATCTATCATCTATCTATTATCTATCTATCATCTATCTATTATCTATCTATCATCTATCTATCTATCATCTATCTATCTATCATCTATCTATCATCTATCTATCTATTATCTATCTATCTATCTATCTATCTATCTATCTATCTATCTATCTATCTATGCATTTCCTGGAAAGCGCTATGCAATACTACAGTATTGTCATTAGTCATTTCTAAATTGGTATTTTTTGCAATTTTTTTGGTAAAATAATCTACATTCGCTTAGTTTTTTTCTAATTTGTCTCAAAACTCATGGCTTTGTATTGACTTTCGTATTTAGAAAAAAATGGCCAGTAGATACTACTTCTAACTAAAAATGGATCTCCACGCTTTCTTTTTTTTAAATAATAATTGTTATTATGTTATGCTAGTCATCATACAGTACATCCCATACAGTACATGCTTTCTTTCTTTAATAATAATTTTTTATTATGTTAGTCATCATACAGTACATCATACAGTGTTATTACGATATTAGTGAGTATATTTCCTATGTGGTACTTTACCTCCCCATGACTTATGTACATACAGTACATACAGTCACCATACAGCACATCCCTGGCTTCTGATATAAAGTTTGATGATTCATTAGTTGCGTATAACACCCAGTGCACCATGCAATATGTGCCCTCCTTACTACCCATCACCGGTCTATCCCATTCCCCCACCCCCGTACCCTCTGAAGCTCTCAGTTTGTTTCCCAGAGTCCATAGTCTCTCATGGTTCATTCCCCCTTCTGTTTACCCCCCCTTCTTCCCTTTCTTCTCCTACCGATCTTCCTACTTCTTATGTTCCATAAATGAGTGGATCTCCATGCTTTCTAATATTTAATGTTGTAGTCTGGCTTAAAGGAAGTAGTTTCCAACTTAAAAAAATCATGATCATGGTCTTCCAGAGAAGGAAGAGGAAGTCCATGAGCAAGAGAGGCTGACCAGGTGGGTAGGGGGACAAGAAGGTCCTGCACTGTGCTTGGTTCTCCTTCCAGAAGCTGACGGATGGAAGACAGCAGTGGACACACGCTGATGTCTGCGTTAGCTCTCAGTTCACCCACAGAATCTTCAGCTCCAGTCAGAGAAGATTAGACATAAGACACATGTCCCAGTCATGTAGCCTCTTTCTTTGGGGGTATAGTTATTCCATTTGTTAGGCGTTTTCTACTTAAATATGAGTATTTTTTTTTAATTAAATTGTCTAATTTCCGTAAGGAAAAAAAAAAACCCATTCGCCTAACACATTGGGATATTCTTTAACAATTTGACATTCATTATAAGTAATATATACAAACAATAAATACGTATTGACTTTTATGTGCTCAAATCTTCAGAGCTTTTCTTGTTTCCATGTCTTTTTTCGTTGTTATATTTACCCCATCATCCTCACCTGCAGCTCTCTGATTTTCTATTCCATTTCTGTGTGTGTTGGGGTGTGTGTTGGGGATGAGAGAGGAATCCAACATTTTAAAAAGTTAAATGATTGCAGTTTGAGAACTATGTATGCAGTAATTCTTCTGGGACCTGTTGACTTGAAATGACATCCTTAACTTTATACTGAGTGGTTTCTTTCATGTATTAAATCAATGTTTAACAAACACCTATCCCATCCCTGGGACAACGTTAAGCTCCTTTTGGGGCTTTCCTCTGTTTAATTGATTTGTCCTTTTTTTTCCTGATGCCACACTGTTTTAGTGATATCTGATTTAAGGTATAATTTAATATGTGGAACTCGAACGTCCACTTGATCACTAGTCCCTTTTTAAAAAAAATTTTTGCCTTAATTCTTGCCAGTGAATTCTTCTAAGTTAACCTTAAAATCACTTTGTCAGTTTTCCAACAAAACAAAATAAACTAACTTAAAAAAATTTTGATAACAGCCATATGACATCCTCTCCAAAGAAAATAATACATTTTTCCTGTTATTCAGCCTGTGATTTTTGTCTCTTAGTACTATGTGTCAGTGCTCACAGAAGTTTAGGTGCTTTATAGCACCTCACTTTGTCCTAAGAAAAGATTAAAAGGTAAAAACAATGACCCTAATGCTGCATAAGAGGAGAGTGAAGCACAGAGAGGTTAAGCATCTTGCCCAGGCTCACACAGCAGCTAGCTGTGGCATGCAGGACTGTGACCCCGGCGGTCAGATGTCCCACGTCATGCAAGGACATACTTAGAACAAGCCTGGCACTTAGTGAGTACCGTTGGCTGTGGCATTCAAGGCTTCCGGGGCATCACCTGGGGACAGCCAACAGCCAGTGGGGATTAGAGACACAGCCACAGGGGGGCTTCTTTCCCAAGGGAATCCCGGAGTGTGGAGGTAATGGGCTTGGATATTTGCTTTTAACAGAAGCTGTTCTCCCCAATATGTGGCTGAAATCAGACTAAAAGGATCTTGTACGAAGCAAAGTCCCAGTCTGGAGCCACATATCTTAGACTTGTCCCATCATCTATGTGGAAAAGCCAGTCCATACTTGGAGTATGAGAAAACGCTCGGAGAGAAAACGGAAGAGTAGTGACCACAGCAGGAGATGTTTTGCCTTTTGAATTCTTCCCTTCCATCAGCTCCAAGCGGCCGGTCCATGCCACATAAGGCACTGGGGAGAAGAGGCACATAGCAGGACCCCGATTTTAGGAAGAGCCCTCCTGTATGTGTCTGCTCTATCGTCCGAGGGTTGTGGTGACAGTGGTGGACAAACAGCAAAAATGCCACCCCCTACCTACCTTCTCCATGTGTCTTGCTAGCTTTGCTTTAGACTGTCTTTTCCATGACATTTTCATGAAACTCCCCAAACTGTCATGTCGACCTGCTAAAGGCACTTGAAGAAAGCATATCACTTTCCCACGCTCCAGGGATAGATAATATCACCATGTTCTCTGCAGCATTGTTTGTGTCGCCCCAGAGTTGGCTGGGTGTCTGTTCATAGAAAAAGGGATAAATGGAATGTGGTTGCATGGATGGTGGAATAGCATGCGGTAATGAAAAGGCATTCAGTCGGCACCAAAACCAATGTTGGATGATAAAAATACAAAATAGGTTATATTGCCATGCTGTATTGTTCATTTATGTATTTATTATATACTTGTATGTCACACATATTATAGATTTATGATGATACACATCTAGAAATTTATCTCTAAAATATAGCACAATACGAGCGTAACAAAGCAAAAATGCTATTTCTTATGAATAAAATATTTATAAATAAACCTAGAGTAGAGAGACTGGAATGGTATTGTTAACACTTAGGTCTGACTGTGATAGCATAAAGGGTATTGGACTTACCCTCCCACCAGATACAACTATCAAACTGGAGGAAATTTATGACGCATCGGTTTTCATATATCCGAAGGGAGCTCCGCATTTACCCAGTTTCCACTGGGGGAGGTACTTCCAGCCTCACAAACATCACAGGGATGCAGTGGAGAGCCACACGTGGTCACGTGTTGGGGGTATGAATTATTATTCTTTTTCTAAATGCACCATCTGGTTTTTGTGTCTCTTTTACTTGTTTAGTCACCTTTTGGTTTAATTGACTATAGTTAGTATTTATTGCCTCCATTGGCTTTTTAGCCATACTTCTTTGGTTTATGACTTTAGGGGTTAATCTAGGGATTATATTATGTATTCTTAGTTCATCCCGGTCTTCTTTGAATTAAGATTACACTGCTTCACATATAACGAAACCCTTCCAATAGTACACATTTATTCGCTTCTCCTTTGAGCTGAGGTTATTGTGTAGTTTACTTTTATATGTTATAAACCCAACATATTGTTATTATATTTAATTTAAACAGTCAAGTGTTCTACAAAGAAGCTAAAAAAGAGGAAAATGTCTTTTCGATGGACATTATTTCCTTTCCACCTTCTTTTAGCTAAAGTAAGTTTCTGATATTTCCCTTCTGCCATATTTCTTGAAGGTGGTGAAATAGTTTGCCACATATGTCTTTTTTTGGCCCCACTTTCTAAGGATATTTTCACCAGACATGGGATTTTCCATTGATTTATTTTTACTGAGCATTGAAAATACGTCATGCCATTGCACTACGGTTTGCATTGTTCCCGATGAGAAATTAACAATACAGTATCTTTGTTTTCTTGTAGTTGAAAGGGTCCTTTTTCTTTGGCTGCTTTTCAGATTTTTTCTTTATAAATACTGTCAACAATTTGATTGTAATGTGCCTAGGTGTAGCTTTCTTTGTGCTTATCCTGTTTGTGACTTGTTGAGGTTCTTTTTATCTCTGTGTTGATACTACTCATCAGATTCAGAAATCTTTTAATCATAATTTTTTTCCCCAAAATTTTTTTCTATCCTGGTCTGTCTCACTTTCGGATATCTTAGCTACACATCTTTGATGCCACCTGATTAAGCTACTTAGGTCTCTGAATCTCTATTCACTGTTCAGTCTTTACTTACTTAGTGCTTCTGTTGGCTCATCTTCAAGTTCACTGAATTTTCTTTCTTTTTTTTTTTTTTTTTTTAAAGATTTTATTTATTTATGTGACAGAGAGACAGCCAGCGAGAGAGGGAACACAGCAGGGGGAGTGGGAGAGGAAGAAGCAGGCTCCCAGCGGAGGAGCCTGATGTGGGACTCGATCCCGGATCGCCAGGATCACACCCTGAGCCAAAGGCAGACGCTTTTAACGACTGCGCTACCCAGGCGCCCCATGTTCACTGAATTTTCTTCCGCACTGTTCAATATGCTGTCAATCCCATCTAGTAAAATTTTCGTTCTTTTTTTTTTTTTAAGATTTTATTTATTATTTATTCAACAGAGATAGAAACAGCTAGCGAGAGAGGGAACACAAGCAGGGGGAGTGGGAGAGGAAGAAGCAGGCTCATAGCGGAAGAGCCTGATGTGGGGCTCGATCCCATAATGCCGGGATCACGCCCTGAGCCGAAGGCAGACGCTTAACCACTGTGCCACCCAGGCGCCCCTAAAATATTCATTTCAGGTATAATATTTTTTTCTATTTTAAAATTTCTACTTGGTGCTTTTTTTTATAGTTTTCATTTTGCTGCTGAGATTTCCTATTTTTTCACTCATTATATCCAAAATTTCTTTTAAGTCCTTAACCACATCTATAATACCTGCTTTCAAGTTCTTGTTTTCTAAGTTCATTAATAGTATCATCTTAGGGTCTATTTCTATAGAAAAGTTTTTTTTCTTGGATATAAGCCAATTTTTCCTTCTTTTCATATATAGTAATTTTTTAAATTGTGTCCTAGTTATTATGAATGCTATGTGGTTCAGAATGTACTTTTCCATTTCCTCTAAAGAGTGTTGAGATTTGTTGATAGTTAATTCCCTGGGAGATCAGTTTGATCATGAGAGGACCTGCTTTTAGGCTATTTTAGGATGGGATTGCAGTGTCCTTACTCTGAGGTTGAAATATCTGACTCTGAAGATATGGTTTTGAAGGGATCTTGGTTGAACAGCTGGAATGTTTGTCTCTGTTCTGGTTGTCCAAAACTCTTGTCATCTGAAATCTCTATTCAGGTCTTTCTTTCTTTCTTTCTTTCTTTCTTTCTTCTCTCTCTCTCTCTCTCTCTCTCTCTCTCTCTCTCTCTCTTTCTTTCTTTCTTTCTTTCTTTCTTTCTTTCTTTCCTTCCCTACCTTCCTTCCCTCCCCTCCCCTCCTCCTTCCTTTCTTCCTTCATTCCCTCTTTCTCTCACTTGCAAAGTTACACCATGCACACTCCTGCCTTAGTATTCAGCCAAAAGCTCAAGGAGATCGCTATGCAGATTAACTCGACTCTTCAGTGAAGTTACTTCTTATTTAGTAACTTATGTTGTAAGTTCCAGCCATGAGAGCTGTTTCAAACTGTAATCTTAAAGGAAGATATTGTCGGACTCAGTAAATAAGGACTTATCTAACTGTATGCTATGACAAGAGAAACACTTGACATATAGAGAGACACATAGGTTAAAAGTAAAAGGCTGGGAAAATATGTGCCATGCTAATAATAAGCATAAAAAAGCTAGTATGCCTGTATTCCTCTCAGACACAGAGATTTTAAGAAAAGGATATTATTAAAGTTAAAGAGGTCATTTAACGATGATAAATGAGGTGGTTCATTAAGGAAAATAGCAATGCTAAAAATATATAGGCCTGAAAACAAAGTTCTCAAGCACAAAGGAAAACTTCACAAAATGAGAAGGAAAAGAAAAGGATAAATTTACAATTATAGCTAGAGATTTCAAGGCTCCTGTCTCAGTATTTGGTACAGCAAGTAGATGGAATCAGGAAATTTGATTAACACTATTAACAAACTTGACCTAGTTGACATTTACAGAACATGACCTCCAACAACCTCATAACCTGTTCAAGTGTACACGAAACCTTCACCAGGATGAAAATTAAGAAAGGCAAGAACACAAGAAGATAATGTGTGGAAGTCTCCATACATTTCAAAAGATTAAAATCATAGAGTATTTTCTTTGATCCTATGAAATGAAAGTAGGAAATAAATAACAAAAAACTGGGGAAAATTGTCACATATCTGGAAACAAACTACATGCTTCTAAATAGAAGCAATGTCCACAATAGCCAAACTGTGGAAGGAGCCAAGATGTCCTTCAAAGGATGAATGGATGAAGATGTGATTCATATATATGATGGAATATTACTCAGCATCAGAAAGGATGAACATCTACCATTTACATCAACATGGATGGAACTGGAGGGTATTATGCTAAGTGAAATAAGTCAGTCAGAGAAACAAATTATCTTGTAGTTTCACTCTTATGTGGAACATAAGGAATAGTGCAGAGGACAATGGGCATGGTGGAGGGGAAACTGAATGGGAAGAAATCAGAGAGGGAGACAAACCATGAGAAACTCTGGACTCCAGGAAGCAAACTGAGGGTTGCAGAAAGGGAGGTGGGTGGGGGGTGGGGTAACTGGGTGATGGGCATTAAAGAGGGCACATGATATGATGAGCACTGGGTGTTATAATGAACTAATGCATCATTGAACATTATACCAAAAACCAATGATGTGCTATACCTTGGCTAATTGAGTTTAAATAAAAAAAAAAAAAATAACCTACTAGTCAAAAAAAAATCACTCTAGAAAAAGGCAAATATTTTAAAATAATAATGGGATTATAACATACCAAATTGTATGGCATACGGCTAAATCAGTGCTCAGAGGAAAGTGTATTCCTTAAATGCTTATATTAAAAAAGAAAGTAACACAATTTAATGAACTAAACTTGCTACTTAAAAATTCAAGAAAAATAAATTAATCCCATATAAATAAAAGGAAGGGAAAAATGAAGATAAGAGTAGACATCAGTGAATAGAAATTAACAAACAGTAAAGGCAATAAATAAAATAAAAGATAGGTTCCCTTAAAAGTTTAATAAAATGGGGGCTCCTGGGTGGCTCAGTCATTAAGCATCTGCCTTCGGCTCAGGGTGTGATCCCGGCGTTCTGGGATCGAGCCCCACATTGGGCTCTTCCACTGGGAGCCTGCTTCTTCCTCTCCCACTCCCCCTGCTTGTGTTCCCTCTCTCACTGGCTGTCTCTCTCTCTCTCTCAAATAAATAAATAAAATCTTTTAAAAAATTAATAAAATGATAAATACCTAACTAGACTAATTAAAAGCAGAAGGAAGAAAACACGAATTTCCAGAACACAGATGATATCATTAAAGATCATACAGCCATTAGCAGGATAAGGGAATACTATGCATAACTCTGTGTCTACAGTTTAACATTTTTGATGGAGTTGAAAAGTACACTGAAAGACACAAATTACCACAATTAACCCAACAAAATAGCCATATGTCTGTGAAAGAAACTTAATTTGTAATTTGAAACCCACCTACCAGAAGCACCCAACTATCCAACAGATTCACGGGTGAATTTTATCTAATGTTAATGAAGAAATAATACCAATATTACACAAGCTCTTTGAGAAAGTAGAGAAGAAAGGAATACATCACAGCTCTTCTGATGGACCTAGCTTAATAATAATACCACAACCATACAAGGGCATTAAAAAAAGAAGAAGAAGAAAACTATGGACCAATATTTTTTATGAACATAGATGCAAAAGTTCTTAACAAAATAAGAATAAGTTAAGAAGGTAACAGAAGGGGGAATGAAGCATGAGAGACTATGGACTCTGAGAAACAAACTGAGGGCCTCAGAGGGGAGGGGGGTGGGGGAATGGGATAGACCGGTGATGGGTAGTAAGGAGGGCACGTATTGCATGGTGCACTGGGTGTTATACGCAACTAATGAATCCTTGAACTTTACATCAGAAACCAGGGATGTACTGTATGGTGACTAACATAATATAATAAAAAAAATTTAAAAAACATTATATATAGTTGACCTAGAAAAAAAAAAAAAGAAGGCAAACACATAATAACTAAATTGATTATTTAAGGAATGCAAGGTTGGTTTACCATTCAACTTAATCTAATTTACCAGGATTACCAAGATAAAGGAGAAAAAAATCATATGATGATCTCGATAAATGCAAAAAAAAGCATTTGCTAATTTTCCATACCTGGCCTTAAAGAAATCTCTCTGCAGGGGCACCTGGGTGGCTCAGTTGGTTAAGTGTCTGCCTTCAGCTCAGGCTCTGCATCAAGCTCCCTGCTCAGCACAGAGCTTGCTTCTTCTTCTCCTACGCCCCTGCTTGTGCTGTCTCTCTCTCTGTCAAATAAATAAATAAAATCTTAAAAAAAAATCTCCCTGCAAACTAAGAATATAAGGAACAGTTCTCAATCTGATAAAGAGTTCTCCTTAATATCAAAAACAATGAAAGCATATTCTTTATTATTGTGGAGGGTCCGTCAATGCAATAGGAGAAAAAGAAAGAAAGGGAACCAAATTTGAAATAGAAAAAATAAAACTGTAATTATTCACAGTGGTAGAATTATCCATGTAGAAACCCCAAATGAATCTATAAGTAATTATAAGCAATAATTAATTTAGTAAAGTTATTAGAGACAAGGTCAATGCTGGAGAATCAGGAGTATTTTTCTGTATTGGCAGGGAACAAGTGGAAAGTAAAATGTAAAAATACTATATATGACAAAATTTAAAAAATAAGGAAATATGTATAAGGTTTCAACACTGAAAAGTACGAAGAGTGCTGTGAGAAATTAAAAAAGACCGAAGTAAATGAAGAGAAATGAAGATATTTGATATTGTTAAGATACCCTATATCCCAAAACTGAGTCAATACCATATACATCTAAATCCCAGCATTGCTTTTTTTTGAAGTGTCAAGCTGAGCTGAAAATTTATATGGAAATCTAAAGGACCCAGAACAATGGAAACAATACTGAAGGAGAAAAAAATGTGGGTACTTACACTACTTGATTTTAAGGCTGTCTATAAAACTACCGTAATCAAGACAGTTTGTAAGGGTACATAATGGACACACGGATTAAGGAAACGGAATACAGAGTTCGATTCAGAAATACAGAGTTGAATACAGACATTGATTTACACAGTTGAATTTTGACAAAAGCTACAAGACAGATCAACAGGAAAGGACAATATTTTCAGCAAATAATACTAAAATGGAGGGATAACCATATTGAAAAGAATGATTTTCAAACTCTACCAGAAGTCACACACAAAAATTAAGCTGTGGTAGATCATAGATATAAATGTAAAAGTAAAAACCGTAAGACACTTAGGAATAAATATAAGAGAATATCTCATTGACCTTTGGGTAGTCAAACATGTCTTAGATATGACATAGAAAATGCAACCATAGTAGAGTGTCTTAGTCAGCTTAGGCTGATGTAACAAAATAGCATAGACTAGGTGGCCTAGGCAACAGAGATTCATGTGTCATAGTTCTGGAGGCTGGAGGTCCCAGATCAGGGTGCCAGCACGGTCAGGTTCTAGAGAGACCCTTCCTCCTGGTTTGTAGATGGGTTTTCTCACTGTGCTCTCACATGGATAAGAAAGAGCGCTGGTATGATAGCTCTTCTTCTTCTTATAAGGACACTAATCCCATCACTGGGGGCTCCACCCTCATGACCTCATGTAATTCTAGTTACCATCCAAAGGCTCTATTTCCAAATACCATCACACTGGGATTTAGGGCTTCAATGTATGAATTCTGGGGTGAACACACACTCATTCTTTTTTTTTTTTCGTAAGATTTTTTATTTATTTATTTGACAGAGATAGAGACAGCCAGCGAGAGAGGGAACACAAGCAGGGGGAGTGGGAGAGGAAGAAGCAGGCTCACAGCAGAGGAGCCTGATGTGGGGCTCGATCCCATAATGCTGGGACCACGCCCTGAGCCGAAGCCAGATGCTTAACCGCTGTGCCACCCAGGCGCCCCCAGGGTGAACGCACACTCATTCTTAACATGGAAAAACCTCATAACTTAGACATGATCTGAATGAAAAGCTTCTGCTTACAAAAGACACCATTAGGGGGTGCCTGGGTGGCTCAGTCGTTAAGCATCTGCCTTTGGCTTAGGGTGTGATCCTGGGGTCCTGGGATCGAGCCCCGCATCAGGCTCCCTGCTCTGCTGGGAGCCTGCTTCTTCTTTTCCCACTCCCTCTGCTTGTGTTCCCTCTCTCGCTGGCTGTCTCTCTCTCTCTCTCTCTCTCTGTCAAATAAATAAATAAAATCTTTAAAAAAAAAGACACCATTAGAAAAGAATCATTACACTGGAATTATACTCAGTAATAAAAAGAAATGAACTACTGATACACACAGAAGCCTGGATAAATCTCCAAGAGAGGCAGATGAAGAAGTTAGACTCAAAAAGTTATGTATTGCCCATTTTTATGACATTCTTGATGAAAACAATAGTGACAGAGAACAGATCAATGGTTGCCAGAGGTTAGAAGTGGGGAACATGGGATTATGAAGGGATAGCAATGAGAGGGTTTTATGGGGTGGTGGAACTGTTCTGCATGGAGTGATGGTTACAGGAATGTGTATAAGTTTTAACTAATCAATTAATTCATTTAGAGAGAGTGGGGGGAGGGGCAGAAGGAGAGGGAGAGAAAGAATCTTTAGTTTTCTAAAAAATTTATTTATTCGAGAGAGAGTGAGAGTGAGAGAGATCACAGAGGGAGAGGGAGAAGCAGACTTGTTGCTGAGCAGAGAGCCCTATGTGGGGCTGGATCCCAGGACCCCGAGATCATGATCTGAGCCAAAGACAGATGTTTAACCGACTGAGCCACTCAGGTACCCCTGGAGAGAAAGAATCTTAAGCAGGCTCGACGCCCAGCATGGAGTCTGACAAGGGGCTCGATCTTACCACCCTGAGACCATGACCTGAGCTAAAATCAAGTTGGATACTTAACCAACTGACCCACCCAGGCACCCCTCTATTATATGGTTTAATGGCCATAGAAATGTACAACCAACAGAAGTCAGTTTTACTGCATGTAGATAAAAAATGGAAAATATTTGGCAACTATAGAGTGGGAGAAAAGATTTTGCAATATATATGTCTACATAAAAGAACTGGTGTTCAGGCTATAGTGGTGCTCATACAACTCAATAAAAAGAAGACAACTCAATAGAAAATGGGCAAAACATGTGAACAAATACTTCACAAAGGAAGATATGGGCATGACCAATAAGCATATGAGAAAGTGATGAAGGCCAGTAGTTATCAGGGAAATGCAGAATAAACTCATATTTGGAGAGGTATGCACACCCACTAGAACAACCCATTAGAACGCTTAAAATTTAGAAGACAGTCAATGCTAAATGCTGGTGAGGACACGGAGCAAACAGAAGGCAGAGCTCACACGGGTGCTGATTAAGTGTGAATGGTACAACCACTTTGGAAAGCAGTTTGCTAGTTTCTCAGAGAATAAACGTATACTCCGACACAGCAGGTCCTCTGCCAACCTTTCCCTGGAGGGGAACCATCATACACATGCATATAACACTTGCACCAGAGCGGTCACAGGAACTTTATTCATCATTGCCCCAAACTGGAAGCAACCTGAATGTCCATCAAGATAAGACCGGTCAAGAAACTGAAGCGAATTCATACAATACAATAAAACTCAGCCACGACAATGGATAAACTCTCGATGCCCATAATAGCGAGTAACAGAACTCCATGCCGCGTGGAGTGAAAGAAGCCAGGTGCAGAGAGCACATTCTACAGGATCCCATGTATTTGGAGCTAAACCAATATGGTGGTAGATGTCAGGATAGTTTGGTTGCTTGAGTGGGTGGGAGGGCAGGCATTGGCTGGCAAGGAGCGTAAGGGAACTTTCTGAGCTGATGGAAATGTTCTATATATCCCAATAGGGATGTGAATTATACATGTTCATGCATTTGCCAAAATTCATCCATCCAAACATATACTTATGTACCTTTTGTTATATGCAAATTCTGGTGCCACTAAAATAGTGTGGCTGATACTACAAGAACTATATACACGGGGGCCTTGTCTGGACTTAGCAAGCCAAGGTGCCCAGCCCTGAGTGCCATCCAGCTGTTCCCCAGCTCCCTTCCCAAGCTCGATCTCACCCCAATGCCATCCTTCTTGCCTGCTTGAAAGACCATGTTGCATCAGTCGTTCACTGTAGTTGCTTCTTCTAAGGGGCTAGGAAGCTTGGGAATGGGGGTAGGGAAGTGTGCAGGGGATGGGGGGTGAAAGGGGAAGAGGGCCTCCACCTGCTCCCTTGGTTTGGTCTCTGGCTGTCCTGAAGATGAGCTCTAAGCCCAGGTAACTGCCCAGAGCCCCAAGACCTGCCCCAGTGGGGTCTGTGGGTGCTCTTGGGAATAATTCTGCAGGTGCAGGGGAGAGAGAGGTGGCACTTTCCTCCCTCTGCATTTGTATCACCCCATTTTTGTTTTTTAAATATGATTCTTACCTTTAAACTCCAGAGGCTCAGAAAGGCATCCCTATCTCAGGAGCTTACCATTCTGAGGTGGCCCTCCCCTGCCTACCCCTGCTCTCTGCAAGCACAGAGCTTGTAACGGAGAGGTCTTTCTTAACCCTTTAGAGAAAAAAAAAAAAAAGCAAAGGATGCATTTTTTTCCTTCCCTCTTCTCATTCTGCTCTACTGACCTTTTGCTTAGCTTTTTGCTAATGTCATTTTCACTCTTGGTTGGGCTTTCTCGACAGTAAGGAAGACTTCTTCATGAAGCCGCCGTGATAAACTAGGGTCACGCATTCAGTCACATGGAGGAAAGCACTTCATCAGCTCCTACTTCAATATCAGATACCTCTGATCTAATCAGGAAAACAGCGAAACTCTGCAAAGTGTCCTTGTTAATCCTGTCGCTTACTACCCCACCAGAGTTTGAAAAATGCAGTTTAATTAGCAAAATAAAAGAACTTAATCTTTCTCTAGATGATTCACACAAGTAAAAATAAGGGCTCCTAACCAGGCAGGGGTGGGGAAGGCAGGAGGAAATCACCCTGATCTTGGGAATGAAACAAACTCTAGTCTTTCTTACGGCTTCATCAGAACTGTGGAGAGGAGCTCCTATCTCCATAAATATTTCACACGTATTTAATATAAGGAAGAACAAATTTTTAGGCCAAAAGATGTTTTTAACACAGAGGAATATACTCCCTCTTTCAGACTATAGATTTTGTCACCTGTAATAGGGCTCAGCAAAGCTGACACCGTGGATTTTAATAAAAATTGAAGAAGTCAACAGGCGGAGGCCCCCCAATAATTTTTTTTCAAGGAATTAAAATCCCATTTTAAAAGGGAATTGCAACAAGGAATAAAAATTCGATTTTTTTTTTTTTTTTGGTCTTTCCTCTTTAACTCTAGCCGCTTCTACCTTTTCCATATTCATAAAATGTATATGGAGCTAATTTTGAATGTGCCCTTTATGACTATGTCACAGTCATAATATCACCATGTTCCGAAGGCGTAATTAAAGATTTACCTAGATTTATGAGGCTTTATCATTATCAATAGGGTTAAGGAATGCCGGGGAGGCACATTGTTGGAAGATTTTGCTCAGCAGTTTCTTGAGCAATGAGAGTACTGGTATTGCTTTAGTGCTCAAAAAAGTGACTGTTCGGCACTAATATATGGTCCTTTATTAGAAAGGGAACACCAAAGACACTTCAGTCAAAACACTTCCGTGGCCAGCCCACCTCTTCCTTTCTGGGGATGGAATCGGGGAGAAGGCAAAACGTCTTGCTCATCGGAATGCACGAGGTGGAAGCATCAGCTCCCTCCAGCAGCATGGTAGCGGGCCTCTCGGATCCCCTTAATAAAGGCTGAGCCATATTAAGATGGGCCAGCGTGTCTTGAAGACAATAGGTGTGCCCGACGCTGCCCCTCTCCCAGCCCTCCGGACCCCGGGCCTGCCTGGCTCTTTGCCACTCCCCATTTAGCCAGCGAGGAGACACACTCCAACTGCCCCTGGTTCTCATTCTGCTGTCTTTCCACCGCCTTCCCGGTTTACAGCCCGGCTATTCTGCGGAAAGCGGGGTGCAGGTGGCGAGCCAGCAACGATGCTTTCTTGCTGTACCGAGCTAGCGTTTCGCATTCTCCTTCCCAGGGCAGTCTCTCCATTCAGAGCAAGGGCAAGCCATTTCTTACGCGACATATTTTTCACAAGGTAAATGAGCGGGCCCGGGCCGCGTGGCATGGCACCCTGTCTTCAGGCTGGGTAAGGAAAAGGCACGTGTTGGCGGCACTGTCATTCTGACAACACCTGGGCTGTGGTGACGGCTAGCGTCTCCTGTCCTCGATTGGTCTCTGCGGACACTGTTTCCTTCTTCCTCGTTCCTACTTGTGTGACTCAGAGTTCGGCTGCCCAAGGAAAGAGAACCGATAGGATAAAGATAGATGATGGTAGATGAGAGATGATATAGATAGATAGATAGATAGATAGATAGATAGATAGATAGATGATAGCTAGAAGATGCAGACATACATGTGTGCACACACACACACGCACACACGCATGATACAGACATAGATTTATTTTGAAGAATTGGCTCACGTGATTGTAGAGTCTAGCAGGTTCAAAATCCGCAGGGCCTGGCGACAGGCTGGAGACTCAGGGAGGAGCTGACATTGTCGTTGCAGTCCGAAGGCCGTCTGCTGGCAAAGGAAGGCCTTTCTTAAGGCGTTCAGCTAATGGGGTGAGCTGTACCCACACTATGGAGTGCAATCTGCTTTTCTCAGACTCTAGGTTTCCACGTTAATCCCCTCCAAAAAATACCCTTCACTGCGACATCCAGATGTGTCTGACCAGACATATGGGCACAGTGGTCTCCCCAGGTGGACCCATGCTATCAAGCATCCCACTTCCTGTTTTTGGAGCTGTCGAGTTTCGCCTCCCTTGCTCTCCACGAATAGATTCTTACACATGCATTATTTGTCTAAGAAATAATCCGACCTTCCATGGTCCTATCTGACACATAGTGGCCTTGCTGTTGTCTGGGTTAAAACAACAGAGAAACTTCTGGCTGGCAAGGAAGACGTTTCGAAGAGAAAGTTGATGAATGCCTGGCATTACAAGGCAAGGCTAGCTTTGCCTTTCCTTCGGAGGACCTCTGCTTGGCACGACTTCCTTTGGAAGGACTTGGAATGAGGCTCTTGGGTAGGGGTGGGGGTTCAGGATCAATCCTTCCTGGGCCCTTCCTAGAGTCTGGATTCCTTCCGTGGGCTGTGCGTTCTGGAGTGACCTCTATTTCAGCAATGTCACGCGCACATATAAGGCAGTTTGCGCCTTCCCCCTTCCCGAGGCAAGCTTCGGTGGGACACCACTGAGAGGAGCTTGAAGACTAGTTTCTGGGTGATTCAATTCTGTCTGGCTTTGAATTTGGCAGGTAATCCTATTTTCCACCTTAGCCAGAGACACAGCGTTGGTGCAAGAGTGATTATTTGAGAAGGTGTTGACCCAGCTTGAACCCAACCTTCTCCCAAAGGTTCTCTGAGAAGGCTGTTCATCTGAGGCTCCCGCTCCAACGCTTGGGGATATCACCAAGTCCACATCCCACACCCGATACATTATCAAGACTGTATACAGCAGCAATGGTGGTCTGGAGCCGTAATGACAGACTCTGAATTCACTTGCCATGGACAAGAGGGATGCGAGTTCTGGTGGCTCTGGCCATGGCTCCAGGTCCTTCTGGCTTCTTTTTGGAGTCTGGCGTGTAGCTGCCCCCTCAGCCTGGCATGGGACACAAGGCTCCTTATCGACATTAATGATTCAGGTTGAGCATTCACAGGGAGATGGCCAATGTCTCCCTTAGTGACATTGGCTGGAAAAATGGTAAAATAAATAACCAGAAAGAGGACAAGCCCCCTTCCCAGGTTTCCCTATCTGGGGTTGCCTCTCTACCTCCTCATGTCCTTCCCCTTGTGCGCTTCTGCCCTCGGTCAGGGGGCACACCACCAAAACCCAAATTCGATCAGTGGGAGGCCAGGGGGCTATGTCCACACTTCTGCTTAGCATGGCGCCTCATCTCGGAAGCTGACTTCGGTCTAGCTCTCGGTGCCCAGCTGGCCCTCTGTTCTCACTCCCCAAGTCGCTGAAAGGGCTCTCTGACCCTCTCCCCTGGCCACAGATGCCAGCCCCTGCAGACAGGGAAGGAACACTGCTCCCTTCCCAAAGGGGTGCGGCTTCCCAGCACCTAAAACCCAGAAGCCACCTGCCCCTCTCTTTGCTATTGCCCATGTCAGTCTGCTCCTTGCGTGGCCAGGAGAAGGCCTTGAAGCCACGGAATGCTGGATGGCTCTTGTACTCACTCTAAATTATGACACCTTCTCGTTCTTAAAAATGGCCCCTGCACATAGAAGATAAACCAGGACAAGATGAGGGAATGCAGTGCGCTTCTGCTTGGTTCTTCAAAAACTGATAAGTGGCTTTAAATCTCTGCTATCCGGGGCAGTTAAAACCTCAGTATCAACCTGGAGAGCCACACGTCTTGCCGTGTCATCTCTCACCCTAATGAGCTCTGGGAACGGACGACCCGGGATTCGCCAAGCGGCTCGTCATATATGTTCTGCATATAGTGAAATTAGGGGGCGAGGTGACAAGAAGGTGACATAGCTCAACTTATTTTTTAAATTGCTTACCTTTATCAGTCTACTGAGCAGGTCGTGGTAGCATACACGGAATTACCCGCCGGCCCCAAAGGGAACCCCTGCACAGGGAACGGTCAGATAAGACGACAGACCTGAGCGGGAGCAAAATGGCCTGACTACAGTTATCATCGGAGCAACAGAAATTCTGTCAAGGCGTCCAGCTCTTGCTTTCAGTATCATGCACGTGCAAGAGAAGGAACATCTGTGGCATGCCCAGCAATATGTTTTAGCAACGTTTTTCGAGACCAAAATTAACATTAACAGGAAGACAGGTTTGTGTTCCTCTGTATTTTCACTTATTAACACAACAATCCGAAGGTGATTAGCAATTCTGCGCTAGGTTGGGCTGTGGGTTTCCATGTGTGGCACTGACGCGTCACACAGACATCCTCACTGTTAGCTCAGGGTTTGGGCTTGGGCAAATTTCAGGGAACCAAATAGCTTCGAAAAGCTGGAGTATTTTTCAGTCCATGTTTAGACATGAGGAAACGTGCACCAGAGAAAACAGAAACATCACAGTGCCACAGTGTTGGCTCTTCTCCAATATTTGCTGCGTGCCTACGATGAGCCGGGCTCCATAGAGAGCAGGTGTGAAGCCCAGAGCTTATGCTCTATGACCTGTTGTCATGGGGTCCCTCTTCATTCATTCACTCACTCATTCATTCATTCATCATCATTCATGTAGCAACACCTGGGTGACAGTTACTCTCCTAGACGTTGTCAAGCCCTGAGTTAGAGTTGAAAGCAGACATCAAGCTTACTTAGCAGAGCTCAAAGAGAGGTAATAAGGCAAGCACATTCACACATGACTACAACCCAAGTCACTGGGACCAGGGGCTTTGCCAAACCATGTGTTTGCGGGGAGGCCCAGTGGAGCTGAGGGTAATTCTGACTGTTGATCCACACATAGACTTTCAGGTCTCCAACAATCTCTAGTGTCTTATCTTACTGGGCTGGTGTAAAGATTAAAAGGCCTTAATACAGCTAGTGGCCACATAGGACCCCAATAATGATACCTGTCTTCACCATCAACATCATCACCCCGACCATCATATTGCCACCATCACCATCACCACCATCACCACCATCACCATTATCACCACTATCACCACTATCACCACCATCACCATCATCACCACCATCACCACCATCACCACCATCACCATCATCACCACCATCACCACCATCACCATCATCACCACCATCACCACCATCACCACCATCACCATCATCACCACCATTACCACCACCATCACCACCATCACCACCATCACCATCATCACCACCATCACCACCATCACCATCACCACCATCACCATCATCACCACCATTACCACCACCATCACCACCATCACCACCATCACCATCATCACCAACATCACCATCATCACTACCATCATTACCATCATCACTACTATCATCACCACCATCATCATCACCATTTTCATCACCACCACCACCACCATCACCACTACAACTATCAATACTATCATCACATCACCACCATCATCACAGTCATCATCAAAACCATTGTCTTCATCACAGGTGGGATTCTCTGTTTGACCCCCCATCCTTCTCCACCCTCCCCTGTACCCCAGGAAGCTGACCATATGCACTTCATCCACAGACTTCCTTGTCTTCTGACGTCCAGTTGGGAATGGCCAATGGAGAGCCCCCAAAAGAGAAGAAGGTCAGAGGAAAGTCAGAGTCTTTACTGCCCCGGCGTTCTCCCTTCTGTGCCGCAGGTCAACAGTGGCTACGTTCTGCCAAGACCACAGTTCCTGTCAGTTGGCCCTCTCCTACTACTGCAGCTCGCTGAGTCTGAAATGGTTCCTTCCTCAGCCTTCTAGGCATTGAAACAGTAACAGTGATGGCTGTCCATTGGTGCTATCCCTCGGGTGTTATAATCCTTGGTGTTTTCTCTTGGTGCCTCCCACACTGTTGTGAGCAGTCCTGTCATTAAACTCTTGTCCACGGTGTGCCCTGGATTTCCCCCAGGACTCTGACCACCCAACCATAACATGGTCACTACCATCAGTGTTGTTATCAGAGTTTGCCCAAGAAGGGGCTCTTGCTATGTTCCCAACCACTGCTTGCTGATTCCCAGAGACAACGTGCACATTTCTTTAGCAAACTTCTATTGGCCCTGAAAGCTCAAGTATCTGATGGTTGACTCCTCCGGGACGCAGCACAAGCCTCGCCTCTTACAAGAGACATCACCAGCCTCTCCTTCTCCCAGCTTCATCCTCCAAAGTCCAGTTATCAGTGATAACACCTCTCACCCAGGAACCCGATTTCCTTCTGTACCCGTGGCCTGGAGCTCCTGCAGAGAAAGGTAGGGACTGTGTCACCTTCTTCACCCCAGCATTTCATGTGGAATGTTCTCAACGTGCCCTTGTAGTACACAGGCAGAAAGGAGGGACGGGTGGTGACAAGTACTACTGTCACTACTGCTCGTGCCTGTACCGGGTGACACTGACAGCTGTCCCTGCAAACGGATGCTACCATCCGGTGCCTGCACGCAGGAGGGATTAGGAAACATTTGTCCAATTAAACCAAAAGAAGCACCACACATACCACTGATGAGATGCTTCCTATCTGCTACACCTTGAGCTAAGCTCCTTCATATGCTCTTTCCTTGAACACTCGGAATAACAGTGCTGTGGGCTGGCGCTGTGAGAAGACTGTGGCAGGAACAAGCTGGAACCCCAGGCCTATTGGACTCTGAGTGTCTACACTCCCGATCACCGAGGCTGTGTCTATAGTACGGGGAAAGCTGGAGGTCAGCTACCAGAACTTCTAAACTTCTGCTGCATTATCGTCGTGGACGTCAGGTGTGTATGTCAGCTCTGTCCCCACCCCCACTCCCGCCCAGTGTGTCAGATAGGGCCATGATCGCCCCTGACCCTTCTGTCACTGTGAGAACCAGACAGGAAAATTCCTGCCCTGAGATCCCAAGTTATTATGTAACAGCTCCGGTGGACACAATAATGCTCCCCTCCCTCAGGTACATCCAATGCATGTAATCCCTGGGACCTGTGACTGTGATGACTTAGCCTATATGACAAAGAGTGACTGTTGCCTTATGTGGCAAGAACTTTGATTAAGTTAAGGACCTTAAAAGAAGGAGGTTATCTTAGGTTATCCGGGTGTGCCCTGCGTGTGGCCACACACAGCTCTGTAAGAGAGGGGCAGAGGGACATTAGACCCAGCAACACACACACGAGAAGGTGACCTAAAGACAGACGTGCAATTGGAGTCATGGGCTCGAAGGCAAGGAATGCCGAGGCTTGCCAGCTGGAAGAAGCAAGGACTGGGGGTCCCCCGAACTCCCAGAGGGATCACAGCCCCACGGATACCCTTAATCTCGGACTTCTGGCTTCAAAACTGTGAGAGAATACATTTCTTTTGCTTAAGCCACCGGGCCGGTGGTAATGTGTTACAGCAGCCCTCAGCAGCTAATCGGAGAGGCCACTAAATCCCCCCGCATTTCTATCATGGTCCACCTGCTTGGTGCTGGGTTTAAAGAGGGGGACAGTGTGGGGCACAGGCCTTGCCCTCTGTGAGCTGCTGGCATCCAGCTGGTCAGGAGCCCCTGTCCCTGTGCTCCCATGTGGCAGGAGGGCCTGGGCTCTTGGGATTTCCCTGATACCCTCTTATCTACCCATAAGAAGCTGGAATTTAGGGTAATAGATTTTCTTGCTGGCCGCATCACTTAAATGGATGCAAAACCTTGGCAGCACAAAGTGAGCCAACCTCCCTGGTCCCGGAATACCTGTGGGCCAACAGCCCCAGCTCCTGGAACCCATGTGAGAAGAGAGGCTCCTCCCCTCCTGCGTGGGCTTCCCTGGAAGATGGGCTGCGGCATGTGGAGGCGGGGAGGCCGGGGCAGGTGGGGCCTCTCCTGCTGTGCTCCTGGGCCAGCCCCTCGCCCTCACCAGACGTCCAGGTCGGGGCGCAGCCCAGGGGCACATCCTCCAGCCCTTCTGCCCCACCTTGTGAGATCACAGCAGGATGCAGATGGGGTTCGGTGACATTAGAGTGGGATGACTTTAATCCTCCTGATTTATACAAAAGAGTCACTTGCACACGTCGGAACGGACCTGGGATGAGGGGCAAAGCCTTCCTGTGTGAAGTGCCCGGTGTCTTTGCTGCTGCCCCTGCAGGACCCGCTAATTAGACATCAGGTGAGCATGGGGAGGGGGGTGGATGCCCAGGCCCTACAGGGGATGGGTAGGGGGGAAGTGGGAGAGGCTGCCTGGGAAGTAGAGAAAAAGAGACGCCGTGATGTGGGAGAGAAGATAGGGGTTTCCGTGCCTGAGGTTTCTCTGGGTGAGGGGGTCCCAGAGCACAGTGGGTGAGGGGCCATCGGGTGGAGAAGTCCCGCAGACACACTGCATGGGCTTCTGGGGTGCCACGTCCAGGACCCTGGGCTGGCCCAGGAGGCAAGGTGTCCCTGGCTGGAGGGGGAGCCACGGCTGTCGGGAGACGTGGCCTCAACTCCTCCGTGGAGAAGGCCTGGAAGCTCCGACCTAACAGCTCCTATAATTGAGCCAGCCGGTGCCCGTCAGGCACTGAAATTTCAAATCTGATCTGGTCAGCGTGGCCAGGCGCTGCCAAGGCGGTTTGAAGCTGGATTCGGACTGCCGTGGGAGCTGTCTCCATCAATGAAACACACGGTCTCTGAGCTTAGTGGGCTGTGACAGCCGCCGGCAGCGTTCTCAGAGGGGAGGAAGGGGAGGAGACGGGCTCCTGGCTGGAGCCCACAGGGCGGGGCACACACCTGCACTGTGCCCACGCCTAAGCCAGAGGGCCCAGCAGTCCGCCCGGTGATGGGCAGGCACTCCGAGGGCTTTGTGGCTCTGAGCCAGGCTGGCTGGGGAGGACGCTGGAGTTTACGTTGTCCTTGTCACCCTTCCTTATGGGCGTGGCTTGTATCCTGTCCAAGCCTCAGCTTCCCGCATTGGAAAATGGGGATAGCCATAAGCCTCCCAGCAGCCCCAGGACAGAAGTGCGAGTGGGGGGTAAGGCTTGCAGACCCCGGGCTCCGGGCCTTAGTGCCCCGGGAGCTCGCATGGCCAGCATCGCTTGCCAGCTGCTGCTTCTCCAGCGCAGAGATAGTGGGTGCATGCCTCCGCACAGGCATCGAGGCCGTGGATGTGAACAGAATGACCAGGTCTCTGCCCTCAAGGAGCTTATACAAGTGACAGACGACAGACAGTCAACGACAGATGACAAGGAACATTTCAGACACCTAGAACATCTCTGACAACACCCGTGAAGAAAACCCAGAAAAGCAGCAAGAAAGAAGGAGTTCCCAGCGAGGCAGCACCCAGCACCAGTCCGGGGGGGCCTGCCATTCACACGGTAGCAGTGGTGCCCCTGGGGTTCATGCACAGTTCTGTGCGGCAGCCCTGAGGATGGTCGGGGAGCCGGTCTCAAGAGATGACCTGAATAAAGAGCTGGGGGAAGAGAGAACTAGCAGAGAGCCATCCGGAGGTGGGACTGACCTTGGCAAGGGCGAGGTGGACGGGCAGGGCGAGAGAAGGGGGAGGAAGTACGGGGGCTGGACATGCGGTCTTGGAGGCCATGGTAAGAGGTCTGAGTCTTATCTTAAGTGCGGCCAGAAGGCACCGCAGAGCCATAAACAAAGGTGTCACTGTCTGATTGATGCTTTAAAAGCCACAGCGCCCCACCGACACCACCAACATCTTCAGTGCTCCTGCAGCACCTGGAAGCCCGGAGGGCTAGCTCCTCCCGTCTTTCCAAACCCAAAGTCACTTTCAGAAGTGTTTCAGTTGAAGCTGAACGTGACCACAGGACGTCCTCGTGCGACCGCAACGCAGTTCATTTCTCCTGCGTCCCAGGGATGGGCTTGGGGACGGCTCCCCCTCTGGGGCGGTCACACTGCGCTGCAGTCTGGGTGCCCGGGGTGGAGGGCTCCAGATGGCTTCCCCAAGCGTTTGTGCCCGTTCCCAATTCCAGCAGCAGGGTGTGAGAGCCGCGGGCTCTGCCTCTTCGTCGCGTCCCCTCCTTTCTTCTTTCCGTTTTGTGGGGTGGCTGCTCATTGTGGTTTTGGTCTGCATCTTCCCGATGACTTAGTCGAACATCTTCGTCCCTTGGCTGTTTGGCCATCCACGTCTGTAAAATGTCTCCACAGCTTTTCCCCTGATTCTTCTGGATTTCTTACTGGCTTGGCTGCATTCTCATTCCGCTATATGTTCTAAAGTCACTTCTCCAAACTTGATCATCCACGATGACAGACGTCGTCCACCCATCCTTTCCCCACCCACCTCCTTAGGTCTGCTGGGACCTGGGCGATTCCCGGTGGGGGATCCAAGCTGTCCCTTGGACTGGGCTCTTGTTGCCGTCAGGCCTTGCCTCAGCCCATCCCCTGCCCAGAGTCTTCTCACCTGTGGTGCCTGACTCAGGGCCCTGGCCCGGGAGGCCTCCACACCTGGGACTGTCCTGGCCTTGAGCCCTACAGACCCAAGTCAGAGCTCCACCCGGTGTTTCTCCTTCTTGTCCCTGAGTGGGCCTCCTCGGCCCTGGTACAGGTTCCTTCGGTGAGAGCGGGCTCCTGGGGGCAGGGCTGCCTCTCCATCTGTTTGATTCCCAGAGCAGAAGCTCCCTGAGGTCTGGGCACAGAGTCAGGCTCAGTACAGACAGATGCCAGGCCTGCAGTGCTCAGGGATGAGAGGAAGGAGGATGGGCACCAAGCACCGCTCATCTGCTCTTGCCTGGGCCCCGACAGGCGGCCACCTGCACCGGGAAGGACAAGGAGCAGACAGACACATGCCCCTCTGGCTCAGTGTCTCCGGGGGCTCCTGCACCCTCCTCACCCACCCAGGGCCCGAGCTGGAGCCTCTCTCCCCTGCCTCCCGGTGGCTCTGGAAGGGGGGATCTGTCCTTTGTCACCCCTGCCTGAGACTGGACTGGAACTCGGAGCCCCCAGTTCAGCCCTTTCCAGAGCTTGTCTGCAGAGAGTCCCGGATGAAGATGGTCCAAACAATGCCTGGAAAACCAAGTGTCCCAGCTAAAATTTATTTTTAAAAAATCCCATGACAACCTGGGAGAGATGATTTTAGCTTAAGTCCTACATAGGGCATTTCTCTTCACAGTTTTGATAACATTTATGCATGTAACATTTCATGCTTGAGGGCAGCTTCCCCTTTCTTTCTTTTTTCATTAAAATCGATCATCAAAACACAAAACCTGTGATGCCAGCAAGGAGGCCTGAGCCGAGAACTCCTGTGCCTACCGGACACTGCCGTGTGTCTGTCCCACACGGGGCCTGTCCCTGCGGTGCCTCGCCCTGGTGATGAACCAGCCCCATCACCCGGCCCCTCTGTCCTGCAGACAAACGGCCGCCCAGGGCTGGGCAAGACCACCAGGCTCATTTCCATTCCTGCTGCCCCGCCCCCCCCCACTTTCCCAAGGAAGCCGGGCCTGGGACCCACCCAGCTTTGGGCTTTGATTGGTTGTGCCGGCTCATAGTCGGTGGGGTCAGGTCAGAAGATGTTTCACTCCAGATTAAAAATAAAAGCCAGAATGCATGCAGGGGGATTTGGCTGTCAGAGATGGATTTCTGCTCTTCCCATAAGGTTTGATCTCATCCTGTCTACTTCCTCCCCAGTCCCTCACCCCAGTCCTGTCCTGTCTTTCCCAGGCTTCTTCTGCTTCTCATCATCTCCTCTCTGCACCCACGTCACCTGGCCTCAGGAAAATTCCAGGCCTCTCTCGCCTGAATCTCAAGCCACACGTGGAACCGTTTTTCCTTCATACATTCACTAGTTCATTCATTCAACAGGCAGCTGGTGGAGATTATGTGCTTTAGGGAAGACAAACGCATGGGTAGAAAGACAAAGAAACAAATAACTAAGATAAACTCATAAGACGACACATTGAATGGGAGTAAAACAGGTATGATGGTTACCATCAGGTAATTTTATGTATCAATCTGACGAGGTCGTTGAATGCCCAGGTGTTTGGTCAAATGTTATTCTGGGCATGTCTGTGAGGGTGTTTGGGTAGAGATGAATCAGTAGACTGAGTAAAGCTGATTGTCCTCCCTAATGTGGGTGGGCCTCATTCAATCAGTTGAAGGTTTGATTAGAACAAAAGGACTGATCCTCTCACGAGTAAGAGGAAGCTCCTTCTGCCTGAGTGCCTAGGTGGACATCAGTCTTTGTCTGCCTTCAGGTACGAACTGAGACATCTGCTCCTCTTGGATCTCAAGCCTTCTGGATTTCAGACTGCAAGTCACACCATTAGCTCACCTGGGCTTCGGGCCTTTGGGTGCAGACTGGAACTACACCATCGGCTCTCCTGATTCTCCAGCTTGTTGATTGTAGATCTTGGTTCTCAGCCTCCGTAATCATGTGAACCAATTCCTCCTAAAAAGTCTCTTTCTCTGTCTGTCTGTCTATGCATCGTGTTGGTTTTGTTTCTCTGGAGAACTCTGACAAATGCAGCAGACACTGTGGAAGAGAGTGACCTATGTCAGGGAAAGGACATTTGAGCTAATGAGGAGGAAAGGCCAGCTGTTCAAAAATCAGGAAGTGTATTCTAGGAATCAAGGATAGCATGTGCAAAGGCTCTGGGGTGGGAACAAATTCAGTGCGTTCAAGAAACAGACAGAAGTAAAATATTTATGAGTGCCTGTGGTGTGTCTCCTGATGTCCTCATATGAAATATTCTTCACCTGAGATGTAGTGATATGTCCTTAATTTGACATCATTTTTAATGTGCAGTCTATTTAGTTGTACTGAGTAAGGCCAGTTGTACATAAGTTGGACTATAAGAAAGGCCTTAGCAATTTAGATCAAATGTAGGCTTATCTTTTTTTACAACAAAAGAGGTGGCCAGGAATTCCTTGCTTACAAACTAGTTTGCACTGATTAAATGAAATCTTGGAGTCACCTTGTCTCCTCTGTCTCTCAGATCCCACATCGAATAGGTTAGTTGTACATGTTAAGTTGCCCTTAGAATGTTCTCACACTCCAGCTTCTAGCCTGGGTCTGTTCAGAAGCCTCTGCATGGGTCCCCCTCCATCCCAATTAACTCATAACACTGTTTTTCCTTTTAAAACATGAGTCAGATCGTGAGTACCACTCTGCTGGTAAAACCCTGTAAAGTCTCCCCATTTTATCCAAATGTAAGCTAGAGTCCTTGAGGCAATCCACAAGATTGTATGTGACCTGGCCCCTGTCACTTACTGATCCAGCCTCTTACTTTTTGCAATATCTTTCTCGCCCCATGGACCTGCTGCTCTGCCTAGAACATGTCAGACTCACTTCTGCCCCAGGGCCTTTGCACCACTGTTTGGGACACTCTTCCCTTAGATGGCCATGGCTCCCTATCTCACCTTCTGGAAGTTTTTGCTCAAAATTTCCTTTTTAGTGAAACCCACCTGGACTCCTGTACTTACATTGCAGCTGCTCACCTCACTCCAGGGCTCCTGAGCCAACTTTCCTGGTTTTATCCTTTTTGCTCCATGGAGATGTTTCTGAAATGTTGCACAATTTATGTTTATTACGCTTTTTATTTATTGTTTGCCTTTCCACTAGAATATAAAAGGACAGAGATTTTTATTTTTCTAGTTTTGCTCACTGATGGCATATGGTAGGTGCTCAAGATTTCTAGGTTCACTGAAGGAACCTCCTGAGTATGTGTGAATTTCATGTTTTGTATTTTAGACTTGTGTGAACGTTAGGGGAACAAAGTATCAGAATGTATACAGGAGATTCGTACTTTTGCCCCTGGGGCCCCTACTCCTTCTAGCTCCTGCAAACTGAATGCTTAGTATGCCAGATGTTACTCTAAGTTGTTGCTTGGTTTTCCTCTTTGTGTTTCAAAAGCAGCCTATGTTTAGGCTGTATGCCCTCTCCTGTTTTAGAAGGAGGAAACTGAGGCAGAGAAAGGCTACATGACTTGCCTGCAGTCGCTAAGTTGTCCTTCTGTGTAGCTGAGATCCAAACCAAGAAGTGTGATTCAAACCTCTGCCCTAAATCCTGGGGTGTCACCCTTCCACGGGTTCCATGATCCTGGAGCAGCTGACTTGGCAGATATGGGTTGGGTGTGGGTCTGGATCTGTTTGCCCCAGTACTCTGACCAGACCGGCATCTGGAGGTCTCCGCTGGTCGCTCTTGTTGTCTCTGTCTGATGAAGAACCAGCAGCACCCCCACCGCCCCACCCGTGGGACCTCCAGTAAAATAGGCCAGTGGTATCTGAAATGAGCTGTGGTTTGGGTGGTTTCTTAGATTTCTAATCCTTCAACAGGGAGAAGATTCTGGGGAAATGGGACGTAGAACAGGCCAAGTTCGGTGGTCTCTAGGGGAGAGAGAGAAAGGCCTGGAACAGCATGGACCGAGTTCTGAAGGTCTTCCAAGTAAATGAAAGCCCTTCTTAAGCATCTTACCTGCCCAATGAGGACACCTGTAGCCTTGGCCATCGCCCTCTCACACATTTCAGATAAACACGTTTCGTAGACCATTACACGGTTCCTGTCCCCGAGCTTTAGAGCAGGAGGGTGAAAGCTGGACGGCCAGGCTCAGCCGGACGCCCGCAGGGCTCCTGACCCTCCACGCCCCTCTCCGCAACCTGCGGGCCGGTTACGTGAGCCCCTCTCCTACCAAGTGCACATTTTCTCATTTCGATCCGGATAGCTAAACTCCCTTTCTAAAGAATTTTTATTCTGAGAAACAAGCTGATTTTTCTATTGAAGGATTCCACTGTAATTAAACTGATTGCTGAAAAAGACATCATTCTTCTTTTAATAAAGCAATTTGCATACTCAATAACTTAAGCCTCACTTGCTGAGAGACAGTTTGAAAGTTTGTTTGTATATTCTCTCACTCAACTGTTTTCGGATTGCCTTACCTCGTTTCCAGTCACATGGTGATAATTGAAGGAAAATACATGAGAAAATTTCTTTTAATTAAAAAAAAATTTATGTTGTGTCAAAACATAACACAATTAATTGACAACAGGACTCCTGTTGGAGAACATCATTAAAACATCAGGTATTTTGTAGTTTCCCATTGATAAACTGAACTCTTCAGTCCAGCTGGACTCGGAGGGATATGGGAGAAGGTCGGAGAGCCAGAGTGTTGGCAACAAGGGCACAGGGGAACACAGCCCCTGGGAGCAGAGCGTGGTCTGTGTCTCCCCCTGCCCCCAAATTCATATGGTGAAGCCCTATCCCTAAGGTGATGGTATTTGGATATGGGATCTTTGGATGGTAATTAGGGTTAGATGAGGTCACGAGAGTAGAGCCCCGTGATGGGATGGGATTCGTGCCCTTTTAAGGAGAGGAAGAAACAACCCAGTGCTCTCTCTCTCTCTGTCTCTCCTTCTCTCTGTCTCTCCCTCTCTCCATCTCTCAGACATATAAGGACACAGGACGAAGTTGGCATTCTGCAAGCCAGGAAGACAGCTCTCACCAGAACTTGACCATGGCACTCTGACTTCCCGCTTCCAGCCTCCAAAACTCCGAGACGTAACATCTGTTCACACCTTCCAATCTCTGGTATTTTGTCATGGTGGCCAGAGCCGCTAAGACAGCAAGCGTCAGATTGGCCCCTACTCAGCAAGGCTGGCCTTCTTCCTGGGCTCGCCACTCCTGGACCCAACTGTTCCTGGCTTCCATAACATTCATGCCAGCTTTCTCTTGGCGTGCTGATCATTCAGCTAGCCCATACTAGCCGTACAGATGAAAAATGGTGAGCCACCTCCCATGGACAAGGGGCCGGCCCTTCTTTGGTTCAGGACAAAGTTTCATCAGCAGGGTTCTCCCTATAGAAATCCTTTGCCATCGTGGCATGTGAAGCCACCTCCCCAGCATGAAAACCCAAGACAATTCTGGGGCAGCATGCTAACCCTCGCGACCAATACCTGGATGTTTCTGCTGTCTTTCGATCTTGGCACACAGCTCAAAAGAGACACGGCCCGGTGAGGGCTCTCCCCCAGTGCCAGTGCGGGAGATCACAGCATGGCCCAGGATCGCTGTGGCTCACTCAGGGAGGCCGGGGGTCCAGAACAGTGTTTCTTCTCCTTATTGTTTGCAAACAGAGGTATTTCCAGAATATTTTCTTGCCACTGAGATTAAGTTAGCTAGCAGTAAAACCAGTTGGGTACCAGTGAAACCAGCTGACAAAGCCAACTCGCACAGTAAACACAAATTCAAACTTTGTATTCCCCCAGGAGAGGGGCGAGCCTCCACCCCTACGATTCATTCACTGCCCCAACATGGCTTGAAACCAAGAGTGGATGCCGAGGTCCAAGCCTTCTGGGGGCATCTGGGGATACCAAGTTGCATCTTTGGGTTGGAAGTCGGCTGGCCAGTGCAGAGGGTCTGAAGACACAGACACAAGCTTATTGTTTCCTTTCTTTGTTAAAAAATGTAGTAAAACATATATAACATAAAATTGACCCTTCGAAACATTGATTTCCCATTGTTTTTATTGTAGTAAAATACACATGCCTAAAACTTACCCTCTTAACCATTCTGAAGTGTGCAATTCGATGCCATTAACTGCGTTCGCACTGTTATGCGACCCTCCCCACCATCCCCCCACAGACCACTTTCCATCTTGCAAAACTGAGAGTCTGTCCCCATTAATTCATAACTCCCCATCCCCCTCCACCGGCCCTGGGTAACCACCCTTCTGTCTCTATGCATGAGACTGCTCTGGATATCTCCTGTAAGTGGGGTCATACAGTATTTATCTTTCCGTGACTGCCTTATTTCACTCAGTGAAATGTCTTCAAGGTTCATCCGTATTGTAACATGTGCCCCAATGTTCTTCCTTTTTAAAACTATATACTATTCCGCTGTATGCGTATACCGCATTTCGTTTATCCATTCATCTGTTGATGGACACGTGGGTTGCTTCCAGCTTCCGGCTCTTGTGAATAATGCTGCTGTGAACATGAGTGGACAGATCTCTGTTCCAGACCCTGCTTTCACTTCTTTTGGCTACCTACCCAGCAGGGCCGTTGCTAGATCATACGGTAATTCTATGTTGAATATTTTGAGAAACCGCCATACTCTTTTCCACAGCGGCTGCACCATTTTACATTCCCGCTGGCCTTTGGGTTTTTAAGAGAATCAATTCTCGGCTTGAACAACTAGTCTACCCCCACCCCCATTTCCCCCCAGTGGCTGCTTAAAATAATATCAAGTCCCCCGGCGTAGAGTAACTATCCTCCCCAGCCCTGTGGCGCGCCAAGTTTTAGCATTTTAAATTGGGTTTAATTTTGTGATATGTCCTCTCCACATATTCGAATATAAGACTGAATTTATAAAATAGATGGAGACTTGCATAGAGACCCAACTTACTGCAGTTGGCTTATTTCATCCCTTATGATTACAGGAATTGCCCCCTTGCTGGATGTGCGATGGTTTTCACGCCACCAGACTATCCAGTCACGTTTCTAGCAGCGGACGGCATCCTGCAGCACTCAAGGTTAGCTGGCCCAGGGCAAGGCCCAGGGATAGAAGCTACAGCCTCCCCGGAGGCCCAAGGGTTACTGCGAGGCACAGGGCCGAATGAAAGAGGCTGAGTTTTCTTTGTTAAGTGGCCTCAAAAATCCAGGCTGACTCCACCCCCCATCCCTACCTAAGATGGGCTAAAAAAAAAAAAAAAAAATGTTGAACTTTCTGATGGAAGCCAGTGTCTCCTCTATCCTTGGAGACGATCATGATAATAAGCTCCAATCTTAGGAGCTTACGGTGTTTGCAGTTTCCCAAATGGAATTCGGGCACTTTGCTCACTCCAATTTCCAGCTCCGGCTCCAGTTGTTTGTAATGCGATCGTGAAAGGGTGAATTTGGACAATCACAGCTTGGCCATTTTGAGCACATATGCTAGAACTAAGTCTTTTTGGCTCAGCTGTAGCTTGAATCTAATGAAAATGACAGATAATGCAGCGCTCTGTGTGCCTGCCAAAAAAGAGGATATTTCCCACGAGATAGCACCTGGTGATGCAGAAATAGACACTATAGATTTGTGATTGGCTGGTACGCACACGCATTCATATCCAGTCTGTATTATCAACCACACAAGATCACATCCTGGATAATAACAGCAACAATGGCATGCATAAAAATTACTGCAGCAAAAAGGGAAAAAAATACCAGATCAATTATGTCAATTATGTGCTAGTCCTTTCCCCCCTCGCAGTTCCAACCCTGAGAAAAGGTGGCATCTCTCTCTGATCTAATTATTCACATGCTCATTCGTGGGTCCCCCCCCCCGCCCCCTTCCACTCTTCTCTTTCACACGCAGATATAAAGGAGCTCTCTTTTAGAAACACACCGTGGACTCAAACGTGCTTCCATACATATGTGACTTACATTTTAGCAGTTGAATAATCAGTTACTTGGAAGTGAAGCGGCCCCGCCTCTTGAGTTGGCGTGCGCTAAAGGGAAGCGACGGAGGGAGGGGGGTACGCTGAGATGACCTTACCTTAGAGCAAAAATGCCATCAGCCTCGAGAAGTGTCATAAATTAAGTTGCTATTTAAGCCCTGATTCTAGTAAAAGGGTCCAAATTTCCAAGGTGCCTTTAATGACTCTGTGCTCGGTGACAATGAAGTATTTCTTTAACAGACTGCCGCTGAGAAAACATAAAAAAAATGCACAGCCCTGGAAAGGGAGCTTGCCACTTTCCCTGTATTTAACTTCTTCCTTTTTTTAAATTTTCCTCCCGTTTTTCCCATTTGTCATCACCCCTTTCCTTTTGCTCCCTCTTTGGCCTGGGCTGTAGAGATGCAGGCGAGAAGCGGCAGCGCATGCGCACGGAGCAAGGGCTGGCTCCGCAGCATGTGTTCGAGTCCCGCCTGACGCCCCCCACCGCTCGCCCCCGGAGCTGGAGGAAGCCCCCGGTCTCACCCCTGCCACGGTGCACCCCAGTGGTTATCCCATCTTTTTTTTTTTTTTTTTTTTTTAAGATTTTATTTATTTATTTGACAGAGACAGCCAGCGAGAGAGGGAACACAGCAGGGGAGAGGGAGAGGAAGAAGCAGGCTCATAGCGGAGGAGCCCGATGTGGGACTCGATCCACGTACGCCAGAATCACGCCCTGAGCCGAAGGCAGACGCTTTAACGACTGCGCTACCCAGGCGCCCCTGGTTATCCCATCTTTAAAACGAGAGGGCTTGAGTTAGATGTTCTCCCAGGTCCCTTCAAGCTCTCAGGTTTGAAAGGAAGTGTAATTTACCTAGGCTGGCTAAGGCGGAAGGTGATTTTGAAAGAGAAATACAAAATCATTAAGCAGATCAGTAAATTTGATAATGAATTGTTTCAATTAGATTCAGGTGGCAGCAGATGTTAAATTACTTTAGCAGAACCAGGCTTAGGGGTCTGCGGTTTACTTTTCTCATTTAAATATACAGATACAAAGGGATACATCACATTTGCAGTCCAGCCTGACAAAAAGCCTCCACTGTATGGACCCCCGCCCCCACCCCCGCCCCCCCAAGGAGAACTCCTGTTGGTCCGGGAGGGAGTCCTCAGACGAGGCATCTGGTCCCAGCCCTACCTCCCTGCACCGTGGGTGTGCTCTGGGTGGCCCCGCCTCTCTCTGCGTCTCAGGTCTTTGGTCTATAAAGAAGAATGGGCTCCTGGCTGGCCCTAAAAATGCGTCACGCTTCTTTGGAATCACTAACTTTGCCATACCCATGACACGTGTTTCAAGTGGATTTGTGTCGGGTATTTGGCACATTTTAAAGGATGTGGCCTGTTTAGCTGCCAGACCATGAGGTGCTATGGGGCAGGATGCCCTGGTGAACCAGGAACAGTGCCTCTTGCCGGCAGCAGGGGCAGATCATTCTCTGGGGAAGACTGTGGTGGTGGTGGTGGTGGTGGTGGAAGTTGCAGAGGGTGGGAAGGGGTGATGGGAGGTGGGCATTCCATTCTCCCACCAAACTGGCACCAGACAAGAGAGGCCGCTGACCTGGAAAGGTTTTCTGTGAACCCTGCGCTGGCACGATCCCCCAAAGGGCCATGC
Source organism: Ursus arctos (assembly GCF_023065955.2). Taxonomy (NCBI): domain Eukaryota; kingdom Metazoa; phylum Chordata; class Mammalia; order Carnivora; family Ursidae; genus Ursus; species Ursus arctos. Next base: position 37,639,185 of record NW_026622863.1, on the reverse strand, counting down.
CTGTTTGCCTGACTGTTCCCAGGGAAGGCTGGATTCAGGACGTGGGGGTGGAGGGAGGAAAGGGCCTGCTGGCTCCAGGAGGCACCTCTCCATCTTCTTCCTTCTCAACTGCATTATTCCCAGATAAGAATGGCTCCAGGGCCTCGCTCCAGCCTACCCTGCACCGGGTGCGCTCGTCGCGGACGGCGCGTCCTCCCTCCCCGGCGGGCCCTGTCTCTCCGGGCGCACTGCTCCACAGCACGTAACAAAACCCCACCAGGTCTGCCGAGCTCCTGAGAAAACCTGCCTCTTTAAGAACTTATCTCATATTTTCAGAAATTGACTGTGAAAATTCTAAGTAATGGTGTGACATGGTCACACTCACTTTCTGTAGTTAATCCTTCACGAGGGTCAGGCGCCCCTCTCTTCTCAGTGGCTCATTTGATTGTCACCTACCTTGCACAAAACCTCCCAGCCCCGAGCACTGTCTGGTGGGATGACAGGCAGTCAGAGTGCTGAACGCCGTGCAGGAGTAACTGAATTAGAAGAAAGCTGCTGGCACTGTAATAAAGCGTTTAATGGACAGACAGCCTCTCTTGCCTTCCTTGGGGTAACACTAAATCCCTTTTTATTGTGGTTTGCACAGATGTTAGTGAGTTATCCATTTCTCTAATCATACTAGAAGTTGGCACATCCATCTTAAGTAAGAAGACCAGCCCACTCGCTTTTACAGAGTTCTTTTTCTAATAAACTTGTGTCAGTTTCAGGTCAGTTTTACCAATACAAATAAAATTCAAACAAATAAAAAGTATATTGTCTCATGATGAGATTTATGTAATTATGTCCCTCAGGTCACTTTAAATTTACACAGGGAGTTACACCCTGCATAACCCTTATTGCGACTCAGGGACACACACACACACACACACACACACACACGCACGCACACGCAGGACAGTATTGGCTCTCCCCCAGGTCATGGCAGGGCCTGTGGTGCAGAAAGACCCCTGTTTATGTTCCAGGGGTGAGCTGGCCTGGGGGTGAGCTGCTTGGGTCTCCCCACCCCCTCCTGCAGCCCCAGGAGGTCACATGCTTTTCTTTTCTTTTTTGGACGGCTTCTTTCCTGTGAAAGCTGCTCTCTCGCCGGGACAGCCTTGTGCTCCTATCGTGGCTTATGGACCACCCAAAGATCTTCTGGCAAAAGAAAATTTTGCAAAAGAGGGTCACGTAGCAGGAAAAAAAAATGTGTCTGTGAAAAGGAGAGGGGGTAAAACAAAATCCGACACACCAAGGTGCTCCCATCTGCAACTTCTGTGGAACTGGGAAAGGTCACCTGAAGTTCAGGCCCAGATGAATAATGGTTGTGGTGAGGGGTTCCTTTTTTCCTTTCCATGGAGTTGATGGGTTCACAGCGGTAGCTGAATCTTGATAGATTGGCAGCCGCTGAAAGGCGACGCTGGGCAGTGATCGGGTGCGGGGCTACACTTTGGTTCCCCAGGGGGCAGAGGCTGGGCCGCAGAGGTCCCGGGGATGGGTGGACGGCACCTCCCAGGTGACAGAGCCGCCTCTGTCCCTGCACAGAGCAGGACAGACGCTGGCCCTGGCATGGTCCCCGGGCTGGGCTCGGCAGGGTGGGCTCTCCAGCCCGGCCGGCCGAGGCCCAAGGCTGCCGCCCCCCTTTGTGTGCACAGAATTACTACTCTCTGGGGCCTCCCTCTGCAAGTGAGAAGGGCTGTCTCTGTTGTGCTTCCTGGTCCAATCGTCCACTTCATAAATCAAAGACGATGGGTGGTGCTTTAACCATTTGGTGTCCTGCTGCCAGGAGAGCAAGCCTCTGCCACTGCCAGGACAGGGGAAGAGGAGAAGGGTGCTGGGGCCACCCTGGGGGGCTGAACCCAGCCTGGGAGCCAGGGCAGAAAGGCAGGCGGGCCCCGAGAGGCCCACCACCCACGACACTGCTGCCACCACGGAAACTGAGGCCCTGAGGGCATGGGAGTCGCCGAAGGTTCAGCTAACAAGGATGGAGCTTATCCTGGAACTGGGGGGCTGTGACTCCCTGCCTCGAGCTTCGTCACCCCCTCCCTCAGTCCTTCATGCAGCAAATATTTACAGAGCTGCTATTATATGTCAAGCACTGTGCTAGGCTCTCGGAAGCAAAGAAAATATTAAAAGGGTCAAGCACTGCACTCTCTCCAAAAAAAAAAAAAAAAAAAAAAGCCAGTAATTGTTCACTTGGTTATTAGGTGATGATGAAGGCTTCAACCCGCATACCTGAGATGTTCCTTGTCCGACAGCTCTTGTCGGGCCCCTCCCAGGGCTCCAGCTCAGCGGGGGCACCTTTGGGGAGATAACAGTCTAAATGGACAGATGATACCACCCCTCTTACCCCAAAGGGTGAGCCAAGCTGCTGGCCCGAGGTCCTGGGTCCCAGTGGGTCCCTGGTGGCTCTCAGGACCAGTGGCAAAGGGGATCTGTGCCAGGGGTGGACAAGCAGGGCGGTGGGACCTTCACCTCATCTTTACCTGGAAAGCCCTTGCAAGCCACAGTCCGTGTTGAGACATGGGAGTAGCCTTTTAAACACACTTGGGCTCTTGCCGACTGTCAAAGCAGGGCCAGCTCCAGGAACTCTGGTCTTGAAATGCAGCTTCCATTGGGGTAAAGGCTCTGTTTTTGTCTGGGGAGATTTCTAGTTCTCAGCACCCCCCCTCCCTGCTTGTCCCCACCCCAAGCCCGGAGAGGGTGAGTATGCGGGGCAAGATGCACTGCCCACCTGCTCCAACAGGTCTTAAGGGGCAGGTGAGAGGGGCAGAGTATAAATGATAAGATCAGAGGGTCGACAGGCCAGGGCTGCGAGACACAGGTTGCCCCCTGAAGGCCCCTGATGGTTCAGGCTGAAGGGAGAGGAAGGGAGAGGCTGAAATGGTCCTGAAAGAAGCCCCTTGGCTGCTGAGACGCTCTTCCCCCAGAAGGGGATGTGAGAATCAGATCCCCAAGGGTCAGGAGAGCCATGGATTCAAGTGTCTGCCGGCAAATGATGTTCCGGGTCAATTACCTAAGAGGCTATGGACCTGACAAGTTGCCGGCGGCAACACTCCCACCTGCACCCCATACGGGTCTCCTTTACTTTCCTCTGGGCCATTGGCTGACCAGGAGGATGTCGGGGTCGAGGGTCTGGACTGGGCTCCAGCTCTGCCATTACTCGCGGTGTATATAACCTCAGGTGGGCCTTGGCTTCCTCACTGTAGTACAGGGATGATAAAAATGCACTCAACTCCTAGGGCCCTTGTGGAGATTAGACGAGTGAATGACCATAAAGCACTTAGGATGGGGCCTGGTATAGCTCTTGTCACACGATTAGTGGTGCTCAATAATCCCTCTAGGCTGCATCCTTTTAACCCATGTCCCTGGGGCTATACTCATCTTTTAAAGTATCATGACAATGATTTTATTCCCCCACTGCACCTGTCATGCCTCCCTGTGCCCCAAGTAAATCCAAGCTCTGAAAAGTGACATCCGAGGTCTTTCATAAAGGGGCTCCACCTTATCTTTCCAGGCTTAATGCTGCCAACTCTTCCTCAAACTCTGCTTTATCTCATCTGGTTCCATCCATCCATCCATCCATCCATCCATCCATCCATCGCTCTACCCATCCACCCATCCATCTACTCACCCACCCCCCAACTCATCCATCTACCCATCCACCCATCCATCTACTCACCCAACCCCCCACTCATCCATCTACCCATCCACCCATCCATCTACTCACCCAACCCCCCACTCATTAATCTACCCATCTACCCATCCATCTATTTACCTACCCACCACTCATCCATCTACCCACTCAGCCATCCATTCATCCATTCATTTAAGCATGCACACCCATATTCTTTCAGGATGATTCCCAAACAAGCCTAAGAATGCATTTGCCTCCATGAAGCTTGTTCTTTCTATAATCTTTCTTTCTTTCTTTCTTCCTTTCTTTCTTTCTTTCTTTCTTTCTTTCTTTCTTTCTTTCTTTCTTTCTTTCTTTCATCTATCATCAAGAGATTGATTGCTCACATGGAGGAGCTGAGAAGCCCCATGATATGCCATCTCTAAGCTAGAGACCCAGGAAAGCTGGTGGTATAATTCAGTCTCAGTCCAAAGGCCTGAGAACCAGGGGAACCAGTGGCATAAATCCTACTTCAAGGGCAGGAGAAGATGAAATGAGATATCCCACCTCAAGCAGTCAGGCAGGAAAAAAAAAAAAAAAAAAAAAAAGGAGCAAATTTCTCCTTCCTCTGCCTTTTTAGTTATTCAAGCCCTTGGTGGATTGGGGGATGCTCACCCACGTTGGGGAGGGCCATCTGCTGTACTGTCCACTGATTCCAGTGTTAATCTGTCAACCAGGAACACTGTTACAGACACTTCCAGAAATAATGTTTCATCTGGGCCCCCTCTGGCCAGTCAAGTTGACAGAAAATTAACCATCACCGCTCCCCTCCCGCTGAGTCCGTCTTCCTGGGCTCCATGGTTCCGTGTCCACAGACTTGAGTATCATTCTCAGCCGATGCTAGGAAGATCTCAGACCTGTTAGGGACCTCATTTTTCTCATCTAGTCAGTAGAAGGGACCTACCTTACTGGCTGCTGTGTGATTCAGTTGGGCACAGAGAAGATTGAATGTAGGGCCTGGCACACTGCGGGAGCTCTAAGAAAAGGGAATTGTTCCTTTACTTACCAGGAGTTCCACATCTTGGGGCCTCTCTCAGTGCCAGTGGTCCTTCCTTTGACATTGCTGCCTGTGCCATGCTTCTGTTCACTCGCTATATTTGGAAAATCGTGCTTCACCGAGCGCGCGTCTGAGCACCCTGTCAGACTCAACAGACATTCTGTTTGGGGAAAACAAAGATCTCACAGCACAGGTTAACTCTGACCGATTGGGAGTGGCTGCTGAGACTGTGGGGTACACAAGGATTCTGAGGCTTCCTCTGGCCTCGGTGGGCCAACGATTCCATGATCAGGAAGTGGTGTGCCAGGGGGTGGAAGAGGGTAGACCCAGCTCTCTATGACCCAGAAAAATGCAAGAAAGTTTGTGAGAAAAGCCTTCATCTACTTATCCAGCAATCCACTCAAGGGTTTGAAGACGACTTTGGTGACCCAGGAGATGACTTTTCCCCTCTATTTGCAAAACCACCAGAAATGATCATTTCACCTGACCATCAGCTACTAGCCGCATTTGAACTGTCCATGCAAGAATATCATCACAGCTTCCTGAAAACGTCTTCAAGGACAATCATACATGAGGTCTTAAAAATCTTAGCTAATGAGAGTGAACTCATTCTCGGTGTGGTTCGGTGCCATTCATCCTTACTCTGCATGTGTCTGTTGTGTGCCAAGCACTGTGCTAGGGGTGGAGGACAAGGCAAAGAATGGAACACAGCTCCTGTCTTCAAGGGGCTCATGGGGTGTCAGAGAAGAGTTGGAGAAGAGAATGAGGTAAGCAAGGAATGACGCTGTGAGTCACCTCGTCGCCTTCACCGTGTCATCACTTTTCCGCACAGCCACCAATGTGTTCCCTTTCCTTTGGACCCGAAAGTACTAACCAGGTACATTAACTAAACATATTTTAAAATGACCTACAGATATTCGGAAATAAAAATCCGTCTTGGCGTCTGGCAGGGCTTGGCAAAGTTTGGCCAGTGGGCCACGTTCAGACCCATCACCCATTTTTTAAAGAGTTTTCTTGAAACCTGGGCATGTCTACCCTTGGGCATGTTGTCTGAGACTCACGCCATCCACCAGCAGAGTGGAGTTGTAACACAGCCCCTGCAGCCTGCAAAGCCTGAGCTGTTTACTGTCTGGCCCTTTACAGAACGTGCTTGCCAAGCTCTGGCTAAAAAACAAAGTAGCATGATTCCAAAAATGCATCTGCAGACCTCCTAATTGGGTCGTGCACATCAGGACCAAGAAGCTGGAGGCTCTGCGGGGGGCGGTGGCCCAGAGGGGATGCAGATATTGGGAGCTGCAGATGAGCTCCAGAAAACATCCCTGACGGTGCAAATGCTGCATTTGCCTAAAAGGAGGCCAGATAGAGAGTAGATGAGGAAGAGAGGAGGAAGACATGAAATACAGCCGCAGGTGTGCGGACTCTTTACTATGTGAGTGGTTTGGGTTAAACACACCACGGAAAACTGCATCGACGTCAGCGATCCAGAACCTAGGATCACCAAAAGAATTCAAAAATGTTCCCCTTGGGGGAATAGATGTACTTAAGTGTACGTATCTGTCCGAAGACAGACATTCACACCCATGTGGCGATCAGGGGCTTTTTCATGGGAGATGCGTGTGTGTGTGTGTGTGTGTGTGTGTATGTGTGTGCACGCATGGAAATGCTAAGGTGCCTACAAATAAATCTTAAATAGATTTTCACTGACTTTGGACCTATGTGCAAAAATCTTGAGCTGTAGAGATATCATTTGAGAGAGCACGAAGGGGCTGGATGGAATAAATGGGAAAGGCGAGGGGATGCACGGCAAATTTACACACACACACACACACACACGTATCCGCGTGTATAAAAAGATATTTGAAGCATATATCAGCATTTGAACATGTACAAATATTTTAGATATATATAAAGATATTTAAATTATATATATATATATGCATATATGAGACTATGTATGTGCGGAATCAAACTGCTCTTTCGTTCAAGGTTCTTGGAAGTTGAGGCCTGATGCTGCAGGTGTGGGGGTACAAATCCGTCACGTGCAGAGCCCGGAGTGAGCCATACTCGGGTGCCGGTGGAGGAGGCGGAGGGACAGCACCAGAGTGGACGCCAGGGAAAACGTGCTTCTTGGTCAGGGCACTAGGCCCCTGGGGTGTCACAGGGACGGGCTGCAGCAAGAGAAGGTGTCCTTTACAGTTTGTGGGCGGAGAGCCGGGGGCGGGGTGGGGGTGGCCAGGGAGCACATGCCTCTGTCCATAGCATCGAGGACCTAGCTTCGCACAGCGAGGGTTGCAAACTGCCCTTGAAAACAGGCACCCTCCTTGCGGGGGAGGTCTCCAGAGCCCACAGCCTGGCCCCTACTCCTACTTGTTGGCTGTGTGACTTTGAGCAAATTTCTTTCTTTTTCTTTTGTTTTAAGATTTGTATTTGTTTATTTGAGAGAGAGCATGAGAGAGAGAGAGTGAGGAAGCGCAAGCAGGGGGGAGGGACAGAGGGAGCGGGAGAAGCAGACTCCCCACTGAGCAGGGAGCCTGGATCCCAGGACCCTGAGATCACAGCACTAGCTGAAGACAGATCCTGAACGGATCGAGCCACCCAGGGCCCCTGAGCAATTTCTTAACCTCTTCCTGTCTCAGCAGCCTGCCTCGTCATAGGTGAAGAACAGCCTTACCGGGTCTCAGGATTCCCATCAAGATGAAACCAAAGAATATCCAGGCACAGGGCCCGGCACATAGTAAACCCTCAATAAACAGGATCTGTTGTGGTTATTATTTATTGAGAGGGCCGGGGTGTGTTTCTGTCATGCTCAAGAGTGGCTTCAAGGGGGGCGCCTGTGTAGCGCAGTCGTTAAAGCGTCTGCCTTTGGCTCAGGGCGTGATCCCGGAGTACCGGGATCGAGTTCCACATCGGGCTCCTCCGCTGGGAGCCTGCTTCTTCCTCTCCCACTCCCCCTGCTTGTGTTCCCTCTCTCGCTGGCTCTCTCTCTGTCACAAAAATAAATAAAATCTTAAAAAAAAAAAAAAAAGAGTGGCTTCAAGGAAAACATTGTCTTTCAGTGAACGTTGCCTGCCATCAGTGAACTTTAGAGTTGGCAAAGCCCCGCCACACGAGGCCTGGGAGCGAGGCTGTCCCAGAGAAAGAGGAGGCAAGCCTCGTGCGGAACTTCGCATTTTCTGGTAAGCACATGACGGAATCAGCACGCAACAAGTGAAATGAGTTTTAATCGTAGATTGTATTCCGCACAGTGGTGATAGGCAAAATAAAGAGCCCTTCACAGATGCGCAGAACCTGTAAGATGTTGGATGTTACCTGGCAAAGGAAGATCGAGGTTTCGATGGAATTAAATCCACTCATCTGCTGGGTTAAAATCGGGATGTTATCTGGATTGTCTGGGTGGGTCCAGGGTGATCATGTGGGTCTAAGGGGAAAGAGGGAGGCAGAAGAGAAGGTCAGCATGATGCCCTGTGAGAAGGACTCGCCAGGGCTTGCTGGCCGGAAGACAGAGGAGGAGGCGAGGGGTGTGGGGCCACTTCTAGAAGCTGGAGAAGGCGAGGCAAGAATTCTCTCCTAGAACAGCCCTGCTGATCCCTTAGTCTTAGCCCAGTAAGACCCGTGGCAGACTTGGAACCTATAGCACTGTAAGATAACACATTTGTGACGGTTAAAGCCACCTAGTTACAAGTAACTTGTTACAGCTGCCGCAGAAAACGAACACACTGATAGACCGAATATTATCATTTCAAATCGATCAATATGACACATTCTAAATCAGAGAACTTGCATATTTTTTAGACTTAGTCTTTGAAACCTGGCATTTATTTTACGTAGACGACACATTTTATCTCGGCTCAGACACATTTCACATGTTCAACGGACACGGGTGGCTAGCGGCTACTGTTTGGCATGACGCGGTCTTCGATGAGCCCTCTGGTAACTCCATGTGGGGTTGTTAGAGGTGGGGAGACTCAATCAGGACAGTCTGAGTTATGCATTGGCATAAACCTGTTAGGCCCTAGGTCAGCGCCGTCTCTTACAAATAATGAGATTGTTTGCTGCGCCAGGAGAGCGAGCGTGGGGCCAGACTGGGCGGCCTGTGCCTGGTTCACCAAAACTGCCCTGGGGCTGGTCCGCTCCCCCTGGGAGTGCAGCTTTGTCATACCGTTCCAAGTCTACGTAGGAGAAGAGTAAATCATTATCTTCGTGTAACTTCGGATTCTTCTCAAGGCCGTCTCTCCTCCTCGGGCCTCACGGACGCAGCTAGAACTAGGAGCCAAGCTGACATCCTCTCAGTCTGTTTGGGCCACTTCTACGTGCTTATGTCCATACTCATACATTTTTGGGTGTAATTCACAGAAATGCTGTCGTGACACATCATACTGACATCTGATCGGCCCTTCCCTTTCAACGTTGTCTTCCCCCTCTCGCCAAGGTGAGATGTGCGGCTCTATTTAAAAAGGGATGAAGGGCACCTGGGGGGCTCGGTTGGTTAAGTGTCTGCCTTCGGCTCAGGTCATGATCCCAGGGTCCTGGGATCGAGCCCTGCGTTGGGCTCCCTGCTCAGCAGTGAGTCTGCTTCTCCCTTTCCCTCTGCCTTTTCCCTCTTCTCGTGCTCTCTTTTTAAAATAATCTTTTTAAAGATTTTTAAATTTTTAAAATAAAATAAAAATTTCAATTTAATAAAATAAAATAAAAAATTTCTAAATTTTTAAAATAAAATAAAATAAGTCTTAAAAAAAATAAAAAGGGATCAGTACATTTTTTTCTGAAAAAGGCCACATAGTTATATTTCAGGCTTCACAAGACATAGTTTCTGCCCCAATTTGTCTAGGGAAAAAGCGTTCATAGACAATATGTGGATATTGTCCTAAACAATGTGAGTGAATGGGTGTAGTTGTCAATAAAACTTTATTTACAAAAGCAGGTGGCAGACAAGATATGGCCTGCTGCCTACAGCCTGCTCACTCCTATTCTAGTTCATTCATCTTGTTTAGTTTTTATTTTTTAAAAGATTTATTTATTTATTTTAGGGGGAGAGAGCGTGCTCACTCAAGGGATGGGACAGGGGAAGGGGAGAGAGAGAATCTCAAGGAGACTCCACGCTCAGTACCCAGCCCGATATGGGGCTCGATCTCATGACCCAGAGACCCTGAGATCATGACCTGAGCTGAAATCAAGAGTCGGCCACTTAACTGACTGAGCCACCGAGAGGCCCTAGTTCATCCATTTTAGCTGCTATATAGTATTCTAGTCTTCAAATAGAGTAAGATTTTTTTATCCACCACGCTATTGACATTACATAGCTTGTCATCATTTCCCTGTATTACACTATTCATATGGGTCTTCCTGCGTACCTGTAAGAGAGCTTCTCTAAATTAAACTCCTACAAGAAAATTGCTGGGTTAGGGTGTCAGCATATTTTTGATTCAATACTTATGGCCATTTTGCTCTCTGAAATGGTCGTACCGATTTGTCACTCTGCTGCCGGGCGGGAAAGTGCCTTTTTTCCCCTTTCAATCTCATAGCCTGTATAGGACAGACTCCTTGATCTGATCACACTAGATAACAGAAGATGACTGCCAGCCCTGTCCCTGTGGGCCCCACCACCCTCTGCTTCTTGCTCACGGAGGAGAGCAATTCTATAGGTATGACTAAGGAAGGGGCCAAGGTTGGCTGCTTGTATTAAGCCATAACACTTATTCAAAGGATGAATTTGAGCACATCTTATTAGGCTTAACCCACAAAACAATATTGCACTTTATCTTATAAAAAAAAGAAAAAGAAAAAGAAATCTATGAACCAGTTGGCTTTGACCCTGATGACCCCAGGAATGATTTTTGCAATGCAGGAAATCAATTTCCTGGCCTTATAACATCATTTCTAGAGGTGTGATCACCAGAAAAGATGGTGCTTTCATAAAGATCTTTATACTTCTGCAGGTGGATAATGATCCAGGACTGAAAGCCTCTTCACTTTAAATAGACACCCCGGGCAGCTGTCTGATATCTGCTCGTGCTCTGGCCAACCCGGACTGGTGTAGGTGGGAGGTCCTGCCACCCTGGGAATATACTGGCTCTATGTTTTCTTTTTTTAAATACAGAGAACAGTCACCATTGGAATAGGAAAGACCGCCTCAAGAGAATGCAAGGCATCTGGTGACTGGTGTTATTGTTACCCAAGTTCTGGAAAAATCCCACTCTCTCTGCTCTTAGCCATCCGTTCAGCCAGCAGTATTTGTTCATCACCCATATTATGTCCGACACTGTTCTGGGATTCATAAATACACATTAAATGCAATGGCGAATGCGTCCTGTCTTCTTGGAGCCTCCACTCTAGGGGTGGGGAGACACAAAATAAACAAGGAGCAGAATAAGTATGTGACTAACTTCAGCTCATTTATTTTTATCGCATATTTACAGGAGCTGAGGTTTCTCTAACACGGTCCCCGACGTCAGGGGTGCACAGCTCAATGGGGGAGGCAGATAGCTGCAAGGAACACCAGGCATGTGATCATGGGCTCACTAAGCAGGGTGTGTTCTGGGTGTGCTTCAGATGGGTTCTCCAGAGAGAATCGGGACATTCTCTGTGGGTCCTGACTAATACAGCTTTAGAGCCCAAGGAGCCCTTCTTCACCTGCCTGGAGCAGAAGCCATCACAAGTCCTTGAATGACACCACTGTGAATTTATATATATACACACACACATATATGTATATATATGTTCATATATACATATATACATGTGTGTTTATGTGTGTGTGTATATATATACGTATATATATACGTATATATACGTATATATATACATATATATGGTGTCATCAAACGCAAGTCACAATTATTCCATTTCCCAGAGGGATGATCACTTTCTCACAACAAAACTCTGGAGAGCCTGACAAAGAAACCAATTGGACTTAGGATTATTCCTTCGTTTTAAAAGTGGTGTCACCTCGAAGGCGGAATTCCAACATCCCTCGTGTGCTGTGCTGCTCCCTGCTGGAGGGGGTTATCTAAGGCAGGTAAGAAGGTGGGATGGCAAAGCGTGGGCCCATGTCTAGATGAGGCCCAAGCCACTCTTGGGACGGGAGCCGGAGGGGAGAGTGGGGGAGACTGGCCCCATTAGTGGGTTAGCGCTGATTTTCTGATTGCAGACAGGCTTGGTCCTTCTCTTTGGAATGCTCTCTAGGAGAACAGTTAAAAGACTTTTCCTGGACTTCTTAGGTGTGGGGCCAGGGGCAAGCGGTGTCCCGTCAGCAAGCCTAGCATCTTCACCCACGAAGGACTAGAGGAGACAATGTGTGGGGAATGCAGAATGCAGTGATGGCACTTCGTCAGATTTACTCTGGTATGACTGCTTCTCTTCTGCCTCCCCTGCTGTCCACTGAATGATGAAGGACACGTGTCCTGGTCTGGACATGGATATGTCCACCTTGGTCATTTTGGCCAACTCAATGTCTCAAGTGCAGGGTTGTTCATTCAAGGGGCTGGTTGCCACACAGTTGAGAGAGAAGATGAAGCATTGCCTTGCGTTGTTGCATAACAAACAAGAGCACGGTGTCAACGGTATACAGTGAGAAACGTATGTAACTCACGCAGCAGTGGGGCAGTTGGGGTTTGGTCCATCTAGATTGAGCTTGGCTGGGCTGCTCTGCTCTGCGATCTTGTATTCTTTTCCTGGATCAACAGACCAGCCTGGCTGTGTTCTCATGGTGATGGCAGAAGTGCAAGGGGTCAGCAGAAACAAGCAAGACCTCTCAAAGCCAAGGCTCAGAATTGAAGCAGTGTCACTTCAATCTCATTTTATTGGTCAAAGCCAGTCTCTTGATGAGACTTAAGGTCCGTAGGTGAGGAAATTTACTTTGCCCCTTTAATGGGAAGAAGTACCAACTCATAGGGAACAAGCCGAATGTAGGGGAACAAAGAATTAGGCCAATGGCTCTACAATAGTTTATGTTCTCCTAATCCTTTCTTCCGTTCGGTGTGGCAACACACCTTCTAGATTAAGGGAGGGAAAGACCATCTAATGACCAGCAAACTGAAGAGACACATATCTACTCATGTGTTCAACAGATAATAATTGGTTACCCACATGGGCCAGGCACCATTTTAGGCATATCCTACATGACAAACAAGAAGGACAAGTCCCTTGCTGTCATAGAGCTCACATTCTGGAAGGCAAGACAGGTAATAAGCAACGAAACCTTAAAGTAATAAAAGGTTAGGTGATGATAATTACGAAGCAAAACAGAAGAGGGTCAAATAATAGAGAATACCCAGCATGTGGAGCAATTTTAAGGAGTGAAGAGGTATCTGGTCAACAAGCAATGGACGGTCTTTATTGAGCACCAACCAGACATCACTGGTTTGATGGTCATGACCTTCAATAGTCGTTCAGAGTTCCCGATGGCACTTTACTCTCAGCTCAGATGAATGTCTTTCCACCCCTCCTCTCTGCTTTTAGCTTGCCTAGGAGGAGGGAGAGGGAACTAAATTTCATGCACAGCTCTTCTCTTTTGAAGAATGGAAGCATGGGTCTCCAGATTTTTGAAGGTCTGTAGTCTAGGGTATACATTTTTCAGCAGGAATATTGAGTTCTGTGTTATAGTCTTCTTTAAAAATCTTTTTTTTTTATGATAAGCAATTGTGGTAGTAAACTGGTCTTTATATATCACACAGTCTCATCAACTGTAGTGATGTGACACCAGACCATAGTAAATAGCTGAACTTCGGTGGCAGAATTATTGCTGTTTTATCCAAAAGCTTTCTGATCTGTAAAACTGTCCAGTGAGATGATTATACTAAGTGGGTCATTGCAAATAGACTGGATGAAGTTGCCATATTTGATTATCCAAATGTTCAATGACATTCAGGTATTTGGTGGCTTAAAACATTTATCTATGTGTTCGATGATATTGTAGTATTTTCATCTGAACAGTGGCGCTATGTTGACCGAACCCTAGTTTTACTTCTTTGGTTTTAGGAGGATTTTAAGATGCTTTCTTTCAAGGCAACAGCATGAAGACATAGGTCTGGTGATGGTGTCTCAGGTGTCATTCCAGTGTATTCTAGAAGTTTCTGAAACGGTTGTCGCCAGTGGAGATGGATCATAGCAGCTAGGCAGCAAAGAGAAACGAAGGACCTGAAAGGGATGGGGCACTGGGCATGGTTGAACTCTGCATTTTTACATGGCAGACAATTCAGGAGGGGATGGAAAGTTGCAGAGAGCCTGCTGCATCCCCATCCAGGAATGTCAGTTCCCTGAAACGGTGCCATCTGCATCTGAGAGCCCTGCAGCTCTGGCATATCTGAAACTCCTTGGTAAGGTTCACTTGCTTTGGTAGTCAGTCAGATTACAATGATACGACCCTGAGATCATTCACAAGCTCTGAACTCAGGAGGATGTCCCCCAAATCCAGTATATATTGGTTCTTCTTCCTTTCTTTTCCAGTCACCCTTGGAGCTGTACTCCCCCCACCCCGACATCATCTCTAGCCTTGGATAGTCACATCAAAGAAATGGAAAAACAGGCCTTCTGAGGGAGGCTGATAAAGTATAAGAACACCCGCCATGCACATACACAAATGTGCACGTACACACACACACACACACACACACACACACACACACACACACTATAGGGGAGTTGGGAAAGACACAGCAGTATGAAACGACCCATCCCATTCCTGAGTCCTCGGGAAATTCTAGGCAAAACCCAATGATGGGACTTTTGTTCCTTTTTCCTTCCCTTTGCCTTCCTCCCCCTTCCTCCTTTCCTCCCTTCCTCCCTTCCTTCTTTCCTTCCTTCTTTCTCCTTCTTCCTCTTCCTCCTCTTCCTCCTCCTCTTCTCCTTCTTTTTTTCATGAGACAGAATTCTCAGTCTGTACAACTGTCTAGTGAGAAATTTACTGGGAGAATTGACTCTTTGTCTCTACAAAGCCCCATGAAGGAAAGAGTCTATGTGATAATTGTATGCACAGTTCAAAATATTTTAAATGAACTTGTTCTTACAAAGAAATAAGTTATGAAGTTAACTTTTGTGTGTGTGTGAATAATTAAACTATTGTCACCACTTTAAATTATCATCCATTGTTAACTTACATCATTAAATCTTACCTCTTTGCTAAAGAATAATGAAAAAAATGCACTTAACAGTTATTGCAAGCTCCAGGCCATTGATAACGCCAGTCTCAGTCTGAAATTCACAAGCGGGTTTTATACTTCCTCCCCGTTGTTGGGCTGGTAAGTGAAACTCCGCTAGCGTGAGGGACGAAACCGATTCTCCTGCATCAGGACAAACTCTCCCTGAACACTGCATTCATCCTGAATCAGCCAATCACATTAGGATTCTGTGTCTGTGCAAAGGGGGGGATGCTGGGGTCCCGGCTGAGTCTTTGTTCTCCTTATGGGATTTATAAAGCATCTCCGGCCCCTGCCATATCAGAGAACAAGCTCCTCCCACAACCATCCTATGTGTGCATCTTTTAGGCAATCTATTCGATAATTTTGGGGGTTGAGGAGTGGGTGGCTGGGTCAGAAGAAAGGGACTGGGGTGAGTCTCTCAACTGATCCCCCAGGAAGAAGAGGACTTGTGTTAATTTCCTTGTTGTTTCGATTACGGAGGTGATAGTTTTTTTTTTTTTTTTTTCTGGATATTGTTAAAGAGGTTTGCCAGGCCTTAAGGAATGTGTGGCATTCTTCAGATGAAATAAGGCCAATCAGTGGAATAATGAGGAAAGTAATATCTCCCCAGAGAGGCTGATGGGGTTTTCATCAAATCAGCCAACCTTTTCCCGTCACTTACGCCGCCACGCACACCAGCAGGGCCTGTCCGCCTGCCTCCTCTCCTTCCTTCCCTTTGTCAAAACTCCCTTGTGCTCTGACCGTTACTCCAAATTCTCAGGGACCCAGGACATTTATGAGCACTGGATACCTCCCCTTTTTGAAACATAATTATTAACTCTTATTTTCTTTTCTTGATGGCTCAACTGCCCCCTCAAATCCCGGAGAAGCTTCAGAACAGGAGAAGCGTGGGGGCTGGGGGGCTGCAGAGGGCTAAAGGATTTGCTTCTTGGTGGTCTCTGGGTCTCTGAACTGAAGGTGAGATGGGCAGTTCCACCAGATTCTGAGCTTAGATGGGGACGAGAGCGCCCCCTTTTATGGAGGGACGGACCACACCATGGTGGTCTAAAGGGTCGTGGGTGGTACAGGTTTGCCCTCAGCCCACGGCCTTGCTTCACCCCTACAGACAGTGGCGCCTGGAAACCAGTTGGCTAAGTAGCCCTCCTCCCTTACTGCTTACCAGAAAAGGAGAGCCCAGAGGGCGAGAGAATTAAACACGTCAGCTTGGAATAGGTGCTATAAAACATCTGGTTGCGTCTTCCCGTGGCTGTGGGAGCTGTCCGTAGCTGGGCAGCCTTCCGCATGGCGGTGAGATCCCGCTTCAGCTCCTCCAAGCTCTCTTCCCAGCGGGGAGCTTTTCCAAGGGTCAATGGGAAGTGCGTTTGCACATGACAAGGGGGCCGGAATACAGGTGCGTGGACACCACGTATTGGCTTGGCCACGGCCGTACCATCCTGTCTCTGCACCCGTGGCCTGTTGGCTATGAACCTGCTGAGGACTTCGCAGCCATGGCCAGCAGATGGTCAGGGACAGCGGTGGCCGTCCTCTGTGCAGCCCCAGGGCCGGGGAGGCAGCTGCTGGACCCTCTCAGCAACCCGGGAGCCGTGGGCTTCCTCCACCCGCGCTGGGGGCCGGGGTCAGGAAACAAAACCGCCACCCAAAAAAATCACATTTAGCATGTGAAAGTTTTCCAAATTAACCGGGTTTCCACTCGCCGGAGTCCTCCCACCGAGCTCGGCAAATGATTCAAAGCCTTCACATGATTTCATCTGTGCAGACTCCAATTCACTTACTTAATGAAATACATAATTAACATATTATAATTGCAGTAAAGATGGTTTTGACAGAAATCATTTCCCGTATCTAATACCGTGGTAATTTAATCTGTTCCCCACTCCCTAACACGACCCTCTATGATTAAGTTTCATAAGAATTTTTTTGATTGATTGACTCATCTGACGGGCCTGGGCCTTGCTCAAGGAGTGTCTGTCAGTTTCCGGAGCGGCAAGTGAAGTCGTGGCAGATGGCTCCCTGTGTGGTCTCTGTCTCGCGCTCCTTCTCTTCCCTTCCCCTTCCTCTAAATGCCCTGATAATCCACCCTCCACTCGCCTGCACTGCCAAACCCGGCATGTTTTTATCTGCCGCTCCCCGGCTGCGGGGATGGTTATTAAAGGCAAGGAAGGCAGGAGCTCGGGCGGACCGGGTGGGAGCCAGATGCCAGCCTCCCTCACACCTGGCTCTGCCCCTCCCCTCCCCCCGCCCCAGCCTGGCCCGCTGGCTGCCTGGGGTTTTCAGGTGGGGCTGAAACCTGCCCTTGGGGGGGGGCGTGGGCTGGGAGCCTCCCCATCTCCTCCCTCCCACCGGGCCAGGGCTCTGCTCCCCTGCTCCCTTCCTGGGGCGGGGGTGGGGGGGCTCTCTCTGCAGACCTCAGGGTCAGAGTGGGGACTCAGCTTCTCCTTCCCTGGCTCCCCAGCACACCCTTGCAGAGGAGAATGTGCACACTTCCCTGGGTTACGGGGTGGGTTCCCAGCAGAGCACCTGGATTGTTCCTCGGTTAGCTGATGGGGATTCTAGGAGAATGGGGAGCTTTGGGGATGGTGTTGAAGGTCTGGGTGCCTGTAAGATGTAAAGTGTCAAGTGGCCCTGGAGACAGGGGAGAAGTCCCCTGCATGCTATCCAATGAGCCAGAGGGGTGAGGAGAAGCCTGCAGAGTGAGTTCGCAAGTAGCCCAGTGTGAAGGGCTACACCTGTTGATTTCTCCATGCTTCCTTGCTGCTGTGTATTAAGCACCCACTGTATACCAGGTACTTGAGACTATGAGTTCCATTTGGCTGATGAGCAACTGAGTCTCAGTGAGGGCAAGCACCGTGTTCAAAGCATGGTGCTCGCGTCCCCCGGAGGGCTCCTGCCCGGGGGAGGGGGGGGATGGGTGAGGTGTCATATGACGAAGGAGCCTAGGTGTGAGGGGGGGAGGGCACAGGAAGAAACTGTGGCCGCTGGGAGAGGGGGGTGGGGTTGGGGGTCAGGGACACAAAGGTTTGCAAGTTGCTCCGGCCTCTCCCTGTGGTTAGTGGTCAGATGGTGTCTCGCAGGCCCTCCTCCCACTGACAGGGGCCTTCTCTGCAGGGTCGTCTCAAAGGCCCCTCCCAAGGAGGTACCCCGTCTCTGGATCACAGGATCACCTCTGTCTGTCTGCGGCAAGCCATCACATTGTTCCCAAACTCTAGTTCTTTACAGACTTGTGATTATCTCC
Source organism: Ursus arctos (assembly GCF_023065955.2). Classification (NCBI taxonomy): domain Eukaryota; kingdom Metazoa; phylum Chordata; class Mammalia; order Carnivora; family Ursidae; genus Ursus; species Ursus arctos. The sequence goes on along the minus strand of NW_026622863.1, from coordinate 37,621,129 downwards.
TTATTTATTGGACCACGGCTCCCTCGAGCCCTGGCCAGGGGCTCCCAGAGTCTTGGAGGTAAGGACACAACACAGACAGGGTCTGTGGGATACAGACCCCCATCCTCCATTCCCCTCCACCCACCCCGAGGGCCCAGTTCCACAGCCACATTGGCCTGGACTCTGAGAGCAAGGGGTAGGGGGGGAGGGGACACTGCTGTGAGACCTGCCCAGAAGCTCTGTGGCCACCTGCAGGCTTTAGAAACCCCTCACCCAACCACCGAGCTGGCTGTGTGCCCCACTTCTCACAGGGCCCTAGGTACTTTGTCTTTGTGGGCCTCTTTCTGCATAAAAAACATTCAAAAGCCCATTTTACAATAGCATTGATGTCATGACAAATGGAATCTTGGGCCCTAAAAGTTCTGGTTTTTTTCCTTCTGATTTTATTCAGAATTAAAGCAGGTTTTATTTAATGACCTGAAAGCCTTCTCCTCCTGGAGAAGTCTATGTAAGCACTGTGTCTGCCCTCAGTCTCCCTGACCCGGCAGGAACCCCCACCCTGCCAAGCCCTGCAGTCCGAAGGCCACGAGAGCACGCCCCGGTCAGGACAGCCAGGGGTCCTGCCGTCCACCGGCCACCCGTCCGTCTCTAACCCAAAACCCTAGGCGTGCCAAAATCAGCTCGGCCAGACCAGCCCCTTAAGAGCAGCTTCTCCTGGTGAGGAAGGCCCTTGGAGCAGGGCTGGCTGCTCTCCTGGAGAGGAAAAGGACATCGTGATGGAGTTCAAGGGGGAGCACTGGGAGCGATTGAGGTGGTCCACAGCCACACAAACATAAAAGCTCCCTAGATGCTGGGTCCCGGTTCGCACAGAAGCTGGGACTCCCAAATCGGCAAGTGGTGCCTCTCCTCTCCCCTACCCGACCTGCGAGCCTTTCAGCTCAGGGCACTCTGTTCCCCTCCGGCTTCCAGGCAGGGCCCCCCAAGAACATCCTCTACAAAGTGACCCTTGGCGGGGCGGGGGGGGGGGGGGGCGCTGGGTGATGTCAATCACCCAGCGCCCACACTCCCTTCCCAGCCATTTGTCCCTCCAGATTGACAAAGCTGTCACCGTCTAAACAGTGAGCACTGTGCGTCCTTCTTCCCCTCCATCTTCACACCGGCCACGGAAATGAAAGGAAAAGCAGCTTATGTCTGCCTTATGTTAAAGACTTCCCCCTGGGTAGCCAAAGCCTCGGAACTCCAAAGGCCTGTGACAACCTCCTGGGACATGCCAGGTCTGAGAGGGGGGCACCCTGGGGGCCGGGCAGGGGCAAGGGCAGGGTGCGTTAGGGAGGGGGGGGGGCTGTGGCCAGAGGAAAGCGGTGCGCAGCGCGGGGAGCCACGGGGTCGCGCGCCGCCCCTGGGCTCCGGGGTCTGGCGGCGCGTCCCCAGCACGCCCTGGGTCTGCGCCTGCGGGCGGGGGGAGGGGAGGCTCCGTGTGAGTGGCAAGTGTACACGAACACCACCGCGTCAACTGCCAATATGTTATGAGGCCTTGGTAACAATCCCGAGTCTCCGGGGAGCGCTGCCGCAGTTCAAGTGCGCACCAGACAGAGAGAAAACAATTTCTGGTGCCAATAATGCAGCACAGATGAAAAATGTTTTAATATTTGAAGCTGCTTTATGGCAGAAGCGATGACAGTGATGGACTCAATGTCAGCTTTTTTTCCTGAAATGTCATCTTTCGTCTATGAGTTTTCCCTGCTCCGGAGGCATGCAAGCCTCATGCCGACTCGTTGCAGCCATTGATCATTGATTTTGTTCTAAATGGAAAGCTTGCCAGAAGACTAGAAATTCTGGAATTTATTAGGATTTCTTTAAGAGGCACTTTAGCTCAACGGTTCTCATTACTGTCTTTACAATGTTACTTATTTTTCTTTTTATGTCATATGATTTGTAAAGGGTTAGTACTCAGAGAACAATATACGATTAAACCATTGTGCATGCTGGAGCTGCTGGCTTAGTAAAAAGGATTCTCGGGGGGCTAAATACATATTTGACGACGAACCGGCAGCATGGGGCTATTTTGCCAGCGAAACCTGTATTTTGAAATTTGCTGATGGGGCTCACGCTAAATGGTGCTGCTGTGGAAGTTTTGATTAAACAGGGTCACTTAGAAATTAATACCGCTTCACGCCGCACAGAAAGGGCTGAACGTGCTCCCCGTGTGACGCTGGGTCCGCGAGCACCCCGGGGTGGCCGCCGCGTGCCCGCAGCGCGGCCGAGGCGGGCCCCGAGCGGTCCTGCTCCTAGTCTGGGTGGGCCAGGCAGGGTCTGAAAACTCGTCACCATGTTATTGGTGACTGTGTATTTACAGAGACGTTACTTCATGAACACCAAAGAAGAGCGGATCGACGCTTTATTACGTATTAACATTTAACATACCCGTATGGCCCCGCGTAGGTGATCAGTCTTCATTGGGCTGAAAAGAACCCATTTGCATTAGACAGTTGGCTAAATGTTTTTCTTTTCTGCCGTGTTTCCATTGGCACAAGACTAGTTCAAACAGGTATGTTAGCTCTTGGCTGGGCTGTCTGACATCCAGGCTTTATTACAGAGCAGGGCGCCCAGGGAATGTGAATTACAGTTTGTATCAGCCTTGGCCTCCTAAACACATCACTCAGTCTAGTTGATTATGGAATTTGCTCTGGAGCGGGGGCCTCAAGATCCCTCTCCGCTCGGGGTTGGCTGTTTGCACTGTGCCAGCAACCCACAGAAGCTCCCCTGGCCAGACAGACATCTGAGGGAAAGGAGGCAGTCTGGGAAGGAGGAGCAGAGGGAGGCCCACCCAGCCTCTCCAGGCCACACCCCGGGCTGAGCTTTGCGGCCGCAGCACCCGTCCAAGAACACGTGCCCCGCCCAGCCCTCTCCTGAACAAGACGGCATGGCATCTAAAATGAGGGAGGAAACTTCTGGAAGGTGAAATCGACATCGGCAGAGCTGGGCGTTTGGGTGGAGCATGTCCTCTCAGAGCCAAGGGATGGGACCAGCCATGTGCCCATTCAGGTTACTAAGGCTCTGGTCGGACGCACTCACTGTGTCGTGGGAGGCCACTTGTGGGTGAGTGGCGCAACCTCGGTGTGGCCACCCAGTGCCCCTGGGTGAGGGGCACCCCTTTCCCTTGACCTGACAACCGCTCTGATGGCAAGTACTGTTACTACTGCTTCATGACCGTATTGTGGCGGCCACTACCACCTCCTAAGAGGTGATCATAGCCATCTTACAGCTGGGACCCACCAAAATCCTCTCCTAGTTAGTTCCCGGCCTCCCTCTCCTGCCTGGCCCCCCGCAACCCGTTATCTGCACAGCAGCCAGAGTGCTCCACTTAAAACGAGACAGATTGCCGGACACGGCCAGCTCAAAACACACATGGCTTCTCCCATTTCACTGGGAGTAAAAGCCAGGATTTAATGACCTTAAGGCCCATGGCACCTGGGCCTCTGTGCTCTTTGTGACCTCATCCCCCACTGCATCTCCCCTCACCCACTCCACTACCACCACCCGGCTCATGTTCCTCCCTTCCCCAGGGCCTTTGCACATGTAGCTCCGTTGTGGACCAGTCTCCCCCAATTGGTCTCAGTGCTCCTGTCGTTATTTGGTTCTGGGCTCTGCCTAGAGTCTGTCCCTGACTCCTACCTATAATCACAAGTGGCCTATGGCCTCTGATGCTGTCGAGTCCACAGAAGGGAACAGATGCAGAGACGGCAGTCAGGAAACAAGGTTTAAGAGGAAGGGACATCTGTGTGGAGAAGAGGGTGGAAACAGAACTGGGCAGAGAAAGCAGCGGCACTGTGTGCCAGGAGCTTGGGAGCCAGGGTCACCGGTCAGAGGTCCCTAAGGGGCCCAAATGGTTCTGCTTCTCCAGGCCAGGTCGCTGAGCTCCCGGATGGAGGCTGCCCCGGGAAAGCCGGGGCCTCTGGAGGCGGCTGTCTGCGGTGAGGCAGATCCTGCAGAGGCCGACAGCTGGAGGCTGTGCACAGACCACACTCCCTTGGCTGGGCAGGGAGCCCTCCCCTGCGGCAGGTGGACTTCACCTCCCCCCCTCCCCCCTTGTTCTTCACTGTGAGCACTACTCCTGGAGATACGCTGTGTATGTGTTTGTTTATGTGACTGCTGTCTTTCTCCAGCAGGGTCGGGGCTGGTCCGTCCTGCTCCGTGCCCTGAGGCTGGAAGGAGGCTGGCATGGAGCAATTGTTCAGTAAGTACTTGTAAACCACGAGATGCTTACTGAACATCTTCACGTAGGGTACCCCCTACTATCCTCCGCATAGTCCATTAAGGTCCGTATTATCCACGGCTTACACATCTGAGAAACCAGAGCTCAGGTCCAGGGCTGTACATATCTGATTCGAGCTTTTAACCACATGGCGTGGAGAGGGGCTCCAAACCTTGCCCACCTGAGGGATGAGGTAGGGATCTAGAACTGGGCACTGGGGGCTCAGCGCCAGGGAAGGGCAGTCGGCCAAGGAGCACAAGGCCAGGACAGTCTGCCCATGCGGAGGGGTGTGGGGAGCAGAGAAGCTTGCCTGGGGGAGGTGCATCTTGGAGGTTGCCTGGGTGCGGGTGTTGTTTGGAGGCCTGGTTAGGCCTGCCCCATTCTGGAGCCGAGAAGCAGCTCTGGGGACCTCTGCTTCCTGCTTTGTCCAACTGCCTACGTGAGGCCTCTTCCTACGATCATGATTCATCCCAGCTACAATGGGTCCCCTTGGATTCACGAGAAATAAGGAAGTGAATGAATGTTCCCATGCTAGACTCCTCAACTCTACGAGGTCTGGCTCAGTTCAATACACTTCAACGAGATCCATTTAGCACATCCATTCTTTCCCTAAATCTCACCCATATTTCCCTCTGGGGATTCACTCTCCCAGTTTTGTAAAGGTCTTGATGAGATTGATAAAGGGAGGGCACACTATCCAGGCGAGGCCGACGTCTCTGAATTTGAGTCCTAAGCAGCAGGTGCCAAAGCGTTGGAATTCATCAGTCTCAGATCATGACCTGAGTCAGACTGTGACTCAGCCTGCACACTGCTGGTTCCAGATCCTTCCCCACACTCCCACACTGGTTCTTCACTTCTTTCCTCCCTCCCTCCCTCTCACACTCCCTCCCTCCCTCTCTCCCTTTCTCTTTTCTTTCTTCCTTCCTTCCTTTCTTCCTTCCTTTCTTTCTTTCTTTCTTTCTTTCTTTCTTTCTTTCTTTCTTTCTTTCTTTCTCTGTTTCTTTCAACTTCTTTATATTCTCTGAGTTACTGCTGCTTCTTCCAAAAAATTCCCCTTTCCTGATGCCAGCCACAGTGGCCTTCTGTTCCTTGTAACCAAAGAACCCTGAGAAATACGCATGTCCAGATGGGCCTGGAAGAAGGTCAAGGTCAGGATAAGAGAGGAGATGGTCCCTGACTCAACACCTAGTTAATTCATGTAATTATCCAATTCTTCCCTACCTCCTCTTTCATGAAATTTCTGGGATGTTCTGTACAGGCACATTTACAATGAAAGTATATAAAGCTATATATGCATACAAAGGAGAAACTTGAGGGTAGAAGTAATTTCTGTGATCTAGCTTAGTTTTCACTCTGGGATTCATAACGGCCAGAGCATCAAGGACAGTGGGATCAGTTTCACCTTCCTCGATCTTGGAAAGTGGCAGGAGCTGCTTGTGCGGAACTGAAGCCCCCATGAAGAAAGCTGGGGGAGTCCTGCAGAGTCATCTAGACTCAGACACTGGGCCAAGTGCCCTCTTGGCCATGGACCACAAAGTAGTTGTTCATGACCCAAACCCAACCCAAAGAGCGGCTTTCTTGGGACACACCGAGTTTTAGGAATTGGCATTAATTTACATTAAAACGAGGATAGTTCATATAAGATCTGAGTTTCTATCGTCCTTTTAAAAGTCAAATCTGGCAACACGGGGCCTGAATTTCCAGGTGGTGACCAAGGGCTGCTGTGGATAGCGGCTGCCCCTTTAGACAGAGCTTATGCCCCTTACTTTCAGCCTTGTCAGATTATTCCAGTTTGCCCTCCTCTCATCTATCACTTGTATTAACATCACTTCTATGTGCTGTGAAACCCAACACGGATGCTCAGGCAGGACGAGGGCAGCCGGGAAACAGGAGTTATAGGTGGGGATGGAAGGTAACCAAGGAAAGGGGTTGGGTTGGGTAGAGGAGAAGGAATGAGGGCCTCCAGGCAAAGAAGATGGGGTGAGCAACGGTGGGAGCTGGCAGAGGCGTGGCCTGGGGAGACCATGCAGGTAAGCCAGAGAGATGTGGCTGCAAAGTGGCCTTCCCACCCGTGGCAGGAGCTCGGCCTCCGTCCTATCAGACTTGGGGTGATGGTGGCGGCTGCTATGACCTCTACTCGGGCAGGAGCTGATCTTGGGAGGTGTCCTGCTATCTACTTGAGGCCGACCTTCCCGATTACCCAGTGAAGGAGCCCTTTTCTGTAAGGGCTGCAATCACATGGGGACCCACGGCAGTGTGTGCTGGGAACCTGAGATGGTCTGGGAGAAGTCCACTGGTTTCCAAACCCAACTCCAACACTTGGAAAACAGCAGCCCTTAAACCTCATGGGCCTCAGTTTCCTCATTTGGGAAGTAGGAATGATGATCCTTCCTTCAGGTGGTCATCGGGAGAATTAAATAAGATGCTCGTGGGGGGCTGAGGGCAGAGCCTGGGACGCATGAGGCTTTCACTACATACTAGTGAGAAGGAAGAATAGTTGATTTCAGACATCAGGGCGGGAGACTTCCAGAAACCAGTAACAAGCACACACTTTATGGCAGTTCCCAAGGCCAGGGTTTCCTAGACCGAAAGTTCTCCTGACAGACGCAAAGAGGCAGGGATGTTCCCTGGCCTGCAGGATTTTGCTTCCGGCTCCTATCCCTGTTTTCCTGGCCTACCTCTCGGCAGGCTGGCTGTGGGTAATCCATCACTGTTCAGCGTAGAGACCCTTTCAGTGCAGAGACCAACTGCTCTGAAGAGCCCGGCCCCTCCAGAAGTGCCCCCGTGGCCACAGGCCTGATCTATCCCACCGCAAGGCAGCAGGCCTTGGCCCAGTCCAGGCTCAGGCCTGGGACCACAGGACCGGAGTGGAAGGCATGGTGGAGAGCATTCACTCATGGACCCTTGGCCCACCCAACAGCTGCCAAGAGCCTCTTCTTTGTGCCAGTCCTACAGGAGACAAATGATGCTATCTGTGTCCTGAAGGAGCCCTGGGATCCGCGCCCACCCCAGGGGTCACACCTTTGGGACCTTCCCAAAGTCCTCACATATAAAATGCACCTGCTTCAAGACTGATGTGTTCATAGTGGTATAAATGCTTAAAATTCACAGTATTTCAGATTTCACGTAAAAGTAAGACTTTGTTCATATTTTTTCTTTTTTTAAAAATTTATTTTATTTAAATTCGATTAATTAACATATAGTGTATAATTAGCTTCAGGGGTAGAGGTCAGTGATCAAGGAGGGCACGTGATGTAATGAGTACTGGATGTTATATATAACCGATGAATCTCTGCTCGTATTTTAAGCACAAGATATTATATTTGTCTAATTCAAATTCGCATGAAACACAACCATGGGGTATTTTCATGACATCCCCCTGGATGGGCCTTTCAGCTCCTAGAAAACCAAAGTCTGCATTCCGGAACTGGGAAAACATAGGGGCCATAAAGATGAGTAGCATGGATGGAGTCAGTCTGGTTAGTCTGAGTTCCCTACATCTTACTGGGCACTGGGCCTGAAAAACAGCAGTAGCCTTCCAGTTCCATCACTGTGTCTCTGCCTCAGTTCCCTTACTTTCAAACGAGCAAGGCCACGTGGTCTGGAAGGCTTTCTCTCACTCTGACATCTTGGGATCTGTGGGGGGTGGGGGTGAGGCTCCCTGGACTCGAGCCAGGGCGGGAGAGCAGGGCCCGCCGTAGCCGACGATGAAGACGGGCAGTAGTACCCAGGGCTGTGAAGGGAGGGACTGGGCCTGAAGCAGGAGGTTAGGTAATTGGCCTTGGATGTGTGAGGAAAGGAAAGAGAGAGAAAATTGTTTGTGCATGTGCAAAATTGCGTGAAGGCAGTCACGCCAGATGCGGTGGAAGGGGGTTACGGGCGGGACAGGGTAGAGGGGGTCTGATGTTTTGCCCTTTAACAAATGCATCCCAGTCCCCGCCCCAGTGTCTGTGTTTGGAGATGTTCCTGAACTATCAGTAAGCAGAAAGACCCCCAGGTGGGGAAGGGTGCATCCGCTGGAGGGGGCCGTGGGAAGGCGGGAGGGCTGGTGGGGTCTCTGGGAGCTGACAGAGGGAGGACCCTCCGGGAGGAGAGCTCCGTTTTCCTGCCTGAAGAACGAGCACTGGGGGCAGGGAGAACCACAAACCACCCGCCAACTTTATGGGAACATGGAAATAGCTCGGCCCTAGTGACCTAGAGATTCATAAGGGTCCTTAATCACGACCCTTCAAGATGAATCAAGAAAGATCTGGTGACAGATGAGACCCAACAAAGATAAATGTTTCTCAGAGATGTTCACGAGACACGTCAGTGAAGGAGATAGACAAAGGAATGCTCTTTGTAGAGCCCCAGTGAACAGTCTGGGGCCCAGCACAGCATCCCCAGACGCTCCCTTGAAACCCAGCCCGTGTGGGTGGGGCATGGGCTTCCCTGTAATTACCAACCATCCCTTATCTATTAACCAATCCCATTTGCTAACTGGATTGCTCGTGAAGTCCTCTTCTTTTAATTAGCGTGTCTTAGATGAAGAGTAAACAAACATTCTAACAAACTATTATGACATAAAGTTGATTTTTCAGTTACTCAACTGCTACGCGTGGATATGGTGAATTTAGAATTAAATGCCTCTCTCAGAGGCTTTAATGATCTCAGTCAAGAACGTTTTGATTAAATTAAAGCTATTGAAAATGTGTTTTTTGAAAAGAGAGTGTGAACAAAACATCCAGGAGAGCATCAGGTCCCGGGGCCCAGACTGCTGGGGGTTCCAAAGGCGGGCTGAGACCATCCCTGTGGGGCTGAGGCAGATGGCTTATGGGAAAGGCCGTTAAAATTGCCATTAAGAAGACTCAGTGTTGGGGTCTTAGCCAGGGTCTCCAGAAGCAGGGTGTCTAGGATTCCCAGGCAAGTCATCTGTGGAGGGGGCCTCTCAGTAGGGTGCGAGGTTGTGCATGAAGCAGGGTGGGGGGTGGCAAGAAGCGGGGCACAGCTGTGGACCCAGCTGGAGTCTGGCCACAGCCGGGTCCCAGGGGAGCTCTGGAACCTGGACGGCACCCTAGAGTTGCAAAAGCTTCTGTCACCCTCTATCCCTTACTCACGGGATGGAGACTTGTCCCCAAGGAGGGCATAGCCTCCCAGGTATTTCTGTGTCTGGAAGAGGGAGATTCTCCAGAGAAGGGTGAAGATGTGCAGCTCTAGGCCCTCCCAGCAGCCCGGGATGGGTGCACCCATCAGCTCCGCAAAGGGGACCGGGCAGGGCACCAAACCTGTATGGCTGTTGGCCCCACCAGGAGACAAGGTGCTTTGGTAAACATCCTTTGCACTTAAATACCCCCTTTCTTTCCGAAAGAGCTCCCACTTTCCCACCTCCTTCCAAGGCCCAGAAATTCGAATAAGAACAGTCTATGACGTAGACTCTACATTGCAGGTGAGGCCTGAGGTCCAGAGAGGTTAAGCAATGGTCCGAGGCCACCCAGCAGAGCTGCTTCCCACCGCAGTAATCCCTCGGCTGGTGTGACAGAGCCCGGGGGCTCCTCAGGCTGGACGCTGAGCCTGCCCAGGACTTGGGTGAGTTGATGGTCAAAGGGAATCTGGGTAGATGAATTTATGGTGGTCCTTCTCTTGATGGAATAAGAGGCCTTGGGGGTCACCTGAGGTGCCCACAGATTTGGAAATAACAAATAACATTGTCCCCCTCTAGCCCCGGAGCCCCTCTCTTTAAAGCACAAATGAGCTATGCAAGGCGACATCCATACAGCTGTCCTCTCGTGCTGAAGTCCTGGGGGCAAGACACCCCATTTTTGCTCAGAGCTTTGGTACGAGCTGCTCCATCTTTCTGGGACCTCGTCTTCCCTGCTCAGCTGACCTGCACCCCAACTTTTCATAGTTCATCCTTTTCAGATATACTCAGATCTTGCCTTCTTGGGAAGAACCAACTGACCCTTGCCACACACCGCTCAGGCCTGGGTCGCGGCTCCAGCTCCGCGCCCGTCCACCCACCCCTACACCCTGTTTCTGTCCCTGCACCCTGCTTCCTTCCCTGCATCCTACTTCTTTCCCTGCACCCTGTTTCCATCCTGGCAGCTGCCTGGTTCTTCCCACACCAGGAAGAGCCATTGCTTCCCCCACCGGACGTCTTCATTTTAGTGGCTTTATTAAGGTACAATTGACCTATAATAACTATGCATCTTTGAAACATAGTTTGATGTTTTGATATACATACGCACCTGTGAAGCCATGACCGCAATCAAGAAAGCAAACATATCACCTCCTCCAAAAGCTGCCTCATGCCTCTTGTAACACCCCCCCGACCCCCCACACCCCAGGCAACCATAGATCTACTTTCTGTCAGTATAGATTAGTTTGCATTTTCTTTTTTTTTTTTTTAAGATTTTATTTATTTATTTGACAGAGAGAGAGACAGCCAGCGAGAGAGGGAACACAAGCAGGGGGAGTGGGAGAGGAAAAAGCAGGCTCCTAGTGGAGGAGCCTGATGTGGGACTCGATCCCATAACGCCGGGATCACGCCCCGAGCCGCTTAACCGCTGTGCCACCCAGGCGCCCCTAGTTTGCATTTTCTGAAATTACGTATAAAATAGGATCACGTGGTATATCCTTTTGTATTTTTTTATTACTATTATTGCTTTTTGCTTTTTTCTTTTCTTTCTTTCTTTTCTTTCTTTCTTTCTTTTTTTTTTTTATGTAGGCTCCACACCCAGCTTGGGGCTTGAACTCAGCACCCTGAGACTAAGACCTGAGCTGAGATCAAGAGTCGGATGCTTAAACTGACTGAGCCACCCAGGTGCCCTGGTATGTTCTTTTTAAAAAAAAATATGGCTTCTTTTATTCAGCACAATCACTTTTGGTTTCCTTCATGCTGTTGCATATTTTCATTGTTCATTCTTATTCATTTCTGAGTAGTATTCCATTGCAAGTGCATTTTCCAGAAATTGCTTATCCATTCATCTGTTGGCGGACATTGGGGCTGCTTTCTGTTGGGGGCTATTCCGGATGAGGATGCCGTGGGCATTCATGTGTATATCTTCATGTGACCTCTTTCCTTTTCTCTTGGTGAGCACCCGTGAGCAGAATGTCTGGATCCCACGGTAAACACACATTTAACTTTCTTTTTTTTTTTTTTAAAGATTTTATTTATTTATGTGACAGAGAGACAGCCAGCGAGAGAGGGAACACAAGCAGGGGAAGTGGGAGAGGAAGAAGCAGGCTCCCAGCAGAGGAGCCCGATGTGGGGCTCGATCCCGGAACACCAGGATCACGCCCTGAGCCGAAGGCAGATGCTTTAACGACTGCGCCACCCAGGAGCCCCCACATTTAACTTTCTAAGAAACTGCAGAACTGTTTTACAAGTGGTCAAACTTTTTCATCCCCAGTTCCCCTGCAGTTTTGTTGTAATCAGCCTTTTTAAATTTTTTTTAATTTTTTTTTAATTTTAGCCATTCTAAAAGGTACGTGGAGCTCTCCTGCGGTTTTAATTTGCATTTTCCTACTGACTAATGATCTCGAGCATCTTTTCATGGGCTTATTTGTCATGGACGTGCCTTATTGGTGAAATATCTACTCAAATATTTTGCCCGTCCTTACTGGCTTGTTTGTTATTGTTGAGTTTTGAGTGTTCTTTATATATTCCAGAGATAAGTCTCTTATCAGACATTTCTTTGCAAATATTTTCTACAGGTCCATGGCTTGTCTTTTCATTCTCCTGACAATGTGTTTTAAAGAGCAGAAACTCATTGCAATGAAGTGCATGTTGTGAATTTCTTCTTCTTTGGGTTCTGCTGCGGCGTCACAGCTAAGGTATGTTTGCGTAAATCCAAGATCCCAAAGATTTTCTCCTACGTTTTCTTCTAGGCATTATTAGTGTTGCATTTTAAATTTAAGTCTGTGTTCCATTTGAAGTTAATTCAGCATTCAGCATGTGGTATAAGGTGTGGGTCCTTTTTTTTTTTTTTTTTTTTTTTTGCCTATGAGTACCTAATTGTCCCAACGCCATTTGTTAAAAAGGTTATTTTCCTCCAGTGTGTTGTTTTTGCTCCTTTGTAGAAGTTAGTTGTCTATATGTGTATAGGTTTATTTTGGGTCCTCAATTCTATTCTCTCCCTCTCTTTGTCTATCTTTATGCCAATACCTTATTATTTTAATTATTGCAGCTTTGTAATAATTGTTGAAATCACGTAATATTCCCTTTCTAGCTTTGTTCTTCATTTCCAGAGTTGTTTGGGTTATTCCAGATCCTTTGTATTTCTTTTTTTTTCCAGATCCTTTGTATTTCTATATAAATTTAATAATCAGCTGCTCAGTACTTACAAGTAGCCTGCTGAGATTTTGATTGATGGAGATATCACTAAATCAGTTAGGAAAGAGTTGATGCTGATAACGTTGTATCTTCTGACTCATGAGCACGGTCTAGATATCCTTGTTTATTTAGATCTTTTTACATTTCTGTCACAATATTTTGTTGTCAGTGTACATGTCTTTCATGTCCTTTGTCAGATTTATGACAGAGTATTTCATATTTTTGATGCGTCATCGATGGTATTTAAAGGATTACAATTTATGGGTGTTCATTGCTAGACTGTAGAAGTATACTTCTCTGTATTGCTCTTGTAATCTGGAAATTTGCTAAATATATTTATTGGTTTTATTAGCATTTTTGTAGAGTCCATCAGATTTCCTACATAGGTGATCCTGTCGTCTGTGAATGAAGACAGTTTGACCCTTTCCTTTCCCGTCTGGATGCCCACCTGACTTTAGGCTTCGTGAATACAGGTGCTGTACATGTCTCCACATGTCGTCTTGGAGACTAGAGGGGATTTGCCACATGATAGGGCTCAGGATTTGCTGATAGTAAGGGAGGAAAGCTTGAAGACTGTCTTCCCATAGCTCCAGGGCAAAGTTGGTAACTTGAATGTATCTACCTGACACCAAAACAGGCAGTGTGTTAAAAAAAAAAAAAATTCTAAGAAAGGGGCGCCTGGGTGGCTCAGTTGGTTAAGTGTCCGACTCTTGATCTCAGCTCAGGTCTTGAACTCAGGGTTGTGAGTTCAAACCCCGCATTGGGCTCCAATGGGGCTGGGTGTACAGCCTACTTAATAATAGTAATTCTAATAAAACAAGGAGTTGTGAAGAGCAAATTTTAGAAAATAAGCATCATCATTTGTCATAACATGAACAAAATATTCACTTAGATTTCTATTGTTTGAACCAACCCAATTGCCTATCTATTTACCCAGCTATCTATATCTATCTATCATCCATCTGTACCTGTTTCAGATTTCCGTAAATACAGGGCGTGTGTGTAAATACATTGCCTTTGCCCAGAGTTATGTTTTCTACCGCTGTGTGCTCTTATAAATACACTCTGGGTTGAGTTCTGGGTTTCACTCCTACTTCTTTTGTGGCCAGGGAAGCCCTATCATTCTGGAGACCCAGGGAACTTTCTTCTTCTACACGATCAGTTATTCAAGGCATATTTTGGGGGGCCAGTCTGTTATGTTCATTGTGGTTTCTCCAGACACCACATAAATTTCCTGCTCCGGTGGAGCGTCCTTCCTTGTGGAGGAGATGGAGGGACAATAAACAAATCTGTATCCGGGTCTATGTCCCTAGGAGTATGCATACCCACATGCATACCCACATGCATATCTGTATCTCCAGCTAATGAGGGGGCCTAGAAAGGATCGTGACACATGGACACTCACCAAGTTCCTGAGGCTGAAAACTTAGAATCAACCTTGATTTCTTTTTTTTTCCCCCCTCAAGCCCATAGCCAGGGTCATTTGCTAAGATGGGGAAGACCGAGCTCAGTTTCTGAGAGCAGAAAACAATAGTTAGGTTTTACAGGTGAGGCCTGTCCTCTAAAATGCAGGAAGAACCCTTAAGAAGGAGGCACCTTTAACTCTACCCAAAGCTGGTGAGACACTGAGTGGGGTGCAGACTAAGAACCGGTTATTGCACTTGACAGCATGGAGATCATCGGGAATCCTGAAGGGAGCAGTTCTGGTCACGAGGTGGGGTAGAAAGTCCATCTGCCCCAGCCCCCCAAGGGTGGACCAAGGCTTGGAGGGTGTGGGAGCCGTGGATCAGACACGGAGCACCCCATACCTTTCCCATTTCCAAACTGGAAAATGAGTTCTATCAGACGGGAACCTGATGGAATATAGTCATCTAATTCATGATGATTGATGATTCGCTCAACTTGTGAATTGCTTTGTTGCAGTGGGGTTGAGTTCACCTTCCCAGAGCTTTTACAAGAAAAATGAAGAGCAATAAAGGTCTTTTAAATTGTTTTCTTGCACAAGTAGTGAGGGACGAAAATAAAGCTAATATTTTGGAGTACTTTTACTTAAGTGTTATCTTACTTAATCTTCATAACTCCCGGGAGGTAAACACTTATCACCCCTCTTGCCGATGTGGAAGCTAAACCACAAAGAAGTGACATAACTTGCAGGCTGGGGCTGGAATTCAAGCTTCTACCTCTGCGGTCAGCCTCTGAAGCCAATGATACGTCTGCCTGGGAAAAGCCCACCCGAATGCAGGTGTCCCTCAGCGGTGGGGTCACGCTCCTCAGTGCCCCCAAATTCTTACTAAGAAGACCTCGGTGGACCTCCTTAAAACGGTAATGGCAGTGCACATGTTCTGTGATTATTTCTACTTTTGAATTAAAATGATCAGGTGCCTAATTTATCATTTAACTTTTGTTTTCTTTCTTGGGTTATTCTTATTGAGATGTAATTGACATATACTCATTTTTGTTTTTATTCGGCAAAGACTTGTTGCAGGAATAGGTGTGTTTAGCTCAGATCGAGGTCCTGGACACATTAAACTGGTGAAAGAAATGCCTCCAGTCTTGAGCCACTCGCTGCCTAACACTTGGGAAGATATGTAAATTATTTAAAGAGAAATGCTTTTCATTGTTGGTGACACAAGGTGCCAATGCTGGGTACTGAGCTGCAAGGATCACACCAGAGACTCTCAGCAGGGGTCGGCAAACTCTTCCTGCAAAGGTCCAGCTAGTAAATATTTTAGACTCTGAGGGCCATACCGTCCCTGTCACAACTATCCAACTTTGCTGTTGTGGTGCGAAAGCAACTGTAGACAATACATAAACAAATGAGCATGGCTGTGTTCCAATAAAACTTTATTTATGGACACTGAAATGTGAATTTAATATAATTTTTACACAGGAGGAAATAGGAATCTTATTTTTTTTTCACCAACTATTTAAAAACGTAAAAACCATTCTTAGCTCACAGGCCATATAAAACAGGAGGCCGGTCAGATCTGGTCTAGGGGCTGCAGTCTGCTGACCTCCGTCTTCCAGGCTAAGCTGCTCAAGGTCCGGGCTTAGGAATGAGGGACAAGCACAGGTGAAAGCTGGGACCCAGGAGAGTCAAGGAGCCTTGAAGGGTAGTGACTGGATGTCCTTGTCCTACAGAAGGTGGTTCCCAATTGTGGGCTTGGGTTGTAAGCCTCGATATAGGTTTCAGTGGGTACACATTATTTCATTTCATATTTATTATTGGAGCAAATCCAAGTTCCTTTCATCACTTATATTCAGAAATTCTGTAACATTTGGGGCCCTTTCATATGCAAGTGACAAAAATTTAATGCAAATCGGCTCAAGGGAGGAAAGAGGAATTGATTAGCTCACATAAGTGGAAAGTGTGGATGTGTGTGTATGGCTTCAGATATGGCTGGATATAGGTACGAAACCGTTTTCAGTGATCGGTTTCCAGTCCTCTCCATCTCTTGGCTCTCCTCTTCTCCACCCGGAATTCTTAACCATCTCTGGGCTTAGAGCGTCCACACCGCTAAGAACCACAGCGGAAAAAGAGCGGCTTATTCTCAGGGGCGCCCCCTGAGTCCAGGCTGCATGCTCATTGGTGCAGCTCAGGTGACAGGCGTATCTGTGGACCAATCACTTTAGGGCCTTCAGAGATGAACTCCTGTGATTGGCTCCACGCCCACCCCCAACTCTGCCGTGGGAGGAGGAGGAAGGAAAATCTTCCTCAAAGATATGGACTGAGGGCAGGGAAGGACTGGACAACACATGAAAATGAGGGAGTTCTCTCCAAAAAAAGTGGGCTGAATGCTGGACGGGTAAAAAACAAATAGCAGACATCTGTCGCTAATGCTTGCTTGAGAGGGAGTGTAATACAGGACAGGTGAGGCTGAACGTGGACGTGGTGCCTTGTCTGTCTGAGCAGGCTGGAGGGTACCATGCATGCAGACCTCATTTTGTTGCTCTTGACACAGAGAACAGACCAAGAAGCGATGCTCCGAGATGTGGTGGTCCTCCGACTGCTGAATTTGATATCCCAGAGCAACATCAGAGGGACTCCAGGGACCCCACTCAAGAGAATCCTGGTTCCCTTTGGCAAGTAAAAGACAGAGAAAAAGGACACGCTCTTATCTGGTAATGCTACCGTCTCGTAGCACAAATACTACTTTCCCACCCCAAAGTGCTCTCGGAATAAAGAAGGGCTCATCACAAGGAAGGATGGTTGGCAACCGTCACAGGTTGGTTCCCTAAGAAGCAGGCTCTGAGGTGTGGATTATTGTGCAGAATGTTTACGAGGGAATGCTCTTGGGAGCCAGGCCTGTGGGCAAGGGACGAGCTGGGGTGGTCTGCGGGAGGGGTCTGGCTGCAGAGCAGTCTCGCCAAGGTCTCAGCCAACATGTAGGAAGTTCTGGAGTGGGAGCGGCCTTTAGCATTGTCCCGGGGTGCTGCTATCAACCAGTTCTTCCGTGTGGTGCTGCTTTAGGGAACTAGGTAGGATCTGGGCTAGTCAGCTGTCTCCCGCAGGGGCAGGCCCTGGAGAAAACTGGGAACGGAAGACTATTGACCAACAACCTTCCCAGTGCCTAGGGGAACATGTCCCGCATCCCTAAAGGCACTCAGGAGCTTCCAGATAGCGTCTGTTTGGGTGCGTAAAGGAAAGTTCACACACACCAGCCCTGTGTTCCCCCCATCATAGAGACCGCATGCCCTGCCAGCATCTTCTAACTCTTCTGGTTAGCCAGACTTCATTTGTCCTTCGGGAACCCACACTTCCCCCACCTTACTCCATGTGCCTGGGGTGCACCTGGCTCAAACCCCTGGCTTCAGGATGGACCTGCGACCCAAGCTTGGCCAGTCCGAGCATCCTTTTCACATCCGACTAGCGCTGCCTCCATTGCAGGATGGGGGTGGGCGTGGGCATGTGACCAAAGTCATTCTGAAGAAAGTTGATTCTTGGGGCCACTGGTGAAGAGGTTCCTTCTTCCCTCTGGCGGGTGTCAGCTGGGAGCCCCGGACGGCCACCTCGCCACCCCATGGGGAGCGTCCACTAAGTGCGAAGCAGAATTCAGATCTGGAGAAACAGAGTTTCTGTCTTTCCTTTTAATGATTGTTCGTGAGATGTTTTTATTGTGGTATGATGTGCACGTGGAAATGCGCACCAATTTTAATTGTGCAGCTCCGTGCAATTTCACATGACTCTACCCCTGCAAACCGCTACGCAGACTAAGTTATAGAACATGTCAGGACTCCAGAAGGTGGCCCTGTGCCTCCTTCCCCTGACAACATGCCGGAGGGTAACTGCTCTTTTTGAACTTCATACAAACAAAACCATTCAGATGAAGCACGCACTCTTGGGTCCTTTGCTCCCGCATTAGGCTGTGAGACCCCCCAGTCACGTGTGTTCTTTTAGTGATGTTTCCTTCCGTATAGTATTCCCTTCTGTGACGATGTTCCACTTTACCTGGTCTACTGGCATGGGCATTTGGGTTGTCTTTTGGTTTGGGCTATTAAAACGAAGAGAACTGCCAGTGTTTTCTTGTTTATAGCTCGTTCATATCTTCCAGGGGACATAAGCAGTCATCGTCTCTATTGGGTTCAGACTGGAACATGGAATCGCTTTGGATGGAATCTGTGTTTGCTCAGCTTCAGCAAGTAACACCCAGCAATTCTGCAGAGTGGCCATGCCAAGCTGTGCTCCCTCCAGCAATGCACGAGAATCCCTGTGCCCTCCACCCTGCCCACAGTTGCGATTGCCAGGAATACATGGCTGTTGGGGGATACCACCGGAGCTCCTGGATCAAGTTGTAGTTGAAACTCAGTGACCCCTGGATTTTTTCAGTTAGGTCAGCAAATATACCTCTTCCCCCCCTTCAACCACATTGCACCGGGTTTCCGTAGCTTAACCTTGAAAGCGTCCTGACTCACACAACCAGTGAGATCATCTTCAATGAAGATGGGCCCAGTTCTGGTGTTTGGGACTCACTGGTACAGAAGGACTTTGGCTTTTTAGTGGTGTCAGACAGAGATGCTCTCATGGGTGGGAAGATGGGAGACGGGGAACATTGGGAAGGTCTCCCAACTCTGTGAGTATAAGATTCTAGGTGTGTGGCTATTGCACGTGGCTTGTTTCAGACTGGATTTAAAGCAGAAAAAGCTTTCACAACCAAATGGAAGTTTCTTACCAAGGTCCATGTGGGCTGCCCCTGCAGTAATCAGTCCACTGAAAGGTGTGGCATTGACCAGGTATAAGACATGCCAAGGAAGGAAGGGCAAACTGGTTATCTGTGGGGTGCTCTCTGTTGGGACCAGGGTCCCCCAGCAAGGTCACGTGGGGAGCTGGCTGGGGACAGGCTGACAAGGCGATTCATCAACACGAGCAATGTACAGAGATTGGAAGTGTTCGTGCCCGTTGAGGCAGATGGGATGAGGAAGGGCAGCCCAGCCCGGGAGATCACAAGAGCCCCTTCTAGTCCTTGAGGCCCAAGAAACCGAGGAAGGTATGCAGCATTTTGCTGGATGCCTTGAGGGACTTGGGTGTTGGCCCGCTGGGGGGCTGGAGCTCCTCTCTGCCTCCTCCAGTGGGACCCAGAGCCGAAGCTTGCAAATCCCCTCCCTAAGTTGTCGTCTTTCAGGATCCTCAGGGCTGCCCTGTGAGACAAGCTGGGCAGGCATTGTGTTGCCCATTTTACAGATGATGACATCAAGGCTCAGAGAGGACAAGCAAGGTCTTCAGACTACAGGTCCAGAGTGCCATCCTCCACCAGGTAAGCTGCTCTCTTGGGTGGGTGTCCAGTGGTCGAACTTTTGGGCCGGTAAGCAAGGAAGGCCCAGAGAGCTCTGGGTGAGGGAAGATTGCTGGGGCTGCTGGGGGTGCTGTGAAGATTCGGGGCAAGCACAGGTATTCCAAGGAGCCTGGCCAGGACCTGAGCTGTCAGGAAAGAGAAGCCTCACAGCAGTCAAAGGGTCAGGAACGCCCCAGGTCTGCTCCTAAATGGACAGGGTGGGGTGTCCCCAGGGCACGTGAGCTCCCTCCCACCCCTGGCCCAGCCTCGCAGGGAGTTAACTGCACAGATGGGAAGCGCAAGGAGGCTCTGAGTCACCTAGAGGCGGCCGGACTCTGAGTGGAGGCTGGAGGGCCTGGAAGCTGTCCACTCCCCTGGGCGCCCAGTGACTCACACCTCGAGGCTGGGAGGCCTGTGGGGGCAGAGGAGACCAACTGCCCGCAGATTCCCCAGCTTTCCTCAGGGGCTGGTGAACGCAAGCCGGAGGGAGTGACAGTATGGGTGAGGAATGAAATCGCAGCGGCCGTGCGATGCTATAAATATTCGGATTGAAACAGCAGAGACATTCGAGATAAAAGTTGAATAGAAATAAAAGCAGTCAGATGTTTATTATATGTTGCCATAAAATTCAAGAGCAGCTTAAAAAGGCAGGTCAGGATTTGTTTAACAAATAAGAGGGGAGAATGGAGGAGGCAAAGGTTTGACGGTGGGAGGGTGCACCAGCTCTAATTTGGACAGTGGCAGAGACAGAGTGGGAGTGACCCAGCCCACAGACCCTCAGGTGGCTGTCCCCCCGTGGCCAAGAGCCACTGGATGGCCCTCAGGTCTCAGGGCCTTACAGAGACCTGCAAGGCCTCTGGCTCTCTGCCCTCCCTCCCTGCCCACAGGACAGGGCCAGGCCCAAGGGGAGGGGTGCTGGGCTCCTCCGGGGGCAGTCCCTAGAGGAAGCACGGTGCACACAGGGGTTTCTGGAGGACGGGACAATGGCGACATTATGAGGCCAAGGGCCCATGATTCCAGTTTTACCACCTCGTCCATGGCCAGTCCTCCAAAGTGTCATCTGGTATAGAAATCACAGAATACCGCTGCTAGAAGGGACCCCAGAGGGCCTATGCTTGTCCAGGGGCAGCAGGCTTTGTCTGCAAAAGGCCAGATAGTAAATATTTTTGGTTTTGTGAGCCATTCTGTGCCTCACATGATGACTCTGCCTCTGTAGCTTAAAAGCAACCGTAGATTATCATAAATGGATGTGCATGGCTGTATTCAATAAAGCTTTATTGACATGAACAGCCGGTGGGCCACATTTGGCCTTGGCTATAGTTTGCCAACCTCTGCTCCAGTCTAATCTTCTTCATTTTATGGACAGAGTCTCATGTTCAGAGAGGCAAAGAAACTTTTCCATAATGTCTCAGCCCATTAGTGATGGTGGTGGGACCCCAGGACTCCCCGGAACTTGTTCCTTATCATTCCCATCGCATCCAGCCAGCGTGGCGTCCAATGAGCTTTTGGCCAACCCTCTGTCCCAAGACCCTTTGGCTGAAGGTCCAAAGGGATGGAATGGACAGACAGACATGTGGGACCTGACAGGGTTTGTCCATTTCTAAAATTCAAATGGGAGACCTATTTCTTCTGCTCTGTTAAGTTGCTCTTTGCTGTACTTTTGATGAAAAACCATGCGGCAAGACACTGCAGAGGCCCAATTCCTGGTAATAGTCTAAGGATTATAAAGCAGTTTGGGGGAGATCTATGCCTGATGGACATAGCGATCACAATGTCCTTTGAATTTCAATGCTCAGGAAAGTGCAGTGTCCCCAGCAACTCATCGCCTGGGCCTCCGTCATGGTTTTCCTCCTGGATTTGGTTACCGAGTGGCAACTTGGGGAAAGATTTTTAGAAGAAATTACTTGAAAAGAATTGTAGAAGGTTGAATGGTGGCCCCTCAGAAAGATAGGTTCATGACCTAGACCTGTGGACGTGACCTTCTTTGGAAAAAGGGTCTTCGCAGATGTAATCAAGTTAAGGATCTCGGGATGAAGTCATCTTGGACTATCCAGGTGGGTCTTAAATCCAGCGACACTATTTTGTAAAAGACAGAAGAAGAGAAGGCACACAGGCAGAAGAAGTAAAGGCCATGGGAGGACAGAGGCCGTTTGCAATGATGCCGCCACAAGCCGAGGAACCAGGGATGCGGGTACCCGAAGAGGCAGGAGAAGGGCTCCCTCCCTAGAGCCTTTGCAGGGAACAGAGCCCTACAGAAACCTTGGTTTCAGATTGATCTCCTGAACTGTGAGATAATACATTCTGTTGTTTAAAGTCACCAGTTTGGAGGGAATTTGTTATGGTAGCCACAGCGAACGGATACGGGCATTTCCTCTTGAAATCTACATTTGGCAAAGAAAGGGCAAAAGGCGTGGGGGGAGAGGGCCAAGCTTCAAGAGCAAGGGGCTGAGGCTTTTTGAAAATAAGCAATGAGCAAAGGCACGTGGTGCTCCAGCCAGGTCAAGGAAGCCAAAGCGGCCATCCGATGGGAGGAGAGCCATCGAATGTCTCTGTCCCGAAAGGGCTGTGCCTGCAAAATGACGGTTCTCCCCCTGGCCTCAGGTAGAGGTCACGGACAAAGGAGGGCCTCCAGTGTGTTGCTTCCAGAATCTGCAGGCTTTTCCATGCCAGAGAGGAGACTACAGAGCCACATGCCCTAGACCCTGGGCGTCACGGCTTGTCGGTTCCCACCCTCCAGAACTTGTCCAAAGTCTGCAGTGGGTCAGCTCCAGCCATGCGTCTGTCTTGGCGCAGACACAGTATTCATCGTTAAGTCCAGGACTCTGGACGGTGGTGTTTGTGCCTATGGCTCGAGAGCCTGAAACTCCGTGGGAGAGAAGAGGAGGGGAGAGGAGAAATCAGGGATCCTGGGCGTGCCCACATGGGCTGGGGGAGCCCGTTCCAGGGACAACAGGAGAGCCAGTGCAAAATGTGGTCACAGCAGGTCCTCAGCATCTTACAGAGTGACAGCTTCCCCTTGGCCCGGGGCATGTTTCCCATGCTCCGCCCTTTTCTTCCCACCCCATTTCCCCCGCTCCTTTCCCACTGTGTCCTGTGGGAACACCTCTTTGCTCCAAACCAGATCAGAAGCTCCTGGGAGCAAGATTCGAAACACAGGTACATTTCCATCCCCTCCCACATAGCGGGGCGGAGGGGGGGCAGGTAAAGCCTGGATCAACATTTAGTCATTCATCCACAGACGATTATGCAGCACCTTTATCCCCACTCTGTTCTGGGGCTGGGTGACAGAACGAGACAAGACAGTCCCCTGCCCTCGAGGAGCTTATGGAAACACCGTTTTAGCAATTGATCGTTTCAGCTCTTGATACCAGTGGAACGAAGCAAGCGCAGCAGAACGTGGTAGGGCAAGGGGGCTGGGGGCTGGACATCATATCTTTGAGAGAGCGACCTATACTCTGAGGTCCACAGTTGGGAAAAGGGCCACCTCGTGGATTTGGGGAAAAGGAATGTTCCAGGTGCTTGCAAAGCCTGGAAAAGGGAGGCGTTTGGTGGGTTCCAGGTCCAGTAGGAAGCCGATAGTTGTGGCCCACTGACCAAGGGCAGGATGGGATGAAGCAGGAACCGAGAGCAAGGCCCAGCTGCGGGAAGTGGCTGGGTTCCCTCTCAATGGGACAGCAATACGGGGGTGGGGAAGGGAGGTTGACATGATCCGATTTGCAGTTTGAGATCATCCTGGCTGCTGTAGAGAAGAATGCACAGCTCAAGGCCGGCAAGGACACTGCCAAAGTCACCAGATGACAGATGCTGGAGGCTTGGCTTCGGGTGGTGGCCATGACAGGGGTAGAGGGTGGATTTAGGGTGCATACTTGTGGGTTGATTTTCATAAACTCCTTTTGAGCTGGCCAGTTGGGGCATTTACCCCCATCCTTCCATCCCACACCCCTGCTGGCTGGGCCTTGTATGATTTTCACCCCTCCTTAAAAGGAGAGCCCAGGTTTTCTTTCCGTACCTGGGAGGGAAGGCTCTTCTAGCCTAGAACCATCCCTAGGAGGCCTTACCTGGGGCAGGTCAGTGCCACAGGTCCAAGGCTGATGGCCCCAGCTGGCAGGACATCCTCACAGCTTTCCTGCAGCGGCTGTCTGGGGGATGTTGGTAGGATCCTGAATGGAAACAAAAACAGGTGATTACCCATTTGTGAATATTTACAAAGCACACGCATGGCAGCCATGTGCCAAGACTGTGTGTGGAGCAGTCAGAGAGAACCGGTCACCAGACCCAGCTTCAAGTCTTGGTTTTGGTGCTAATTCATGGTGTATATTTGAGCAAAATACTTGACCTTCTCCACGCTCAATGTCTTCATACATCGGATGGGCACAGAAGTCACTAGTTGGCCAGGTCCTTGTAACGAATCAAGGAGGAACACATGTAACTGTATGGACGACAAATAGTAGGCAAGGCTGAGTTGGGGTGCCCACGGGCCAGGCCAGGGTCTCAGTGCTCTGTGTGTTTGCTCACTCTGTTCCCGCAGCAAGCCGTCCTACAGACCAGGCTCCCGGAGATGAAGTTCCTTGTCCGAGATCACTGGACCCGTATGTGACAGAGCTGGGATCCGAAGCTATGCCCCTGGTGTCAGACCTCTGTTCTTAACCACCATGGCTACGGCCGACTAATCCGGGCACTTCCCAAGAGCCTAGCACCTGCTTGCCGAATGGGAACCCGGGAGTTCCTGGCGGGTCAGAATGAAGCCGCCTGAGAGAGGCCCCAATGTCTCGGGAATGTACCACCGTGTGTAATGACGGTAAGGCGTGCCCCGCGCTCCATCTGAGCTCAGGCTGGTCAACGGAGAGGTGAGCATGCATGCAGGGGTGCGGGAGGAAAAAGAGGAGAGGACAGAGGCACAGCAGGGGCTGTGACCCCCAACCTCCAGCTAGGAGTTCCCGGCGGCCAGCAGAATCCAGCTGAATGCCAGGCGGCCTGGGCCGGCTTCTCACTCCCTTTAGGAGCCCTGTGTTCACAGAACACCGCAGTGGCGAGGCACTGAGGAATCACAGAGCTGTCACCAAGAAACGTCTGTGGGTCTGGGGTCAGGAGAATGAAGAGAGGCCCGTGTCAAGGGGTGACTGACAGGAGACACTGCCAGGGCTGGAGACTGGCATTTGGGGGTCCGGGGGGTGCAACAGTCAGGGTGGTGGAGCCCAGAGGAGGGAGGTGGGGAGGCAGAGGGGAGACCTGTGGACACACAGCTGGGGACAGAGCTCTGCAAGGTACAGCGGGAAGGGGGGCTGGCCAGAGAGGACATTAATTGTAGGAACAGCCTCATGCATAGCCAACAGCCTGAACCCCCAACAGTGCCACACAGCACGTCCTGGAGACGGTCACCAATGGCCACGCGCTGTCCTGCAGCCCTCCTCTGGCGGGCTGGTCAGCTGCCGCCCCATCACAGAAACATTAAAGACATACGCAGAGCAGTAATTTGAATTTTCCTCTGTCAGGCCAGAGCTCAGATAAAAATGCAGGGCTCTGCATCTGGTAATTAGGGACAGACCCAGCCCACGTGTGTCATCCGCAAAGCTTGGGCACCCCTCCTCGCGCACTGGGTCACTCCAGCGGCAAGAAGTTTTCACTTTAATCAAAAGATGCTTTCTTCCATGTAGAACACGGACACGATACAAACTTGACATTTAAGGAGAAAACACCTTTTTCCCTTCGGATAGATTAATTAATTCAGATAAGGTGTCTGATTCAAATATCTAACAGATCGCTCATAAATCAGACTTCTGCAGGAAGCTTGTGATTTTGAAGTGGTCTCGAACACTTCCCTAGGGTGGCTCTGAATAAAACGGGAATGGAGGCGGAGTTGGTGTCAGGACTAGCCCCTCACACAGGCCGAGCCTGGTGGCCTTCCTCCTTACACTTCGATCACAGCGGACCTGCCTTTGATCGAGAGTCAGCCCCAGTCACCTGCTCCCCCAGGATCTCTGTGGACTCCCCTCTGTGCGGAAACAGCCGGAATGAGGTCTCGAATCTGCAGGGTCCTATTAGGGTCGCATTTGCTCCCTGAGCCAGCTGTTCCACCGTGTCGTCGGAGTCTCCAGAGCCCTCTTTGGAGCAGCCATTGACTGGCCACGGGGCTGGCTTCTGTTGCATTCTTGCAGAACCCCACGCCTGGTCACTCGATGGGGCTGTCCTTGCCCAGTCCACATGGAGAACAGAAGGTGCAACAGAGGGCGGAAGGTCTTGGAGAGAACTTGCTCCTTCCCCGGCTGGTTTGGGGACAGGTTTGTTTTATGATGTCCAAACAATCATGTCTGCTCTTTCTTCGGTAGCGCCCGGGGGAATTTTAGCGAGGTCACTGGCTGCTTTGGAGAGCCAGTGATTTTTCACCAGCCAAGCAAAATGAACAGATTCTAACAACAAACAACCACAACCTTAAACTCCAATTCAAAGTAATGTCAAACGAAATCCGGAATCTGATAAAATCTCCTGGAGTGAACTTTCTTTTCTTTTCTTTTTTATTGAGGTGTAATTGACATACAACATTATATCAGTTTCAAGGGTACAGCTGAATGATCCGATAGTTGTATATATCGTGAAATAATCGCCCTGATAAGTTTAGTTAACATCCCTCACCATCCATAGTTACAAAACGTTTTTTCTTATGATGAGGATTTTAAGATGCACTCTTCGAGCAACTTTCACATATGCAACACAGTATTATTAACTGTAGTCACCATGCTGTACATTACATCCCATGACTTATTTATTTTATAACTGGAAGTTTGTACCTTTCGACCCCCTTATCTCTTTCACACCCCCCCCCCCGAGCCCCCACCTCTGGCAGCCACCCATCTTTTCTCTGTATCTATGAGCTTGGTTTTTGCTCTGTTTTTTAGATTCCACATATAAGTGAGATCATATGATCCCAGTCTTTCTCTGCCTGACTTACCTCACTTAGTGTAATGCCCTGGAAGTCTATCCATGTTGTTGCAAATGCCAAGATATTCTTTTTATTTTTTATGGCTGAATAATATTCCATTACATACATAAGCCACGTTTTCTTTATTCATTCATCCGTCGATGGACATTTAGGTTGCTTCCCTGTCTTGACTATATTGTACATAATGCTGTTATGAACATGGGGGTTCAGTGAACATTCTTACATAGTTCTCTCTTACAGGAGCCATTATTAGTGCTCAGAGATGACTCCCTCTGCCCAGTACTGCCCCCTTCCGGGATCACCTAAACCCCCCCCCTCATCTGTATGGTGCCCATGGAAGCTGCCATGTTAGCCCCATGTGATGCATACCCTGGCCACAGTTTATTGGTTCAGTGAGGGACACATGATCAAGCTGGGCCAATCAGCGAGGGACACATGACCACGCTGGGCCAATCAGGTATTTGCTTGAGAATCTTAGAAATAAGGCAGAAAAGGGGGATGGTATTTTCTTTTTAAGCTGTCGGGCTGTACAATTTAGAAACTGCTGGCTATTTGTTTTGTTTTGACTACAAGGAAAAGTTAAGTGGCAAAAACAGGAAGAGGGGCTGGGAAGGGAACTGCAGGGGTGAGCAGAGAGAGACAGAGGCTCCTAGCAGTGCTCGAGTCTCTAGCCTCAATTACTCTTGAAGTCCGGTTGGATTCTAGTGAATGGTTCATTGAGACGTTCTAATGTTCTTATATATCAACCCTTCCTTTTCTTACTCTCATTTGCATTGGATTTTTGTCATTTGCTGCCAAAAGGGCTTTGATCCCTGAGAACCCCGATGGCCTGGCCATCCTGTTAAGCTGGGGTTTGCTCCTCTCTCAGCTCCTGCTCACTGATGTCTGGAGAACGTCAGAGCTGGAGAAAAGAACGACGGAGTCACATTGAAGGATGCCAGGTTCTTCAATGCCACAAAATATCTCTGGTCACACTTCTAAATAAGGAGAGAGGCTTGAACGAAACTCATGCTTCCCTAGCATTGTCCATCCTGCCAAGGGAAGGGTGTAGGAGGGGCCCCTACACTAGGAGGCTTGGCCAGGAAGGTCACAGCACAATAAAGCTGTAAGGGCTTTGGCTGGCCTCGGAAAACAGAGACATTTCTGCCTCTAACTTTGAGGTTCTGAACTTTGCATGGTACGACAGTGTTTCCTCTACCTCAAACTGTATGGCCGAGAGGTTTGGGGAAGAGAGAAATGTGTGTGTGGTCCTGTACCTGCAAAACTGAGGAGACTGCAGCCCCTCTGGGAAGTCCTTCTCTTAACCACATCCCTTGTCTAGACCACCCACCTGGTCTCAGAGCGGGCTGCCCCCTCTGCCCCCATGCTGTTGTCCTCCGTTCTAGGCCTGGCGGCAGGCCCTATGGAGCACTCCCTACACTGGCCATCGCCCTCAGGACTTGCTCCAATTCCCATGTCACTGCCTGGAAGAAAACAAAAGCCTCATTTGAAGTCTCTCCTGCCTGTTTTTCTTCGAAAGCTGTCCCACAATGCCTCCGTGAGGACTGGCGGCCAGGTTGACTAGCCCCTGCCGGACAACTGTCACATTGGTTGAAGGACATTAGGGGGAAGTTGATCGCGTGTCAACGCTCCTCAGCTCCCACTCACATCAGGGAAGTGATACAGCTGTCACTGTGGCCGACGAGGTGGCTGGCAGGACAGGCCACAGTCACCAGCCCAGCTGTCCAATTAGATGCAAGGGCCCGACCCTCAGGTGTGCATGAGGCAGGGAGTGGGGGCCGAGGAGGGCACCCCGCACGCTGTCTCGGTGGCCTTCGGAGGGTCCCAGGCTGCAGCAGAGCCCGCCCGCGGGCGCTGAATGCATCAGGGAAAGCCAGCTCTCTCCCATCTGCTCTTCTTTACCTCCCCTCCCCCTTCCCTGCCTCCTTCTATCCTCCCTCTCTCCCTCCCTTCCTGTCTGCCTCCCTCCCTCTTAAGGTGGATTATGTGACAAAAAATATCAGAGGAGGACCTAGAACTCATTTTGGCAGACACTACGCAATATACGAGGTTTGATTAACCACGGAAATAAAAGCCAAACTACAGCAAAGAACGCTTAATTGCTCGGTTTTAAATGCTTTTAAGAACCCTAGTGTGGTGCTTGGTTAAGGAACATCACTGATTTGGAAACTATGCTCAGTGTAATAATAGGGGAGAGTGTTGTTGACAGAACTGCTCTTCTGATGGAAATGAGGTCTTTCTCCTTAAAAAAAATAAAAATAAAAATACGTGTTTTCCTTGAGTCAGAAGCTGAGCCCTGTCTTTCGGTGTTTTGTAGAAATGATAGCATTTACTCAGGAGGTGAAGTCTCGTGGTAGGGACCGGGGTTTAGCTGGATCTTACCTTTGAGGGCTCTTGCAAGGGCCCTGCCCGGTTCTCCAAGAGCAGGTGGGCTTGGAGATACAGCATGGTAATTAAAATGCCTGGGGGGACCTTCCCCTCTCTTTGCTCAGAAGACTCTCAAAATGGACATAAAGATACCCATTTTCATCATGCGTTGAGTTTGCTGAAGACGTTCCAACCCCTTAACTCCTTTTGCTCCTCCCTGGAGCCCTGTAGTGTGGTTGTTGTCCCTCCCATTTCATAGGAAAGAGAAAGAAGTCCCAATAGCGGGGCGCCTCTCCCAAGTGTGTGCAGCCAGTAAGTGCTAACAGTTCGGACTTGAACTCAGAACTCCTGATTCCAAATTTACTGGTTTTAACCTCTGAAGAATTTCAATATGTCAAACCAGACTTTAGTGAAGAGTTGTAGCTTCCACTCGTCTCCTTGATTTTTGTTTCTTTGTTTCTGTGACTCACCCCTAAGCAGCTGGGTGATGGACAGTCATTGAGAGCTCCAAAGTAATAGCCCCTACAAAACCCCACCCAAGAATTGCCCTGGGGCCTTGGGGGAGGGGGAAGAGGTTTTCCTAAGTTAGTCCTTACAGATTCTTGCTAGGAGATCTCATTTCAGGCGCTCTGGATAGGAAACCCGATAGGTATTTCTTTGTTTGGGAAACCCTTACATCTCCACCCCAACTGTGGGCTGTCCATTCTCGGATGCACCAGGGGTTATCCCTGGGGTCCGGCCTTAACTATCCAAACACTGTTCTCTATAAGAATGCGGTCCTTAGCATCGGTTTCTGAAGACAGCACCTTGCAAACCTGTCATATAGCTGGATTACCATTTCAATTACATAATAATCAAGCCTTTAGCCCTTAACTCCCCTGTACACATCCTTCTCCAGGGAAATGGGGTCACTTGTTCTCCCCTTGCTCATTTTCACCCCCAGGCCTTTGGTCTTGAGGAATTCTCCTGGAAGATCCATCTCCCCAGCTGTTAGCCCTGTGATCCTCTCCACCTCACCTTCCATCCAGCCCAAATCGCCCCATTTCTCTGAGCGTCCATAACACTTAATTCATACTTCCCTTCTGGTAATTTCCATTTTTCCCCTAAGGTCACCATCATCCACTGAGGGCAAGCCCTATCTTTGGCTCTTCCTTCTCCGTGAATTACACCAAGTTTCAGATTTACATATTGCCAAGGGCTACTTGCTAGTCACCCATTAGCAGGGTCATTCAGGGTTAATATAATTAAGGATCTATGAATGGAAATTAATAAATGTCCTGCAGTTTGAGGAGGACTTTCTTCCAAGTATGGCTGGCAGCACAGCAGATTTCTTGGTGCACCTGCACCCCCCTCCCCCATGCAGAGCACTGTGCAACTTTCCAGAAGGACCCTCCATGACCAGTCTCTTGGGTTGATCGTAATAGTCAAAGGCTCTCAATCTTGCTTTTTAAATTTATGAATACATGAAACTTTCATCATTAGTTGGTTGTGGCTGTTGCTTTACCCTACAGTATATAGAAGAACACGGTCCACATACAGCATTAGTGACCTCTAAATTCAAATTTTTTAAGTCGAAGACATTTTGCGGTGTGGTTTGAATATGAATCATCCTTGCCCCTAATGCTAAAACCGATTTATACATTATCCCCAAACTGTTGTGCTTGTATAGTCATACTTCATGGGTGATGGTCTGCCAGTGAATTTGTTCTGTTTAAATGGCTTGCAACATATTATCAAGGTAAATGTAATAAAATTGCTGGGCTAGTGTTTAGTTTATGAGGCATTGTTTTATCAAATAAAACCAAGTGCCTATATGCTCATTTTCATAGCTTATAGAGTAAACAGTACACAATTTATGTGTGTTGCTAGCAACTTGCTTCTTTTGTTACTCTCCAATTGTTTGTTACCACCCGGTCTTCCCCCACTGAAACATGCCAATGGCTGAGGTGAGCCGATGGCTGAGTCCAAATGAGCAAGGGTCAGAAAATTTCGAGAAACCTGCGTTCCATTTTTTCATGGCTGATCTCCCTGTTTAGCAATTTCCTCCCTGCCCCCTTAGCGAGGGGTCTGGTGGAGCCATGTCCCTGTCTTCACTTCTACTCCAGAGCCTGCATCAGCTTGCAGATTTCAACCTCCAGATCAGTAGGAGCTGAATGAATGAGCCCCAAGCTCAGGGACCACCCACAATGTCAGAAGCCCAACCACGAAAATCGTCATAAACCTAGCCTGTATTTATCTAGCACGTTACTTCCTGAGAACTTCCAGAAGGGTTTCACTTCTTTATCTCACTTCACCTCATTCAGCCCTACCTGGGGGATTGAATGTGGGGTCTCCCCCATTTGGGGGGTGTCTTTAAAAAACCCTCCCCCAGCTGCCCTCAGCCCCGTTGTCAAGACAGCCCAATGTCAGACAGGTCAGGCTTCCTGTTCCCGCCCTCATCAGGACAGTGGATGAAACCCCTAGAGATAGAGAAACACAGGTAAAAATCAAGGGTAAAAATGTAAACAAGAAAAAAAGAGAGAGAGGGAGAGAGAAATTTTGTCTTGCAAGCTGGATCTCTTGGAAGAAGAATGGGGCAAAGAAAGATTCCTAGGCATTCAGAATGCTTAATTGGCTTAATTTCCTTGCCGTTACTCTAAAGTATGCTTGTTCTGGCCTTGACACCGCTTCCTGATGTTCCGCCTGGACCTTGCATCAAATGCAGCTCACAAACAGGGGGGCTGTATTTTAAAGTGATGGTTTGAAAAATTAACTGTTCTCCTTTTGCCCTTTCAACTCCCAGATGGAAAATCCCACCCCGATTAGCCGATTGATTTACTCAAAATACAAACACGAACTTCCACTCTTCTCGCCCCTTCACCCAACTTCTGCTGAGAGAGGAGAGCAAGTAGATCTCGGATCTGGGCTTCCTTTTCCCCGTTGGGGATCCTAACCGGTGAAGGAGGTGCTTGGCTGTCCAGAGGGCAACGTCCTTTGGGATGTTCAATATTAATCAGGGGAATATGCCTGGGCTTTCTGCTAACAACTGGACCCGTGTCACTGTTTCCCCTCCTCCCAAGAGCCGCAGCGTTTGTCTAGCAGATGCGTCCGTTCTGGTGAGCTGCCCCGAGCAGGCGTGGGCGTGCAGGTGGCCGGCAGCATGCTCAGAGCTGGGCGGGGACGCCTCGTTCACACCAGCATTGGAGGACGTAGGCTGGGTTGTGAAGGATGGATTATTGGGCTGCTGGGGAAGTGCTTTGGTTTAAATTTTTTTTTTTTTTTTTTTTTTGAGATGTCCTCCACATTACTGTCTAGTTTTATGAGCTCTGATGTTCTGGGTTCCACGGAGATCTAGAATTACTGCTCTGGCTGGAGGACCATGGGAGACAGACAAAATGAAACTAAGCCCTCAGCCTTGGAGGATGGTGGGAGAGCCCCCTGGGAAGGGTCTGGAGACCTGGCTCTTGTCAGTCGCAGCTCTCCATGGACTTGCCCTGTGGCCTCTGCCGCACTCCCCTGGCTGGGCTCCAGTGGGCTTGATCTGTGGACACAGCCCTCTCCCGGCCGCTGGGCTGGGCCACCTCCCTTTCTCCGGGCGTTCCCCACACATGTTGCCCTCCAAACACTGCTGCCCCAGGAAAGGGAGATTGGGCATCCCAAGGAGACAGTGTTAGGGGAACAATGACAGCTACAAAATCCTCTTCTCTTAGAGGGTCTCCCAGGACCCTCCAGATATGCCCCCTTAAAATCTTGACAAGACAATGTGTTTACTTTAAGAAATGTGTGTGCATGCACTATTTTTTGTTTAAAAAATGTATATATATACAATGTTATGTTATTTTGGGCTTGCACATTGTGCACAATTACTGCTCCCGGCCCAGGGAGGTGTGTGAGTGCACAACTCTAGAGCATGTCCGTGTCAGCTCTCTGTGATTTAGGGGTGATGGGGGCTGCTGGCTCTGGCAGTCGGCGGGTGGGGTGCAACGTCCTGGAATGTGGGCTTCAGCCCTCTGCACTGCGAAACTGAGCAGCGACGATCCTGGGGAGGCTAGCACCGGGGTGAGACCAGGGACGTGCCAGGAGCAAAGGATAGGAGGGCCCTCCCTCTCTGCTGGACCCTGCACTGGCATGACTTCGAGAGGGAGGGCCTCCTGAGCTTTTGCACCTGGGCCCCTGGCTTGCCTCTCCTGGTCCTGGTCCTGCTCCCTAAACCCTCCAAGAGGGACTCGACTCCCCCCTCCCCCGCACTGGCTACCATGCTCCTCTTCCCAGTGCTTGCCCCAACTGGAGATGGGAATTCTTTCGTGCCTTTCTTTGTCGCATGTCTTCATCTTCCCACCGGCCTACGGGTCCCACGAAGCCTGGGGGCAGGTCTGTTCTGTTCTGCACATACTCTCTGCCCCCCTCCCAGCATAGCACTGCGCAGACTTCCCAGGACATACACATGAATGCCGAGGCGGAGCTGGGACAAGGGGTCCCTGGGGGAGCACAGCAAACCCAGCTCTCACAGGGGCCAGAGCCGGGTTTGAGAGCTCCAGAGGCTCGGGGAGAGGCTGCTTCCGAGGGACGCTGTGTTCAGCCTTACTTAAGAAGGGTCATGCGGGACCATGTCCCAGGACTGTGGTAACAAAGCCAGGATGACAACAGGACAGCTTAGGATGGTCTTCTCACCAGCAGGAGGGGAAAGGAGAACTTGAGTCACCCCACAGACTGCAGGGCGGGTCAGGGAATCCAGAATCCATGAGTGATTCTGAGGGCCCCATGCTGCCGGCAACCCCCGCCCGCACCCCCCCCCCCCTCCGGGCAGAAGGCAGAACCCTGGTTCCTTTGTGCTGCCTGGTAAGCAGATAGAACCACGCTTGCTGCTGGAAGCTCTTAGATTCCTCCCCAGTCCCCCGCTGCTTGCACGGGAGGCACCAGGGGCACCCCTGCAGGTCCCCACCAGGCAGCTGGCCCTTTGGGAGTGGGGGGGATACCCCTGTCCTCCTGGAATGTGACCATCCCCGTTCCCTGGCGTGCCGCCCCGGCCCCACGGCTCAGCCTGCGCCCCTCCCCCTAACTTGTCTGTATTATGTTCATTTGCTGGGTGGCAATAAATATTAGAATTAAATAAACCAAAGATGGCTGGCGAGGGCCTGCGAGCTGTCTTTTCAGCTTCCACAGCCGCTGAATGACAGCTCAGCCTGGGA
This sequence comes from Ursus arctos, assembly GCF_023065955.2. NCBI lineage: Eukaryota > Metazoa > Chordata > Mammalia > Carnivora > Ursidae > Ursus > Ursus arctos. The sequence goes on along the minus strand of NW_026622863.1, from coordinate 37,587,342 downwards.
GCCAGCAGTCTCTTTGCACCAAGTAAATTCAGCCTTGGGAAAGATGAACATCAGCTGACTCGTGAGCTATGATGGTCGGCGCCAGTCAGTAAATCAGTCAGATTTTAATTACTGGACGGATGACAGGGTGCGGTGACAGGTTGCAGTCCACGGGAGAGCATTCCTTCAAAGCCGCTTTAAGAAGCGAGAGCAGGTCGAGAGGCGAGAGCAGGTGAGCGCGTGCGGGAGCCCCAGCGCCAGGAGGGTGGGTGGGCCCCTGTCTCATCTCCTGGCCCTCTTCCCTGCCTGGCTGCGGGCAGGGGTAGGGAGGGGCGAGCCGCTGACCAGGCGGAGAAGTTTGCTTCTTCCACGCTCTCCTTCGGATCGGCCCCCTTCCCCTTCTTGCCTTTCAGGCCTGTGATTTTTAATAGGTTCCTACAGCTCTTTGCCCGAGCAGCTGTTTAGTGCCAAGAAAGCCACGGCAGATTTGTAAAGTGGCAAACCCCGCTAATTAGTTAGATGAAGTTGCTTTTCTGACAGTGGCCCTGGTGTCGAGGAAGGCAACGTACCTTACAGTGACTGCACCGGGAGGCCTCTCCCATCGTTTTCCTCGAGCTCTTCCACCCTTATTACTGATTCCATGATAATTACCCTTCCTGGGAAATCCCACCCCGGAGCTGTTCATTCCAGGCCTGGCTCCCAGCAGAAAGTGTCCTGCCTGTTCAGATGGCCCCAGAGACCCTGTGATCTCCTCTGGGGAAGCTGTGCCCCCCAGCACGGGGGAGGTGGTGGCTGAGGAGTTCAGGATGTGTGTCCAACATCCTGCTTGGCGTGGGGGCTGGGACAAACTAGGAGCAACTCTGGGGACACTGGGACATGCTGCCTCTGTGTGTCCCTTGGCCCTGTCTGCTTACAGAGCAATGCTGGGCCCCCCGTGGACTGCAAGCTGCCTATGGACCAGGACCACTTGCTGGTGAATGTGGCAGAAATCATCCCTCCCGTAAGGTAGACGGTGTTCGGGCTCCTCTTCCACCTCTTCGCTTCCCTTGAAAGGTGATAAGGCTCCCCCGGACCACCTACTGTAACTTCCTCCCCTTGCCAATAAGAAAATGGGGACCAGAGAGGGGCAGGGATGCACCCAAGTTCACCCAGCTAGATGGGGCAGAGGGATAGGTTCCCTGACTCCCGTGTCTCTCACTCCTATCTAGTCCCATGTCAACGATCTATCCCCATCATGCTTTGTAACAAACAGCCCTCCAACCTCAACGGCTCGCAACAGCAAACATGCATTTCTCACCCTGGGCCCAGGGATATGGTGCTTTGCTACAGGCTGGAGGTCGGATTTGGGTCTCTCCACGTGTCCTTCATCCCAGGGCCCAGGCTGAAGGGACGGTGGCTCCCTGGGGCATGCTTCTCTCATGGCAGACCGCGGGAGCGGGAGAGGCCAAGTAAAATGGTTGTGAACACATACGGAGCCTGAGGTCACATCATGTGTGGTCGGCACCCATTGGCCAAAGCAATCACGTGGCCACATCCAGCGGTAAGAGGTCACCTATTCTACCTGGGGCTGGGGGTGAGGGGACGGTGAAGCCAAAGTCACATCACAACAAAAGGTGGGGGTGTAAAATCTCCATGACAGCGAGGGACAAAGGATGCGAAACAGCAATGCGAACTGTCACGAGGTTATCATTTCCCACCACGAAGGAGTGAGTTTTCCAAAAGGCAAAATGGACGAAATGGATTCTTCTCTTCTTAAGCATTATCAGTAGCCACCTGTTACCTCCAGGATAACCTCTAAACCCTTTAGTTGGGGGCCCCATCAGTTGGCCCCTGTCTGTGTGTTCAGCTTTGTTTAACCATTCCTTGAATACCACCTAAGTTGTACAGAGTCTGACCTAGAGAGCCCTTGACTGGCCACAGCCGGTGGTTCCTTCTGGAAGATTCTCTGATAGAGGCCTGCAGCATCCTGAGTGCTCAAAGCTGGGGGTTCACTGGCTGAGCTGAATGTTTACCAGGGATCAGATGAGTTTGTTCTCAAACCTGCTTGCACCTGGTTTACTTGTAATTATCCTTACGCAATTTAATAAGTTGTGTAAATTGATTACATGGGAGCAAAAAAAATAGATTTTTTTTCCTAATGAAAACTAAGTTGAATACTTTGGAAAGAAGCAACAGACATGGAGTACTGATAAAAATTCCTGTGAGAGAGAATAGAGTATTCATCTGAAGAAAGACATTATGAAGATAGAGATTCTTCACATCGTTGGCTGTGAAAGTGTCTCCACTTTGCAGATCCTGAAGCTGGAAGTTGTGACAGAGCATCCGAAGGACCGCGTCTGCAAGACTGATGACGGGGGACCCACTCACGGCCCCTTCCCCACAGGCTCTGCATCGGAAGATGGGGCTTTCCATTTTTACATCCTTCTACTCAAACACTTCCATTTCTGTCCCAGCTCACAGAGAGAGAGCAGCTAGCTGCATGAGCAATGGGGACTGGGGGTTTCTAGCATTAATAAATACTATAGCGGGGTCCAGTAGATTCTACTTGTGGCCCTCAAAGTGCTATGCATTGGAGAGACCCTTCGGAACCCAGAAATGGTTAGATCGACCCGGGGTGCGGGACCTACGCACCTCAACTGTGATCTCCCTTTCTCCCTTCAGCTGTGGTCCGGGCTCACGACGCCATCCCCAAATCACCAATCACAGATGGGCTCTGCTTCCTGTGCCTACCCAGAAATCACGCCTCAGCCCTAGGGAAGCCTCACCGTGGTACCTTCCATGGGGTGCCTTGTGGCCTTGCATGAGAACCGGCACGTGAGAAACACATTTTCCATCAAGGATACCACCCCATGTCTGCAAATGAGTTCCTCCTCCCGGGGGGGAGCCCTGCCATGCACTTGAACTCTGATTTGTTTTAAGCACTTTACACCCAGCTTCAAAAATGATTTTAATATCTAGACTTCTGTTGGGAGAATGTTATCATGGAAATCCAGTATTTTCCAAGGATTAAACAAAACAACCCACAGTGAACGGGCTGGGGGCGGGGGCGGTTCTCCCTGGTCTCTGCACAATTGTAAATATAATTTTTAATGAAATAAGGTATAATACAAATGATTATTTATGCCTCTTTCCCCTATTCTGAGCGGAGAAAAACCTACCCAGTGTTTCTGCTTTTCTCATTTCCTAATTCCTAAAGTAATTTAACAAAAACAAACAAGTAAACTGAAGGGAATGGTAAAATAATCGGTAACTCTCGAAAGAGAACCCGTTTCTCAGCTTTCAGATGAATTCATTTTGTTCAATGCAGATGTGTTAAATCTATTCATATCCACATATTCGAGATGAGTTATTTTACTACATTGTTGTGCTGTATAAAATGAGTTATTTTGGTGAATTAAATGCTGGGGTGTAATTTTCAAAGGAAACAGAGATTTGTAAATGCACCGCAATTTATGTCAGTGTTTCAACGTGATTATTAAATATTACAGGAAACCCGTCTCGTAATCTTTACCTTTTTCCTTTTGTCTTTTTTACGTGTATGTAAGTCGCAGGATGGATGGAAGTTGCACTTCCAAAAGGGTCAAAGAAGAGGCCACTGTTGCCATTCATAGATTGTATCTCCCCTCAAAGGACCCATACCTTCCCTTCGGCGGATCACGTTCCCAGTAACTCACGTGAGTGCCCAGCGAGCATCCCAGGGCCCTTTACAAATCACAGTGAGACCGGGTAAAGAGGGACACAGTTAAGTCCCTGGAAGGAACAATTCCCATAGAGCATTCAATGTGCCAAAATGGTGGCTCGGAGAAAGTTAAATTCTTTGATTCATGTATTCGGTAAGGATTTATTGACTTCTCAAATATTTTGCCTGCACTCAAAAATCAGTCCTGTGATTCTAGGCCCAGGAAGGCTATACATGGAGAAGTTAGTTCCTTGTCTTTTGGGTCCGCGGCCAACACCACTGCCCCAGCGAGTGTCACCTTTCCCACTCAGCCCACACGTGGCCACAGTCCCTCCTGAATCCAGCAGTCCAGGCCTCTAGCACCAATCCAGCTCATGGGTCGTGTAAATTGATCTCTCTCTCCTTTTTCTTTTTCCACTCGTCCTGAGCAAGCCCAGTGTGATCACAGTATAGGGAGAGCCCTTTTCTGCTCTAATATAGAAACCTGAAACTCCTGCCACTGCTCAGAATAGGTGTGCTTCCCGCTGGGCCAATCGTAGAGTTAAGAAAATACACCCCACCTTGCTTCTCATGGTCCCACGAGGGCAAAACCACAAATATCAGGGAGAACTAAGAGAACAGTGCCCGAACCCCTTTTGGGGAAGGAAAGCTCGGGTTTGTATGCAGCTGCGTATCGGCTCACAGCCCCCTCCTCGATGGGCACAGAGGCTTTGCCCCGACGTGAGTGAGTCTGAATGCGTCCGAGGTTTCAAATCCAAATAGGCCTGCTGCATGAACGTCTCCTCAAACTTCAGGTCAGGAAAAAAAATGCTTAAAAATATTCCATTCCAAAATAATTTCAAATAAAGCCCTTGATTTTCCCATTTGCTTTTGCGTCTGACTCGGGGCTGAATGCAGCAAGGAAAGGAGGTGAGGGAGAGCAGAATGAGGATGGAGGGGGAGAAAGAGGACCGGCAGAGCGTCTATTCCGAGGAAAATCTCCTAATGCCCTCATCAAGCAGACAAAACAAAAATTAAACAAAGGAGGCAGGAGAGGTAGAGCTCAGGAGAAGTTTCACCCCCAAATAGAAGACCCAGATCACTGCTGGGGAACAGGAAGCCCCCCCCCACCCCGGGGCTCCCCTTCCCTTGCTGCACCAGCTCCAGGGAATCAACAGGGAGGCGGAAGGCCCGGCAGCCCCACCTTGTCTCTCTTCTCCCCTCCTTTAAGTGGGAGCTTGAGTGATTTGGCGGCTGGATCTGGGAACCTGCCTGCCAAACTCCACCTGCTAAAGGGACCTGTTCCAGCTGTTTCCAAGAGCGCCTCTTCGGCAAAGGTTTATCAGGGAAAAGAGAGCTAATAAAAAAACATGATGAATCAGGAAGCTGAGGAGAGCAGAGCGGCTTGCTGTGATGAGTCTCTGCTCTTCCCTCCTCCGGCGGGCGCCTCAGCTCTGCCCAGGGGCCCCCTGGATGGGAGCTCACGGAGGGGCTGGGACCAGCAGGACTGCCTCCCCCTCGCGTGCCTGGTGCTGACCTGAGCCTCGATGGCTTCCCCTGGCACGTGGGTGTCCCCGGAGACTTGAGACACCTGCAATGGCAGGCCGGGCGATGTGGCTTTGGGGTACGCCCTCAGTAGTTCTCCATCGCCCTCCCGTGCTATGAGCATCTCACCCTCCTCCCCGATTCAGCATCCAGGCCACTGTTACCAATAGTGCGATTTTATAAGTGAAAAATATATTTATACAACATGGTTCCCAAAGGCAGGCCGACTCCCAGATCCAGAGCCCTGCCCGAGGCAGCGGCGTGCTCTTGCACTGGAGGGCCAATGGCTTGCACAACTGACCAGGAGGCCCCCGGGGGTCCCCAACAGGATGCTGTCCTGAGGGATTTTCGGCAAGACCTTCCTTCCGTGCTATCCTTAGACTGCACCTCCAGGTATCTCTGGCACGGGCTCAGAAGACCGGAGAACGCTCTCTGACCTGTTATAACACAAGAACAGTATTTCAGTGCCCAGGGCCCCAGCCCTCTCGCTGATTCATCTGCAAATAGGTACTGGGCTCTAGGAGTCAGGCCTGTGCTGAATGACAATAAGATAGCCCCGCCCTCAAGATACTAGTATTCAGCCACTCACTGCTACTCCAGAAATAAAGGAAGGTCTAGCTAGTAAATAACCCCCATCACGTTACTCCCCCAACCCAAGTCTTGCTACAGATTTCCCTTTAATAACCTCATTATGCGCTTGACTCATATGGACACATCTTAGATACCCCAGACCCTCTGCAAATCTGTTAGCTTCTGGGAGGAGAGGCATCAGGGACCCCAGCCTGAGTCACGATATTTTAGAACCAGGAGGAAAGCTTTCTGTTGTCCGCATGGCAAGTGCAAAATGGGGGTCTGGATGACGAGGCTCGTTCGTTCGCTCAACAAATGCTTACTGAACATCTATTTTGCCCAGCACCGTACTTGATCTCGGGGATGGCAAGATGAAGGTGATCTGTCGGCACAAAAACCATCATTAAGAAACCGTATTCAGTGGCTTGCTGAGGGACATGCAGGAAAGAGGGACAGGAAGGCAGCCTGAGCAAATCAGGGAGGGCTTCCTGGAGGAGGTGAAGTTCTTACGATTGAACTTTATTACAATCGCCTCTTCCTGTGTCTGGAGTTCCCTCACTCCACGTGAGCTCTGGGAGGACAGGGTCAATGTTAGTGGGGTTCTGCTTGGTATTCCCAGCCCTCCCTACTGATTCTTTGTTGAGATTTGGGTAATGGAGAAGTTTGCAGGGGGTGGAAGAAAGGGCATTTCAGCCAAAACATATATATAGGAAAATATACAGAAGCAGAGGCCCAGCGGTCAATGTAGATTTGCTTGGGATCGAGGTGGGGAGAGCACTCAGGGACCAGGCACAGATGCCCGACTCCTCCAAGCAGCTATTCTGGGTTTGGTCAGCACCAGCACATTGTTTAAAAACTCAGGTGTCACGCTGGGCCCATTCCCACTTCTCCCAAAGCCGGGAGGGTGAGAGGCCCCTTGGCACAACGGCATCTGGGCAGGGGGCCTCGTGTCCTTCCCAAGGACCAAGAACTTTGCACGTTTCCGGGGGAGGCGTGTGGCTTCTGGCGAGCGGCCCCCTGCACCTTGCTAACCACCCGCTTGTTTGACCTGCTGTCTGCTCTCCACCTGTGAGCACACTCCCTTCATCTGAAACGCCCCACGAGGGGCACTTTGGGAAGACAAGCGGGAGCTCCCCGCGCCCCTGTGAAGTCTGGGCCAACCTGGGCCCGGGCACAGCACCGCCTCCTCCACTTCTCTTTGGCAGGTTTCAAGATTTTCAAACTCGGGTAAAACAGGTATTTCCCAAGACGGCTTCTACATATGTGGCAGGGATCTCTTTTTAATAAGGGCTTTCAAAAGCAACCTTCTGCTTCTGAGCTTTGCAAAACGCTGCCCTATAAAAAGTTAGCGGCAAGCCTCGTTAGCTCCCCTCGCCATCCGCTTCCTGTTAATTCCGTGATTAAACATTTTGCCCCCAACTATACACGACATTAGGTGGGAATGGAGCGATCCTGCCATGAAACTGTGGGTATTGGGAAAGAGGATTTTTTTTTTCTGTTCCCCCTCTTTCTGCTCACAAATAGGAGATCTGCAGTAATTAATGCCATTTCGTTTAATCTATAAATGTTTGAGGAAGTGATGTTATTTGTTCTAAGTGGTACTCTCAGCGAGAAAATGCAGAGTCCCCTCCAATTTCTGACTTTATGCTTAAGAGCTAATGAACTGAATTCTCCGTAAACATTGGCAAAAGATGCAAATGAACAGAGAGGCTCCAAATGCAGAGGGACACACGAGAAAGAGCTAATTTTACACAATTGACTCGGTAACCTTTCGGATCAGTGGAATTAGAGAATGATTAATCAGCCACGATTAGCATGTATTGAAGCTTTGACACGGGCGTATTGTTTGCTGGTGTTGTATTTTTCCCTTTCTTTAAAATCTTCTTCTTCTTCTTTCCTACTTCCTTTCCCCCCTGTGTTGTCTCCTGGGGTTAACAGTTTCTAATACATTTAACTGCCAGTCTATCATCCTGGATGGGTCAGAGCTAGTCTTTACGGACTTTTAAAATTAATACCAGATAGTTCTCCTGTGGCATGCCCTTGCTTCTGCGGCAGCGCTCGGCTGTTTAATTGTAGAGGTGGCCCCTTGTGGCCGCATGCTCCCAATGTTTAGCAAGGGTTGGAAATATGGATGTTAGGAGAAAAACTGGCAGATGGCTGACAAGGCATTTTTACTCATAACACACCAGTAAAACTTTAACTCGGAAGATTTAGTGCGAGAGCGTTCCAGCCAGCAAGCTGCAGCCATATGCAGATTTTTTTTCAAACTTCTAAACTGATGGTTTTGCAAAGTGTGCATAAGCAGGCTTTATTGATTATGATGTTAAAAATTGAAAGCGTCAGTATCATTTAGCTCGAGACAGTTTTAAAGGAAAAATGAACATTCGTTTTCATTATGAACTACGAAAAGGCCAGGGGCTGGTGAGGTCCACATTCATTATTTCTTAAATTCCGGAGAGGAATTCTCTCAACTAGGTGTCTCTTAAAAAAAAAAAAAAAATTGTGTGCACTTGAAGGATATGAATCAAAGCGCAGTTCACTTATTCAAGGTGAGGTTATGTGCGGCTCGCAGGGGCAACTTGTTGGCTGGCGTGGGGCACAGCCCCCGGACTGCTTCTTGGCACATTGGGGATGGTATTTATAATGCGCTCAATGTGTATTGATTTCACCCAAAACTATGCTAAATAACTCTGAGGCTCTGGCAGGAGCCCACAGAACTAGGGCAGGCCAGCTCAGGGCCTCTGGCACCCGCCCTAACTCATCCCACCGACAAGGACGGCTCGCCTGGAAGAGCCACCCCCCTTCACCTCCAAGACATTCTTCCTTCTTTGTTTGTGGCCTGTTAAGGAGGACGCTGTGTTTGGGCCTGGGCGCTCCAGCGACGTGGACAGACATTCCTTGGAGGATGGCTCCGCACCAGATGATGTGACATTTCTATCCTCTCCTGATTCAATGTTAAAAATGCCCAAAGGCATTTGTTTCTATTACAGCTTAATGGATTCGTGTTTTTGTTTTTGTTTTTTTTCTTTCTTAACACGGGAAACCATTGCAGTGTTGGAGAGAAAAGAACAACCACCACAACAAAAATAAGAGAATGAGGCACAAGGAAGTCACCCTCTTTTCTCCCAAGGGATCGAAGGAAGGTTTACCCAGCAGGGCAGAGGAAGGCAGCTCCGGTCTGCTCCCCTCCCTGCGTTGCTGGCTCCTGTTTATCTGCAAATCCTGGAGAAATCAGGAGCCAGGAGGAAGACTCTGAAGCGAATGGACTCTTCCCTCCATGCTGCAGAGAAGGTGCGAGAGGCTCCGGCAGGAGCGGGGACGTGCGCTCCGGCCACGGCTCTCAGCCGCAGCTCCACGCGATGATGCCGCATCCCGATGCTGTTCGGGCTCGGACTTGGCGTTGGGAGCTGGGATGAGTGCCCCTCCTGTGTTACCTGATCTTTGCAGCCATCTCCTATTGCCCTGTGACAGATGAAAGAGTTTATTTTTAGAGGCACCATGACGTTGGATTGCCTTTGGGCAAGTAGCCTGTCCAAAGACGCCCTGTAAGTAAGGGGGCGAAATCCTCCTGGGAGCTCCCCTCCGTCCAGGGAGTCAGGACACACTGACACGCGGGATTGCACGCGATCCAGCTCGTGTTACCAGCATCCTGCATATTCCTTCAAGGCACAAACAAGCCTGTTTCTTTGTTCCCTCACCTCGGCCCCCCGGGGTTAAAGGGCCTGTCTTCCCAAAAGGCACTGGAGACGTAAGGTGTGTGAATTTCCATATCCTGCCCACAGCCTAGAGGGCAGAGTTCTCCGAGCCCCCAGAGATTAAACAGATACTCTTTTCAGGACAGTCGTGGGTCACATCGGCTCTAAAGAAAAATGACACTGGCTTATGAGTTTTCCGGAACTGCTGGATGAGTATTAAATATTTGGGTAATTGAAGCAGAAAGAGTCGGGTTATGGCTGGAACAATCCTCCCCCTATCACCAGACAATTCCCTCCTGGGCAGCCGTCTCAGGTAAATCCATTACTCCAAAGCTAGGGAGCATCATAGGGACATTTTACAAGCTTAATTACCAAAGAGTTTAATAGAGAGCCCTCACCCAGTGCCCTGACAAGTGATGAAGTAACTGGGCCAGCATCAGTCGGGTTTTATTTTCCGTAGGGTTGGGCCATTTGATTGCCGACCAGTGAGTGCTGCCGAGAAGCTGGCTCCGTTCCTGGCCCGGGGAACTTAGGCGGGGTAAGCCTTTGCACCAGCACCAGTGCGGAGCCCTGACTTTTTTGTAGAAAATTAGTGTGGTGAGCAGACAACCACATATGCTCCACCAGCAGCAGCGTTGGTTCCAGCATAGCTGGGCCCCTCGGAGCCCCGGTGAGATCGGAAATGACCAGCCTCATTCTAATGCCTGGATCTTCCAGGGCTGAAACAGTGGCATCGAGGGAGCACGACTTGGACTTCTTCTCTGGACTCCAAATGCTAAACTGAGACCAGTCTTGTTTCTGTCCAGCTTGGGATCCAGAAAGTTCTCTAGCTTGAGGGATGGCGTCAGAACCGGGAGGAGCCCGAAGGACCGTGTGACATCCAAAGATCCCTCGATGCCTTGCTCCAGACAACTAGAGGGGTGGGATGGCACATCTTTATTGGTCCAAAGTCTACATTAACTAATGCTTATTGGATGGTGAATTATAACAGAAACTCTGTTAATGTGTGGGAGAGTACCATGAATATCAAACAAATTCATTCTGATCGGTGCTATTACAGTGAATACCAAATGAGCTCATAATGATGGAACAATGAAACTGTTACCGATAGATTTTATTTCTGTAACAAATCCTCCATGTAAAAGCCCCTCCTGTAGTGTTAATTCTAATATAAGTTTGCATTTGAATATTAGCCTCATCAAGTAAATTATGTTTTTCAATCGCCCACACAATAACACTCAGGGCAGTGTTTTGTTCTGTTTGGCTTTCTTGCCACGAGGACAAGCCCTGCACCCCACAATTTCCAGGCTGCCGATTGAGTTGGATGATTGCTCTAAAGGGGTCACATTTTCCTTGGAGTGTCCAATCATTAGAAATTCATTTAGTATTCAATGTAATAACACTAATGCGGCAGGACAGGATGAGTCCGAAATTCATCTTGCATTCATAGAGATGTGATGTACTTTGGAAAGAGTTCCACTCTAATTCAACATGAGTTTAGCCCTAGTTAATGGACACTTAAAAAATAAAGCATTACTAGAGATGAAGGCTCAATTTCTCCTGATGGACATTTGGAATTTCGTGGAGTCACAGTGATCATGTCAAAAGAGTTTTTCCAGCTCAGTCTAAAGCCACTCGGCGTGTGGACACCGGTGCTTCTCTGGGCCAAGGCTTTCAAGGCAGATGCAATCAATCTAAAATGTATTGATAATGTGCAGGCGAGCTAACAGGTACGGAGAGTTTGCTGTGCCAGAGACTCCGTGCTAAATGCAGGCAGGTATCACTTTAAGTCAGGGAGCCAGGTGCCTTTAGAGCTGACTCACAGCTGAAGACGTGGGCGTTTTTAGACAGGTTCAGTAGCTGGTTCAGTGTTTTGCAGGCAACACGTGGCAAAGCCAAGAGTCATGTGTGTGGTCACATCCACTCTCCACAGCTGCCTCTCGCAACTGTGGCTTAACCTCCCAGAGCCCAGCCAAGTTCGGGCTCCCATGAATATTCGAATGAACGCACCGTGGAAAGGTGTTGTCTGAGCCAAAGCAATGGCAAACTACAGGGAGTTGTTGCTGGAGATTTCAAGCCCAGGCGTGACGTCTCCCGGGTATCTTTATTAGCTATTTCCTGGGACCAAAGGTTGGATTGCAGAGAATAACGAGATTTCTGTTTCTTTGCACCCTCCTGCACCCCAGTTCCCCCATGCCTCCCACTCCCCCCCCCCCCCCCCCCGCATGCACAAATAAAGAAGAAACTGAGGTGCACCAAGGAAGAGCCTGAACAATCCTGCCTGGCCCTTCCACAAGGCGGTTAGCCCAGAACATGACCCAGGCATTGCTTGTCATTTCTGGTCTCAGAAAGACACACCCAAGTGCCGTACGCAGGACTGAGCACCTTCTCAGTCTAGTCCTCATTAAAATGCACACATGTGCATGTCCAGTCACACTCTCAGAGCATCCTGGATGGGACGTACACGCACGCACACGCACGTGCGCACACACAGACACACACATGTACACGCACACACACGCACACACACCATCTTAAACCGAAACTCAGCCTGGCTGATTCCCAGGCTTACAGTTAGCTCCCTATCAAGAATTAATGCAATATCATGCACACACCATTACTGAAAAATTCTACGCTGTTTTTTGCCAAGTGTTCCTATATAACAGTTTTATCACAAGTCTGACAGCCTCCATAAAAATTCCAGGCATTCTATATCAACAGCCCTCTTTGTACTAAGTTATTAAACATTAAATTTTTATTCGTCATTTGTATTCTGTTATGCAAAATAAGCTCCTTGATAAGATGTGTCTTCTTAATTGGGCCCTTGATGCTTCTTGGATCGGAGTTGTCAGATTAGCTGGAAGAAGAGGCACTGCGTTGAGCCAGCTAGCTACCAGGAGACCAATAGCTTTGTAACAACGATATTAAGTTAGAGAGGCCAAATGGAGGGCAGCACCAGGCTCAGGTGAGGCTTTGCATCTGTGCATGTCTTATGCTCGGGCTCTTTTCTCCTGGCATCAGCAGGGCTGATGGAAATAGATCTGTTTGTTGTTTACAGCATGCAGCTGTGGGCGATGCTGCATGGGAGTTGTATAAGATTGAAGCAAATTTGTACTGAGACTAAAATATTGAGCTTTGCTCCCGTCAGCAGTCTCTGGAATCTTATTGTCGAAAACTTTATCTAGTTGTAACCTTCCCCAGGGTGATTTTCATTTGCAGCTGCCCTGTTCTGTCCCTCATCTCCTGTCCCCCACCGCCACCGCGGCATCCGTACTTAGCGGGAGCCAGCCAGCCCCGGCCGGAGCGCCAGCTCCTTCCTGACAGGGCCACACAGAAAGGCCTGGCGACAGGGCGGCCATTTTCTCTCCCTGAGCCCTGCCCGGCTGCCTCTTGCCTATCATCCTGTGCCCGGCTGGACCGGCTCCGGGGAGGGTGCCCGCTCGCCCCCAGGCCTGGGGCGGGCTGCCCGAGGCCCTCCGGACAGCTGAGCAGGGGACAGGCAGCTGACAGCTAATGATTTGTTCTGTATGGAGCACATTTTGTGTACCTTTCCAGAGAGATTTCTAATTTTACCCTATGAGGCCCGTTTAGGGTACTGCAAGTTCCTCTTTGTCCTCAGATGCTGCTCAGAGGGAAAGAAAAAAGGGGGGGGGGCAACTTTTCAGGGATCTCAGGGTAGTGGCAATTATTCAACGGGGCTACGTGTCTCCATTGTTAGGTCCGGCTGACCCGGCCCCTGAGTTGAGTGAATTTTCCCTGGTGGTTGCTTTTATGTCTTTGAAAAGTGGTGTGTGTGGGGGGGTGGAGAGGGGGAGGATGTTGGGTTTCTGATATACAGGACACTGTCCGGTCTTATACAGCTGTTGACCGTTGTATTGGTCAGGAAGCGTTTGGCTCTCGGGTGAGGGTGGGGAAGGGAATCTGGTCCACCCTTGTTGGTTGACCCCGGACCTCCTTGGCCTGGCTGAAGAAAACCCCTCTGGGGTGGATTTGCCTGCTGTGCTGAGGAAAGGCTTGCTATCCAGGCCCCACAGGAGGACGGCAGGCACGCGGTCATCTCTGCCTTCTGGACCCGCAGAAAGGCTGCTGCCCACTTCCTTGTGGAGACAAAGACCCCAAGAGGGAGTAGGAAGAGGACTCAGACCTTAGGCTAGAGTCTAGGGCCTCCCCGGAGTAGGTCCTCCACGCTGCTGGGCTCATACCTGGAGCGGGCTCCCCCTTCTGGTTCATCCCCCACTGACACGTCTGTGGGGACTGGGGTGCAGCAGGAGCACCTGTGAGATCCTGAACCTTTCAGGAGCGATGTCTTCAGTCATGTGGCTTCGCTTGAGTTTTCCGCTTTGGTAGTCATTGGCTGGGCTTCTAGAGGGGCCCTCTCCGTGGGCCAGTGGCAGAGCGTCACTGCAGTGGTGTTGCTGGTGTCTTTGCCCCTGTTGACTGGTTTCTGAGATCTTAGAGAGACCCTGTGTAAGGGGAGAGTTGGGAAGGTGCCTAGAACAAGGCTCAGGTGTAGCCTTCACTGTGGGGGCAGGACTTTCACCCCCTGTCCTGTCATCTGATCAAGGTGCCAGTGGGTGGGTCACCCTCGAAGTCACTATGGCATAAACAGAACTCCTAGCTATACCAGTGTTTTGCCATTATATAAATCATGTTGCTTGGGGTTTCAAGACACAGAAGTTCAACTCAAACTCGTTTGAGCTAACAGATAAATAAAAACATATCACCTCCCAGTGTGAAACCTGGAGTGGGGGCGTTGGCTTCAGACATGGCTGAAAATGGGTGCCCAGTGACGCTTTTATCACCTGGCCTTTCTCTATCCCTCTCCTCCTTGTCTCTCCCTGTTCACGTCATCCATAGGCAGGCTCTCTCCTACCAGTGCCAAGGCGACCTCCATCAGTGTTAAGGTTCTATTTTTGTCTGCTTTGAAATCCCAGTGGAAATAGTGTGCCTCGTTCATGAAAGCACCAGCCCCAAAATCTCAGGGTTGATTCTCATTGGCCCAAACCAATCACTATGCCTGGGGGCATGAAGTGCTCTCAAAAGTGAATGCTAACTAGATCGTTCCACAATAGATATAAATATCAACTTGTCCTGCTTACCCCTGAAATCAACACTGTGTTCTATGTCTGTTATATCTCAATTAACATGGAGCACTGGGTGTTATACGCAAATAAGGAATCATGGAACACCACATCAAAAACTAAGGATGTACTGTATGGTGACTAACATAACACAATAAAAAATTATTATAAAAAATATTAAACGGCCAGAAGCGGGTCACATGTGTGTCCTTAGGACCCAGGTATGAGGTCAGCCCCAGCATGGATTAAGAGTAGGGGAGCCTGGCTCATCAATGATCTGGAAACAGGACAAAGATCGAAGGAGTTGTCACTCCAGCTGTCCCAGTCCTCGGGCGTTGGAGGACAGGAGCCAGCTCCGTTTGGCCTAAGAATTTCATAGGAAGGCCTTTGTTCATGTAGGTCCATCTGGATGTGAAACATGTCCAGCCATGACCTTACTCCCATTGTAGTTCAAGTCTGGTGAGCTATCCTGCTCATTGCACTGAGGCCCAGCTCAAGACAGCTTGCTCTCTGAATATCCTTCTCCTACTTTAATCCCCTGGTTAGGCATCCCACACTTTGCTTCTCCGTGTTCGTGAAGATAATGAAATGCTTAGCCTGGTATTCTCCTCTGTATACTGCAAATTCCTGGAGTGTCTAATTTACCTTTACACCAAGCACCCAATAGAGTGAAGGGCACAGACTCGTAGCTCTACTGAGTTGACAGGTGCGTTCATAACTAGCTAGCATTAGGGGCTCGAAGCCCGTAGCCCAGGTGGAAAAGAAATAGAAGAGAGGGGACCCACAAAAGAGCAAAATTCAAATTCTAGAATCAAGTGTCCTCCACCTTTAGCCTCTCTGATAACATAACAAGATCTAAGTGGTTATAATAGCTACAAAATGAAGGCCCCAAATTGCCACCGAGGACAAAGAGATTCGATGCTGACTTAGTCCCCACACAGGCCCAGACTCACAGGGGAAATGCTGAGCCCTCCATCCCTCTGTCTCCCCACACACGGGGCATGAGAATGATAAAAGACAGACATTATCTACATTCTAAATACATATAGGTTAATGAAAAGATCACTATTTTCTGGTAATCCATAATTCTCCCGAGATAAAGGACTCCTTCCTGGACATTCAAGAGCCAATAGCCACTTGGACTGGAGTGGCCTTGGTTTCAGCTCCTGGCTGTGTTTTGACATTTCAAATTTGTAGAGGTCATGTGTGCAGCAGGAATGGCTTGCTAGAACACTGATGATAATATTCCTGGCAGGCTCAGGCGCTGGAAATTCCGGTTTCAAGATATCTCATTATCTGCAGGTGCCATAATGGGAAACTGAATGCAGAGCTGTCAATCACGGAGGAACATTTGGAAACGCAGCAACCACAAAAAAGCTTTCCCTGACTTACCCCCTCTGCTCAACGGAGGAGAGAAGGAAGCTCAAAGAAATCGTCTCGCGAGCAGTTCAGCGGCATCAAATGAAACACTGGCGGGCTTGGCCATCTGAGGTCCACCGGCCATGGGAAGAGCCCTGGAGAGCACCTGCCTGTCTCCAGAGCTGAGGCTCAGGGAGGCGTTCCCGGCCGGGGTGGTGTGGGTTGTCCCGCCTCCTGACCCTCAGAGTTTCACCAGGAAGACCGTGCCATGGGGGTACTGTGACACACTTGTTCCTGGAGCCCGACGCTGCTCTGGGATCCCTAAACACTGGTCCTCACAGCTCCTCGCAGGGCTCCGCAGGTGAGCGGTGGAGGTACGCAGACGACCCCGGAGAGTTTCATCTACACATGCGGAAGGGCACTGGCCAGGGCAAGGGCCTCGAGGGCACCTGGCCCCTGAGGACGGTGGTGCTTTGCTCCTTGTTGTTGTTTGGTTTCAGCCTGGAGCTCGTCTTCAGAAAGCCTCAGCGATTCTCCGAATGAAACTTGATGTGCTATGATTTATGAAAAATTAAAAACTCCCACCGGAAAAATAAACATTCGGAAATGGAACCGGTACGCGGAGGGGGACGGCCCTGTCACTTGGAAGGGTTTCACTAGCCGCCGCGGGGCCGGGCTTTGCTGCTCACTCCCAGGCCCCCCGAGGACAAGATGTGGAATCGAGGGGCTTCCAAGTTGGGGTCTTCGTCCAAGGACCCGTGGGCCAAAGCGAATGAATGAATGAGTGGTTTTATTCTTGCTCAGCGTTACAAAGTGCACATCGACTAGAGAGAGGAGCCACGACTGCGGACCTGTCCTGAGCAGCCAGGAGCTACTAACCGTGGGGGGCCGCTGGGCTCTACCACCACGTGGCTGGGGACCACTTAGAAAGCCCTAGCTGCCACGACTAGCTCTTGCCAGGAAGAAACGGCTGGCCAGAGATCTTCTATGGCTTCAAAGGCAGTTGGAAATTCAACTTTTTACTTATTTTTTTTAAATTCCTAGCAACCAATTCAGATTTTAAGAATAATTAAGACAAATACTGTGCTCCGGACCTTTTATTTACTACTTCTCTAACAGGAACTTGGGTCATTCCTAAATGGTAGAAACCAAGAATACCATTAGGTTATCTCTATAATCACCCATCATTACATCCCAGATCCTTTTAGTTGTCCCTAAAAGGAAGTCACTTTGGTTATATGAGTGGTTTTCCTTTCATACAGATTACATCACTTTTATCCCTAATTGCATTCCTTCCTTCCTTCCTCCCTTCCTTCCTTCCTTCCTTCCTTCCTTCCTTCCTTCCTTCCTTCCTTCCTTCCTTCCTTCCTTCCTTCCTTCCACAAAGAGCTGTCAAGCTTCAGCTGTGTACTTGAACCATAATAGGTGTTGCTAGAATGAACATGAATGAAGCTTTCCTTAAGGAACTCAGGGTCCAGCTGGCAAGAGAGAACAGATACAGGAGGATATTTGCTGGATGAAATGTATGTGCCAAAGGCCATGCCCAGGCCCGGTGGGAAGAGGTCATTCCCACTGGGCTCTAAGAGCGGGTGTGGTTGTCTGAGGACAGAACCTCTGGCCCTTGGGAAGAGTCCTCTGCTGCTTCTGAGGTCAGCGTAGGCAGGAGGTAACGGCTACAGAAAATGCACAAATGGTGTTTGTTTACTCAAACAGTGATGTTCACGGAGGGCTACAGGTCACCTACAGTGCGTTTAAGAAAAGGTGGCTGGGTTTTTGGAATGCAATATCGAGCCGGGAAAAGACGAGGCTCCAGGGAAGCCTGGCGGTGGAGCTGGAGCAGGGATGGACATGTCCTCCCACTGGGCTTCTAGGGTGTGATGGTTAATTTTATAGGTCAACCTGATTGGGCTAAGGAGTGCCCGGAGAGCTGGTAGAACATTCTCTCTGAGTGTGTCTGCGAGGATATCCCTGAAAGAAACTACATCTGAATCAGTAGACTGAGGAAAGCAGATTGCCCTCCCCAACATGGGTGGGCATCATCCAGTCCATTGAGGGCGAGGATGGAACAAAAAAAAACAAAGGAAGGGCGAATTTGCTCTCTGAGCTGGGACAACCAACTTCTCCTGCCCTTGGATGTTGATGTTTCTCTCTGAGGCTTTCGGATGCAGACCAGGGCTTACATCATGTGTCCTCTGATTTCTGAGACCTTCAGACTCAGACAGAATTATACTATAGGTTTTCCTCTTTCTCCAGCTTACAGACAGCAGACGCTACAACCATGTGAGACAAATCCCATAGTAAATCTTTCTCTCTCTATATATATTTTTTCAATTGGTTCTATTTCTCTGGGGAAGCCTGACTAATACACATGGGAAGAGAAATTAACATTGACCAATGATGAATGGGTAGAAGCTCAAAGCTTCACGTTCCAGAGCGAGAATTTGGAAGTCAACAGACTCGGGATAAAATCCCAACCTGACTATTTACTAACAGTGGGGTCTTTAGCAAACCGTCTCTCTGAGCCCCGGTTTCTTCACCTGTCTTATAATCTTGATCCCACAGGACTATTGAGTTAATTGAAAGAAATAATGTCAGAGGGTTTAGTCTAGCCCTGGAATGTCACAAGAATTCAGTAAATGTTTTAATAGACAAACGGAAAGTTCATCTTTGTGTTAAGAAAACAAACACAAATACAAAAAGAGAACAAAATAAAAAACACAGTCAGTTGCCTAAATAGGAAACAGGCTGCTGCTAGAGTAGTGAGTTCTCCATTATGAGAAGTAATCAAGTAGACACTAGATGGCAGGAACTTTTCTCTTTACCTATGGCTTGAAGAATGTTATTATAGAACTTCAAGTTCCTTTTTAATTCCAAGCCTGCAGGATGCTTAGAAAAGAATCAGGTACCGTACAAATGTACTCTGTGCGTGTGCATTCACGTGTGTGCGTGTGTATTCGCACACATGACACGGGGCGCCTGGGTGGCTCAGATGGTTAGGTGTCTGCCTTCGGCTTGGGTCGTGATCTCCAGGTCCTGGGATCGAGCCCCATGTTGGGCTCCCAGCTCGGCAGGGAGTCCGCTTCTCCCTCTCCCTCTGCCTCTCCCACTGGTTTGGTCTCTCTGTCTCTCTCTCTCTCAAATGAATAATAATAAAAAAAATCTTAAAAAATGTCTTTAAAAAACACACACACACAAAACAACCAATGGGATTTTTAGCTATTATGACAATTTAAAAAATGAACAGATAAAAAAATGAATGCATGACTAAAATAATTTTAATTCACTTTAATTGTAAATTTAAATATCATGGACTGTCTCCACTACCACCCCCACCCAATTCCCCAAACAGATGCTGTGCCATGTCTATATGAGCTCCAAGGAGGGTCTCTCACAACCGCAAAGGCCTGGGACCCCCTGGACACACCAGCGGTGTCAGCAGGAGGGGACACCATCCTGGAGATGGCAGCGTTATGGGCCAGGAGGACATGTCCAGGCCTTCCCAGTCACTCTGTGGACTCTTCTCTATATGTTAGTCCCTGAAGACGACTGGCCTGGACGCCATATTGGAATATCTCATGATAAGCTATGAAGAAAGTATTTTAATTTTTTTTTTTAATTGGCTCTCTCAGTTCCCACTCCTTGAGCCCTTTGATGTCCTTGTCTCTTCCTTCCCTTCCATTTTATGTTTAATATTTCTTTATACAAGCCTACTTTCCTAATTTGAGAAACTCACTGACACTTGTGTGTAATTTGTTCCTGCAGGTATTTGCATGTGCACAAAAGTAAAATCCTAGGCCAAAATTGATTCCAGTGGCCGAATTTCTGGCTGGCGGGGGTGATGTGTAAGGGAATCCACTGTGAGAGAAACAAAGCAAGGTACTTTATAAATGCAATTTCCCCATGTAGGCATCTGTCTGGTTTGCTAGCATGTAAAGATCTGAGTTCCCAAGAGACTGATATGAGAAGAAACTACTTACTCACTCCATTGGGTGCGTTTTGTTCTGAAGTTTTAAGAAATTGTCCTTTAACTCAACCTGTAATTTGGTATTGGATTCTTTAACTAGCTTTCACCCACAAGGAGCCATTCTGGAGCTTCCTTGGCTGGGAAGCTGGGCTAGAAGAGTGTTGGTGGAATCCACAGGCCACTAGCCCCCATCTGCCCTCCACCCTCTCCAGGCGCATCTTCTCTCCAAGGCTCCATGCCTCTCACACCAAACGTGCTTTCAAAGATGCTCTGTTCTGTCTCATCCCACCTGGAAAGACGTCCTATGCTAAAGGAAGTCCTTCCCTTGTATTTCATTGTCTTTATTACTTCCTTTTTGCCTTTCTGAAAAATGGGATAAAAGAATGGGTTCCAAGGGGCGCCTGGGTGGCGCAGTCATTAAGCGTCTGCCTTCGGCTCAGGGTGTGATCCCGGCGTTCTGGGATCGAGCCCCACATCAGGCTCCTCTGCTATGAGCCTGCTTCCTCCTCTCCCACTCCCCCTGCTTGTGTTCCCTCTCTCGCTGGCTGTCTCTATCTCTGTCGAATAAATAAATAAAATCTTAAAAAAAAAAAAAAAAAAAAGAATGGGTTCCAAGGCTGCTTTCCGCCTAGGTACACGTCCTTATGCAAGTTAGCTAACATCCCGAACAGCAAAATGAAGATAATAGTAAGTAGCCTGGAGGGCCCCCAGAAGATCAAGTGACACGGATGTGCTGGAAAGGCCCCAAATGCCCCCCAAACTCGAATGATGATGGTGCTGCCCCCTCTTCTTCCTTTCTTCCTCCCACCCTTCTCTCCTTTCTCCTGTCCGTCTTCTTTTAAAGAAGAGTTCATGGTGGAAACTCCAGTGACAGCCAGAAAGCAAGCCCCAGCGACCATTTTTCTGCCCCATGACTGATGAAGAGTCTGGACCTCCCCTGCCCTTCCCCAAGAGCGGCCGAGCCCCAGGAACACGGCCTCATTCGTACCCCGGGGGGCTCCCACTCAAGACCAGGAGGGGACACCGTGCATTATGAAAACCTCACCGTGAAGACTGACGTGCATTTTACTTGTAGATGCTTAAATGGATTGATTCGTTCTGACAACAGTTTCTTAAAGGGTTTTTTACCCTCCTAATGAATTTGAGCCTCTGCGAAAGGCCTATGAATGACAGAGCCACAGACTGACAGCTTCCAGCTTTTCCTGAGACTTAGGGGTTACGGCAGCCTGGCTGGGCCCCGGTGAGCAGGGGAGGGAAGGGAGGAGAAGAGCCAGGCCCTTTGCTTTCGTTTCCGAGGATGGCCGGGATTACCTGGCAAAGGTCTGGGACACTGTAACTTTTTCCTGTCTATGTTGCCCAAATAATCGCTTCGGGGTTTTGTGATTTCAAGGAACATTTCTTGAGTCCCCAGGATTTGTGTGCTGGGTGATGGAAAGGCGCAAAGAAAGTTGAAATGGTCCCTAGCCTCAAGGAGCTCAGTCTCGCCAGGTAACTGACCAAGGGAACGCGGGCTGCAGAGGAGGGTCCCCCACAGGGCAGTGGTCACTGGGCTGAGATGGCACGGATGCAGGCTGCTCACGGGCAGCTGAGTCTTGAAAGAACAAATCCATGAAGAGTGAACAACAATAGCAGTGAAAGGCAAGTCACCCTCCTTTATGCCTTTGCCCGGATGGGCCCCGCAAGTTCCATGAGCACAGCTCCTCCAACAGCGAGTTTTCTCTCATGGCTGGGGTGTCAGGTCTGCAAAGGAGGGCCATAGCGTCAGGGATGGAACATTACTGGGTTAGAGTATCAAGGAAAGTTCTGGAAGGGCAGTTAAAATGTTTGGGATTTATAGCACAGCCAGTGGAGAGTTAGCAAGCCTTTCCAAGGAAGAAGGTGCCATGTGCCAGCCCATGTTTAGAAAGACCCCTCTGCTTATGGCATGGAGGGCAGATTGGAGATGGGGTAAATTAGAGGCAGAGCTACCAAAGGCCGGTTGGGTGCCAGTGGTGGCTGTGTGGACTTGCGGTTTCCTAGTTTCGGGGTGTGTAGCGAAAGAGGGAGCTCTAGTTCCTCTGTCCCATCAACCAGGCAGAA
Organism: Ursus arctos; assembly: GCF_023065955.2. Lineage (NCBI taxonomy): Eukaryota > Metazoa > Chordata > Mammalia > Carnivora > Ursidae > Ursus > Ursus arctos. Next base: position 37,565,412 of record NW_026622863.1, on the reverse strand, counting down.
GTCAATGAGTCTGGTCATGACTACGTTGACTAACAGATTGACAGAACACCCAGGAGACACAGCTCCCGGAAGTTTGAGTTTGGTATTTAAGAGAGCGATCGGGGCTGATGATGCTTCAGATTCTAGTAAGTATGGATTGAGTCAGTTATTCAAAATGGAACTACACTGATTCATTTTGGGCCCATGGGGCCAGACAGGTGGTTAGACTCCAGATTCACCACTTAGCGCACCACCACCTCGACCTTCTGTTCTCCTGCCGTTTCGTGGCCCAGTTGTTCGACCAAGTGGACCAGTCATTCGTGTCTGCCCGGGCTGAGCGTGTGGGAGTCCTGTGGGTTTCCCACCTGCCCTCCTCAGACCCCAGAACACACAGGTGTGGGGACGAAGGACTGTCCCCAGCCCCAGCAGTTTGCAGGCAGCCTCAGCAAGAGGTCTGTGATACTCACTTATGAAAGGCTCTGTTGCTTTCCCCGCGTTTTGGGGTGACTTGTTTTGTTTGATCCAATGTGTGAGATCATCCAGTGCCGGTTTTCAATTTATGACATTTAATAATGCATTTCATTTGCAGCAATTAAAAAAGTAACCCACACACTGCCTTAGGTTAGCTCGGTTGACCAAATTGGTATTAAAAAATAAAAACTGAAGGGAACTGGCAGGTACCCTCTCTTTGAGTCCTCCACAGCCTTTTTGGAGTCAGCTCTGCTTACTCCTGCCATTCCCCAGTTGTCTCGTGCTTCCCGATCGATGAAGCCTCCTGCCACCTTATCATGGTTTAAAATAGGATGGGGCGAACAGCATCCCCCGCTCCACACTTTGTGTCTTCATGGGATTTCAACCAGAAATACAGGCATAAAAAAGCAGGAAGGTGCCAGAGACCCCTTCCACTTTCCCAGGAGAAGTCTGAAGCAAGAGAAAATGGGGGGGGGGGGACTTCCCCCCCAAAGTACCCTGATGGGAACGTGGCCTTCAGAGGACTCCAAAGGAAACTCCACCAAGATCCCAGGTGGGTCATAGCCTGTCTCCCATGCAATACTTCAGAGAGTGACATGACGGAACCAGTAAATTACAGATTCCTTCAGGAATGGTGCCAGAGAACTTGACATTTCACATTCACTCACACATTGGCAGCTGTCACCATGGGTAACAAAATGCAGGCACTACCTACGGCTCAATAGGTAGCCCGTCCCCCAGAATTTAGAAGAACCCATCTTACTCCCTGACAGCCCGACGGCCAGGGACGTGCCTCCTCCAGCCGCAGGGCTGATGAGACGTTACGACGTTGCTGCACGCATGTAAGAGGAACAGTGTTTGCGGAGCGTGCAAGTTGGGCTTAGCATGAAAACTAGAAAGCGGACGGCTTTGGAGCATATAGGTTTGGCTCCAGATATTTTCGCATTCCTCTGAGTGAGTTTTCTCATTAACTCAAAATAGGCCATTGTCGTTGTGGATAATGTAGACAATTCAGATGAGAGAGACAAGGAAAAATTTGTAGACATCTATAATCTCTTACCCAACTGTAATTATTTTTGTTATAAAAATAACAAATATCAAAGAAAAAATATACATGGTAGGAAATGATATCCTATATGTAATTGACAAACGTATAATATAATGCAGTGTAATACTTCCTTATGCACGCACACGCGAGCACGCACACGTACATCTTTGAAATTCAGTGACACCGTCAGTGATTAGAAATAGAGAGCTTCTTTGTTTAAAGAGGGGGTGGCAATATTGTAAGTGAACAGAAAATGTTTTTTGCTCGGCAATGAAACTTTTATTTATCCATCCAATTTCATTCTGGCTTATTCTTCCACATCACAATTAAAGTTATCAAAGTTTGAATCTACACTTTCTTCGTGTTCCATTTCTCTTGGTCCTACGTGGTAATGCCCAGCTTCATGGGAACGCTGCTTTTTCAAAACCCACATTGGCAATCTTGATTCTGAGATCTTCGAACACTTTTTTGATTGATTGACTGCCTATCTGTGAAGCACATTGATGGTTATTAGGGTTTGCTCTGCACTTCCTATTTGATGAAACTTTTAAATAAACATCCCCCCCGCCCCGAATTCGGACATGCGTTCTTTGAAGGCAAGGATCTTCTCTTGAAAGTCAGTGGAAGCTTTTGGCAGCTAGATGTTCAGCGCTGAGAAAGTCTTCTGTGAGTTAGACAACGGGACTTCTCACAACCATGCCTTTGCCTATCACTAGGGACCTGGGGGTTTCCACCACTGTTAATTCCATCGTCAGGCAAGGGAGAGTCGGTCTTCATTGTCCACGTTAATATATTGGTTTTATCCTTAATCATGGCACCATCTTTCTAAAGACATTTTCATTGGCAACCAGGAGTCCAAATTTAAGTTAGCATTCTCTTTGCAATGCTGCCTCGAGGCTACTGACTCTCAGCAGAGGTGAGATTTGGACATGCAGGTACACTTCCATCCTATGGAGCTAAGTTTGCCTAGGCATGGGTAATGACAACAGTGCCCCCACGGTACTCACCGAGAGTCAGCCAGTTGCTCTTAAGACCTACCACATGTGTCAGAGGACTTGTGTTTGAATCCTGGCTCACCCCTTGCCAGCCCAGGACCTTTGGCAACTGTTGATACCCGTTTATGGAGACTCTGTGAGGGTGACATGAGCAAGATCACAAGGGCTGGAGCCTGTGTATCGCTCGGGCTCACTGAGCACTTCTTCCTCATCTTCTACCACCACCGCCACCGCCACCGCCACCGGTAATCATTTCATTATGTGCCTACCATGTGCCAGTCTTTGTTCCAAGAGTTTTACCTATATTAACTTCTTAAATCCTCACTCCTGTCTGACAAGGCAGGTACTGTATTATCCATGATGAAACCGAGGCATGTTAGAGGTAAGTAATTTAACTTGTATTCCTTAGCTAGTAAGCAGCGAAGCCGGGAATTAACTGGCTAAATACGATGCATAGTTAACCTATGTAGAATGTGTGTATTTACATACATCTGCATTCTATATGCTTATGCATTACACATCCCCCTCCCTGTCCCCCATGTCGCCCTATGTTCCTCTAGCACATTCTCGGTCATGGCAGCCGTGCAGTCTACTGTATGCAAACAGATGACAGTTCTTCGCTGCCTCCTTATTGTTGGGTGCTTAGCTTATTTGCAATGTTTCAGTGTTGGAACTAACGCTCTGGTAAAATCCTGGTGGCCAAATCTTAACACACACCTATGATTGTTTTCTTAGCTCAAACTGCTAGAAGTGGTATTGGTGGGTGGGGTGAGCAACCCCCCTGGTGTGAGTAGGACTGAGGAGTTTTCTGGGAAAATGGGGGCTTCCAGTGTTAAACTGGGACCGTCCTGGGCAAGCTGGAATGGTTGGGTCACAAGACATGTTTGCATCTACGTTATTTGCTAAAATGTTCTGATGGCTATAGCCTCCTTCCCGTTGGGTTGACGGTTTGCTGTAAACATGAGGAAGAGGAGGGATTCTGTCCAGATAGCTTTTGGAGAGTGGTGCCAGCGGTGTCCATGGGATTACCATGGTGACTATGGATGTGAAGAGGTGTTGACTGGAGGCCTGAAGATGGGACACAATGAGTCACAGGGACCAGTGAATACAAGGAGGGCCTGGACACCGAGACACGTAGTGTCAAAGGAATCGGGACCAGAATAGAGCAGCGGCAACATCATGGCCACTTCGTGAAGCCAGACCCATGTGGCCAGGGACCAGCTGACGTCAAGACCTGTGTCCATTTTTGAAGCCAGTGTAGTGGACTTATCCACGCTGGACCCCCCTTCATCAGTTCAGTTCAGCAGACACCCCCGAGCGCCTCCTCTGTGCGTAGCACTCTGCCACTTGCTGGAGATCGAGGGGGAACTGTCTCTGAGGACATCCTTTTCAGGATCCGTGGTGCCCCTCCTCGCCAGACACCCAGATCCTCCCCTTATCTTCATTTAGTCATTCGTTAAGCAAATATTTACTGGTACCCGGCATAAGGCAGCTTCGTGGGATTTATAGGCTTCCCCGTTCCCAGGCTAAAAACATTCTTAGGGAAAAAAAAAATCTGATCGCTGTTTTGGTGAATAAACCCTTTTGAAACTTAATATGGCTTTTAAATATCTGACCTTAAAACACACCTCTCCCCATTAAAGGGGCTTCAAAATCAGGCAGCTGGTAGGGGCAATCTGGGGAGAGGAAGGACCGACTCATCCAAGCTGGCAGCCATACCAAAGCCAGCCTGCCGTGAGAACAGCCGCATAGCCTCCTGTACGGAAAACGCGGATCTGCTCCTTCCCGCATCTGAGCAAAGAACGGACGGCTCCCGATGAGGAAAGATGCCCAGGCTGCCAGCTTCAGGGACTAATGGGCAGCTAGTCAAGGGTTCGGTCCCTACTCCTGAGGCTTCTCAGCATTCTGCGGCCCCTCCCCCCCAGCCCTCCTTAACACTATGCAGTCAAAGATCATACCAAGAACATTATTTCCAAAGAACAAATTTCTGATCCTGCGATTACAGGAAAGACACTTTATTCTGATGGCAGCTACCCTTTACTGAGCATCCATCATGATCCAGGCACTGTGCATAAATCCGTTCTGTTTCAGAAAAGCAGTTGTGGAAACACCTGGTTTCCATAAGTGCTACAAGATAGTGGGAATATGTCAATTTCTACAGAGTAGGGACGAAGGCCCCTCAGATCCCCACCATAAGGAGATCACACTCCAGCCTCGAGGGGCTGGTTTAATTAGGCAAATAGCCTTCCTGACTTCCTTCCTCAGGCAGGTCTCATCCGCCCTAAGACCAGGGGACTCTGGTTGCCATCTTGCTTTTGTCTGGCTCCCAGGAGCCAGTCCAATGGCCCATCTCATCTTGACCCCAAAGAGCACGGAGATCCCTTCCTTACTACAACTTGCCTCGCACATGGCAAATCTCAGGGTTGGATTCCCCACCTCTCACCCCAGAGGGTTGGACTCTGGGCAGAGGCTTGGGAAATCCCAGCTTCTCCATCCTCCTGGCACAGACTCTGCCTTCTTGGGGAATATGGAGCGCCACTCAGGTAAGCCTTCTGTTGGCCCTTGAAGATGTGGCTTTGTTAGAGTCCGGTCCTAATCAAAAGCGACTCCTAGGATCCGTGTGCAGACACTCCCAGGACGGTTGTATACACTCTGCATCACACCCATCTGCATCCCCAATGCCCTACACCTTTGACTTCAAGTCCACACTGAGCCCCATCTAATGCCAGGTGCTGGTGGGCCTCCTACAGACTGTTGCCTGCCTGCGCCTGCCTTCAGGGACTTGAGAGACCCTCTCCTCCCAGGCACTGAGGTCAGAAGGCAAGGGTAGTAGCACTTCTCAAAGCAGCGGCAGCTGCCAGAGCCCCTGCACCAGGCGTAGAGCTGAGGGCTGCTGTCCAGCGTTGAGCAGGGAGCTATTGACGATGAGCCTGCCAGCCAGTGTCAACTCATCCACTATCCAGAGAAGTCAGGAAATCAGGGCCACTCGGTAGGTAGTCACAACTATCGTTGAGATCTTAGGGTATGCCACATTCTGTTAGTGGTCGCTTATCACCCCTAAGGGGTGGAAAGCATTATTCTATCTTTGGCATAATTCTCTGTCGAGACTTACCGAGGTGAAGTCACTTGTTCAAGGTCTCATGGCTAATCAGGGACCGATCTGGGACGCCAAACCCAGGTGTGTGACCACCGCACTCTCCTGCCTTTCCCCAACTTAGCGTGAGGCCCCGCAAAGCCCGGCTAATAGCAGAGATCTCGAATCACTTAATTGTGTGTGTGTGTGTGTGTGTGTGTGTGTGTGTGTTTCAGAATGAGCTATAAATGGCTGGCATTTGAAAATCAAAATCGACATCATCGAAGTATAAAAATAATGAGGTGGGTGGTAAACGGCACATTGGCGTGTGTGAGCAATTTGTACAACGGAGGAATGGGGGCCATTTAGAGCCAACAAAGAAATGGCTTCTCTGTAGTCACAGATAAAACGCGATCTCCGGTGTTAGGGGAAGGCAGCTTGTAAGCAGTTAGACTTACTGTTAAGCTTCCTTTTGGATGATGGCAAATAAGTTTTCCTTTAATGGGAGACTTTCTTATACGAAGGAGAAAGGGTGGATACAATGAGCCTGGCATTCTGGCACAAACGATCTTTGCAGGGGGACCGTCCCGGGTGCAAGGCACCGGCTCTCCATCTGCACATTTGCCTGGGTTGGGTAGGGCCTTTTATGGAGCGGGTCTCCGAGGCTGACCATCGAGGCGGCTTATTATCTCCTAGAAGCACATAATGTGTTGTATGAAGTGACTGCTTTCTAGCAAGCCCCTAAATTGTATTTGGACAAAGAATAATTGAACGCTGGACAGAATAACAAATGCCCCGGTCAAGTTTGCTTCGTGGGTTTATCGTGTTGTATTAACATGATAGAAATATGAATACTTAAATCTTATCTCAGGTATAGTTTATAACTGCATTAATCATTTACTGTATTATATATTTTTCATGTCAGTAAGATTGTGAGGAAAAGATTCCATTTTCACAGCACAGTCGGAGAGTGTGTTCTAGATAAGTAGGAGGCCAGGATTAAACCACAGCAACATGGCTTTTCCGCTGCAGACCCTATAAAGGAAAGGTTAGCATATATCAAGGGATATTAAGGAAGATCCTTTCGGCTTCGGAAAAATAAATCACCAAGCCGTCCGATGCCATCACCGTGTTCGCCCGAATCAGATAAGCACTTACAGACTTTTTACTTCCATGTGATAGATCCAAAGCGGGCTGGCAAGGCTGCCGCTCGCCGAGCTGCTGCAGCTCTGTCCTTCGCCGGGCTGATTGCTGGCTTCCGGCGCGTGTCTGGGCAGGTGCGGATGGCCCGGCACGCGTCGCGGTGGCTGCAGTGGCATTTTTGACTTGGCGCTGGGAGAAGTCAGCACTGGGAGACGCGCCTTCCTTGTGAAGGGAACGGTTCTTCCAGAAAGGCCGTTCTGGTTGAGCGTGTTGCTGGGGCTGGTGCCTGCAGAACTCTGGAGTGTGTTTGCCGAGACAGCGCGGGTGGGTGGGGAGGGGGCTGTCCTGTCCCCTCTGCAAGGGACAGAGGCGGCAGGGCATCCCACCTGGCTACGTCCTTGAGAACTGTGTCAGCTTCACATCAAATGGCAATCGACATTCTTGCTGGGGGACAGGCTGTATTTCCAAATCACAGCCTTCGATCCGTTCCGAGGAGGGGCTACGGTGGAAGAACTTTGCCTTTTTTTGTAAACTTCTCAAAATGTCAGGGCTCCCCAGCTCCTGGCAACAACGTCTTTCTAAAAACCCCATCAGAGGTTCGTCATGGCTGTTTGGGTCCTTTCAGCCTTTATGTTTGCCCAGCAAAGTGAAGCAGAGGTCACGACACAGAGTAACTTTTTCTCAAAGTTTGGGGGAAAAAAATCAAAACAGCAGGCCATAGAATAGAAAGGTGAGATGCAAAGACACAAATCACTTCCCAGTCACAAAAATTGCCAAAAAATAGCAGCTCGCAGCTGTGCACAGCAGGGACAGAAAACATTAAACACATGTTAAATAACAAATAGGAGACTTAAATATAGCTAAAAATGGACCTTATTCTGAATAAATCATGCAAGCTGCATCTTAACCGTCCTGAGAAATGTAATGGATCATGTGAAATCTGCCAAATTTGTATTTAAAAAAAAATCAATAGCGTGTGCCTCTGCTTTTAAAATGACACGAGGCTCGGTGCAGGGAAGATGTTCTGTGCTTCCGCTGTCCCCCCCCCACGCCCCCCGCCGCCCATAGGACTACAGCTGGATTTAAGAAATTTCACTTTAGTTAAAGACAAGCAAGACATGCATTTGAATAAGTCTATTTTTTTTTCGGTGGATAAAAACTATTTAACATTCACTTTGCAGTGCCTTAGCATTTCACAAGATTGTTCCCTCTTTCTTTTGAACATGTAAAGGAGTTGGCTCATCTATTCTGAACCGGTTTTTTTTTTTTTTTTTTTTTTTTTTTTTTTTTTGAAAACCGCAGAAGTTCATTTCTCCGATACTTCTCATCCATTTTTAGCCTCTACTAAGACATAGCCATTGCCACACGGGCAAAAAGGTTTTTATCCCCTCTCCTTCACTGTCTGCAGGAGGGGGGCATTCTCCTTTTATGACGATAAGGCAAAATAAATCTCCAGGCAGAGTATTCAAATCAATCCTGCTGGCAAGTCTCCTTCTCTTGAAATGTTTGCTGCCTATATATTTCTGTCTTCAGATTATTTTCAAGTCCTTTGGCTTGCCGTCAGCACTTGGGGCCATATTTTGGTGTATCCCATGTGTGTCTCTCTTTGGAGATTAATGTACCTCTAATAACAGGAGTGTGGATGGATGAAAGACTCCTTAACTTCGCCTCGATTTTGTCACAGTGGCACATTTTTCTTTCCACCTCCGCATGCACGCACACACGCGTGCACGCACACGCGCACACGCACACACTGGTACACGCTTTAGTACGACAGTCTAATTCTTGATGGAAAGGTAGTCTGTGGTCCTGTGCTTCCCGCAGCAGTGGCATTCCATTGTTTTCTGTATTTTTTGGTCATCCGTAATTTGTTGCCAAGGAGTTTAAAGTGAGGGGCAGGGGTGCATCCAGGAGGAAGCTGGGTGAGAATGGGAGGAGCCGGCACTGACATGGGCCTTTGTGCCTTGCATTCTCTCCCAGGGTTCTATTTTCGTCCAGAATATTCATAATACTCTCCTAGCATGAGCAGCAGATATGTGTCTTTGAGGGCAAAAATGTGTGTGTGTGTGTGTGTGTGTGTGTGTAAAGAAGAGAAGCAGACAGGAAAAATCTAAAAACCCAGGAGCAAGGAGAGCCCTAACGGGGAGCCTCTGTGAGCATGCTCCGCATACCTCCGAGGCTCCTCTCTGCCCCAGCATCCTCCTTTGGTTTGTACCTAGAGCGTTTCCCCAGAGCAGAGCCACGCTCAGATGGGGGCTCTCCAAAGTCAGTAAATGCTCTAATGTACTGAGAAGTCATAAATATGGAATACACTGCACCGCTGCTTCCATTTCCTGTATTTCAAGGATATGGGTGAAATTACAGATGGTTGTACAAGTAGGGATTAAAAAAAAGGGAGGAAGAAAGGAATTCTGGTAAAAAAAAAAAGGGGGGGGAGAAACAGAAAAGGGATGGGAAGGGCAAAGAGAGAAAAGGGAGGGAGGGAAGGAAGAAAAGAGGGAGGGAGGGAGGAGGGGGGAAGGAAGAGGGAGGGAAGGAAAGAGGGAGGGAGTGAGGGAAGGGGGAGAGAAGGAAGGAGGGAGGGAGGAGGGAAAGAAGGAAGGAGGGAGGAAGGGAGGAAAGACTCATGTTGGGTTAGAACTCATTTAGCACCCAGTTGCCCCAGAAACATTGTTTCCAGGAGAAGGACCAATGGACGAGCCCCACCTTCCCATTGGCAGTAGGAAGGAGAGGACATGGGTTTATCAGGGCAGTGATATCACCTCCTCAGAGACAGGTCTGGTCTTCCATGGCTGTGGGAAATCAATTAGGTTTGTTCCTTTGGCAACCTTCCCCCACAAAGAAAATTCCCAAGCTGCCAACCACCCCTCACATGTTCCCCAAAGGCAAATTGTTTTTGAATTTTCCAGTGGAGGATTAGCTCAAGAGGCAGCAGCAGAAAACGATTATTTGCAAGGTTGGTGGCCCACCTCAGCCCAGCCCTATTTTGAGACCATTGAAAAAGAGAAGAAAGAAAGAAAGAAAGAAAGAAAGAAAGAAAGAAAGAAAGAATAAGGGGAAGTGTGTTTGCAGCAGAAAGCCCCCAAAAGCTGAGTGGGTTAATGAAATAACATCTGAAATGCGGCTTTATTAGGACTCTGTTTCTGACTTTCCCCCTCTCCCCCATGTTTGAATCCCCGCTAATGCACTTTTCACCTTTATGCTTTCATTTGGCTTTAATGGTCACAGGGATTTGGGGTTTATCTTTCGCTTTGTGTGCTTTTTTTAATCTGTTCCTTTCTCTTATAATATTCCTCCTCTAACTTGCCCATTGTGATTCATTCCTTTAAGATCTTGTTTTATTTTTAAGTCATCAATTACTCAAACTTTGTGGGCCTATCTATCCTCAGCCATCTGGACCCCATACCTTATTTTAAAGCATGTTCAAATAATGACAACCTTCTTTTCTCAATTAATTTATGGGCTGTGGGGACCATTTTTCATTTGTTATCATGCACTTCTATTTGATCTTTCATATCTTTCTTCTGCATCTGCAACCATGGCGTATAAATCTTCCCCTCCAGTTTTGTCATGGTGTCCAAGATATATGGGTATAACTCCCTATTAGTTCCACAAAACTGACCTTAATTTCTAAAAATGGTATCAGATGTGAATAAAGTTGGGTAAGATGATTTGTTCTGATTTTCTTTGTACCACTTATCTTCGAGTTTTCTCCCTACTTTTCTTTTATCTAATTTAGACAGTAGAGTCTTGCAAGCCGGGTTACGCTGTATCCCTTACCTCCCCGCCAAGGCCGCTCCTCCGAGAGATGGGGCTGGGAGATTTTGGGCTGCGGATAATAAGAATGTGGCCTGCGGACACCCTGGAGGTTGGTGTGTGTTGTTTTCTATTTTATTCCAGCAGACCTCCAAGCTTCAATATCTTTTCCATTTCAGAGATGTGAGTATTTTCAAACAGCATGAGGAGATGGGGTTTTAGGGATTGGGTCTGACTGTTGCATAATCAAATTAAGCAAGCAGAGCCAAAGAGCTTGTCGCTTCCGCTGCTCCGTTGACAAATAGGGGTATTGCAAAGACGCAAACCTCTCCCCAGCCGTTCGGGAGGCTGCTCTTGGACTTCTGAAGGGCAGTGGCCTACAAAACAGAATCTGCGTGTGCGCGCATGTGCGTGTGTGTTTTGTTTTACATAAACAGACTTCCGTCCAAACTAAGGAATGCTAATTAAGCAAAAAGCACTGCCAGATGTTTATTAACACTTCTCAGGTTCATGGGATTTGGAGAGTGTGCAGTTTTCATGGGCTAATTTAAAAAGGGAAACACCTTTATTGGAATAATGGCCAATTATAATTGCCGACTTCGCCTCTTCTTTCCTGGGCCGGTGGAGCTGGGGGGAGGGGGTCCCTCCTGGTGGAGAGAGAAGCGCCCGGCCCATCCTGGCACCGCTGGCTCGGGCCTGCCCCCGGGCTTGGGGCGTGGCCTTGCAGTCACACACCCCCGTGGGCCGGCGTGGCATCGTGAAACACGGCCGTGCAGACACACGAAACGAAGCCCGGGGCAGTCTGCGATGCCCAACCAGTCTGTTTTGTGTTTGTGGTTTTGTGCGGAATCGCACGGTGAATTTACCTTCTGCCTGCCTGCCTGGGTACCTATTCGTGGGGAGACCCTCAGAGGGAACCCTCTGCCGGGAAGGGGAAGGTGTCTGGAACGCCAGCGAGCAGGGAGACAGGAAGAGCGGCTGTCAGAGGCCTCAGCATGGTGACTTCACTCTGGGCCCCAGATTCAAACTGTGGAGTAATAAAACTGAATAGCACCATATAAAACTCTGCGTTTCATAAGACAAATATTGCTCTATGCATTCGTGTCCCTTGCACTATGTTAACTGTAGGGAGAAATGGAAACAGTTTTAGTGACCCCCTGGGACCTATAAAGGCTATTTCTGAGTCTGAATCTTGCTGTTTAATTTAATCATTTATTATATTAATATTCAAATGGGCTGTATCTTATTAGCTACCGCAAAGATGTTAGTGTGTCTGAAATAAATACCTAATTATGCTTTTGAAGAGAGGAGTTCTAAAGACTTGGGTATGTTTGTGCTAATAGAACAGTTCATTTGCAGAGTTTTCTGCAGAAATCAGCAGTTTGAGGCTTTTTTCCCCCCCTCTCTTTTAAGAAAATAAAAACAAGGATTGAAAATACACGGAGAGGTTTCAATAGCAGCTCCTGCTTCTGCCAGCTCCCCAGCAGCCTTGGAATTAGGGGGTTTTGTTCTCTGCACCCGGCCACCGGCCACCGTGGAATGAATGACCACCACTTCCGGTTCAATAACACATTAATACAATTAACTGTTTTAATCAAATGACCATGAAATTAAATATGTTCCTGTTCAAAGGGGAAAAAAAATAGATATCTTCTTGAAAATATATTTTTGGAGCCCGACATACTAATATTTTTAACATGACCGGTTTATTATGCGCTATCTGTATCTCAGCACACACCCCCCCTTCCTCTCTCTCTCTCTCTCAATTCCCAGTGCAAAATCAAAATCTTATGTAGGTCATTGATTTTTACATCCACAGACAATGGACACCAGCAACTCGCAGAAATCAGACCGGGCCGTTTGGCGATGCCGCACAAGAGCTTGGAGCCGCACGCACCCTGGGGGCGTTGGGGGGGGGGCGTGGGGGGCACAAACCCGCAGCGGCTGCTCGGGTGTGTCTGAGGCCAGAGGCTGGCAGGACCCATACGGAGTCCATTTTCCTAATGCCGAGCATTAGCTTCATGAGGATGGATTATGCCGCCGGCATAATATACACAAGCGGCGATGATAAATTCTGAGCTAAATGTATACACTGCGTTTGGAGCAGTGCAGAAATTAGCGGTTAAGTGCACAAGTTACAGTCTGAGAAACTGGGAACTACACGTTACTATCTTTCTAAAGTAACTGCCACCGGATTTGTAATCACTCTTGTTTTTATTTTCTGAGATTACCGAAATGGTATGGCTACTAATATCCAATTATCTGCTTCGCAGTTTTTTTTTCTTTTTTTCCCAGATGCATGTGAGAGCCAAAGGTGAAAGTCCTGAGCCAGTGGCCAGGAGACTGCTCCCCTCGTGGGGGACTGTCTCCATTCCCCCTCCCCTGCCCCCACCACTGACCTCCGTTTAACCTTCAAATTGACCGAGAACGAGTTTATTTTCCTGATCTTCTCATGGATGTCTGTCCCAGGAGGGGGGACCCCTCTTTTCCTGGGTGGATAATTACATTGTGGCTGAAATTTGCTTTCAACTACACAGCGCTCCGTGTCATTCCTTGTTGTGGTGACAAGTCTCCCGTCGGCTCCCTCGCACACAGCCTAGATTCCTACTGCCCTGGGACCACGTCCCCCCTGGTCCCCACCACCCATCCCGTTCTCCCCAGCACACACCTGTTGGATATCCGGTCCCGGGGCGGGGAGCTGGTGGGTGCTGTGCGCGGTGCCCCGGGAAATACGGTGGGTGCTAAGGTGCTGTCCTCAGGAAGCGTCCTTTCTGGCGTGAGGGGATTCACGGTTGTTGGCTTTCATTCGGTGCGCGTTGCAACAGAGGACCGGCGTCTGCCGTGGGAGAGGGCACGCCTGTAGATGGGAGCACGGCTGTAGGTGAGGGAGATGCCACTGTGCGGTCTTCCTCTTGAGGAGGCCAGGCTGAGGCCTGAGTGGTAGAAGGCCGGGGGCAGGGGGCGGGGAGGCTGCTCTGTGCACAAGGCAGCAAGCCTCCAAACTGAGGGCAAAGCCCTGGGCAATTGGCATGACACGCCACTCCTCTCCAGGGACCTGGATGGAGAGCCAGCCTTGGGATAGAAGAATTCACACTTAATTCGGGGGGTGTCGGAGGCCGCCGTGAAGGCACTGACAAGCCCATCAGAGCACTTCGGGAGCGGACAGGAAGTGGGGCCGGTGCTGTAAGGAGATGAGGGAACGCACGGGGCCTGCTTGGCCTTTGTCGGAACATCAGGCCCAGGGCACCCCATCAGCTGCGTCCAAAAGCCCCAAGGATGCCCCTAGGGGTTGGGACACCTCTTAGTGGTCCGTCTTGAAAGTTCTCTGTGGGACTCCCCACATTTCCCTTGGAGTCTTCTGAGGGCAAACAGTACAAGACTTAGGTGACCAGGAAACAAGAAGACCCAGGGGCCTAATCACAGAGCCTGCGGAGGCTGCCTCTTGCTGCTCCCAGTGGTGTTGACGCCGGGGGAGGTGACAGAGCCCCTTCCTGACCTCCAGATTTCCCTGTAGGGTCGGAGAGGTGCCAAGTCTCCACCATCCCACACATCCTGGCCCTAACAGAAAATTGAGCTTATGTTAGTAGCAGGGTTCGCTGGTGTATCTCCTACCTGTGGCTGGGCCCCCCCACCCAGGGAATGCCCTCCCGCCAGCCTTCCCTGATGTCCCAGTCTGCGGCAGCCCGCTCCAGCTCCCCGTCTCACCACTATGACCTGCCCCAATGTGTTGTTAATTTGTTTGCTTGTTTATTTCTTCTTCCCTGCACCTTGTAAGCCCTTGAAAGAAGGGATCAGGACTGTTATGTAATTGTACAAAAGGAGAATGCAGGGCTCCTTGTTCACAAATCATTGAGAATTTCAAGATGGTGACATCAGAGCATTAAAACCAGTGAGGGGCCCTTCTGTGGGGGGGAGTGTGTGACAACACGAGTGAGGTCCTTGTGGTTCCCCGGGGAGGGACCCAGCCTGGCACATAACCAATGCTCCAAGCAGACGCAGGAAGGGCTATCTCAGCACCACCAGGCCTGGCCGATGCCAGTGCTCTTGTCCTCCTTGCTGGGGGGGAGGGGGGACCAGGCAGAAGAGCAGGTCTAGGGGAGAAGCCCCTGAGCATGGACTGCCTCGTGAAGTCAGAGTCCAGTCTCTCCTCACATTGGATTACCCAGTGCCAGGCAGAGCACCTTCTACTAAATGCTAGCTGGATGAATGAATGAATGAATGAATGAACGAATGAAATATCCACAGCACTAAAGGACTCCAAGAAAGGAGCAATGACCTTCACTGTGGGGGACGAGAAGGGGCTTCAGGGGGGAGGGCTGCTGTATTTGTAATACGAAGTAGATTGCAGTAGGAGAGAGGTGGGCGCTCCAGCCCAGGTGTGGGCTGCCGAGCTCCTCCTGCCTTCTGGGAAGTGGGGATCGCACCCCATGGGACCGTGGTGGAAGCCCGAGCGTGCGGAGCCTGCTCCTGCCATCTTCCCCAGCGCGAGCTGAGGCTCCACTCGCAGGTCTACTCCAACAGCCCTGTGACAAGGTGCAGGGTGGGGGCGAGGCTGCTCCAGGAGCTCCCTCGGACGGTGAGCTTCTAGAGAGATGCCCTGGCGTCCTTGTGCATCTCGGCGTCCCCCAGAACCAGCAATGAGCCGGGCACTGACCGTGGGCGTCTGGAGGCCCTGGGATGCCTGCCTAGTAGCAGGGTGTGTGTGGTAAGAGTCGGAGGGGGGTAAGCCAGGGACTGAACTTGAACATCTCTGAGTTCGACAGAGGCTCCTCCAGAGATTCGAAAGTCGTGTCTGGTCTTCATGAAGTCCTGGGTGGTGAAGAGGGAAGTGTTCCAAAATCAACCACGTAGGTCCACTCTCTTAGCAAGAAGGTGCTTCTGGAAAAAACTTCAGAGTTCTAATTATGTTCATCATGCGAGGGGACAGGGCATGGTGCAGCTTTGATTTATTCTTGGATTTATATTTTAAGTAAAATGCCTGAGGACACCATGCAATGTGAGTGACTTTTAGTTCTCAGCACATAGCACTGGCTTCCGAAGGCCCCTCTGTGCTCGTTCCTGGATACTGTCTTCTACTTTTTCGGAGGTCAGCTTCCTTGGACGAGCCCACGGAAGATGCTGTGGATGCTGGAGGGAGCCAGGTTTAGAATCTGGCGGGAGGAAACTGGTCAAGCTTGGCTCCAGGACCCTGTCGTGTTGTCTGGGACTTTCTGGGGTCTCAGTGCTGTGGAGTCCATTGAGTTTGGCTGGTCCATCCTTGACTGCTATGAGCCCATCGTTCATTCATCCACTACTCAGGGGGTGAATGGGTTTACGAGGAAGCCTGTACTGTATGTAAGATACTGTGATGGCTTCAAAAGAGTTAACATGGTGTCCTTGCAACTGAGGAAGTCGCTGTGCCCCAGGGTGGGTGACCCTTATAAGGAGGACAATGGACAAGTGGCATAGGCGTGAGAGGCTAAAGGCAGGCTGCAGAGCTGCAGAAGGAGTAAGGCCTGAAGGTGGCAATCAGGGAAAGCTTCCTGGATGTGAAAGACCGAACCAGGTCTGGAGACTCGGCTCCGTGTCTGAGCTGTAGGCATTCTATGCCTGTTTCTCCTGGCCCCCCGGGTCCGGTCTGGGAGTCCAATACCCCCAGTTTCCAAATAGACCCTTCCAACCTTCTACAGTACTCCTCTCCCTAGGGCTGGGTCCCAGACCCAGAAACACTATATGTTGGGGAATTATAAGCCGTGGATGGAGGAAGCCATAAGATAGGGATTAGGGGCAGAAGGGGGGCCTGACAGATGGGGGCATTGAAAGAGCTGCCCACAGACCACACGAGCCTTTGCCCCACCAGAAATTAGCTCTGATTTTTACAGGTTTCTGGAGCCAGATCCTTTGCCTTTGGGTTCCTTATTACAGTCTGTCTTTCCGCCCCCCCTTCTCCTGGAGACTAGACGAGATTCTCATCAAAAGTCTGGGGGTGGGGCAGAGCATTTATGCAGATCAGTCTGCGTTAGGGCACAACGGTTAACCCGGTAATACACACTTCCATTACCCTCCGCGGAACCCTCGGAGGATCAGTGTAAGGGTTTAACTACCACACAACGAAAAAACATATATTCCTGTTGTCTTCGAGCAGCCATCGGGAAGCTGTGTATGTTTCCCTCATTATTTGGATGTGCCGTTTGAATGTTGTGATCAGTGATTCAGTGCACATGATTCATCAGGAAGACATTTGCTCGGCAGACATGTGAGGAGCTGTCTGCCTCTTCAATCTCACTGACAGGGCAAAAATGCTGATTTATAGTAAATCATTAAAATCTGCTTATTATGGCTTGTTCCTCTTCCCCACTTCAAGCCCGTAACTTGATCTGCATCGTGTGTCTTACAATTTTATACCGCAGCAAACAGTTATTTAAACAAGAGAGGAAAGATCCTTAGTCTTTATTAGCGCATACGAAAGGATATTTTGTTTAAAGAAGACTAATTAAGAATGCAGACTATTTTCTTGCTCAGTGTAAGGGGGGAAAAATAAAGATTTAAAACGTCTAAGCGGAACAAAGAATGACTGTACTAAAACAATACTTAAAAATGATGATTTGGTACATATTTTAAATCGTCATAAAATATTAGTTCACATGTTGCCAGAATTATCGAAGGCAGGGGCTTGGGGCCGGTGGCCTCCTAGTTTGAACTGGAGGGAGGCCATGTGGCTCTCTCTATAAATGAATAGCAGGGAGAGGATAATGGTATTATTGTGTTCAACTCCAATATTGTGACAATGGTTACATTGCTTTAAAAATCATTTGGAAAGTTTTGTTCTTTAAAGGGAGAGATTTAAGATTTGGTGGAAACATAATATGGGAATGTGTTGCTTGCTAGGTAAACAAAGAAATAACACAAAGAGGTCTATATTTCGTGTGTGTTACTTACAGTAAAAAAAAAAATTAATTTGATGCCTGGGGACAAAAATCCTTGCCACTGAATTACAAAGAAGTGAATAAACTGACTCAAAATTAATCCATACAGATCTGTCCCCTTAATAAGACTAATTCCAGAGAACAAAGCAGAGCATAATGCATTTTAAATTAAGTTGGAAAATGCATAATTTATATTTGTTTTATTTCTTCATATTTTAACACAGGTGCATTCCAGCATGCTAAGAACCAGAGGAGAAGGGCATGCTTCTGTCCACGGCTTTTTTTACTTTTGTAAGCCAAACTCACATTTCTCCCCTTGTCCTGAAAGTGAGAGCAGAATCAGCCAGAAGGGATGAGCACGGACTCGGGAAAGTGAGTATGTGTGGTTACCTTTCATGTTAAGGACACCTCATTCCTAACACAACATTCAGAAATAGGAAATAAAATATGGCATTAATGCAGATGAAAATCATGTTGTCTTTTGTCTCATGTGGCAGTTTTAGGAGAATCTGGGGAGGATGGGGAGCGTGGGAGGGGAGGTGCTTGGCTCCCTGTGGGGTGGGGGGGCACCCCTCAGGCTGTCCCGCACCCAGGGAGGCCGAGGGCCTTGGAGATCACTGGGGAGGCAGAGAGATGGCCGCATTTCCTTGCAACATTTGGCTAAATGGAGGGTCCGCCTCCTTTCTTTCTTTTTCTCCCAGTGTGCCTTCCCTTCTTCACTCCATGCCACCCCATCCCGACCTACCTCACCTTGGCTCCCTCCCCTTATCATTATCGAGGGCAAAATGTATCAAAGCAGCTGCTTTAAGCTTTCTGTTTCACTCCTTAACTCACTTGAGTTTTCCTTTTTATCAGATTTTTTGTGTGTTTTTTGTGGCTGGCTTTTTACAGCACAAGCAAGGCACAGCTTAGAAATGACTCCTGAAACCAAATTAAATGTCTTAAAATTGTTCTTTAAGATAAAGGGCTCTTAGAAGAGACCTTTGCTAATGATTCCATTGTAAGAAACAGCGAGGTGACCAGAGAACAAGTACCTGTTAGGGAACAGGCCCTGGGCCCCGGGGTCTGCATTCAGCATCTTGTCCGTGTCTCACTCCCTCGAGGTGGGGTCCGTCATAGCCAGCTGTCAGAGACCAGGGTACCGGGCCAAGCCCCAGAGTTGAAATTTGACGCAGGTCCCTTTGAGCCTGTGTTTGTGCCCATCGTTCGTGATGGGCTCTAAAGACCGTCTAGAAACTAAGGCTGCCACAATTTCACCATGTGCACGGAAGGGTGGAAACCACTGGCATTTCCTATGTCCAGGGCTTTGTAAAGCAGAACCCACATTGTCACAGGACGGGGCCGCTCAGTTTTAGACAAGGAAGCCATCGCACTGACAGTTAAGGGACTCTTGCTTTGGGGGCGTGGCTCTGATCGCTTCGTCCTTGAAATAGCTCAGTGCATCCTTCACCTGCAACCAGAGAAGAAACTGTGGGACTGACTTCCAGCCCTACTGAGGCTGCACACCTTGCTTCTGGAAGCTCTCATGGGATGCTCCTGAAAATAGAATATTCCAGCAGGTTAGACTTAGGGCTCAGGTGTATGAGAGTGAAGGAGAAACTGGATCAATCGTTATTCATGTCCAATGTCAAATATGATATTTGGTAACTTTGTTTGGATCCAGTCCTAATTTTCTTTCCTTTTTCTTTTCTTTCTTTTTTCTTTTCTTTTCTTTTCTTTTCTATTTCTTTTTCTTTTTTTTTCTCTTCTCTCTCTCTCTCTCTTTTTTTTTTTCGTGATTCATGCCAGTTGCATTTTTGCTGGAGGAAGATGGCCTGGCGCTTTCTGGGCTTGCAAAATCACTCTTCTGTTCCCGTGTCCACTTTCCTCCCTGTCTCTGTTGCAGCACACATTTACTAAGCTTGCAAGTCTTGTCCCCTGTCTGACCTCCCACCACTTTCTTCCCTGGCTCCGCTGTCTCTTCGACACAGTTAATCGCAGGAGAGGGGAAGGGAGGTAGGACATTTTCAAGCATGCAAGCCAATGTCATGCACTGGGGACTCCCTCGGAGTCTGGCGGCTGGATTTCTGCGGCGGTCGCAGTGTTGGCTTTGTGTCCACCTGCTGCACTTTGATCACTTTGTTTCATGTCCTCACGCGGTGAATCTTCCTATGTCTTGGCAACCTGGGCATTTCCAGTCTGGGTCTGTGCGGGAGGGGTACACATGCGCCTTGGCTTCTGCTAAGTCAGGGACTGTAGCGTTCCTGTCTTCATGTGAGTTCTGCTCCTCGTCTCATGTGCTCTCCAGATGGGAATGCGTGTCTGAGCCCAGCCACTGTGTGCCCTTGCCTGGACCTCCTACCCACTCGTCTGTCCTTTAAGGCAGGTGTCCCGCCCTCCAGAGAAGACTGATGCCACACTTGTATCCGCCCAGTGGAATGAACTCCCCCAGGCCCCCCAGGCCCTCGGAAGACAGATGGAATCAAGACGTGGGTGTCTTTACTGCGAGCCACATCTAAGCAAAACTCCAGTGGGCACAGTGTCTTGTCCACTTTCTGGACCATTCCTTTGCTTTATCCCAGGCATCCAGTCCATTCAGCTTTCTGCCAAAGGTCAGGGGAGACACCTGATGGTGGGCCTACTCACTTGCATTGCACTTCCCCTTCCTGGGGTCCTTTCACCCAGGAGAGTGGCCCTGAGAAAGGCCAGTGCTGACACCCTGGGAAGCGACCCGTGGAGGAATTTTGGCTTTGCGTTGCAGTTGTGGAAAGCAGAGATTTCGTGGCTACAGAGACTCTTCTGCCATTCGAAGAAATACGGGCTGGGAAGGTTACTCCAAAGAGGGACGGACTAAAGCCAGTCTCCAGCTCTGTGCTCAGTGGCCCGAGTGAGCTCGGGCACATTTCTTTACTTCCCTGAGCCTCGGTCTCTACATTTCAGACCGAGATGGAAGAATGTCATGTTTCTTTCAACATTCCTGGCCTCCTGGCTTTTCCATCAACAGTTAACAATATCTTCTCTCTTCCCACCATCCCACCTCCCGCCCTCCAGGCCTGGCTTCCTGCAGGAACTGTTTTGGTCCATCTGCACCCCTCTCAGTCACTCCCTATAGGGTCTGGGCCACCCTAGGAGACCCCTGGCCCTGCCCGGGCCCAGAGACATCTCAAGGGCTCAGACACCTCTCCTCCTCACCTGTTCCTCCAGGGATCTCGACCTTTTGCTCCCTCCTTTCCTGCTGCCCATAGCACCTGCCTGTCTCCCCGCCCCTGGGGCCAGAACTCACTCTGTTACCTTCTCAATCTGCACATTGAACTCTTTGCCTCTTTATAATCTCATTCACTCTTATGGGCTTAACCTGCCCTCTCAATCAATGGCTGTTGGCATACTGGGGAGTCCTTGGAAAAATCTGATCCAAGCTGGGAACCCTCCCTTCAGAAAAAGGCATCATATTTTGCATCATTTTCAGGGGATTCGTGGACTCCTAAGAAGGCCATATAATAATGTTAGCAATGACGTCAATGGTAACAGTAACCATAAGCCAACGCTAACTTCCCAAAGGCAATACAACAACAATGGTGGCAGTAATTGTAACTAGCTCGTCCCCACGGGCGTGGGAGCACACAGTGAAGAGAGAGGCAGGGCTGTTCCACAGACCCTTGGCTCACATGGGCCCCGTCTCCATACGGCTGATGAGAATTCTTCCCAGGGTCCTTAAACATTGTTGGTTAATACGCCAAGTTTCCATGGCTGTTGAAATTTTCCTCCCCGTCTCCGTGAATATTTTCAGGCATATTTCAAGGAAGGCCAGGGGGATCGGGCACAACTTGCTAGCTGCCATTTGAACCTGAAGACCCCTCATGCCTGCCTTTCTGCTTTTGCTCTGATGACAATTCAGAAAGAGTTACCGTAATTGACTGCCCCACCCCAACACCATGTTACAAATAAGACAGGGGACTCAGGGACTATTATAATGAGGATTTGCCAAAAACAGACCTCAGGGACCTGGGTGGTAGCAGTTCATCTGGGATGTGATCCCAGGAAAGACGGGGAAGAGAGGACTCCGTAGAGTGTGTGTTAACAGGGGTTACCACTCGAGTGGCTGGGAGCAAGGCTGAACTGTTCGAAATGCAAATCTCATCCCCCTCTTCCCCACCAGACCTACTAAATCAGACTGTCTGAATGGTGCCCAGGAATCTGGGTTCTAACAAGGGTTAAACTCTGAGAACTGCTGGCCTAGAACACACTCCGGCAAGGCTCCCCAGGGGGCCAGGAAGCTGGGTAGCGAGCCAGCAGCGTCCCTCCCTCCCCTCCCAGCACATTGGGCCTGCTCTGTGCCAGTACCAGGCAGAGCCCAAGGCCAGAGACGGTCTCCAGCAAAGAGACACAGTGCAGATGGGGTGGGGAGGGCAGGCAGCAGCCAATGTGGGTGGCCTTGGGAACACTGGTAGGGCACTGATGTGTCCACCTCAGAGCTCCTCGTCTATGGCAGCTTCCATGTTTGGGTCCCTCCTTAAATTCAAAGTTTGGATCCATGCACCTGGATGCACCATCAACAGACCCCAAACCATAGTCAATGTAGCCATCCCACACTCGTCCATCGCTCCATGACTGCCGCTCAGTCCCGGCCCCTGCATATGCCCCACGAACACCTGTCCTTCCATCAGAACAGCCATCGAGGGCCACCCGCTTCACCTTCTTAATATCTGGTTGGTGCTCCTTGGGTCTCCCTCTTCACCACGACACTTTATTTTGAGACTTGGTCGCTTCCGCATGGATTTCTCAGCCGGTCTCTGTGTTGTCAGTCTGGTCTATCTACCCGTTTCCTACATAACTGTCACTATGGTGTCTCCGAAGCACAGGTCTGGTCAGACAGCTCTTCTGCTGAAATCTCTCCATGGCTCCCATTGTCCAAGGATGAAGGCATTATCCTGACCCACCTGCAGCACCATCAGCGGCACGCACCCCAGACCCAACAATTCCCGAAGGAGTCAGGCTTCTCCACACCGCGGGCCTTCATGTCTACGCCTCCTCTGCCTGGCTTACTCTTCTTGTCATTCCCCACCCTCACTCTCTTCCCTGGCATCGTACATGCCTTGTGCTATGTGTCCTTCCTGGCAGCATTCAGATTCCTCCTAGGATATTCCGAAGAAATCTGGGTAGTCTCCTCTCTTATCATATATCACACTGTAATGCACGTACCTGTCTACCTGTCTGACTTCCACACTGGATTATAAGGTCCCCAAGGGAATGGACCAGATCCCACTAATTTTTCAATTGACAGCACCAAGAACAGTCCATAGCGTGTAGTAAGAACTCAATAATCCATTGAGATGAATGAATAAATAGATGAGCAAATGAAATGTGGTTCAGTAGGTATTCAGCTAAAGTTAGTTCCCTCCTCCTTATATCCCTCTCTAGTCCTGCCATGTTAGGCAAATACATAGTCTATCTTTGTGACGTCAGGTTTGACTATTAGGGCACACTATACTACAGGCTGGTCTATTGTCACTGGCTCTGTCCTGCCCCCCACTT
This sequence comes from Ursus arctos, assembly GCF_023065955.2. Classification (NCBI taxonomy): domain Eukaryota; kingdom Metazoa; phylum Chordata; class Mammalia; order Carnivora; family Ursidae; genus Ursus; species Ursus arctos. The sequence continues at coordinate 37,542,531 of NW_026622863.1, read as the reverse complement.
CCTATCTCAACAGGTCTTCGTGATACAAATTTGCATTTGAATTCTTGCTTCAATTCATTTCAAAGTTTATATTTTTCATCCTTGTTGTACAAAATAGCTATTGTTTGTTATGATTGATTGTCTATTTTTAAATGTTGGCATTTCCCTTTGGCTGTGTCTATTTGCCATGACAGTCCTCTCCCAGGATCATGGAACATGTGAACCAGATGGCCGCCTTTGCTCTGTGACTTCAGGAGAACCATTAAACCATTGTCCTTCTTCTTTAAGGAAGCCATGACATCTAGCTTGATGATGTCTTGAAGAGTAGACAAAGGACGACGTACACAGGCTTCATGTTATAATATATATATTACATGACCAGAGCACCTGGGTAGCTTAGTCCTTTAAGCTTAGTCCCTTTTGGCTCAGGTCACAATCTCAGGGTTGTGAGATCGAGCCCCATGTCAGGCTCTGCACTCAGCGGGGAATCAGCTTGAGATTCTCTCTTTCCCTCTCCCTCTGCCCCTCCTGCCTTTTTGTTCTCTCTCTCCTTCTCTAAAATAAATAAATCTTTTAAAAAATAATATACATGACCAATGGTAAAAAGCTGCAATGCCTCCTCCCAGGTCAGTATTGGCATCTCTTCCCATTCTAAAAAGAAACATCCTTACGAAGATGCATTTAAAGTGATACAGTGAACCCCAAGCTGCCAACTTCCATATTTTCAATGAGTAGTTATGGTTTACATCTGAATTAATGGAAATTATCTATAGAATAGGCCTTTTTTTGTGTCTAAGTGAAAACATAATGAGGGCTTCTGGTTTCAGCTCTAATATGGAGCTGAAGAACTTGGCTGTTATCGCTCTTGTCCTCACAACAACAAAATGTGGACACACCAAAAATCACCAACTTTTCTTGGATGCATTAGAGAAACAAGGTGGCAGGGCAAAGCCACTCTGAAACTAGAGAGACAGGTCCATCCAGAGAGATACAGCAATAGAAGTCTACTAACTTGAGCTGAAGACACTGGAACCATAAACTGGTGGGATCTGTTATAAATGATAACTGGTGAATTGCTGGAGGCTGAATTTGGGCTCATGAAAGAGTGAAAAATTTCGGGGACCAAAGTCTTATGGAGGCCCCTGCAGCTTCTGGACCTTTACCTCCAGGACCCCAACCAGTTCTCACAGTGACAACAGAGGCAGATTTCCTCATAGCTCTCGCAGTGGAAGGGGGAGTGTGCTGATTGAGTAATACTCCCAAAGCCTTCTCCATAACAAAGGCCTACTCTCCAGGGAAATGTTTTGCCAGAGCGTAATTCTGAAATATTATTGCACTCAGAGGAAGGGCATTCGTCCCCACAGGAGGCCCCTCCGGACATGTAAAGGGTGGTTTGGGATGGGAACATAGTCAACAAGAATCAGGGCTTCCAGGAAATTATTTGGGAAGGCTACAACCAGAGGAGGGAGTAGGAGACAGAGGGGGGCAAACTATGCCACCTGAGAAATGCTCATGAAGGTCACAACACTTAAAGAACACTTAAATACTGAGATTGAAACAGAATATTACAGAACAATCTTCTCCCCACAGCCAGTATAACAACAGTGGATTGCAGCTGAGTGAGTTGCCAGACGTGGACTCTATCTGGGGAGGGGTTTATAGGGAAGCCCACAGTCAAGAGGGGAGACAGAAACACAGACATAAAAAATTTGCAGCTGCTGGTACTTATAGTAAGAACAAAAATAAAGAAAGCCCAGGTCCTAGCCGTATTAACATAAATCCACACAGTAAAGGCCTATGTAATTCAATGCCAATTGCCCATTAAACGTTTGATTGTCAATAAAACATTGCAAGGCACCCTAAAGAGCATGGACAAAGAGACAAAACAAGGGTTAGAAACAGACTTAGGAATGACACAGATTTTGGAAACATCAGACAAGGAATTTAAAAGGAGTATGAAGCAAGACCCGGTTATGTTTTCAAATATTTAGCACCACACTTAAATCTCTGTTTCTCTAGTTTTAGAAAATACCATCAGAATCCGTGCCTTGATGTTTACGTTTAAAATAATCAAAGGGAGCATGTGAAAAGAACACCTAATTCAGAAAGCATAAAACAAGCAAAAAAAGGGATCGCTGAGGGAGGAATGAGCAAGTTGGCTGAATGAACAGCCATCCATTCAGTGACCAAGAAATGACAATAAAACAAAAGGATTAACATTCCCTGTGAAGGACAATATTATTATTACTATTTTGGTTCAAAACTTAGAACTACTTAAAAAAATAAATGCTTCAAAGTTGACAAGGAAAAACTAAAGCTATAAAGATGGCGAAGGGAAGCAGCTTTTCCCATTCCGTGCCTCCTCTGAGCATAGACCTACCTGTCCTTCGCTCAGGGGGGTACCCTGACCCCTGTGGGGATCACGCTTACTGTCTGTCCACAGGTAAGACATCCGTGCTTCCTGTGAGCACATAGAAGTCTGCTACTTAGCCTAGAATCGTCCCTCTCCCTACCTGCCCCACAACCTTGCTTCCTCTGTGTCTCCTGTCACTTGGCTGTTTGTGAGCCCATCCAGCACTAACAGGTCTGTGAACAAGCCCTTTCCATCTTTCAAGGAGTATGTTGTCCCCACACCCTCTGAATCATGGCCGACCTCAGCAAAGGAGAGTAGGTGGGCGTAGTTTGTGTGTTGTCAACTTGGTATTGCTACACTTGTATTTCCCAGAACAGCTGGAGTGTGGGAAGGAGGGAGAGGTCATTATCGGAGGGTAAGGCAGGCAGAAGGGCTATCCTCACTCTACTCTTACTCCCTGTCCAGTCTCTCTTCCCACCACACTCTTAAGACCACCACCACTGCTTGGCTGGAACCCACAGCGGCACAATTCCCCCAGAGGGGTCTCTCCATGGGTTCCCCCTGCAGCTCGCTGCAGTTGCTTATGGCTTTCCAGATCTTCCCACAAGCTCTAACTTTTCCAGCAACAAGGATCCTTCAACTTGCCCTTACTCACCCTTCACTTCCCCAGACCCTCTCCTCCCCATAACAGTTCTCATTCTTACCCTGCGAACGCCTGTGGCAGTTCTGTGCTCCTGAGTCCTGACAGACACAGCAGACTTCGAATGGGTTTCCCATGTCAGCTTCACTTTTTCCTATCAAACCCAGCAAGAATGGCCAAGAATCTACAGATCCATCTCCTATTGGAATATGAGAATAAAAGGACAAATGAAATTACCAGTGAAAAAAAATTAGCAGTATCTTAAAAGAATTATAAATTATGACCAAATGAGGGGCGCCTGGGTGGCGCAGTCGTTAAAGCGTCTGCCTTCGGCTCAGGGCGTGATCCTGGCGATCCGGGATCGAGTCCCACATCAGGCTCTTCCGCTGTGAGCCTGCTTCTTCCTCTCCCACTCCCCCTGCTGTGTTCCCTCTCTCGCTGGCTGTCTCTCTGTCACATAAATAAATAAAATCTTTAAAAAAAAAAAAAAAATTATGACCAAATGAGATTTATTCCAGGAATGCAAAATGGTTTAACATGTAAAGATTATATTAACATATTAATATAATTAACCATATTAGTTAATTAACCATCTATGAGTATGGTTAATTATAGCAACATGTTAATGTGATCTTTACATGTTAAACCACGTTGCATTAATTAGATCCATTAATTAATAATTAATTTGCATTAATTATATTAACGTGTTGATATTAATAGATAAAATATTGATATCAATAATATAGTAAATAGTAAAACAATAATATTAGAGGTAAAAATAAATACATAATTGTAAGAGGCAAGATTCTCAGATTATCCCTAATGAATTTGTGTAATCCCTGCTTCCTCACTGTAAGAATTTATATAATCCCTTCCACCTGGGGAACTGGAACATGCTTCTATCCAAGAGAACATGGCAAAGATAAAGCGTTTTGTAGATGCAGTGTTCTTCGTGAGTTGACACTGAATTATTCAAAGGAAGGGCACACTGGGTGGGCCTGGCCTAATCAGGTGAGCCTTTTAAAGTGTCTAGAGCAGTGGCTCTCACCCTCCCCTCAAGTAAGTTTCCTTGTGACCCATGTCTCGGTGGACGGGGCCACGTGGCAAGGACGTGAGCTCCCCAGGAGCTGAGAGCAGTTACTGGCCCAAATCTTGGCTCTACCCTTAGAGCCAGCTCTGTCCCTAAATCTCTCTTACTTTTTGCAGCAGATTACTTTGGAACATGCTTTTCTTGTGTTGATAGCAGAATTCTGCACAAGATGGAACATCCAACCTCGTAGGCCCATCTTTAACCTCTGTTCACATGCAGTCAGCTAACACGCAGTTGGCCAGAGGAAATCACGTTCCTGTGCCCAGTAACGATGGGCAGAGAAATCTGCTCTTCCCCTCTAGGGTGAAACCCCAGGTCTCATGGGAAAGTGTGTGAAAACAGGGAGGGCTGAAGAACAGGGAGGAATGACTCCTTCTACCACAATACCCTAAATGGTATTTACTGGAATTCAACACTAACTACTGATTTTAAGGAGGAAAAATAAAATAGAAATACAGAGACTGTCCTCATCAGGCAAAGATTTTCTATTATTTCATTTTATTTTGAGGGGGGCAGAAGGAGAGGGAGAGAGAGAATTTCAAGCAGACTCCATGCCCAGCGCCAAGCCCGACACGGGGCTTGACAAGAGACTTGATCTCACAACCCTGAAATCATGACCTGAGCCAAAATCAAGAGCTGGTGGCTTAATCGACTGAGCCACCCGTGTGTCCCCAAAGATTTTCTATTTTAAATTAACATTTAACTTTTCTCCAAAAGGTGTAAAACCCTAGGGAGAAAAAAAAATCCCCAATCAGGTTTTATGAACTTTGGTGATGTATGGAGGAATTCTGAGTCTGGGTGTGGGCGCACACTTGCTTTTATCTGGAGGACAGTGCACATCTTTCAGCAGATTTTCAACAGGGCCGTGACCTTCCCCACACTGAAGAAAAATTAAGTAATTAAAAACTACTGCACCAGAGGCTTTCTCATTAACATCAAGAGCAACATCACTAATATTAGCCAGTAAAATAATATATAAGGATAAATAGGAGAAGCTGAGAGAAAAGATAATACCATCATTATGTGTCAATAGCGTGGTTGTTCTGCTCATAAAATCTAAGTTTCTTTATTCTGAAATGCAGGAGCTTTTAAACCTCAGAATGCATTTTACAAACAGTGCATTCTTTGGACATGGCAGTGTTTCTTTGATTTTCCTAAGAATTTACATTTAAAATTTTAATCTGTCTAAAAGTTGATGGCATCTTAAAATCATAAACATACAGTTTGAGAATGATTAAGAAAGTTCAGAAAGGTGGCTAGTTCCAAAAGCAAAATACAGAAATCATTAGCTGTACTGCATGCTGAAAATAACTGCATGGAAGATCCGTGAAAACAGAAATCTATTCTCAGTAGCATTAAAATATATAACTAGGAAAAAATGTCATTAACCAGAAATATGAAAAAACTGATATGAATAAAAATTTAATGACACAAAAGATAAAAGTCTCTAAAATAATAAAATATGTTAAGCTTTGATTAGGAATTATATTAGCTTTGGAATATTGTAAATGTATCAATTCTTCCTATATTCATTCATAGGGTTAATAAAGATCCAATAAAGATCCCAGCAGAGTTTTTTTTAATTACTCATTTATTGATGTGGATGGGGTGTGAGAACTTAAAACATTAATTCTAGTATTAATCTGGGGTAGGAAAAAGTAGTCAGGAACGTTTTCGAAAGAGAGAGTGATGAGGAAGAAATTGTCCTACCAGATATTGAAACAAAATGATTTCAAAGCCTCCCCATAATTGATGTAATTGAGGAGAGGCAGAAAAGGAACACAGGCTTGATAACCCAGAAACTGAACCTGATATGTTACATGAGACCCGTGATTTACCATATTTCCTTGAAGTTACAATGTGGTATTGATCGTAAGACACATATTATTCTATGTACCAATAACAGAGGAAAAAGTCCCAGGATTGAGTCCATCAGGGACACTGTTGTGGCACCAAAGGCTACATTCTTGGTGTAAATGTCCACGAGCAAGACATCCATCCTGCAGAGCAGGACAACAAAGACATGTCTGTGCCTTAACCTTGGCATTGAGTGGAGGGAGGAAAGTAAATCTCCCCTGAGGACTGGAATGAGAGGCAGCGCCACGCAGGGTTGAGGTCCTCCAAATTTCAGAGATGCTAACGTGGAGAAAACACATTTAGAAGCAGGAGTATGACAGCTGAGACTCGATATCCATGGCCAAATTTAAGGATCATTCAATAGAAGGTGATGGAAACACTGCTCAGCAGTGTTTCATTTTTTTTAAAAAAAGATTTTATTTATTTATTTGAGAGAGCACGCGAGAGAGCACAAGCAGGAGGAGCCACAGAGGGAGAGGGAGAAGCAGACTCCCTGCGAGCAGAGAGCCTGACTCAGGGCTCGGTCTCAGGACCCCAAGATCATGACCTGAGCCGAAGGCAGATGCTTAACGACTGAGCCACCCAGGGATCCCCTCAGCAGAGTTTCATTAATTGGGAAATTAAATAAATACCAGCTAGACCAAAGGCAAAAATGAAAACCTAACTTCCTGAAAGGACTAGAAGAAAAACATCAATCTGCAAGCGGGGATTGCCTTCCCAGCCACGGAAGAACAGACATGATGGAGAAGGCTTGGGTCTATTGAACTAAAGCGAAATGTAAAATCTCTATACATCAAAAATGAGCTTGAATAAATTAAAATAAAACTGGGGAAAAATAGTCATAACTTTTATGGCAAAAAAAAAAAAGAAAAAAGGATAGTAACCTTAACACATTCTAACACTTCAATATGTGCAAGAATTTTCTCCTTGGCAATTTTTATACTAGTGAAAAGATTAGAAACAATTAAAAAGGGGGAATGTGAATAAATTATGACTCATCTATACTAGAAAACATGTTTTTGAAGAAAATTTATTGGCACAGGAAAATTCTTTTAAAACGTTAAATGAAATAAAACAGGATATACATTATATCCAATGTAAACAATGTATTTTATATTTCTCTTTCTCTTCCTCACTGCCTGAATACACACAGAAAAATCTGAAAAATATATAGGCTAATAGTGGGTATCTCTGAGTAGTGTCACTATGGCTGATAATTTAGACCGTGGTGTGCAAATTTTCTCAGGGAGTTAGTGTATTCGTTTTCTATGCAGGCTATAGCAAATCACCATAGATCGAGTGGGTGAAGTAACACAAATTTATTATCATACAGTCGTGTAGGCGTCACGGGGCCAAAATCAAGGTCTGGGCAGGAGTGTGTCCCTTCCAGAGGTTCCTCACCTCTGTCTGCTGCTAGTGGCCCCAAGGAGTTCCTTGCCTCTCTTGGCTTCTTCCCCTATCTTCCAAGACAACAACAGAGGGTCAAGTCTGTCTCGCGTAGATCTCCCTCCGACCCAGCCAGAGATGTTCTCCACTTTTAGGGCCCCACGTGGGTAAATTGGATCCACTGGGATAATGGAGGATAATCTCCCCACTGTAAGATAACAGTCTTACTCACATATGCACAGTGCCCTTTGCCAGGCTCGGCAAGCTCGTCACAGTTTCTGAGGGTTAGGGCAAGCGCGTCTCGGGGGTGGGGGGCATGATCCTGTCTACGGCAGTTGGCATAATTTTAAGAAACATACCCATATGCCTTATGTGAGAGGAAGCAAAGAGGCATTTTTTTATCGTCCTCATCATTACCATCATCTGAACATTTATCCCCTTTATCATAATCACTAATTAAGCCTTTGGAAACGAGCTCACTTCAGACCAGGAGTCTGCAAACTATGGCCCACAGGCCAAATGCAGCCCACCGCCTGATCGGCAAATAATGTTTCCTTGAAACCCGCCTACCTCCATTTTTTAGGCATCGTCTATGGCTGTTTCGGATGCTCAATAGCAAAGTTGAATAATTATGGTAGAGACAGCACCGAAAATATTTAGTATCTGATCCTTTGCAAAAAAAAAAAAAAAAAAAAAGGGTTACTGACCCTTGCTTTAGATTTCAAAATCTCAAGTTATAACTGAACATGGGGTCAGAGGACCTATTTTACCTTACAGAGGGGTCTCCAGGGCTATCTGTCCTTCTCACCTTTCCCAGAGAAAACGCTGAGACCCATAGAGGTAAGGGGGCTTCCAGGGACCCCTCCAGGGCCACAGTGGTGTCCTCTTCCAGGCTGTGGCTCTGGGTTGGAGGGACTGTCATTAAACATATATTACAATTTTATTAACAAAATTACACAAGTTATTACGGAGAATTAAAAAAACTGATAAAAAATTTAAAAAGAACGAAAAATGACTCATCATTTCATTTTAGAAATCACAACTGAAAACGATTTGGTTCATATGCACACATATAAACCCACGCACGCCCCGTGGTCCACTACCATTGATACACTCTCAGTGAACCGATTCCATCCTGCTCAGCATTTAGAAATATAAAATACTCACTAATATAAACACACCGAGCGTCCTTGTCATTAAATCATCACCCTTTGCCTGATGGAGGTGGGATTTTTAGTTCGAGAAAGACACGCATGCGCGCGCCTGGGGTACCTGAAGATACAAGGTCCCACATAGAGACCACCTGCGCTCGCTTCCTCTGGCTTCTAGCATGCAGGACAGGCTCAGGGCGCATCTACAACGCTATTTTATTTTAAGTTCACAGGGATTCTGGAAAACTTCACATGCATTTTTAAAAATGAGTAAACTGAGTAAAGTAATTTACCCAAAATCATTCAAGTAGAGAACGGGAGGCTGGGCCCAGAAATACACACAGGAGGCAGAAAGCGTGTGGAGGGTCACTTTAAGGCCTTGATTGTCCTCAGCACCCCCCACCCCCCACCACATCAGACATATTAAAATGTACACACACCCAACATAATTTATTCATAACGTATTGTAAGCGTTCATTTGCAGTTGCTTGGCTGACATAAAGAATGTGACATTGCGGATACATTTAAATATTTATTGACTTCAATTTTGTGGGGTGTGCAGGTGTGGGCCTGTTTGTCCTCAGATCCGTTCCCCACCCCTCGCCCTCTGCTGATGCCCGCAGCCCACTTTCCCAGGTCCCCAGTCTGCTTGACCAATGGGAAGCCTAAGGGGGAGAGGTAGGGGGAGGGGAAGGAGACATGAGCATGTGGTCTCCTTTGCTTGGGCGCTGGTTGTGTTTCCTCTGGGACCACCTCCCACTGGTCCAGCCCGCTGTAGGCCCAGCTGCCACCCAGTGACTCTGCCTCCTGTCCCTGATCACTCGGGGCTCTCCTCTCCTCCCTTTGGCCTGGTGGGGGAGGGGAAGAGGATTCCTGGGATTGCTCATCTCTGGACTGTTTCTCTCCCCTCTGTTGGCTTCTCAGCCTTTCCAACGTCTGTGAAATGAATTCCCCACTTTCTGGTTTCCAGATTGAACCCTGGCAAATATGTAAGGTCTTGTTGTTGTCATTCTGTTTTGATACGGGAGAACCAATGCCCTCAAATAAATACATAATTTTGATAACTTTGCACACTTTGTAGACCCTATGTATATACTTTGCAGGCCCTTACATAGCTGTGCATATTTTATAAGCGTTAGATTATAGGAGTTCTCTCAATGTCTTTCCTGAGGAAGGATGGCAATCGGATGAGCTCAGGGACACTATACCCCTTCCAGACACTCCCCCACACTTCTGCTTATCCATCCACTTACCTATGTACCTAGTCCCATCTACTCAACCATCTATCCACTCCTCTGTCTACCCACTGCACCACCCAATCACCAACTCACTTCATATATTTATTTATCCCTCATCTATCCATCTACCCATCCACCTATCCATCCATCCATTCATCCATCCCATCTACCCTTTCTTCATCTATCCATCCACACTTCATCTATTTATCCATTCATCCATCCTCCCAAACATCCATTCATCCCTCCATCCTTCCAAACACCCATCCATCCATCCATCCATCCTTCCTTCCATCCATCCATCCATCCATCCATCCTTCCTTCCATCCATCCATCTACTCTTTCTTCATCTATATATCCATCCCTCATCTATTTATCTAGTCATCCATCCATCCATTCATCCATCCATCCCTCCCTCCCTCCCTCCCTTCTTTCATTCAATAAACTTGTCTTTCTCATATACCAATCTCCAGATTGGAATCTGGGGTAACAGGATAAATCAGGTACAGTTCCTGCTCTGTAAGGGCTCATAGTCCAGTAGGAGAGATGGCCATATAAGAGTCAATTACTTTAGAAGTGTTCAATAACATAGTAGTAGGTACTCAATAAAATATTTGTTGCATGAATGAGCAAGTATTGTCATGGAAGTGGCAAAGGAATGTCGTGGGTGTTAAGAGGTGGAAGCTACTTCCGTGGCTCAGAAAGGCACGAAGGACACCGAAGAAGAGACAACTTGAGCTGGTGTGGGAATGATTAGGAGTGAACCAGATCTGGAAACGAAGGGGAATAGCAGCTTCCAGAGAAGGAATAGTGTATACCGAAGAAGGACCTGTAAAAGATCGCCATCTTGGTAATGAATAAAAACCTATAGCATTATGCATTATTTCAAATAATGTGCCTCTATTTCTCTGTGCATATTCTGGACTATTTAGCCATTCACTTTCATTCAGATGGTTAGGTTATTCCCAGAAGGTCACCACTAAAAGCGTTAATGAATGCCATTGTGTTTCTCTCCGCACCCTCTCGGCACTGACCCCCTTACAACGAATTCCTGAGGGTATGATCGCTGGGTCGAAGACATGCTTCCTTCACAAAAGCAACCGCAACAACAGTTGATTTCTGATGGCAAACTCTACCCCAGAAAGGAACACCAGTGTTCATTCCCTACAACAGTGCATGAGAGTCTCAGTTTTCCCACATTCCCACTGTTGGGGGTTTTGTCAAACTTTTAACCCTTCCCAATATGAAGGGTGAAAAAAGATGAATCGTTTTCACCTCTGACAGCGCTTTTGATTACTGTTGAGGCAGAACACACTTGATTGTGTATCGACAATTTGTACATTTGTACATTTTATTTTGTCATTTGCCTCTTTGTGTTTACTTCTTAGTTTTTCTACTGAATATTTGAATTCCTACTTTTGGTTTATAAACCTTTTCTCTCTCTCTCTCTCTCTTTTAAATGAGGGGTTCTTAGCTATTTTTCTGTAATATGGGGGGCAACTTTATCTTTTGTACAGTTCATGATTGAGTTTCATTTTTACGTAGTCAGATCATCATATTTCTACTTCATATACAGTTTCTGTTTTTCTTAGAAAGCCTAGAAGGGCTTACTCCACCACTTTATAGATTAGTCAGTGCGGTTTCAAAGGTTTCTGTTGAAACAAGTGAATTCAAGATCCAACTTAATTGCCATATGGCTGGTCAGTTACACCAACACTCTTGTTACATTTTTCCTCCGTGTTTTGTTGCCACCTTTATAACCTACGAAATTCCCCTGTGTACTTAGATAATATCTCTAGACTCTTTCCCATCCGGGATTCAGAAATTTCCGTGTGTGTTGTGCACCTTATTTTGCATTCTGTTAATCCAGCAGTTCGTAGTCATTGGCGCTCATTAAAATCACTAAAGAAACACTTATGAACCGGGAAGCTCGGGTCATATCCTGTCTCAACCAGTGAAATCAGCAACTTTGTATTTTTTTTTTTTTCTTCTTAAACTCCAAGGCGACGCCAAAGCACAGGTAAATGCATTATTTTAACTTGCGACCTCCTGTGTGCCCTGGTGTGACCCTGGGTTAGTTACCGCAGCTGCTTATCACTCTTTCTTGTTTGTTCTGTTATTATTATATGTTTGACTAGTCTTGTAATCACCATAGCTGTTTCTGATGTTTATTCTTGCAAAGAATGTTTACAATTACCAGTTTCCTAAGGGAAAATAAAAATCCTGTTTGGATCGCATGGAGTTTATATATTAAAATTTAACTTCCTGACTTGGGCAGGTTTCCTAAACTCCCTGACTCAGCGTCTCCATCCGTTAACTAGGGATGCCACTGTTCCCCCAAACCTTACATCTGCCCTTGCCCCTGGGCCAGCATGAGACCCAGGGAGCGCCCGACCACGTCTGTGTAGTAAGGTTCTGTCACCCCCCCACCCCATGTGACGTGATTTGGGGCAGGGCGTGTACTCTAGTTTCCTTCATTTCATAGGAGAGAAATTTGCCCTGGAAACAATGCTCCCTCCGTCTCTGAGATCCACACTTGTGGTTGGTGGAGGCTGGAGGGAGAACCTGGAAGTTTGGGAAGCTTCCAAAGGAATCCATAACTTGGAATGCACATTTGTAGAAAGTGCCTTACAAAAGGAATGTGTGTGTGTGTGTGTGTGTGTGTGTGTGTCTGTGTTTGGATAACATCACTACCGCCCTTACCACGGTAGATTTGTGCAAGAGAGAAGTCTCCTCAGATGCGTTCCCAGAACTCTCTTTTGTGTTCTGTTTGCTCCACTGTGCCTGGTAGGTGCGAGTAGGGACCGGGCCGGTTGGACACCCGGTCAGAAGAAACTCAGTTCTGGCTTGTGAAGTTTGGATGAACAGGTGAGAGGCTCCTCCCAGGCCAGGTCCCAGCATCCTCCTCAGCTTCTCCTGACTGCCTTTCTCTCTTCAGCCCCTCAGGCGTGGAGGACGCAGGGGAGGCCTGTGCTCCCTCGATGAGGCCCCCACGCATCTCCTCCCAGCAGACTTCCTGAGCCAGCCACCAGCTGACACTCTCTACTGTGCTGGATTAATGTAGGCCCTGGAGTTTCCAGTAGCTTCCTGAGACCCTGGGACTGGTCTGTCGCACGGATGACCCACTACCGGCTTCCTTGTGGCTTGACCACTGGGCTAGGGAGCCCGAATCACACCCTAAACTCCGGCGGTCCTTGCAGATTGTGTCAAGGAAGGAGGGCAGTCTGGGCTGAGCTGAAAGCAGGTGGCTGCGGAGGCAGGGCTAGAGCTGGGACAGAGCTGGGCAAGGCTGGAGGTGGGGACAAGGAGGAAGGCAGTGGGGATGCCGATGGCGGCAAGGACAGCCATCCAAGGAAGCAGTGGTGAGGTCCGGGCCCGAAAGGACAGCCATGCAGAGACTGAGCTGACCTGGAGCAATACTGTGGAGGCTCAGCCCACGGCCCTGGCCCTGCCCCGGGGTCCTGTTGCCCTGCACCTGGCCCCGCTCTCAGGAGTACTCTGACATGTTAGAACAATGAGGTCAAGGTGAGGTCATGGGTATGTATCTTGGGCTTTGATCATCCACTCCGGAACCAGGTCTTACCTCTTGGCCACATTGCATGCTCCCCTTCTCCTCGGGGCAGCCCTTGTCTGCCTGTGAGCCTGGGGCTTCCTTGCCCTGGGCCCCTCTTATTGCTCTAATCGTATGAACCTGCAAATGTCTGTCTGTCTAGTCTCCGTGTGTGTATTGTGGGGTCACTCTTGGACATTTTCAGGGACCAGGCAGGTGAGCCTCGATGAGCCAGAGAGAAAAATGCTATGCATGTGGAGCTCAGCCACTGCGCGGCTCCAGCCCCGTGAGGAAGGGGAAGCCACGTGGCAAGGACTTCAGAGTCACGACACAGCGACAGTAATAAGGACAGCTAAGAGCACGGGTGTTATATGAAATCTCTCAATTTTTCAATTTTGCCTTATATTTTTTTAAAAAAAATTATTTATTTGAGAGAGTGCGAAAGAGCACAGCAGGGGGAGCCCCAGAGGGAGAAGCAGGCTCCCCCCTGAGCAGGGAGCCTGATGCGGGGCTCAATTCCAGGACCCCAGGATCATGACCTGGGCCTCAGGCCGAAGCTTAACTGACTGAGCCACCCAGGTGTCCCTGGTTTTGTTTTTCTAAAGTGTGTGTGGACAGACACAGACACACATCCATTTACATGTATACAGTGGTATGTACACACACACACACACACACACACACACACACACACACACAAGACTTTCACAGCAGGACGCAGCTCTGCTCCAGAGGGAGCCCTCAATGTCCTACAGACCCTCCAGCCTCAGGGCCCCTCACACCCCGGGGGTAAGCAGTGCTCAGAGGCGGGGCCTGGACCCTGGCCTTTCCCCAGTGTGTCCGAAGAGCTGCTGTCTTTACTTCCAGTGGCAGGGGAGCGGGCCCATGTCGATGGCACCGGGCATCCTTCCTGGCATGCCTTCCCCGCCGGGCCAAACCTCACCGGTCCTTGGGGCACTGCCCTGGTCTCTCTCTGGGTCATTGTCTTTCCTTTACACCTCACACTCCTGTCCACTCCGAAGGGAGTGACTTTGCCTTCTCTACGTGAGCGAGAACTGCTCTCCTCTGTCCTTTTTCCACAAACAGATGTTACACAGAGAAAAGGTGTCATGACTCACCCAGTTGGGAGCACGGCAAGACTCAGTCCTTCACGTGCTTCTCTGCGAGGTGAGGTCACGGTGGCAAGGCCCTCTGCCCTCCCCTGGCGCCGGCTGGGCCCTGGTCCTGAGTGTGCAGGAACTCCCTACCCATCCCCACCCCGCCGGGCCTGGGCACACGCAGCCTGGTGCTGAGCACGGGCTGCTAGCAGGTCCCAGCAGTAGCCTCGTCGGCAGAAGTGCCCACAGGGGCCGTCTTGCCCAAAGATACCTGGGCACTTTTTCCCAGACGGGGCAGGGGTGGGTGGTAGGGGCGTCTCCTGCAGGTGCCTGACATGAAGCCATACAGGCTTGGCCCCTCCCCTGGAAATGGCATGTCTCTGGGGACCACACATCCTCCCAGAGTTTCCCGTGCACTCGCGCAAGGCCAGGCGTCAGCCCAAACCAGATCTTTACTCGGTCCCTTCCCCTGCCCTGCTCTGCATCCCTCCACGGCTCCTGGTTTTGTCTGAGAGCACTCCTTCTGCAAGGGACTAGCACCAGAATCCCCACCTCAGGCTCTGCTTCCGGGAACCTGACCTGAGGCAACAAGGGGAGTTAATGGTTCCCTCCTTCTTTGACTTTTCTATGTCCTGGTTCAGGACTTGGACTTGAATCCTCACAAAACCTTACTACTCATATCCCCCAGTGCACCCAGGACTACTCCCCAGGGATGTCATGAGGAAAGGGGCACGTCCTTTCTTCTGGCTGAACATGGGGCCCTAGTCTGGGCAGACAGACGGTGAGCAGACGGGACTGGAGGCTGAACACCCAAGCAGAGAAGCCCTGTTCATGTATCTGACCCTAGATGTCCCCCATCCCTGGCTTTGGGCTTTGAGGAAACGGCTTTAGGGTAAAGCTCAGGGAATCCCACCTGGCACGGAAGAGAGATAGCATCTGGAGCTTGTTATACAGGAGTTGGCACAAGCTGGGCCCCTCTCCAGGCTCAGAAGGTTTATGGGAAATTCCTGATGTAGGGATGTTATGGAAGTTACGTCCCCAGATGAGCCACCATGTTTCCCACACAGGAAGCACAGGCTGCTGTGTTGTCGCAGATTCAAGCACTGATGCTTTTGGCCTTGCTGAGGATCCTGATGAGCAGAATGGGGGCTGTCCAACCCGTGCCACTGGGGGACTTCCACGACAGTGAACGAGTCTTCCTCATTTGCTTCCAGATTTAACTATGAAATCATCTCCTTGCAGGCTCCAAGAGCTGGCCGAGACAATTTTACTCTCCACCGTTGACTTGATAACCCTCTTCTATTTTGTGGTCACTTGCTGACATCTCCGAACAACACAAAACACTTGACCTAGTGACTAGGCAAATGCCAGACCAAGAGGAAATACCCACATGTACATGCATCATTTTTGAAAGCATCCCTTTGCCTTTTCATTGAGAAGAGGCAGGTCACCTTGGCCAAGGGCATTCCAGAATCTCTCCAGAAGAATGGACTGCTTTTTTTTTATGGGCATGTTTCTTTGGCTCTTTTGATTTGCATATTTGAAAACAACTGAAAAAGCAATTAATTCAAACCTAAATAACTTCCATGCTCAGAATTATGTTTACGGTCTTCCAGCAGACAAATTTATGGGGACGCCTGGGGACCAGGCCTCTGACACAGAATAAGCATCAATCTCTCCTGGAGACCGGTCGCGGGTTTACTTCTCAAACTTGTGCAGAATGAGGGAGAGACTCTAGAGTGGTAAAGACCGACTGATAATCACACACTTTAACGCATTTAAATCATGTTGCAGGAGGCGGCAACCTTGGCTTTTCTTAGAGTTCTAAGTAGGACCGTTCCCAGAAGATGGTCCTCCTTCAGAGAAAATAAGACACTGAGTTGGTTACAATCCCAAGGAGGATTTCTGCACTGGAAGGAATTTTTTTAATACAATTTACACAGAAGGGGCTGGCTGCCAATGTGATAATTGAGAAACACCTGGTGAAAATGTCTCTCTATTAATTGACAATGGCTTTCTGCTCCCCAATCCCCCTCCTTTGGAAAGAAAAAAAAAGTATGAAAGAAAAAAAAAAAAAGAGCAAAAAGAGAAGAAAAAAAAAAAAAAAGGAGCAACCAAGAGAGCTTGTGATGAAATATATTACCCTCAAGGCTATCAGGAAATAAGGTAGGAGCTGGATGGGGGAACGTGGCTGTGTTGGAGCGGGAAGAGTGGTTCTGAGGACAGATGTGTCCCCCCAACGGCCACCCCCAAGAAAGATTTCTCTTAGGAAAGCGGAAAAAGCAAGGGAATCCCAGAATCACCATTTTTAAAGTCGAGTCTCTGAATTTGTGATCCTCTTTCTGGGCAAACGTGAGATTTCAGAAAAGTGGTGGTTCCTCCTTGGAAAGGGAAATGATTCAGCTTCTCGAATTCCCAAGTCTACTGCAGTTAGCCATCCACCTGTCCTGGGAGGTTGGCCACATCCCAGCATCTGCCCGGACTCTGCAGTCACAACTGCTAGGAAAGCAAGTTTACCCAGAGCACGTCCCCGGTGACCATCTGGGTGTGTTATGCCCCGCGCGGGCCAGCATATGATGGAAGACCTATGTTGTTGACGTTGTAGTCAAGGTGTGCCTGTGCAATCAGCATGCACAGGAGATAACTAAACACAGTGTGAACTTGAGTCTTCAAAAGAAAGCTCTTGGAGGGCCAGATTCATGGCTGTCTTTATTGCTCCAGTAGCTAGCTTAACGTCATGTATACAGTTGATGCTGAAAACGTATTTAGGTGAGGGAGATGAATGGAAAATAATTAATTTTCTCCTTCAACGTATTTTGGATTTTTATTGTTGTTTGTTTGCTTGTTTATATAATTCTGGTTACAACCCTAGAGCTGAGACAATGGAATCTGACATGACCTGGGAAATTCACATCCTCTGGTTCTCATTTTCCTCAAATGCAATGTAAGTGAAGAAATACTACTGGTTTGGATGGAGACGTTCGGAAGCTCGGTGGTTTCTCGGAGATGCCTCACCTCACCGGCAGAAGAATGCATGTGCCTGCCCCCCTTACTTAACGAGCTCAACTATCTCTGATGATGGTGATGGTGATGGTGATGGTGATGGTGATGGTGATGTTTGTGGTCTCAGGACAGCCCTGGATTTCACATTCATGTGTTACTCACTTCCCCATACTTTTTAAAATTTTATTTTAATTATTATTATTGTTATTTTGGTTGTAACATCTGGATGACAATTAGTCAAGAAAGGCCTCAGCGAGCTAGACAATGGTGTGGATGGAATGAGGCCACCCTGCGAAGCCAGTCCCCAACTCCAGAAAGATGAATGGCAGACACAAAGGTCGTTGGTTGCCCCTTAGCAAAGATGGAAGACTGGAGACAAAACAGTAGCTTCTTCGCCTTTTCCATCCCAGCTAAGATTTTCCCTTCTCTCTCCTGCCATGTTTCTCCTGCTGTTTCTGATGCTCAGCCCTCTACTATGGCCTCTGCCCAACCTCTTCTCCTCACTCTTCAGCTTTATTTCTGAATTCTCATTTTTCATCCATGATTTAACCTTCTTTTCACTCTTTTTGGCCCCTGTTCCTGAAAATAAACTCTTCATTACTTATTGAAAAATCTTTTTTCCCCTTCTCATTCTTATTATTGTAATCATATATACTGAGTATAATGTGTATACAATAAAATTCACCAATTCCCAGTGTACAGTCTAAAAATTTTTGACAAATGTATATGGTTTATAGCTATGACCACCATCAAGATATAGACTATTTCCATCATTCTAGGAGTTTCCTCAGACTTCTTTATGGTAAATCTCCTCCCCACCATGGTCCCAAAAAACAAACACTTTCATTAATTTTGTTTGGTTTTGTTTTCTGGAATTAACTACAACATAAAAATAGTTCTATGATATGAAGTTTTGTGTTTACTTTATTTCACTTAGCACAGTCATTTGAGATTCTTCCTTATTACTGGGTAGTTAATTCCTTTTTTATCACCGAATCATATTCCCTTGTATGGATAGTCTACAATTTGCTTTTTCTTTTCTTTTCTTTTTTTTTTTTTTAAAGATTTTATTTATTTATTTGACAGAGAGAGAGACAGCCAGCGAGAGAGGGAACACAAGCAGGGGGAGTGGGAGAGGAAGAAGCAGGCTCCTAGCGGAGGAGCCTGATGTGGGGCTCGATCCCCCAACGCCGGGATCATGCCCTGAGCCTAAGGCAGACGCTTAACCGCTGTGCCACCCAGGCGCCCCTACAATTTGCTTTTTCACCAGTGGTTGGACATTTGGATTGTTTCCAGTCTGGAGCTATTATGAATAAAATTGCTATGAACATGCATGAGAAAGTGTTTGTATACACATTTACTTTAATTTATCCAGCGTAAATACCTAGAAGAAGAATTTCTCAGTTATATGGTAATTATGTGTTTAGCTTTATAAGAAACTGACAAACTGTTTTCTCAAAGTGTCTCTACCATTTTGCATTGTCAACAGCACTATATGAGAGTTCCAGTAATCACATCTTGGTCAGCACTTGGTATTTTCAGGCTTTCTTATGTTTAGCCATTCTTATAGGCATGTAGTTATATCACATTGTGATTTCAGATGACATTTCTCCAGAGAGCAGAATGGTAGTTGCCAGGGGCTGGTTTTGGGGGAGATGGAGACATGCCAGACGGGGTACAAACTTTCAGTTATAAGATAAGTAAGTTCCGAAGATCAAATGTACAGAGAAGAGAGAAGAGAGACAGATGACTGGGTTAAGAAGCTGTGGTCCATATATACAATGGAATATTACTCAGCTATCAGAAAGAACGAGTTCTCAACATTTGCAGCAACATGGAAGGCACTGGAGGAGATAATGCTAAGTGAAATAAGTCAAGCAGAGAAAGACAATTATCATATGGTTTCTCTCATCTATGGAACATAAGAACTGGGAAGATCAGTAGGGGAAGAAAAGGATAAAGAAAGGGGGGTAATCAGAAGGGGGAGTGAAGCATGAGAGACTATGGACTCTGAGAAACAAACTGAGGGCTTCAGAGGGGAGGGGGGTGGGGGAATGGGATAGACTGATGATGGGTAGTAAGGAGGGCACGTATTGCATGGTGCACTGGGTGTTATACGCAACTAATGAATCATCAAACTTTACATCAAAAAAATAAAAAATAAATAAATAAATAAAAAGAAAAAGAAAGTAATTTTAAAAAAAAGAGCACACTTATCATGATGAACACCGAGTAACGTGTAGAATTGTTCACTATGTCGTGCACCTAACACTAATAAAACACTGTACATTAATTACACTATATTTCAATTTTTAAAAATTGTAATAAATTAATTAAAGGTATCAGTAGATTAACTTAAAAAAAGAATGGGGCATAAAAAATATTTAAAGAGAGAATGGTCAAGATTAAAAAAAAAATAGCAATGAACACCAAACCAAAGATCCAGGGAACACAGAGCTCCCAAGTCAAGACAGATCACTGTGAAACCACAGAAAACCAAAGAAAAACAAAAGGAAAATCTTGGAAGCAGCAGGAAGGAAAGGACTCTTTTCCCAGAACGACAGAAAAGAAGTCTGCTAGAGCAGCATTCTTGCCAGAAACTACCGAGCTGGAAGACAACCGAGTGGCGTCTTTAGAACCATTAACTCGCAATTCTATATCCAGATAAGATAACTTGCACAAATGAGGGTGAAAGACAGGCTTTTAGGCAAATAAACATACAACAATCTTGGGAGAACCCACTGTGGACCCACTAGAGATACAAGAAGCACTAAGTCTCTGAAGGCGGAAAGAGTATGACATCAGACAGGAACTTGGATTGACATAAAGAAATGAAGATCTCTAGAAATAGCAAAAATAAAGTGAATATAAAAATGTCTCCTTTCCTTATTTTTTTTTTAAGATTTTATTTATTTATTTGACAGAGAGAGAGACAGTGAGAGAGAGAACACAAGCAGGGGGAGTGGGAGAGGGAGAAGCAGGCTTCCCCCTGAGCAGGGAGCCTGAGGTGGGGCTCAATCCCAGGACACTGGGGTCATGGCCTGAGCCAAAGGCAGATGCTTAAGGACTGAGTCGTCCAGGCGCCCCTCTTTTCCTTATTTTTTTAAAAAATTTTTTATTATATTATGTTAGTCACCATACAGTACATCCCCGGTTTCCGATGTAAAGTTCGATGATTCATTAGTTGCGTATAACACCCAGTGCACCATGCAATACGTGCCCTCATACCCATTTTAATCACTCTAAATATACCTGGCCAAGCTGGGAGACTTAGGAAGAAGAAAGCGTGTGACAGCAGTAGTTCAGGGAGAGTGACAAAGCACTGTGAGGGTTCCAGGGTAAATTTCTTTATACCTGAAGCAGTATACAAATTATTTGAACGTGATAAATTAAAGATACATATTGAAACCACAGGGCAGCCACTAAAAGTTTTTTCAGAATATGTATAACTAATACAGCCAATAGTGGAGATAAAATAGAATATAGAAAATACTCAATCTAAAAGTAGACCTGATGAGGAAAAAGGAATACAATAGCAGATGAAATTAAAAAAAAAAAAAGAACACAACAAGCAAAACGATACATTTAAATCCAATCATAATTGCATTAAATATAATTGATCTAATGCCTCAATTAAAAAGCAAAAGAGATTGTCAGATTAGATAAAAAGTCAAACTGACAATACGCTGTCTACAAGAAAGCCGTTTTAAAATGGACACCTCTCTGTGAGAAGTGTCTTTTTTTTTTTAAAGATTTTATTTATTTATTCGACAGAGATAGAGACAGCCAGCGAGAGAGGGAACACAAGCAGGGGGAGTGGGAGAGGAAGAAGCAGGCTCATAGCGGAGGAGCCTGATGTGGGGCTCGATCCCATAACGCCGGGATCACGCCCTGAGCCGAAGGCAGACGCCCAGCTGCTGTGCCACCCAGGCGCCCCAAGAGAGCCGTTTTAAATATAACGATACACAGAGGTTCAAAAAAACAAAAAAAAGATGGGGAAAAAAAGATTCAACATGCCTACATTAACCTTAAAAAAGAGTGGTTTTATTAATATCAGACAAAGTAGATTTCAAAACAAGGAGTATTCTCAGTCAGGAAGAAGTACATTACAAAATAATAAAGGAGGAAATTCACCAGGAAGGCATAACCATTCTATATGTGTCTGTACATAACAGTAGAGCATGAAGATTGAGAATGGAGAATTCAAAAATATACCTGCACATACATAGTAAATTGGTTTTTGACAAAGGTGCTAAACTAATTCAATGGGGGAAAGGATAGTATTTTCAAAAATGATAGTTTTTTTTTTCAGCAAAAGATATTAGAACAATTGGGAATTTTTTCCCCAAGAATATGGAGAAAAATTTTATTTTAAACCCTCTGTGTTTTCCTCACACCACACACTCAAAATCGATGGTGAACCTAAATGTAAGAGAAAAACTCAGTGACCTAAAATTAGGTAAAGATTTATTAGATAGGATGCAAATATCATAAGATATAAAAGAAAAGTGGATAAATCAGACTTAATCAAATGACCATATTTTGCTTTTCAAAAGACAAGGTTAAGAATGGAGGGGGGGAGAGATGGTGAGTGAAAAAGACAAATTCCTAATGAGATTGTGATTCCAATATCTAGACTCGAATCTATACCCAAGACTTTCATGGAGGTTAGGAATTCCAACCAATAATAGAAGATGTGTGTGTGTGTGTGTGTGTGTGAGAGAGAGAGAGAGAGAGAGAGAGAGAGATAAAATACGTCTGCGTGAGGTACCATCAGGTGTACGGATAACACATCTTTTTTTCTTTAAGTTTGGCTTGAATTAAACCACAATATTGAGAACTATAAAAGAAATTAAACAGGATGGAGAGTTTTTTTTTTTTAATATTTTATTTATTTATGTGACAGAGATAGAGACAGCCAGCGAGAGAGGGAACACAAGCAGGGGGAGTGGGAGAGGAAGAAGCAGGCTCATAGCAGAAGAGCCTGATGTGGGTCTCGATCCCATAACGCCGGGATCACACCCTGAGCTGAAGGCAGACGCTTAACTGCTGTGCCACCCAGGCGCCCCAGGATGGAGAGTTTTTAAGGAAAAAGAATGTAAAAAAATAAAAAAGCAAGCCTACACGGAGAGAAAATATTTAGAAAACATATTTATATCCGGAATATACAAAGAAGTCTTACTGTTGAGTAATAAAGAAACAATATATATATTTTTTTTAAAAAGGAAAAAAAAATGGTTTGAACAGACACTTTGCCGAAGAAGATATACAAGTAGTAAGGAGGCATGTGACAAGATACTAACCTAACTCATTGCTAGGAGAAAGCAATTTAAAATCACAAAAAGTGGGGCGCCTGGGTGGCTCAGTCGGTTAAGCGTCTGCCTTTGGCTCAGGTCATGATCCCAGGGTCCTGGGATCGAGTCCTAAATAGGGATCCTTGCTCAGTGGGGAGCCTGCTTCTCTTTCTCCCTCTCCCTCTGCCTGCCGCTCCCCCTGCTTGTGCTCTCTCTCTCTCTCTCTCGCTCTCTCTCTCTCTGTCTCTCTCTGTCAAACAAATAAATAAAATCTTAAAAAAAATAAAATCACAAAAAGATATTACTATATACTCCCTAGAATAGCTAAAATTAAAAAGCCTAAAAGTACTGTGTGTTGCCAACGATGTGGAGAAACTGTAACCATCAGCTACTGTTAGTGGGGATGCAAAGAGGTACATTCGTGTTGGAAACAAGTTTGTCATTTCTTAAAATGTTAAACATGACCTGTTACTAAGCCTGCCATTCCCCTTCTGTGTTTTTACAAGACACACAAAAACATACGTCTACGCAAAGTCCTGTAAGTATGTATATATATGTTTATAGCACTTTATTCATAATACCCCTAAATGGGAAACAACCAAAATGCCTATCAAGGAATGAACAAATTGTGCTTTACCCCTCCAGTGGAATGCTACTCGGTAATGAAAAGGGACGAACCACTGATACAGGCTACGTTATGGGTAAATTTCAAAACCATTATGCTAAGTGAAAGAAGCCAGATGTAAAAAGACCACATTCTGTATGATTTTATTTATATAATGTTTTAAAGAAACAAAACTATAGGTACAGAGAACCGATGAGTGCTTGTCATGGACTGGGGTAGGGGAGGAAGAGATCGGTTACAAAAGGCAGGAAGAAACTTGGGGATTAATAAAATGTTCTCTATCTTGATTACACAGTGATTATGCAACTGGGTCTGTGTATGTGATGTATTGCCATGAACTGTATCCTTAACAGTGAGGACTTTTATAGAATGTGAATTACCATACCTGAATAAACAGTGATAGGAAAATATATGTAAATAGAAAAGCATGCCAATTTCAACAAGAGTTTAAACAGCTGTGATCAATATTTTAAAATGTGATGCAAAAATGACCATGTCAAAACATTCTCTAAAGCAGAGAGGTGCCTGCCATATATGCCGTAGTACGTGGTAGATGTTAGACGTTTCTTCAATGAATAAATGAATGAATCTTCATCACGGTATAAAACAGGAACCAACAATATAAAAACATGTAAAACTGGTTCCATATCATAGTACCCACTGTGAGGCATCTGTAGATAGAGGTGAGGACTTACCTTACTCCAGGTGAACCACTGGAGAGGCATTTGGCAGAACAGTCTAGGCTCCACATAGTCCTTGTCATTGTCCTTCGTGTTGCCAATAAAAGAATCAGCTTTTGGATTCACTGATAAAGTGTGCTTTTTTTTTTTTATATTGCCTCTCTTTTCTTTAATTTTTTTACTCTTTTTTTTAACTTTCTTGGATTTTATTTTCCTGTTATTTACTTCCTTGTTTATGTCTATCTTTGTTTTAATTTAAGATCTTTTTGATATGTCTTTCAAGAATGTATTTACGACTCTAATTTTTTTTCTGAGTGCTACTTTCATCATAGCCCACCTACTTTCAAGTGGACTGTATTTACCGTTGTTCGTTTAAAATTTGTTCATGATTTGAGATTTTGTCCTTTAAATCAAGAATTATTCAAACGGGGGCACCTGGGTGGCACAGCAGTTAAGCGTCTGCCTTCAGCTCAGGGCGTGATCCCGGTGTTATGGGATCGAGCCCCACATCTGGCTCCTCCGCTATGAGCCTGCTTCTTCCTCTCCCACTCCCCCTGCTTGTGTTCCCTCTCTCGCTGGCTGTCTCTCTCTCTGTCAAATAAATAAATAAAATCTTAAAAAAAAAAAGAATTATTCAAACGAATTTTTCCAAGTTGCTCATCGCTCGTTCTCCAACCTGCACCTTATGCACTTGTTTTCACTTGATATTAATTTCTTACTCAATTTCATTATAGTGAGAAAAGAAGGGCCTGAATTATTTCGGCTTCTTCATGACTTATATTAATTTTTTTGGTTTAATACATAACACGACCCCATAAATCTTCCAAGGGTGTTAGAAAGTTTGGGGACACGCATGTGTGACTAAGCCTTGCTCGTGTTGATCACACTTTCCAGATTTTGCATATTTCAGTTGACTTGATCTGTACTTTCTCAGAGTTGTGTTAAAGTCCCCCTCTATAATCATGGTTTTGCCCATTTCTCTATTTGTGTTGATATCAATATTGCTGTATCCGGGGTGTATATATGGGTGTGTGCGTGTGTGTTTTGTTGGTGGTGGTTAGCTCTCTTATCTGGATTTGCTTGCTTATTTTGTAAACCCCTACTGTATGCACTTTTTCCATGTCTTATTTTTAGCCTTTCCCTTTCATTTTGTTTGGCTGTATCTCTGAGGACAGCTACCTATTAGATCTTATTGGATTATTAAATCTGGGAACCCTGTTTTCTGGTAGGTCAGCTGGATCCTTCAAGAAGCAAACGCAGAGATTAGACATGCACCCCATTTCCTATTGAGGGACTGCAGGTAGAGAATAGAGGGTCAAAAGCAAGAGGAGGCGGGGAGGGACTATAATAGTAAAACAGGTCTGATCCCTGTGCCAGCAGAGAGGAAGGAAGAAGGACTGGGGAGGGAAAGTCTCAGAAAGTTCCAGCCTGGCAATGTGAGACCTGGAGCTAAAGTTGCCTGTTCCAGGGATCCCATGTGCTGTAAAAATGGCCTGAGTGTGTAGCCCTAGGGAGCTGTGCAGGGCAGGCATGGCCTTGGAGGGAACATGGTAGTGGAGGCCACAGATGGGACTGTCAGCCACTATGTGTCCCATCACAGGAGATCTGAGTGAGCCCCTTAGCCCAGGAGGCCATCACTGTTATTTAAATACTTAGTAATGCTTGTCACCTTATTTTATGTTTTCTATTTATTATGCTTTTTTGTTTGTATTTTTTGTTTCATTTTATTGGATTACGTTTTCCTTGTTCAGTTTCATCACAAAAGAGATTTACAAGTTAGACATTTATATTATTCATCTGTCTAAATATTTTTGATGAAAAACATTGTCAGAGCAACACATGCCCATGGCTGAAGAATCGAATAGTTCAGAAGACCTTACTGTTTGTTCTAAGTGAGAGCTCCAGCCCCTGCACTCCCAAACCCCAGACCAGCTTTCCAGAAGGAAAGCCTTTATCTCCATAAATCTTACTGCCATATCTGTAATGGCAATTCACCATTTCTCATTTATTCAATGTAGATGTTCTCCACGGACTTCTCGCTATGTTCAAATGGGGTTTTTGCTCAATTATATCACATCTTATATTTCCATACTTTTCTTCCCAATGCACTTTTGTCACTCTCAGCAATTTCTCTGTTGTTCTTCTCTGAGTTTGTAGCAAACATGAATGTAATACTTACTCTTTGCCAGGCACTATTCTGAGTGTTTTAGACAGATTAACTCATGGAAGGTGGGTACTACTAATACCCCTATTTTACGGATGGGACACTTGAGGGATAGAAGTCATGTAATGTGTCCAAGCTTACACAGCTTAGAAGGTGGCAGTGCTGGGACTCAAACCTAGAGAGTCAGGATTCAAAGTCCAGGCTCTTAACTACTATATCATACTCCCTCTCTGTATTTTTTATTCTGTCAATTATAGCTTCACTATTTGAATTAAATCTCTTGAATTCTAACTTTGTAAAATAGTACTCTGAATCTCCCTGTTGTCACCTCCCCACCGCTTTCAAATGTACTTTTATTTTGCCAAGATTCATAACACTTACCTTTTGCACTTCCATCCAATAAAATCTGGATCTTCTGTAATTCATCAATGGGGTAATTCTACAAGTCAAAAGCTAATGAATAGCCCTCATTTCATTGTGATTATACAAACTCAGCTCACAGCAGAACCAGGTAAAATAGTAGGACTCATTTCTTTCAGCAGGAGACCAACACCAGGACCACAGAGCCACTTAAAGAAGAATGTGCCCGGAGTCGTTTAAATTCATTCTCAAAAAACGAACTTCACCATTGTCTTTAGCATATCCCACAGTTTTTCCAATGTCTCAATCACTCTCCATAATCTTCCTATTGTCCTTTTTTTTCCTGCAGCCATCCTTCCACCTTGATCTGGACAGGTTGCTCCCTGGGCTTCGGTGCTTGTACAAATTCTGCAATAGGACGTCGTTATTTCTCATTTTGGATCCACAGTTTTCTGGATCCCACGTCTTTCTCTTTCCTGATTCATGGTTTATGCTATTTTGCTAGAGTTGTCGAAAAAGTATATATGAGGTAAGTTTCAGACTTTCTATAGTCTGAAAATATCTTTTTTAAAATTTTTTTTTATTATATTATGTTAGTCACCATACAGTACATCCCCGGTTTCTGATGTAAAGCTCGATGATGCATTAGTTGCGTATAACACCCAGTGCACCATGCAATACGTGCCCTCCTTACTACCCATCACCAGTCTATCCCATTTCCCCACTCCCCTCCCCTCTGAAGCCCTCGGTTTGTGTCTCAGAGTCCGTAGTCTCCCATGCTTCACTCCCCCTTCTGATTACCCCCCTTTCTTTATCCCTTTCTTCCCCTACCGATCTTCCTAGTTCTTATGTTCCATAGATGAGAGAAATCATATGATAATTGTCTTTCTCTGCTTGACTTATTTCACTTAGCATTATCTCCTCCAGTGCCGTCCATGTTGCAGCAAATGTTGAGAATTCGTTCTTTCTGATAGCTGAGTAATATTCCATTGTATATATGGACCACAGCTTCTTAATCCAGTCATCTGTTGAAGGGCATCGCGGTTCCTTCCACGATTTAGCTATTGTGGATAATGCTGCTATGAAATATCTTAACTCTTCCCTCTCATTGGATTCATAGTTTTCTGGGCGATAGGCTTCGAGTTTGGAGATTTTTCATTCTGGGAAATTTGTTATTATGTTTTAATATAATTTCATTTCCTCTGTTTTCTCCATTCTCTGTTTCTAGAATTTTTTAGCTTCAGGCTGAATCCATTATGCCTTTCTTTCCTTTTCATTTTTTTTTTTAATTTGTGGAATTAAAGTTGAGTAAAATTGACTTTTTGATTAACATTTCTAAAAAAATTAACACATGTATAGATTCATGTAACCACCACCACAATACACACGCCGAAGGGTTCTGTCATACAAAACCTTGTTCTTTCTGCAGTCAGATCTATCCTCCGTCTGCGTCCGTACCTACCACAGAGCTCTCCTTCATCATTCTAGTTCTGACTTTTGGAGAATGTGACTTAAATGGACTCATAGAGTATTGTCACCTTTTGCCACTGGCTTCTTTCATTCAGCATAACGTCTTCGAAAGCCATCTAAGTTTTTACATGAATTAATAGTGTATTTCTTTTTATTGCCAAATAGTATTCCCCTATACAGATGTACCAGGATTTGTTTGTCCATTTACAAGTTGAGTAACATTTAGTTTGGCAATTATGAATAAAGTTGGTGTGACCATCTATTAACAAGTTTTTGTATGAATTAAAGCTGCTCATTTTTCAATGGTAAATATTTAGCCATGGAATTGACAGGTCATAGTTGAAGTATGAACTATATACTTTTATTATATACAGTCTATTCATTCTATATAGTCTAAATATATAAAATAAACTGCTGAGTGTTTTCCAGAGTGGCTGTATCCTTCTGGAGATCAACCAATAATGTACAGAAATTTAACTTACTTCTCATCTTCATCAATCCTTGGTGCTTATCTGACCTATTCTTTTTTTTTTAAGATTTTATTTATTTATTTGACAGAGAGAGAGAGAGCCAGAGAGAGAGGGAACACAGGCAGGGGGAGTGGGAGAGGAAGAAGCAGGCTTATAGCGGAGGAGCCCGATGTGGGGCTCGATCCCATAACGCCAGGATCACGCCCTGAGCCGAAGGCAGACGCTTAACCGCTGTGCCACCCAGGCGCCCCTTATCTGACCTATTCTAATAGATGTATAGTGCTATCTGATTGTGGCCACTTCCCTCATGGCCGATGATGCTGAACAACTTTTTGTGTGTTTATTACTATCCATATGTTATCTTCAGTGAAATTCATTTTCAAGATTTTTGCCCATTTTAAAAACTGAGTTGTTTCTTTTCTTATTGTCCAATTTTTAGAGTTATTTATATATTCTCAATATAAATAACATATTGGGTATGTGATTTTGAAAATATTTTCTCCCACTCTGTCACTTACCTTTTCCTTTGCTTAGTAATATCTTTCTTAGAGTAAAAGTTTTAATTTCAATGACATGTGATTTATCAGCATTTTAAATGGATCATGCATAGGTTTCATGTCTAGGAACTCTTTGCCTAACCCGGGGTTATTAAGTATTTCTTCTTTCTTTCTTTCTTTTTTTTTTTTAAGATTTATTTATTGGAGCACCTGGGTGGCTCAGTCGGTTAAGCATCTGACTCTTGGTTTTGGCTCAGGTCATGATCTCAACAGTTGTGGGATTAAGCCCTACGTTGGGCTCTGCTCTCAGTGTGGAGTTGGCTTCAGGTTCTCTCTCTCTCTCTCTCTTTCAAACAAATAAATAATCTTAAAAATTTATAATAAAGATTTATTTATTTATTTGAGAGAGAGAGAGAGAGTGAACAGGGGGAGGGAGGGGCAAAAGGACAGGGAGAGACTCTCCAGCAGACTCTAGGCTGAGCATGGAGACCAACGTGGGGCTCAATCTCACGACCCTGAGATCACGACCTGAGCCAAAACCAAGAGTCAGACGCTTAACTGACTGCACAACCCAAGAACCCCTGAAAACTTTCTTCTATGTTGTTTGAACAATTTTCACATAAACAATGTCAAATGCCAACGTCTTCATTAGTCCCTCCCCATGGAACAGTTGGTTGGTTGCATATAGATTTTTAGATTCGAATTTCTTTTCCTCCAGAACCTGTGGACCTTGTTTCTGCAGTACTGCGGACGGTTTAGAATGTCTGGTGAGCAGGGAATTCTAGTGACTCCAGTTCCCTTCATCCTCTACTCTCCAATCCAAGCTACCAGCCCCTCCTAAATCACAGGGCTGCTGGGGCCTACAAGAGTTGACTTGGTGGAATGAGTCTTTAGAATTTAATGGACTTGGCAGGGAGCACAGGTGCTGAACAAATGACCAAACAGCAGAAGTTCAGGAAAAGGACAAGAGTGTAATGTGACCTGGGCAGAGCCGGTTTACGGACATTCTTGAAAGACAGCTAGTAAGCTCGATGGGTAAACTGGGATTTCTCGGATCCTGATGCCAGTGATGTGGGGACATCAAAAGGCAAGGGGTCTCTCCAGCTTCCCTAGGGGCAGGTGACTTTTGCATATACTCGCCAGGCTCTTGGGACCAGGGACTCCCACATCTTTTACCATCCATACGACCTCCACTGTTTAGAGTGCTCCAACCATTCTAGCTGAGTCAAGTCTATAAACCCAGAAAGAATACTAATGTTCCAGTGACAAGAGCCCAGAAACTTAATGAGGGACGTTACACAGTACCATCAGTATGCAAACCCAGTACGAGAGGCTGCTAGAGGAGGCTGCTGAGTATCTCGATACAAAAACTAATATGAGATTTGAGAAAATTAATATTCATGATAAAATACTGTGGGGGATTAAGTAAAAAAAGTAAATAAATTAAAGAAGAGATGTATCACTATTAAGATTGAATTAATGCTGCCACAATCACGAGCAAAAGATATCTGAAAGAATAGAGGAAACAAAGTAGAGAGATGATCAAATTGATGGAAAAGATAAGAAGATCAAGGGTAAGTCTTGGAGATCTAATACGTGAATAACAGAAATTATGGGGGGAAGCAGATACACAAGAGACGATCATTAAACTTGAAATAGAATCAATGCATACATTCCACAAATGGAAATAAGTCTCCAGATTTGGTCTTAAAAATTTTTAAATAAGTTGGGATAAATTGCCAAGAAAACACCTATACACACAAACACATATCTAGACCCACTTGGTAATATTCTTGAATCTTACAGAAAAATGAAAATTGTACAAGGTTCCAAGCAGAAAGCGCAAGTTAGTGACATCGATTTTTCGTCTGCAATACTGGAAACTAGAGGACAGTAGAATTGGGACTACATGAGTAAGGAAAGGTCTATAACCTAGAGTCTCTATACCCCATGAAATATCATAAATCTGATAGTGTGAGAGTAATGTATTCGAGAACGTAGAAAGTATCCCATCTGAGGAGAATGCTTGTGAAATGACTCTACTGAAAGAAGAAACATGAGGGAAGATAAAAGAAAGAAGAAAGAGCAGTGAGCAATGAATACGGCTAATATAGGAAATATTAAATATGTAGCATATACATGCATATATATGACAAGTTTAATTCTATTTATAGAAGCTCACAAATAGGGGGAATTCTAATAAGCAAAACATTTCAATAAAATCTATAGGTAAGAGGGATAGAGAAGACTGGGGAAAAGAGAAAACCAAAGATCGTATGAGAAGCAAGAAGAAAGCATGGGAAGATTGAGGAAGTAAAATTAGTCTATAGCTCTCATCGTATTAAGGAATTCTAAGATGGGGAAAATTAGGGCTTGATGGGGAAATAATTGGTAATTTACTTTCAAATAATGGTAGGGTGTTATATGTAGAAATTAAAGAGCAGGGGAAAGGAAATTAGCCATGAATGTAAAGGAGAAGTACAATAAAACTTCCTAATGGCAGAGGCAAAGTAGAATGAATGGCAACACGTTCAAAACAGCAAAACGAGGAAAAGGAAACGGAGGACACCACGATGGGCCACAAGCAAAGAGCAACAAAATCCACAAAGGAACTGAAACCAAGCGTGTCACTGGCAGCCGTGATTGGAAGGGACCGAACTCCAGTGGTTGCTGGGGTGCCTGGTGGGGGTACGCAACTCTCAGTGCTAACAGACAAAATCCACCTGCACTCTGGTTGCCAAATTATACTTAAAGGAATAACATCTAAACAATAGGCGTACTGTTTATGGTTTTGAAAAGCCACTATGTTTAAAGTGTCGTTCTCCCCCCACCCCATTTGATCTTGTGGAATTCGACAAGGTGAGTTGAAACTGTATGGAGAACAAGAGTGTCGAGCGAGGCCAGACACTGTAAAGGAAGACATGGTGAGAAGACTGGACCTGTTTACCGATCTGTGGTCAGTATCACACTGGCTTAATAAAAAATCTTTGATATCCGGAAGATCAACACAATAAATTGAAAATATCCACAAACAGAGGTATTGCTATAGAGCATTCGGGAAAAGCGTCTAGGTATGTAAATGATTCTGGAACAATATGTATTCATATGAAAGCAAGAATTGGAATTAACTCCCGACCTCGCACTACCCACAAAAATCAGCTATAGGTGGTTGAGAGCTAAAGGTAAAGAGCAAAACTAGAAAACTCCCAGAAAATAATATGGCGGCATTCGTTCATGACCTTTGGTATAGGAAACGTTTTCTTAAATAGAATCCTTTATACTCATGACAAACTATACTGATGACAAAGGATAGAGATGGATAAATGTTACCACTCCAAAATTAGGAAATCAAACCTGTCACATAGAACTTAGAAGAGAAGACTGAGTGGGAGGCCATGTTTGCACAAGATCAAATGATTTCCGCCCAGAATATGTGAAGAAATCTTTCAAATAAATACATGAAAGAGAGCCTTATAGAAAAACGAAGAGAACATCTGAACAGAAACTTTATAGAGAAATCAGCCTTCCTCTGATGCTTCCATGAGCCCGTACCAAAGCCAGTACCGGGAGGTTCCCCTTATTGGAGGATTCAGCTGCTGGGTGCTCAGGGTGCGGGTGTGTGGGGGGGTGGGGGCGGACATGGGGAACCAACCTCCCAGCACGTGCTGCGATCGTGTGAACTCTGGCTCCGAAGTCAGTTCCGTGGGGTTCGCCCCAGACCGCCCAGCCTGGACTTTGGAGTTTCTCTGGATTTTTAGCTTCAGCGTAATCGTGGGCCGCCTGAGATTTTCGGCTACAGTTGCATTGACTCTTGTCACTCCAGCCCCATCTGGTTTCTGTCTTCTAGGAATTCCCCACATGTTCTGGTCTGCTAAGGCACATTTTCTTCTTTTACTGTACCGATATGTACTTATTCCTGTTAATTTTTTAAAAATTTTTGTTATTTATATCTTAAAGGAGTTTGGGCAGAGTGGTTTGTTCTTATGGCTCTTATCTTAATTTATTCATGCAATAGCATTCATGGGACACGTGAGCATTTGTCATACTCGGATTCTTTTTTTTTCTGCTAGGGTCATTTTCATAATTTTGTTCGTATTTTAATGACTTTTTAAAAAAGGTGTGTTTATGCACTATCATAAGGAAACACAATAGGCTTTGGGGTTAAAATGATGCATATACACTTTCATTTATCTTATATATTAAATTATACTTATTTTAATCGTTTCTGAGGCTTATCTATGGAAGAACATCTCTCGAGATCTTTCGCAAGTATTTTTTTAAGGTATAATGGTCAGAATCAGGTTGGAGGTTATCTTCAAAACAATAAATATTGTTGTTTTCCTGGTGACCACAGGGAAGAGAGGGGATCTTGTTCATTGGATCTTGAAGAAGAGATGGGAGAAAAGGAGAGGACAGCTTAGGAATGTGCTGGGCTGAAGAGAAGGCTGCAGGCAGAAGAGGTCATGACAGGGGACCTACATCTACCTTCTCTCCACTCGAGAAAGGGGACTGGTTCATCTCATGTGAGTGGAAGGGCTGGGCGTTCGGTGATCTGTACGTATCTATTAGTTTGGATTAATGTGTTAGGGGAACTGCCTTTGTGGGTTTTCTGCAACTGACCTCTCCTGAGACATAGGTCATAATTCTCCATGCATCTGGCTGGGCAAGGAATCCCAAATTCTAAACTTGCAGGGAGAATATCTGAATGCTGATTTTGGCTCTAGATGCAAGCTTTTCTCTCTAGTAATTTAACTGATACCTATTTACCTCACTGATTCTCTCTTGATTTCCAATTTGCAGGCGGGAAGAGTACGACTGAGCTCTCTCTGCAAACTCCAAGTGTGCCCTAAAATACATCATGCCCGTGAACTTGCACAGCTGTGATGCCTGAAATGCACTTCGAAGTTGTTTCCGGCTCCAATCAGTGACCGCCTTCCATTATCACCAAAATGGTCATAAAATCCTATTGCCTACCAATGCCTTGAGCCAGAAATCACTAAGAAAATAAGTGAGGAGAAAAGAAATGCCTGTGGGAAGTGGCGGGAAAAGCAGCAGCAGGGGTACCTGGGATGGTGGTGGGACAGGCAGCGGAAGGGTGTAACTCACTCCAGCCATGCTCCGAGCACGACGCGGGCATCTGGGCATCTTTGCTCATTCTCAAGAGCCACAACAAGTCCCAGGGAAGGCACTGGACTTCTCGCAGCCAATTGGGTTCCTTTAAAAAATATTTCTTTTTTTCAAGGAAAGATGACTCTACAGTCAAGGGGCTTCGGGTATTTAGACAGCATCATTAAATAAAACGAAACAAAGCTGCCATCAAAAATATTCATGGGAGTGTCATAATCCGCGGGAAAGAGTGAAACAGTAAATAAATGGCA
Source organism: Ursus arctos (assembly GCF_023065955.2). Taxonomy (NCBI): domain Eukaryota; kingdom Metazoa; phylum Chordata; class Mammalia; order Carnivora; family Ursidae; genus Ursus; species Ursus arctos. The sequence goes on along the minus strand of NW_026622863.1, from coordinate 37,508,252 downwards.
ATAAAACGACCAAATGAATGAGTGAATGAATGTCATGCGTAGAACTGTCAATGAGGAAACACACCAAAAGGATGAAGGTGGTCTTCAGTGTTTCCCAACGACGAGGGGACTCTAGACGTCATTTGGAAATGTGGACAGCACGGGGAGAGGGGTTGCTTGGCAGAATTACTGGCTTTGAATGTGCAGGGGCCAGAGATTCAAACACCCTGTAATGCATACAGCAGTCTCCAACAAGGCAGCTGTGTCTCACAAATGCTGCTGACCTTCTGGGTGAAAAACACATTGGGATGTTTTGTTTTGTTTTGTTTTCCTCTACTTTTCCTTATTTTCCAACTTATTGTCAGGAGTCTATTCCCTTTATGAACAAACAATAAAATGCAGCTATTCTCTCATTTGAAAATGTGAAATGAAATGATAGAATATAGACAAAGCAAAGATAAAAAGAATCACTTATAGTCTCACGGTCAAGACATAAGCCCTCTTCCCGTCTGGGATAATATCACTGTCGAATTTGTGACAGATGGATTGCTGTGATAGATGGATAGATGGCCCAGGCTTCACTCCCTTCTCTCTCCTGTCCCCATGCACTCTGCCCTGTGACTTTGGTGTTCCTGTCGTAAAAGTCCGAATGAATTTCTGCACTCCATGTGACTTGCTTTGGCCCAAGCTCGAGGCAGAAGTGGTGGTACTGAAATTCTGAGTTTCCACCTCAAGAAGTCTCGTATCCTCTGCCTTGTACTCTTTCTGCTGTGCCTTCGCCATGAGCAGGGGCCCAGGCTAGTCTGCTGGAGGAGGGGAGGCATGTGGAACAGAGCCAAGTCACCCCGGGACCCCTGTCCCACAAGGCCGAAGGGGTGCTTTGTAAGGGGGAAGAGGAAGAAAGGGTAGATGGTGACCGTTCACAGAAGCCCTACCAAAAGGAGGCTTCTGGGAAATGGGCTTCTGGGTCAGGAAGAAGACTGCTAGCATGGAGTCAGCTTCTTCTCAAGCTTCTTGGGTTTATCTAGACCCTCGCTCATTGCCTGCAGTGTGGGGGAGGAGGGGCGTGTAACCTCCGTCTTCACGGAGCCAGCAGCCTCCATGCTCTGCCTATATCCGAGGATCTGAACCCACATGGAGAACAGGGCTGCTGTCATCACTGCAGAATTTCCAGGGTGCCTGCCATATGTTTGACCCTGTAGATTGGTGTGTTATTACATCACTTGCCAACAAACGAGGAAAAGACGTCTTTAGGAAGAGCCCCTTTTCCTGATCTGCCCCTCAGTGGTACGTGGACAGGCAGCAGGCACAGAGGTACAGAGTTTGAACCCAACTGTGCTGTTTGCTCTGTAAGCACAGAGGCAGCAGCCGGGCAGGAGAAATGGGTGGTCTGGGGACATCAGCTTCGGTCCAGATTCATCAAAGAACCACTGGCCTTGGAGTAGCCAAGGCATCTGTGGGGGTCCGCTATGGTAGCCACGAGCTATAAATGGATATTAGCAATTGAGTGTAAAAATTAAATAAAATAAGGACCCAACTCTCGAGTCGCCCTGGCCACGTGTCACGCACTCAATAGCCACCTGGATCAAGCCACATTATCCTGCCCAGTGCCTATATAGAGCGCCTCCGTTACGGCGGAACATTCTCCCGGACAGTGTTGTTGTCCATAAATGACCAGGCAAGACTCCCTCTCCTGTCCGGAGGCAGGGAGGTGAACCTGAAACATCCCTGCCACTGTCATTCCTAAAAGAGCAAACTCAAGGGAACTCCCTTTCCTGTGCTGTGCTCCACTCGGAAACAGAGACACTGGGAAACTGGTCCCACACTTGAGAGCCTTTGACAGCATTATTTTACCCATGTGCTCCATTGAGCTCTACTATTATTCCGTGTCACCCACCGAAACCCAGAGCTCACCATTCGGAAACATTAGACGCGAGCAAGCCCCAGATGCCTGCGCAGGGCTCCTGTGAAATCCAGTCTTAGTACATTGAGTTTAATCCAAATGCATTTCGAAAACAGTGGTTTCGATTGTTGTAAACTACAGAACACATGGAGAATCCCTGGAGAAACAGATGTTAGATCTTCCGATAGCAGTAAAACATCCAAAAAAAAAAAATCTTGTAAATATGAACAAACTTGACTAATAGAGTATTTGGCAGTTAAAGAGATAGGAATGCACGGGGGGTGTCATTCGGCTTTATAAAATAGTGGCATGAGTGTCATTAAAAAAGAAATATTCTTTGAAATGTCTGTTATTTAGTTTTAAAATGAAAAATATTGAATAGTTAAACTTTATTAAGTGTAAAATTGGTTTTCAGAGTGCTTTGGAATGTTAGCTACCAGGAAGCAAAACTTGAGAAGTCATTGAAAGCAGCTGCTCTTTAAAAAGGGAAAAAAAAAAAATTCAAAAGGCTAATTTTTAGGACCAGGTCCAAGGTGGAGTCCGTGGGTCCTTTAAGAGGCTGTTATTGGTGAGGGCGTTATATTCCGGGGAGCCCCGCAGCTGTGGGCAGACCCAAGCTGGGCCCCAAGGATCTCTGTCTTATAAGGAGGTCAAGCCGGATTTGGGGAGGTCGGGGGCCAAAACTATCGGCCTGGCCAGCCCCCTTCCAGATCTCTCTCCCTGCGTCCACCCCCTGCTTTTTTAAGTGTACAGAAATCTGTTCCTAGAAATTAAGGAGGAAGAGGAACGCACGTGATGAAGTGGTGGGGACAGCAAAGGTTTCCGGAGACCCAAGGGTTTCCAAGGTAGGGAAGGGAGAATTGGTCTCGTTCCCTAAGTTTTCTGTATCTTGTGTGTGTGTGTGTGTGTGTGTGTGTGTGTGTGTACTTTTGCAAATGTAAGGACATTGGGAGACATGGAGTATAATGCAGACTGGCAGGACTTGGCATTCATTTCCGCTGGATTCGAGGGGAAGTGTATCTACAACAGGGTTCCTGACTTACACCCAGACCCGCGAAACCGATGCGATGGCTGTAACTCATGTCACTCCGCATCCACCTGTGTTCCTTTGCACGCGGCTGCACCTGGTAAACCCAGGACCAACTCGTGGGACAGAGCGCCAAGGTCTTCAAAACCCCTTTTCCCTTCCTCACCCACAGTGATGGGTTCGGACTCCGGGGCCATCCTGAACACTTTCCAGTGTGAGGTTCCCTTGGCTGGTGCTGGGTTATCTCTAAGCCCCGGGTCTCCAGGGGATGGGGTTATGTCTCATGCTTTGCCTCCAGCACCCAGCACACTCCCTCCTGCAGTCGATTCCATCTGAATACATGAATGAATGAACGAATGAATGAATGAACGAACGAACGAACGAATGAAATGTCATTACAGGTATATTTCCCCAGACTGAGAAGCCCAGATATGGGAGCTATTGTTCAATCCACTTGGAGGATTTCCTTACGATTCTCTGCAGTATTTCTGGTCAGTCCTGCAAACTCCTTTTTGTAAATGGTTCTACTCGAGGTGTTGCCAAACTGAAGGTACGCTCAAGTGACTGACTATAGGCTTCGCTTTGTCATCTGGCACCAACACAGCACCCGTACCCGTGGTGTAAACTTCCGTGGAGTGACGCCGGCCCCGCCTGGCGGATGTTAGGACAAAGCCGATTCTCAGCAGCCTTTCCCAACCAATGTACATTTGTCAAAGCATTGTTATTGATCACCCGCCATATGCCAAGAGTGTGCTGCCTTCCACTCGCTCATCCCGATAGAGGCTGAATTTTCCAAAATCCAGAGAGCCTGGATTCCCAAAGAAAAGCTGGCTATCTTTTTTCTGGGACACAAAATAAATGGCCTATCCATTTATTATTTAGCTACTTTCCCATTTTAATGAATAGTTATAGTAATGATTACTGGATTTCTATATTAAAGAAAAACGAGTCAGCACTTTATACTGTAAATACTGAATTGTGCCATTATCAACACATGTGCCGGTTTTCCGTAAATACAGAAATTTGATATTTGTCTCTAAAACTATTCACTGAATAGGAAGAAGATAAATAATGGATGGTAATGCCACTTGTTCATTAAAATTCTGCAAAAGCGAAGCATACACCCGTTATTGCTTTCATGAATGTGGCTACTGTGTTCCACATTTACTCCTAATTAGCTGTGAACTTGATCCAGGCTACCCACAGCCCAGAGCAAAGGGACTTTCCTGTTCTCTGTGCCTGGCTCTGGGCAGAAGAGGCTGGAGTCCAGGAGCAGTGGTCACTTGAATGCGGGCGGGGCTGCGCTGATGGAGGGCTGCGTGCTCATCTCTTGCTGGCAGAGGCATGGCCCCTGGCCGGTGCCCCCTGCGCTCCACCGCCCACCCACCAGCTTCCAGCCTGTTCACCTGGGCAGGTGTTGGGATTTGCCTCAAGAGTGAGGCTGGTAGACAGCCCCGCCAAGACCTCCTCTGGCCCACTCTGGAGGCCGCCGAAAGATGGTTCCAGTGTGGCCTTTGCTTCCCTCCTGGGGGTGTTCTTGAGCTTGGGAAGCGTGCTAGGGAAAGGAGGCCCGGAGAGCTGGGGGGTGGTAGCCCCTGGACCAATGAGTGATGGGAGCTTGTGGATACACCCCAGCTGTTGACCTCTCAATGGGACCACCCAAGGGATACTCTCCAGGGTAGACCAGGAGCCCCGACGTTACTGGGCCTTCGTTGCCCAAGCCCTGACCTCTTCATTGACAAACTCTTTTTGGATTTCCTTCCTTCTCTGTTCTTCTTCTGCCCACACTGGGGTCACTCCCATCTCTACCACTTGTCTCTCCCCCAAAGCCTTGTCGAAGTGTCTGTTTAAGGGTGGCCCCAAACCAAGTCACCTGCACCTTGACCGACACTGGTGGTGACAGGAAACTCTGGGGTCGCTCTCTGCCCACGCTGCTCCACCAAGGAAAGTATTTTGTCCTGCGTGCACCCCTGGGAGTGGAAGTCCTGCCAGCCCTGTCCTCTGCTCCGTCCTCGGGGTCCCACACGTCGTGCCTGACACTGGGGAGGCCCCACCCATGATCACGGGCCCCACGGGCAGTGACGCTGTGATCTCTCGCAGCCCGCACATGGTGGGTACCCCAGGGCACTCCAAGGGCTGACATCCATTAATCAGGACAGGCAGCAAGGCCTCTGGGGCCTTTTCTGCTGACGGTGACGATTAAAACGAAAAGCAGACGGAGGAAGTCTGTCCTAGTTCATGACATTCTCCCCGAAACTGCTTCTCACATTTTGGTAGTGCGCCCAATTAAAGGGGCATTTCTAGAAACGCTTGCTGACAAAGACACTGTTCTAGAGTCAGCAACCCTGACCTGGGGTTCCGAAGCCAGCTTTGGACCTTCGTCTACCTGCCCCAACTCTGGTTACACACCTAGCCCTCCTTCCCTTTCCTCCCCTCCTCCCTTCCCCCTCCTCCTTCTCTCTTCTCTTCCTTCCTCCCCCCTCTTTCTACCTTCCCTCCCTTCTCCCTTCCTTTTCTTTCTCCCTTCCCTCCTCCCTCTGTCTTCTCTCCCTCCCTCTTCCCTTTCTCCTCCCTCCCTCCTTTCCTTCTTCCTTCCTCCTTTCTCTCCTTCCCTCCCTCTGTCCTTTCTCCCTCTCTCTTCCCTTTCTCTTCCCCCCTCCCACCTTCCTCCTATTGTCCTCCTCCCCTCCCTCTCTCCCTCCCTCCCTTGCCTTCCTCTTACTCTATTTCCTTTTCTTCTTTCTTTCTCTGGTGCATTCTCCTGTTGTTAGGACCTCTGTCTTCCTTCCCTCTTTCTATACCAGAAACTTGGGTTACCAGGTGTCCCTGGATCATCTGGGGCTCTGAAGCCTGTCATGGAACAAATCCCACCTTAACACTAGTAAAGAGGGGATCTCCCCAGAGTGTGTGCCGCATCTCTTGTGTGACACCAAATGACTATTTCTCAGGGGAGAGGAAAGAGGTGGCCAGGGTGTGGCTGGGCCCCTGTGGACAGGTGACCGTAGGGACCCCGGGGACAGGTGTACCTCATAGGGACCCTGGGAGCTGTTCCCGGACCTGCGGGGACCCTCTTCCAGGTAAGGCGAGGGCCTGGAGCCACCCTGCCCCTCCCTCTGGGGCTGTCTTGTCCCTAGGCCCTTCTAGCAAGGTCTAGGCCCCAGCGGTAGCCAGTTGTGGGCAGATTTAATGTGCAGATGAGTGGGGGCCTGGTGGAAGAGCTCGAGAGAAGGGGTGACTTCACTTCAAATTCGCTAAACATCTTAAACCACTTCAGGGGGTTGAGGAAACCCGGGTTGTATTTTGCCAAGCACGTTTCCCCTTCATTTTCATACCCAAGTGTATTCTGAAGGAAATGAAATCCACATGTTTCTGATCATTTATACTTAAATCATCAAAATATTGCCTTTTAGGGGCTTCGTGTGTCAGGAAACCCTTTGAACCTTCTTCACAGCAGTGTTGGCTGCCTGGTGGAAAGACCCGCAGGAAGTGGTGATCTATTGAGGGCAGCGGTGCTGACCCCAGGGTGGGCCCTGGGAGCGCAGGTCGGACCCTCGGGGGCAGGGGGCGCTGGGGCCGGGGATGGGGGGGTGAGCAGGACCAGAGGCCCAGCATCTGGCCCTCATCCCTGGCCCGAGTCCCGGATGCGCTCTGGGACATTGCACACAACCAGTAAACCTAGGGCCTCAGTTTCCTCCTATGTCAACGGGCATCGTTAAGAGAACTATTTGATTAAAGCAACGTCCAGGAGGGGAAGCACAAGGACGAGTAGAAACTTACAAGGCATGTGCACCAAAGACAATGTGTGGACCTTGTTTAGACCCTGATTCGAACAAACTGGAGTTCTCCTGATTGTACTTTATCGGGTGATATGTAGTGTGTGTGCGTGTGGGTGTACTGAATCTTCGATGATGTTATGAAATTGTCATTTCTTTATTTTTAAGTATTTTGGCCTTTTTTTTTTTTTTAAAAAAGATTCCGTTTCTCTTAGAAACACATGCTGAATAATTTTCCAATAACTCGATGATCTGGGAGTTGCTTTACCATATTCGGGGCGGGAAAGCTGAATGTGGGTGGAGGAGAGGTGGGGCAAGAACCCCCCCCACCAAGGGTGAGAGCTGCTGAAGCTCGGAGGGGTGGGTGGGCCATTAGGATGCGCTTCTCCTTACATTTGTGAACGGCTTTCACTTTTTAGGTAAAAAACAAAAAGTGAAATCTATGTTTCCCTGATGGTGGGTTGCCACAAATTAGGAAATATCTTGAACAGACAAATACTGGGACAATATCCCAGTATAACAACCAAGCTTTCTTGGTTGGTCATCAACCCCGATGAAGGCAGACGCATTAATTTAGGTTGGTCCATTTGCACTTTTTGTTGGTTAAAACATGATCTGTTATCAGCACCTTTGAATGGTTCAACCTCCACAGAATAGCTCTGTTCAACCATGGTTACTGAGCTCTGTGGCTCATGGGGCCCTGTGGTAAGTGGGGGAACACAGCACCACCGTCCGGGGAACTCAGGAGCCAGGGCTGAGGGGACAGTGAATCAAGATTCTCAACAGGTGGATGGAGCTGACGCCAGAGGAACTCGAACTGAGAGTGTAACAAAGGAAAGTTATTTTCTGTCTGAAGAAGTTGCCTCGGGACAGTGGTCTAAAACGATGGTTGGATTTCAGCTCAGTGGGGATGAGATCAGGATATTCCCAAGGGGATGACCTTGGGCAAAGGCACCCAAGATGGCAAGTCTAAAGGATATTTGGTGCTCAACAAAGCATGAGTGAACTAATTATTTAATACACAAATGCATCCTAGGATTCTATTTGGAAAGAACTTGAGCAGAACCTTGATCCAATATCAGAACCTGTGTGACCTTGAATGTGTCACTCAACCTCTCCTGCATCTCAGTTTTCTCACCAGAAAGTGGGGAAAAGAAACCTGCCTTGTCGGTTTCTCGTAAGGATCAAATGAAGTGACGTGAACAGACCCCTTGGTACATGGTAGGCATGGGAATGTCAAGCCCCGGCTCAGACCCAATGCTGAAACCTGATCTAGAACATGCGAGGAGTCCAGACCCAGGGTTAAAAAAATATATATATTGTGGGACCAGATTGTATGGAAGCCACACTCTGGGTGTAGAAGAACGTTTTATTTAACTGTTCGATATTAAAACCAGCTTTTTGTAAAAGCACATGGGTGTGTCTTTGGAAATGACCTCCACTCCGTACCTGAAGTGTGATGGACTGCACCCTGACGTGTCTGACCTCCACCAGCCCAGTGGCGGGACGTGGCCCATGCTAGGCCAGCGAGAGTGGCACAGCCACTTGACGAAAGCCACTTGACCTCTTGGGGGTCGGTCTTCAGGACTGTATTTTAGAGACAAGGATTCCTACTTGCCTCTTTTGGAGCTGCCTGCAGACCTACTGAGCAAGCATACAGGCATACCCTGGTCCTATAAAAGCACATCCCAGAGAGGTCACGACACAATGATGGAAACCACTTCTCGTGGCTTCCAGAAGCATGGCGTGGCGAAGGATCCCGAGGCTGAACCTGGGCTCGTCAAGAAGGAAGACTTCTCATCGACGGCGTTATGTGTCCTGGGCTTAGGACAGTGGAGGAGTGGCTCGCCTTTCATAGGCTTGATATCTGTTCTGTGTCTTCTCCCTCCTTTGTGGGCCTTGCAGATGCTTTATTTTCTACGGGAGGCCAAACTCCTTCAGGGAAAGATGTGTTGCTTCCAGGGCTCATGCAACAGGGCCTGAGGTTGGTGAACTGATTTAAATGGGGCATCTCCTAAATGGCCTGTCTCCTGGAAAAGGAAAGACTCATCTCTGTTCGGCAGCAGAGTGTCTCCTTCTGTATGTAATAACTTACCTAATGCTGGGGTTGGTGGGAGGATTATATGAGTTAATAAGCATGCAGTGTTTGGACCGGGGCCCCCCCAGAGTACGAGCTATATAATGGATATCAGCTGCTACCAGGTCTTACTGAGTCTGGGAAGTACTTCCTGTAGCTCGCAGCCTGGGGCTTCTCCTCTAGGGTCCTGCAGAAGCTAAAACGAGAAGCCCCATGTCAGCCTCTACCAAGGTTTTACACGACAGAGTTTATGCCTGAAGCCTGAGAAGCAGAGGCCACTCTAAAGGCTTGGCCAAGAATCCCTACTTTCTCCTCTAAGACAGTCTCAGTAAATCTGCAGGAATTCCTGCCTGCGTGAACTCTATTCCCCCAGCAAAATCAGATACACACTGAGGGAACAACGTAACCCGGATGAGGAACATCTTTACAAATATCCTAGGGTATTTCTATCCTGTACACCTGAAACGCAGCCCAGGCCAAAGTGGCTTTTATTGGACCATTGGTCTATGCAGGTTACATTTTAGATAAGTATGGGAAGAAGGGACTTCTGGAGAACACACTGGCAGGCTGGTTCGGAGAACTTCCAGCCAGACTGTCGGCTCAGTTATCTGATCGCGTGGCCGAGTGAAGAGTAGGGTGCTAGCCAGGTCCAAGGCTAGGCTGAGGGCTGTGCCCCTCCATGAAAGAGAGGCATGGGTGTCCTCTGGGATGGCCATGGATGCCTGCACAGGTGGTCTTTGCACAGCAGTGGATACCAGGCTGTGGGGCTGGATGTGTCTTACACACGAGCACTCTGTGACCCTTGGCAGTTTCTTGTGCACCCCGGGCTCAAGGGAGAGATCATCCCTCCAGGGTCTGGCTGTCTGACCTTTAGCAAAGACCCTCCTCCCAGATGTAGTGGGAATTCTCCTGCTACCCATGGGAAAACAGGTTCAAGGGAGAAAAGGTCTCTCCCAGGCCACATGGATTATGTGGCAAAGTAAAGGGGACTCTGAATCTGCTGACACCAGCAGTCATCGATGTCACTCGTGAAGTGCCCTTGCATGGGACCCTATTCAACATGGTAAAGAGTCTTACAGAAATGCCCTCCCCTTTCTGCTAGCAGACGCTGGTGTCCCCAAACCAGCAAGCTCGCGTGTGTGCACCTCTCCCATATATTGGAGAACATAGCTCTCAGTCTTCTCCTGTTCTTCCCAGACCATGCTGGCTATGTCCACACTGAGCATGGAGCCTTTGGTTCTAACGCCCTCCTGCCAGCTCAGAGTCTTTCCTGCAGGGTTATTTAGACCCTGCCTCCTATGCCAAATGGGCCCCTGGGTTACCATGAGGAGAGAGCTCAAAGTCCGGTCCTGCTAATGGCGGTGCCCAACAGAGAAGCCACAGCCCCATCTGGTCCAACCCATTCATGGTGGGCATCGTCTGGTCTGGCTCATCTGACCTGGTGGGGACACGCTTAAGAGGAGAGGGATGTGACACAGTTCAGACTCCAGATGGGGGATAGGAACCAGACCCCTTCATCCTCATAGGATACAACCAGAGACACATCATTGCTTCCACAGAAAACCTGTCCACTAATGGTCGTCTGAGCCATTCGGCCTCCAGTCCCACAATAAACTCTGCCAGATAAAGAACACTGCTGGGTGTGGGCCCTGGGAGGGTGACACATGGCACTTCCCAGCCTGGTGCACCGTGGCAGTACCTTAGGTTATCATGCCTTTTAGTGTTCATAACAATCCATGGAGGTAGAGTTTCCTGTGCCAGGGGTGGACAGGCTAACTGGGTCTTAGTGGTGCGAAGGCACTTGATGGAAATCTTGCTTTCTGTCCATGGCAGGGTCTAGGATGCTGCTGGGTCTCCTGCCTGAGCTCTTTGGCCTCTGCCATTGGAGTGGAGAGGGACACGAGTGAATGGGGCACGGGGGCGGCAGGGGCACAGGGGTGGGGAAAGAAGAGCATTAGTGGAGGCAGGAAGGCGCAGACGTCCAAACTCTCCTTTACTGATGTCGTGGTCTTTGCCTGGGACACCGTTTCAAGGTCCGAAGGAAGCCAGACTCTTCCCTCATCAAAAATAATACCCTTTTCCAAAAGACAGAGAGAGAGAGCAGAGAGCAGGAGGAAAGAAAAGCGAGAGACAGATCAAGGAGGGCAGAATCCTAAATCTGGGCTTATTTTAGGACATTAGGTCGTATAATTTAAGGCAGACCCAAAGAGTCTGCTCGCTAGACAATGTCTGTCTCATGGCTTCAGCTCAACAATTTTAACATAAACCATAGAGTGCTTAATCTATTTCTCCTTTTCTGTTGTTTTTATCTGGGATGGCAAAGCCCAACCCCAGCCTCTATCTGGGCTTCCACTAAAACTAGCCCCTCTGGGGTTCTGACTCAGTACGCACGGGACAGGGTGCCTGGCAAGGGCTCATAGTCCGAGCACAGGCAGCCCTAAGGGATCTCAGCTCTGGCCTGATTTTTGGAGAAAGAACGGCCCTTTGGGTACATGCTTCTCTTCCTGCTAGTGACATTCACTGGAAAGGGGCTTCCATTGTTTTATTTACTTATTTATTTATTTATTTATTTATTTATTTATTTATTTAAGTATAGTTGATGCACAATTGTTACGTTACTTGCAGGTGCTCGACATAGTGATTCCGACAAGTCTGTGTGTTATGTTGTGCTCACCACCAGGGCAGCCACCCCCTGTCACCCCACAGCGCGGTTACGATAGCCTTGACTCTATTCCTTATGCTGTACCTTCACCCCCCTGGCTGATTCATCCCATCACAGGAAGCTGGTACCTCCCACTCCCCTTCACCCATTTGCCCGTCCCCCACCAGCATTCTAAATGTTTAATGCCTAATGACTTTAAGAACTTTGCTGCAGGCGGCGAAGGGCTCGCAAGGCCAGAAATAGTTACAGAACCATAGAGCAAATCTCCCTCTCCACTCGCACTCCCCAATATTGCAAAACAAAAGGATCGTCAGGGGAGGGCTGAGAGTTTTGTGTCGGATCCGCGTGGCACCACACTGGATGACGCCCAGTTCCAAACTGTCACAGCTGAGTTTACAGGGCCAGATGAGACGGTTATATGCAAATCGTTCTGTTAATTGGAACAGCACATTTCCTTGTACTTCTTTTTGGCCCCTCACTCTTCCCGCTGGATGTTAGGGTCGGCAGTGAGCGCGTGTGTGTGGCCCCGTTGGCCAGGCGCCCCCTCTCTGGTGACTTCCATGTCTCGGGAGTTCGGCCACCGTGTGCAGATTACATAAACAGGTGAGCGGATAAACCACAGGGCTAAACGCTCTCGATGACCGAGCCAGTTTTTAATTCTGTTTTGTATCAAAAGCCATAATTACTGTTGTGGGATATTTCTTATCAATGATTATACAGCTTTTGACAATCACATTGTATGCAATTGTATAAAAGATCATGTGTGTGGGTGTCTGCTTTCCACCTGAGCGACTCGGAAAGAGGACCTGGAGTCGGCTGTTTGCTTCACTCCCGACTGTCAGGGTTGTGGAAATTCCCACTGCCCGGGTGTGGTCCTGAGGACAATGTGAGAATCTCTGAGCTCTGCACTTTGCGAATCCTGAGTGCCGGGGAGTGCTAACGGCAGCAATTTTTTTTTTTTATCAGTTGCACGTCTGAGGTGGCTGTGGTCTATGTGGTGGGAAGTTTGTCAAGGAGAGGCGGTGGCAGGATGAATGTATCCCCCCGCAGAAGCCCACCTTCACCGTCCAGAACAGAGGCTTCCAGGGTCCAGCAAGGCAAGGAACGAGCCCTGGGCCTGGGCCCTGCTGGGGGGCTCCCAAGGCTTGGGCACTGGGTCCCAGATCTCACCTATATCTGGGGAAAGTCAGTTTTGTGGAGTAGGGCTGACCATCGAAACTTCCAGCATAATGGATTCTTTCTCCAACTGTCAAGAATCAAATCACATAATCTGGGCTGTTCCTCTGGGACTGTTCCCAAGGAAGTGTGAGCTCTGGTAGCAGAGGAAGCAAATTGGAAATTACAGATTTTAAACAAAAAAGAACCCCATAGTCTTCTTCAGAATCAATTACTCAATAGAATTCAGAATACCCATTCTAAGTGATTCTTGTTTCACTGCATCCAATAAGAGAACGCTCCAAACTCAAGCGGAAAGTCAGAGTTTGTGGGTTGGTGAGGCTAGGCGGGAAGCTGGCGCTGCTGTCTCTTTTTGTTTCGTAACTACTTCCCCGACAGTCTGGTGTCTCATGCTATATGCCCAAACGCGCTGTCCTGGGGGATCCCAAGGGCTCATGGGGATTTGTGTTTGTAGATGTCCTATGTGCACAGATACTCGCACCATGACAACCACACAGCCCAACAGGACCCTTTGCCCAGACCGCCCTTGTGTGCGTGCTTGGACTGTGGGGCCATGGGTCAGGGCTCTGACGATCAGAGCAGGGTCCACACGTAGTTGGCAAACCTCTACGGGGATGTGACTTGGAAGGGCCATTCCCAGAGGACCCTTCCTGTGAGCTGCCATGGTTCTGTCCAGCTGTAGGAAGATTCATCCGAGCAAGAAGAAAGTCCAGACCAAGACTTCTGATCAGGACCAATATAGTCACAAGTATGTGTTAGGCATGGACTACAATTTGAACTTGACATTTGGTTTTAGTCGAATCATTTGAGGGCTGTATGTTATAGGATCTTTCCCACGGTATTTTAAAGCTTACAGAAAACTTACAGATACATGTTCCCCTTTCTTTGCCATGGCTTCCTCATCTATAGAAGTTGAATAATGGTCCCTACTCAAACTATTGGCATTTGGGGGAGAGTAGATAGGATTGGTCCCTGCTATACAGATGATGGGTGTCCAGCTGGGAGTGGGAACCACAAGACACTTTGTAGGTCCACTATATTTCCCCCAAACCAGTGTCCCCTTAAAGAACCCAAGGTTCAGGGAGCAGTGATTCAGAGGAACCGTCCCCCTCCCTTCTCCAAGGTCAATATCAGAGCAATTGCAAGTAAGGGTGCAGAAGCAGTGAGACCGAAAACCTCGTCATTCTATTGCTCTGACAAGGTGGCCAGTGAGGGCCACCCGCTATAGTCCTGGATCTGCCCACAGTTCAGAGGGCTGGTGGGGGCAGGGAAGGAGGATAGGAATCAGACCTGGCAGGGGCTGTGGCTCAGGTAGCCGTGTCAAGGCTAGAGAACCGACCGGACACAATGCCCTGCTCTGGGTACTGGTATATTGGACCCGCCATCCAATCACACCACCCAGGTTGCTATGTCATTAGCATATTCCTTTGGCATCTTCTAGACCATTTCAAATTTTCATTTTGAAACAAAAACAAAACTTTTGATTACTATTTGAGTGAGACAGACCAGCTTTCCCGTCATTTTTAGAACCCGAATTAAAAACAACATCAACAAATTATCTTGAGGACAAACTCTCCCCCCCCCCCCACCCCCAACACATATGTGGGAATTCTAGAATCTTGGGATTATCATCAAATCTGGAGGTTTTCAAATTTTAGCAGTAGAATTTATCCAAAAAGGAAAATCTTATGTCAAATCTTAATCTGTGAGACAATTAAAATTAGGTCCACTCCGATTAAAGCAGGAACAGAGGCTGGGAAGTCCAGCCTCTCACCTCTGCCTCTCTCCTCCCAGAAGTGTCCTCTGGGGCTCAGAGATTCTCTGGCTTCATTTTTTTCTTAGATTTCTTTCCTTTTCCACCCTCCCTGCAGCTGGATGTGAAAGATTCCAAGATGGTAAAGACACAATATGGAAGGAGCCTGAATCCTGGAGTCACTGCTCGGAATAAGGTCCCCACCAGAGCCTCTAACTCACAATGGATTTTGAGCAAGAAATGAACTTTGGTTAACATCTGTCTTCCCGACTAGGTGGTAAGTTCCCTGAAGTCAGAGAGCTTGTCTATGCTGTACAGCGCTTTCATTAGTCAGGGTAAGACATGCTAGCTTCCGTGACAAACAACCCTCGAGTCAATGGCTAAACACAATAAGAGAATCTTTCCCAACAGCTACCTCCCTAGGGCACAACATCATTGTTTCTTAGATGGATTATCCTGATGGCCTCCCAACTGGTGTTCTCAACACTGAAGCCACATGATTGATCCCTTAAAGCCTGAGGTGAGACCATAGCACTTCTCTGTCAGAACCTTCCATGGCTCCCATCTCATTCAGAGCAGAATCCTATGTGGCCCCAAATTCCCTGACTTGCAGATACCTCTCCCTCAGCTTCTACCTGCTGTCATCTTTGCTCCTTCTGAAACATGCCCAAAGAAGCCCATTTCAAGGCTTTTGTACTTTCTCTTCCGTCTGCCTAGAATATTCCTTCGCCACATACCCTCATAATGCACATCCTCAGGTCTCTGCTGCAATGTCACCTTGTCAGAGAGGCCCGTGCTGAACATTCTATACAAAGGCCCTCCTATCCACCCACTCAACCCCAGCCCTACACTGGGTGCTTCTGGCTCCTATCTTCACTCTTCCCTCCATTTCAAGCCCCAGGAAGGCAATGGCTTTCTCTTGTAGTTCATTGTTCTTTGGGACAGCACAAGCAATAGGTCCCCAATAAACATTGTTGAATGAAAGGTGGGATACAGAATATATAATCCTTTTAAAGAAGGATTGTGGTGTAAGACAGCTTATGATACAAAATAAAATCTGTGTGGATTTGGGGTCAGAGAAAGTTTCCCTGAGGTCTCTGCACTTGTGGCCACCATTTTGACCTGACAAATGGTTCAAAGAGCTGCAGGACCTCAGAACGCGTGCTCAGGAGTGGTGAACTTCCTAGACACTGAAGCAGGGGTAAGATTGTGGACCCGCTTTTCCTGCATGTGGCTGAGTTCACACCGTATCGTAGTTCTTCTTTGCAAGCTTTTATGAAGGAGCATTATCTTTCCTCATGTGAAAAAGATAAACACTAAGGGAAGGGTTTGCAACAGAGCCAGAGAGCGCCCCCCCGCATCCTCAGTGTGCCCTTCCTGCCCAGCTCCCCTGCAGAATAAGGGCTCCCGGGGGTGGCAGCCTCTTTTGTTCCATGGAACTCCACCCCTTTCCTAGCCTGGCTGAGGGATCTAGAGTGGGCCTCTTGATACATGAGGTGAGCCAATCTGCTTTTCTGCCTTGGGAATATCAAGTCAAAAACACAAAAATTGCTGAGTGTATGGAATTATTCAGAGAGAGAATTCTGAGGTGGAATAGATTGGAAAGCAGTTTTGGTTGCTAATTATAATTGAAATCAGTGCCTTCATGGGAATAAGCACAGGTCCCAAAAGACTGGAGAGACAGGAAGAGCACAGGAGGAAGGGGAAGTTGCGCCATGTGTGTTCTCCTGCTGGGGCCATGGGGGAGCCGAGGGCACACCTGTGGGCGACCAGACAGCACAGCTAGGCACAACAGCCTGATTGTGGCAAAACCATGTGCAAATGACTACACCCCTGGGTCCACCTGTGAGGAGGTCTGGGGAGAGCTTGGGAGGCACTCTGGACGTGAGGTTATCGAGACTTTGAGGATAAATAAAAGTGTTCAACCTTTATCGCTAAGAGAAGCCCCCTGGCCCCTTGATCAATCTCCTGATTACCTCCCTCCTGGAAGGAGCTGTGTCTGCACAGGCTGCTGTTTTCTCTGTTCCGGTTTCAGATGGTGATATAAGTTGGCCTGGGGGAAAGTTCTCTAGGCCCTTCCTCTCCCTGGGCTGCTGAGCCCTGCAAGGAGGAGCGGGGAGGATATAGAACAAGGAGTAAAGAAATCAGATTCCTGGCAGTGGAGAACCTGAGGCCCAGAGTGTTCCAAGGTGAGCTGGAATCCCAACAAGCCCAGGGTAAGCTGCGCTTAAAAGGGAAGGATAAAAACATAGACCAGAGGGTTGAACCCGTTTGATGATGATAATAATTTTAATGTTCTGATTCCTGGCTGCGTGGTTCCAAATTTCTTTCTCTTTCTACACTGGATTGCCTCTCAGTTTGGAGAAAGGGGAAAGGAAGCTGGTACGCAGACAACAATACCAATCCCACTAGTTGTAGCTAACGGTCTCTGAGTAGTCAGCACGCGGCACGCTGTGTCCTCAGTGGTTTACACAGCGATTCTCCCAGCGGTCCTGGTGTGGGCAGTGCTTTTATTATCAACCCCCTTTCTGCAGATAAGTATTGTGGGGGGAGAAAAAAAAGGAAAGAAAGAAAGTAAAAGGATGGAGGGTGTAAATAAAAAAAGGGAGGGTGGGAGGGAAGAAATAAGGAAGAGAGGGAGGGAGGGAGGGAGGGAGGAGAGTAAATACTCATTTGTGGTTGCACAGCGAATAAATAAAAGAATTAAAATCAAGCATATAAATGGCCAACAGACACATGAACACATCACAGGGAAATACAAATCAAAACCACACTGAGATACCACCTCACACCGGTCAGAATGGCTAAAATGAACAAGTCAGGAAACAACAGATGTGGGCGAGGATGCAGAGAAAGGGGAGCCCTCCTACACTGTTGGTGGGAATGCAAACTGGAGCAGCCACTCTGGAAAACAGTATGGATGTTTCCTCAGAACGTTAAAAATAGAGCTACCCTATGACCCAGCAATTGCACTACTAGGTATCTATTTATCCAAAGGATATAAACATAGTGATTTGAAGGGACACCTGCACCCCAGTGTTTGTAGCAGCAATGTCCACACTAGCCAAACTATGGAAAGAGCCCCAATGTTCATCAACTGATGAATGGATAAAGAAGATGTGTGTTATAACACACACACACACACACACACACACACACACGCACACTGGAATATTACTCAGCCATCATGAAGAATGAAATCTTGCCATTTGCAATGATGTGGATGGAACCAGAGGGTATTATGCTAAGGGAAACAAGTCAGTCAGAGAAAGATAAATACCATATGATTTCACTCATATGTGGAATTTAAGAAACAGATGAACATAGGGGAAGGGAAGGAAAAATAAAATAAGATGCAAATTGAGAGGAAGGCAAACCATAAGAGATGCTCAACTCTGGGAAACAAACTGAGGGTTGCCGGAGGGGAGGAAGGTGGGGGGATGGGGTAACTGGGGGATGGGCATTAAAGAGGGCACATGATGGAATGAGCCCTGGATGTTATATGCAACAGATGAGTCAGGAAATTCTACCTCTGAAACTAGCAAAAAAAGAAGAGAAAAGAGAAGAAGAGAAGAGAAGAGAAGAGAAGAGAAGAGAAGAGAAGAGGAAAAGAAAAGAAAAAAAGAAAAGGAAAGGAAAGGAAAGAAAAAGAAAAGAAAAGAAAAAGAAAAGAAAAGAAAAGAAAAGAAAAGAAAAGAAAAGAAAAGAAAAGAAAAGAAAAAGGAAGTCAAGCAGCCTGGATCCCGAGGCCGCATTGTGCATGCTACGGAGGTGCCCGGATGTGGCTATTCCAGGCGACAATAACGACACTTCTCCGCGGCTCAGCCTTCTACTATGCATCCGACTGGGACTGACCGCAGAGACAAACCCCAGACTCCTCCTGCTGAGGCCGCGGGCCCCCAATCTTATGTTTCCCTGCGCTTTCCTCTGACCCCTCGCAAGCACCTGTACAGATGGAAAGCTGCAGCTCCAGGCTCAGTGCTCCCTGAAAGTACCCATGTCTCAATATTATTCTAATTAGCGATGCTAGACCCTTCCTTTAGTGCCCCTTTGTTCAATGGAAGGGCAGCATTCCAGGCACTGTGTACTTATGTGCTACTTAACCCACTTCCTCCTGGTCAGATGTTACCCAAAGCAAAACGTCCCAGGTAGGAGCCTCCTCTCTCTTCTCCATAACATCTACCCCTAAGACACCTGCGACCCACCTCTACACGATGACTTGATGTCCGTAACTTCAGTTGCTTCCCCTGGCCCATTGTCAAGGCTGGGGACACCAGGGCCGGGACGTGTCCACACCATGTGCACCCTGAAGCCATTCCCTTCCAAGATCTTACCCGCTCCAGGCACTGCTGACGAGCAAGGGGGCTGTGGCCGACAGCCTGAGGACCACCGACTGCTGTCCTCTCTCCAGGCTAGGGGACACTCTCTCTCCCTAACTGCTCTCCAAGGTCTCCTCCCTCTGAGACGCTCCTCCCCCAGGCACAGTCCTCCTGCCTTGGGCTCTCCTGGAACAAAGGAAGAGGGATTAGCCCCAGTTTTTTGCGTTAAGTCCTGTACAGGCCCTAGAAAAGAGGAGGCACAGATTGCCCGGTTCGTTCTTTAAAGTGAGGTGCCATAGGGAGAGAAAAGGACGAGATCAGAAGTCAGTTTCCATCCCAGAAAGTTTCCTTTCCTGGTGCTTGTTGGGTTTTGGGGGGTGGGGGGTGGGGGGGTGGCTATTCTCTTCATTGCTACCAAAAGCACCAAACTCAAAACATCGGTGAAGTGTGGTTTCAGGGACTCTTCCCTTCTCTGGAACTTTCCTCCAGCTTCCTCTTGCTGGATCTCTAAGACATCCCACGGCCTTCATTCAGCTGATGTAGGAATCCACGTGTCCCTTCTCACAAGCACGATGGCATGCTGCAGAGAGACCGGGCACAAGGCCGTGTTTATTTCGTGTACATATCTCATCACAAGGACTTATCCAGTCTGGGGTACCGGAGGGAAGAGAAGGCTGGGTGTCAGATTACTCTTTTTGCTTCTTCAGATTACATCAGAGCATTGTTTCTGTCCTTGTAGGGAGAGGGAAAAAACAAAAACAAAAAAACTCCTACAGCATTCCCTTCTCTTTGCCCAAACCAATGAAACGGCAGCTGACACCCTCAGGCTCGGGTGTGACTCGCGATCTGCCTGGCATCTCCTTTGGTATGGAGGCACCGTGACCTTGCTGGGCTCTTGGCTCCTGGCACCCTCCCAAACCCGGATGCACTATACGACCCTAAATAACCCCGTTTCTGTGCTGTCTGACACAGAGAGCATTTCCCTGATGAATTACCCATGCACCGATAATCAAATAAATCTTCGTCTTACTACCTGCAGCCGGAGGCCCTGCAAAGTGTCCCAGGTCACAGCACAGATCAAATTAAGGCCCAGAATCATGGGTGGGATGGACAGCTCAGGCATGGCTCTCTGGGGCCACGCTGACATACACGGCCAGTTCTCCTGGCCAGAGTGAGGTTTTGGGGGGGACATAACCATTGCCAATGCTAGTACCTAGGTAAGCTTCAAGGCAGTGGCAAAGCACCAAGGGGGTGGAGAGAGAAGGAATGAGAAAATAAATCAGCTTCCTCTGGCAAAATTCAAGATATAGCTTACCCCAAATCCTGCTCTCAGAAAAGGGCGGAATTAGGGGCTTCCCGCTGTCTGCCCCGCCCCCAAGATAGCAGCGGATGCTTCTTCCCCCTTTCCTGACAGAGAGTGCTATCACAAGCCGGGAACCAGATGGCTGCCTGTATATTTCTTTTTTCTTTCTTCTTCTTCTTCCTTTTTTTCCCTTTACTGCAACACTAAAGCCACCATAAAAAAGCAAAGTTGAACAGACAGAGCTAATAATATAATCATTCAAAACACCTGCAAACAGTGCAGATGGGCCATTTCTGTGTGCAGAATCATCGGTGAAAGACCGCCTCCCCATATGGGCAGTTCCAGAAGCTCAGTGTTGCCCAGGCTCTGTCCCTTACCTTAAGAAAACCTGCACAGAGCATATGCATGCTTTTTATAGTCGAGCCGAGGAATTGATGGCAGATTATTTATGTCCTTCTGGTATGTCTTAGAGTCAGGCAACCTGCAGAAGGCCTGTCCACGGCGGCTCCCCAGGTGCCGAGGCCCCTAGGGGAGGCCAAGGACCCGGGCTGAAGCCGCGTCTGAGGTCTGGACACAAACAAAGGCTATTGTCTGACCGTGGACCCATCACCCACACCATCATCTTCCTGCTCCCTGGGAATAAACCATCCTCAAAAGCCAACAGCCTTACTTTCCATTCCTCGCTGAAAGCATAAAATGGGAATTTGTAGAGGAAGAAACATGTTACTCTACAAGCCTCATTTTGTTCCCTCTTGGAGCACCTTCCTCACTCTGCTTCTCCCGGTTTCCTGCAATGGAAGCCAATTGCCAGGAGGAAAGGGAGTCATTGGGAGACTGTGCCGAAAGCAGGCTGTCCCTCCACCCCAGGGTCCGTTCTTGAAATCAGGCACTCCTCCGTCGCTCCTGTTTTACGCAGGGGGAGCCTGAGGCATGGAGAGGCCAGGAAATTT
Source organism: Ursus arctos (assembly GCF_023065955.2). Lineage (NCBI taxonomy): Eukaryota > Metazoa > Chordata > Mammalia > Carnivora > Ursidae > Ursus > Ursus arctos. The sequence continues at coordinate 37,487,330 of NW_026622863.1, read as the reverse complement.
TCTCAGGTGGCAGAGGCAGCCGGTCTCTCCATTTGGAAGCAGGCACTGAGAGCGGGGTCCTCCCTCACTCCCCCCGCCCCTACACTGAGCTGGCTCCATGCCCGTGTCACGTTCCCTGTGGGTGAGCCCAGATGGGTGGGTGGGTGGGCCAGCACTAAAGGTAACCGTGCCTGCCAACAGGAGAGAAGGAACCGCAGAACCTGTTTTCTTTCAGGCAAGCTGGGCGGCTCCGCTCTGCACGCATTGGTGAATGGCCCCTGCGTGTCAGGCAACCGTATGGACACTCGTGGGAGGGAGAGATGATCAGCCTGGGTCTCGGTTCTCAGGGAGCTCCCAGGTCACTAGGGCGGATGTGTTTGAACCACGTAAGACAGAGCCAGCCCTAAGAGAAGGCGGTATAACCATCATTCAAGTGCTTGGAGGATGGAGAGTTTAAAACCAGGATTTAGTTGAGAAAATCAGAGAAGGCTTTCTGGAAGAGGGAACATAGGAGATTTTTTTTTTTTCTTTTTAAATATATGTGAATCCATTCACTTCTTTCTATCACTGCCTCCACCATCAGGGTCCTACATGTCCTCATCTTTCATCCCACCTGTGGGCCATTTCCATCGGCTTCTTATTCTCTCTTCTTGCTTTGTCCCCAAGCCGTTCTTCACACTGTAGGCAGAGGGATCATTTTAGACCACAACCTGAGCATGCCAGCCCCACCCCTCACTTAACATTTACCAGTGGCTTCTCATTGGTTAAATCAAACAAATACTCAAATCCTAACATGGGGAATTATTTAGGATGCTTTAGGCAGCGAGTGACTGTAACGGAATCAACTGAAAATGACTTAAAAAACAAGATACTTTATGATCCTATATGAAAGTCTGGAGGTGAAAAATACTCAGATTTGGTTAATTTGGTGGTTCAGCAATAGCATCAAGGATGGACCTTCGGGGCGCCGGGGTGGCGCAGTCATTAAGCGTCTGCCTTTGGCTCAGGGCGTGATCCCGGATTCCTGGGATCGAGCCCCGCATCAGGCTCCTCCGCTGGGAGCCTGCTTCTTCCTCTCCCACTCCCCCTGCTTGTGTTCCCTCTCTCGCTGGCTGTCTTTCTCTCTGTCAAATAAATAAATTCTTAAAAAAAAAAAAAAAAAAAAAAGGATGGATGGACCTTCATAGTTGCTTTCCTGGCATCCTGCATAATGGCTTTTCCCTCTGGACTGGGCCCCCAAGGATGAAGAAGTCTGCAGGAACTCCAAGGATAGCATTTGCAGAAGGCAGTGACCAAAGCCAGAGGACATAATGTCCCTACTCTTTGTTCCTTTATAAAGTCCAAGAAATGTTTCTGAAAGCCTCTCCACACTTCCCCTCCTCCACTGGCACATTCCTTTCACCTCCCATTGGCCAGAATTGTACAACCCACCATCCTTAAAACCAATCAAGATTAAGAGGATGGCGCTTCCATTGGTCAGACTAATAAAGTCTCATCTTTTGGGTTTGAGGTAGGGCCTAACTTTCCCTGACACTTAAGGTTGTCTTCTGCCTGAACAAAATAAGCATTTCATGAGCAAGAAAGAAGGGACATGGTGGGGTGGGGGGGGAACATGACTCTTCAGTGAACAACCAACGATGTCTGCCATGTTTGCTTCCAGGACCTGCCACGTATCGCCCCGGCTGTCTTCCAGCCTCACTCTGCCCCACACTCTCCTTTCCCTGGCAATGGTCCACAAGCCTTCCTACCCCACAGCCAGCCAACACACCAAGGTACAGATGACTCCTGATACTGGCATGGTGGAAAGTCTCCCCGTCCTGTCGAATCAGCAAGACTGAGGACATCATTCCCTGGAACGTTGGTGGTGTAGGCCTGTTTGTTTGCTAATTGTGTGTATGTATCTGTACGTTATGGGCGTGCGGATACTCAACCACTAATTCGCTTTCCTTCTATTTTCCTCAGACAGTTTTTAAGATATTTTTATTGAGGTATAATTTATATATTGTGAAATGCATGGTTCTTAAGTATATAATTTGATGAGTTTTGACAAGTGCTTACACCCACACAGCCCACATCCCCATGAAGATATAGAATATTTCCATCACTCCAGAAAAATCCTTTATGTATCCTTTCAGCTAATGCTCCTCACTCTCTCCCCCGAGAACCAATGCTGTTATTTCTTTCATCATAAATTAGTTTTGCCTCTTCTAGGACATCATTTAAATGAAATCTTACGCTATGCATTATTTTGTGTCTGGCTTCTTTCACTCAAAATAACTTTTGTTGAGATGTATCCATGTTACTGGTGTCTCGGTCGTTTATTCTCTAATTCCAGGTGCTGTTGCCTTGTATAGATGCAGCCGGTTTGTTTATCTCTTCCCCTATTGATGAATATTTAAGTTTAGGGTGTTTCCGTTTGGGCCTATTATAAGTGTTTCTACTCTGAACACCGGTGTATAACTCTTTGGGTAAATATCTCAAGTAGAATTGCTTAGTCTTAGGATATGCACATGGTTAGCTTCAGATATATATATATATATATAAACAAACTGCCAAAGGGTTTTCTGAAGTGATTTTTATCATTTTACATTCCACCAGCAGTTATGAGACTTCCGGTTGTTCCATATCCGCGTCAGTATCTGGTGCTTTGAGAATTTTAATTTTAGCCGTTCTTCTATGTATAAAACGGTATTTCTCTTTGTATTGATTTGCATTTAATCAACGATTCCTAATATTGAGAATTTTACATATGATTTTTCGCAACTCTATCTTTCTATGTGAAGTGTCTTTTTAAATCTTTTGCTTGATTTTTTCAAAATTAGGTTCTCTTGTTATTTAATAATAGTTGTAAGAGTTATTCATACATTCTTTACATGAGTCCTTTGACAGATCTATAAATAAATAGATATAAATATAGATATCTAGCTAGGTGGATGGATAGATGGATGGATGGATGGATGGATGGAAGGAAGGAAGGAAGAAAGGAAGGAAGAAAGGAAGGAAGGGAGGTTGGATGGATAGAAGGATGGACAGTTGAATAGACAGATGAATAGACAGATTAGATAGATAGCAATAGATCCAGATAGATGGGATTCTGTCAAAGGACTTATGTAAGAAATGTGTGAATAATTGTTACGACAATTATTAAATAAGAAGACAACCTAATTACAAAATAAAGCAAGAGATTTGAGCAGATATAGTTGTAGATAGAGATATACAGTGGTGTTTTTCTCCCCTCTTGAGCCAGTTTTCAGAAGTCATTTTTTTTTCTATAAAATGGGGGGTTTTTTGTTCAAGTTTTCAAATGCAGAGCTGTAAAATGTCCAAGTACTCTCTACCTTTTATGTCTCTACAAATCTGTAGTTATGTCTCCCTTTTCAGCCCTAAAATTATTTGTACCTGAACTTTTGTGCCTTGCTCAGTCTTGCCAAAGGTTTGTCTATTTTTAGTCTTTTCAGAAATAAACAGATACGGTTTGATCCCCTTTATTGCTTCTTTGTTTTCTGTTTCATTAATCTTTTCTCTCACCGTTACTGTTTCTTCTTTCTACACTCCTTATTTACTCTACTGTCTGTGTTTTAGCTTTCTCAGTGAGGCATTCATCTCCTCGGTTTTCAGGCTTTTTTCTCTAACATCGGTATTTAAAAGTGTCTATTTTTCTCTATCTTGATCTGTGGCATTTTCATTTTGTTCAGTTTTGTACATTTTCAAATTTCCATTTTTGCTTTTTCTTGACTCCTTATTTAGAAACATAATTTTTTTTTCTAGAACTCTGGGGACTTGTAAACATTATTTTTGTTATCGGTCTTTAAACCTACAGTCAGAGAATACACTGTACCCTTAATAGCTTTTGTTGCTTTTTTTGCAATTATTGGTAGTTGAATTAAATAACGTACTATAATTATGTATTTATGAACCTTTTGTAAACAATTGTTTGTGGATTTACTCTGTATTGTTTAGAGCAGTTTCTCGGGTATGTCAGCTGCCCAGCTGTGAAGGGTCTTGGGGCCATTCGGGCCATGAGAACGGGTTTGAATGCAGCCCCTCTTGCTGCAAGTAGGTCAATGCAGTACCGGGTGGATCATTAGTAGACCACCTGGTCATTAGACTAGCTTTTTGGTCTCTACGCATTGTTCGCATTTACATAGACACTTATCCATGTGATTATTTGATTTCTAATTCTTTGGCGAGCTCCATACCTGGCACATCATAGGTTGAAATTTCTGCCTCTATCTCTTTCTCTACTTACACCTACACGTTCATTTCTACCTATAACTATACCTCTGTATCTATATCTGCATATCTCTCTCTCTAGGCATGGGGGGCAGAGAGAATGAAGAATAAGTGAATTAAATGAGTCTTAAGGCAGAAGGGCATGTCCACAGGCAGTGAGAACACTGGTTTGGTTGTTACATAGATCTCAGTCATCTTTGCTTGTACGATGTTACTTGTACATCTGGCAGCAGCATTCCATTTCCTCTGGAGACATCTCTTCTCTTATCCTCGATCCATATGGTTTGAGTGTGGCTGACTCCATCTCCTCCCCGTAGGAATGGACACAAACCCAGCCCTGTGCAACCAGACCACAGCCTCCTTGACCATGGTGGTCGGCGCAGGAAAGGTACGTGACCTGAGCCAGGCCGAGGTGACTTAACCCGTGCCTTTGGTTGGAATTAATGAAAAAGGCTGATGGGCTGGTAGCGTCTAGTTCTAGACTTGCCAGGGAACACCATAGGAGGAAGTCCTGTCTATGAATGAAGCCCATACCTAAGAAACAGAACTGAGAAAGGAAGATAGGCTGGGTGCCAGTGACTTTGGTCATGAGTTTGCACAGAGCATTCCTGGAACTTTCCAATGGAAGACACCATTAGATTCCTTTTTATTTTAGGTGAGCTTCGGTTAAGGCTCTGTTGATAAAAGAGCCCAGATGAATACCAGGGGTAGCTCCCCAGCAGGACTCTTTTATTAAGAGACTAAAAAGGGCTGTGCCTCCGCGTGTCTCCATCCCCACCCCAGTGATAGAGACACAGTACTTGGGCCTGTTTCAGTTACGGTCTTTTCCTCTCTATTCCTAAATATAACCCCAGACCAACAGTTGCCAACGACAGAAAAGTGACATAAACATATCTGTATTCCCTTGGTCAATCCTACAAAATTATATGGATCCTCCATGCTATTCCTGGCCCCAGACAAAATGCAGAGGGGTTGGGAGGGGGACCTTGATAAGAAATGGTTCCTTTCCCTAGAGGACCAAAGTTTGTTACAAAGTATGTGCATCTGGACACTTGAAACTGCATTATATTTTAAATCCATTGAAAGGCCAGCTGGTTAAGGGGACCCAGAGAGGACTACGGAATGAAAGTAGATCATCTCCTTAGCAGATGGCATATCCCCTCAGCATTTCTAGTTCCCAGACATGAATAGGGCTTTCCACTGTCAGCCTTGTGACTCTGCCTAAAGGCTTTCACTGGCCACAGGAGCATGGTAGGACCCACAAAAGACAAGCTTCATGTACTGGGCAAGGTGTGTCTGGCCCGTCTCAACAAAGGGCGGGTGGTAGTTCAGGATGAACACCCCTCTTCCTTGCCCCTCAGATGGGACAGCACAGAGGTGTGTTTTACAGTCTCTTGGAGTTGGAAATGCCCAACATTCTATCTTGTACATTGATACTCTCTACATTGTCTTCCCTGTCTCACTTCCTCTTTCCACTGCTGGCGGTTCCTGGGATCAACTCCCAAAGAAATGACTTGCACTCAGATCTTTATCTCAGGGTCTGCTTGGGGGGAACCCAAACTAAAAAAAAAAAAAAAAAAAAAGCTTCCTTTGCCTATGACCATTCATTTTTTTAAATAGTACATTTCCTTACCCTGACACTAACTCTTCCTTGGTTCCTTGGAAAGGATAATTCTCAAATTCTTGAAGAACTCCTGCTCCTCTCTCCCCTTCTACTTCACCAGTTGTCTGGCTGCCTTGGATCAGTGGGGAAACTGAGGTGTGAAAACTCTGAGCACACAATTCCCTACAACAAAAGCGGTAGTTCAAGTCCCTCTTTCATGTCTGCCCCACCCCAACTCCCATTCATGTTTGCTGCTCGGGTTTGGGTCATGTACTCTTTCCCCTTACTAACTTGTAGACTGCAAGTGTGATTTGTACATTATAGAAATTTTTAACAAATATATATATATATGCAAAAGAAGAAAAAATACTAGAAAATCAGCAATATCAAAATTTCATGTTGAAAGGTGAAATGTTTTCTCTGCTAAGATCAAAAATAAGATAAGCATTGGGGCGCCTGGGTGTTAAGCGGTTAAGCATCTGCCTTAGGCTCAGGGCATGATCCCGGCATTGTGGGATCAAGCCCCACATCAGGCTCCTCCGCTGGGAGCCTGCTTCTTCCTCTCCCACTCCCCCTGCTTGCGTTCCCTCTCTCGCTGGCTATCTCTCTCTCTGTCGAATAAATAAAAAAATAAAAAATCTTTAAAAAAAAATAAGATAAGCAGAAGATGGAGGAGGAAGAGAAGAGGGGAAGGCGAAGCAGAAGAAGCAGAAGCAGAAGGAGAAAAGAAAATGACAAGGTTGCACCGTGTTGCCACTTCTACATAACGTGTTCTACCCAGAGTCTAGAAAGGACAATTAGGTATAAATAAATAAATAAATAAATACATAAATAAATCCCAGATTGTAAAGGAAGGAGTATAGATATAATCTTATGTATAGAAATTCTTAAGGAGCACACACACACACAGACACACACACACAGCCTATTAGGATGAATAAGTGAGTTCAGGAAGGTTGTCAGATATAAGATCAATATACGAAAAGCAATTTAATTTCTATACCCTAGCAATAAACACTCTAAAAATAAAATTAAGAAAGTTTCATTTGCAATAACAACAGAAAGAATAAAATACGTAAGAATAAAATACGTAAGAATAAATTTAACAAAAAAAGCGTAAAACTTGTACGGTGAAACACTACAAAGAAAAAATGAAAGAAGACCAAAATAAATAAAAAGATAGCCCATGGTCATAGATAAGAAGATTAGTAATGTGGCAATATTGTACAAATTGACCTTCAAATTAAGTGTACTTCCTGTTAAAATCCAACTGCATTTTTGTAGAAATTATAGAAATTTACAATCAGAAATAATTTTAAAAAATCAAATGAGAATGAAAGGTCCTAGAATAGCTGGAACAATCTTAGAAAATAACTCACACTGCTCATAACTTATTACATAGTTATATATTTTATAACTTACTACAAAGCTGTAGTAATCAAAGCAGTGTGCTACTGGTATAAGGAATACAATTGAGATTCTAATTTACAAACCATTACGTAGAAATTCCAGGGGCAATTGAATTTTGGCAAGAGGGCCAAGACCATTCAATGGGGAAAGAAGTCTTTTTAGTAAACAGTGCTGAGATAACTGGAGACCCACATGCAGAAGAATGAAGTTGGATCTGTACCTCACATAATACACAAAAATTAACATGGGTAATACATTCAACATAAGAGCTAAAACTATAAAATCCTTAGAAGAAAACATAAGAGTAAATCTTTGTGATTTGTGTTAGAAAATAAAACATCAAAAGAATAAAGGGCAAAAGAAAGAAGCAGGTAATTAGATTTCACCAAAATTTTAAAATTTTGTCCTGCAAATTACAAATTCAAGAAAGTGAAAAGACAGCCGGCAGAATGTGGGAGAAAATATTTGAAAATCATATATCTTATTGACATATCAAGAATATAAAAAGAATACATACAACTTAATAAAAAATGAATAACCCAATAAGAAATTGGACACAAAATCTGAAAAGACGATTTTCTAAAGAAGATATACAAATGGCCAACAAGCACATGTAAAGATGTTCAACATCATTAATCTTTAAGGACATACATACCCAAACTCTAAAATATCACTTTATGGGGGCACCTGGGTAGTGCAGTCATTAGGCGTCTGCCTTCGGCTCAGGGCGTGATCCCGGCGTTCCGGGATCGAGTCCCACATCGGGCTCCTCTGCTGGGAGCCTGCTTCTTCCCCTCCCACTCCCGCTGCTTGTGTTCCCTCTCTCGCTGGCTGTCTCTGTCAAATAAATAGATCTTAAAAAAAGTTTAAAAAATTAAAAAATAAAATATCACTTTACACACACAACAAATATTTTGGCTATCTTGAAAAAGAAAGACAATAGCAAGTTTTGATGAGAATGTGAAGAAATTGAAACCCTCATCCATTTTAGGTGAAAATGTAAAATGATGCAGTCCTTTTATAAAATACTGCGGTAGTTCCTGAAAAAGTTGAACAAGGAGTTATCATACGATCCCGTAATTTCACTTCTAGGTATATATCCAGGAATTGAAAATATACGACTCAACACAAACCTGTATACAAACAATTATTATTCATAATAGCCACAAAATGGAAACAATTCACATGTCTATCAAATGATGAATGAAGAAATAAGATGTGGCATATTCAGACAAGGTAATATTATAACTCAGTGGTAAAAAAAAGAATGAAGTATTTGATAGATGCTACAACATGGATGGACCTCAGAAACATTATGCTAAGTGAAAGAAGCCAATCGCAAAAGGTCACATCTTGTGTAATTCCATTTATATGAAATGTCCAGAACAGAAAAGCTATAAGGATGGAAGGTAGGTTAGTGGGTGCCAGGAGCTGGAAAAAGGGTATAATAGGATGCGATATTGATTGCCTCAGGGTTTCCTTTTGTGGTGAAGAAAGTTTTCTCAAATTAGATTGTGATAAGTGTGCAACTCTGTAAATGTACAAAAAATGGAATTATATACCTTAATTGGGAGAATTGCCTGGTATGTGAAGATATCTCAATAAAGCCCTTTAAAAAAATCCCCATGGATGCAAAAAGTCTCAACAAGATGCTAGCAAATTGAATCCAGCAGCACATTAACAGAATTATTTACCACGACCAAGTGGGATTTATTCCTGTCTGCAAGGTGACTCAATATTTGCAAATCAGTCAATGTGATATACCACATTAATAAAAAAAAAGGAGAACCATATGATCCTTTCAGTAGGCAGAAAGAGCATTTGACAAATATAGCACCCATTCTTGAAAAACCCTCAACAAAGTAAGGACAGGGGAAACATACCTCAAAATCATAAAGGTCATATGCAAAAGCTAATATCATCCTCAATGGGGAAAAACCAAGAGCTTTGCCTCTATGGTCAGGACCAAGACAAGGATATCCACTCTCACCATTGTTACTTAACATAGTATTGGAAGTCTTTAGACTCAGCAATTAGACAACAAAAAGAAATATCAAAATCGGCAAGAAAGAAGTCAAACTTTCGCGATTCACAGATGACATGATACTTTATGCAGAAAACCCAAGAGATTCCACCAAAAAGTTGCTAGAACTGATAAATGAATTCAATAAAGTTACAGGATACAAAATCAATGCACAGAAATCTATTGCATTTCTATACACCAATAATGAAGCAGCAGACAGAGAAATTGAGGAATTGATCGCATTTACAATTGCACCAAAAACCATGAGATACCTAGGAATAAACCAAACCAAAGAGGTAGAAGATCCATACTCTGAAAACTATAGAACCCTCATGAAAGAAATTGAAGAGGACACAAAGAAATAGAAAAACATTTCATGCTCATGGATTGAAAGAACAAATATTATTAAAATGTCTATATTACTCAAAGCAGTCTACACTTTTAAAGCAATCTCTACCAAAACACCACCAGCATTTTTCACAGAGCTAGAACAAACAATCCTAAAATTTGTATGGAACCACAAAAGACCCTGAATAGTCAAAGTAATCCTGAAAAAGAAAAGCAAAGCTGGAGACATCACAATTCCAGACTTCAAGCTGTATAACAAAGCTGCAGTCATCAAAACAGTATGGTACTGGCACAAAAGCAGACACATAGATCAATGGAATAGAATAGAAAATCCAGAAATGGACCCACAACTATATGGTCAACTGTTCTTTGATGAAGCAGGAAAGAATATCCAGTGGGGGAAAAAAAGGCAGTCTCTTCAACAAATGGTGTTGGGAAAACTGGACAGCAACATGCAGACGAGTGAAACTGAACCACTTTCTTACACCATACAAAAAATAAATTCAAAATGGGTGAAAGACCTAAATGTGAGACAGGAAACCATTGAAATCCTAGAGGAGAACACAGGCAGCACTCTATTTGAGCTCAACTGTAACAACTTACTAGACATATCTCCAGAGGCAAGGGGAACAAAAGCAGAAATGAACTTTTGGGGCTTCATCAAGTTAAAAACCTTCTGCACAATAAAGGAAACTATCAACAAAACTCAAAGGCAAACCTATAGACTGGGAGAAGATATTTGCAAATGACATATCCGATAAAGGGCTAGTATCCAAAATCTGTAAAGAAGTTATCAAGCTCAACACCCCAGAACCAAATAATCCAGTTTAAAAAATGAGCAGAAGACATGAATAGACAATTTTCCAAAGAAGACATACAAATGGCCAACAGATACATGAGAAGACGCTTGATATCACTCATAATCAGAGAAATACAAATCAAAACTATGACGAGATAGCACCTCACACCTGTCAGAATGGGTAAAATTTACACCACAGGAAATAACAGATGTTGGCGAGGATGTGGAAAAAGCGGAACCATCTTATACTGTTGGTAGGAATGCAAACTGGAGTAGCCACTCTGGAAAACAATATGGAGGCTCCTCAGAAAGTTAAAAATGGAGCTACCCTATGACCCAGCAATTGCACTACTAGGTGTTTACCCAAAGGACGCAAAAACTCTGATGTTTTCCACAGTATTATCAACAGTAGCCAAACTATGGAGAGAGCCCAAATGTCTATCAACTAATGAATGGATAAAGAAGATGTGGGATTCATATATATATGAAATCTTGCCACTTGCAGTATGGATGGAGCTAGAGAGTATTATGCTAAGTGAAATGTCAGTCACAGAAAGACAAATACCGTATGATTTCACTCGTGTGGAATTTAGGAAACAAACATGAACATAGGGGGAGGGGAAAAAAAGAGAGAGAGGGAAGCAAATCATAAGAGACTCTTAACTATAGAGAACAAACTGTGGGTTGATGGTGGGAGGTGGGTGGAGGATGGCCTAAATGGGTGATGGGCATTTAAGAGGGCACTTGGTATGATGGGCACTGGGTGTGATACGTAAATGATGACTCACTAAATCCTACTCCTGAATCTAATATTACACTATATGTTAATTAACTAAAACATCAATAAAAACTTGAAACACTAAAAAAATTAAAACATACAACAAATAAAAGAGTAAACTTCAAAAACATCCCCACTTCTCAGTGGTAACTACTATCAATATATTTAATAAAAATAACTTTCAGGGGCGCCTGGGTAGCGCAGTCGTTAAACGTTTGCTTTCGGCTCAGGGTGTGATCCCGGCGTTCCGGGATCGAGTCCCCCATCGGGCTCCTCCGCTGGGAGCCGGCTTCTTCCTCTCCCACTCCCCTGCTGTGTTCCTTCTCTCGCTGGTTGTCTCTTTGTCATATAAATAAATAAAATCTTTTAAAAAAAAAACTTTCAATACTTAAATATACATAAATAAAACCAAATTATACGGTACATAACTGTTTGTAAAGTTCTTTCTTGATAGTAGTATTATATTACCATTTGTGTCATTAAATATTCCTTTACAATATTATTTTTAAAGCTGTGTATTAATTTTATATGTATGTTCTGTAATTGGCCTAAGGAACAATCTTGGCTACATACTACATTGCTTCCAATGTGTTGCTATCATGAACACCGTGCTGAGTACGTTTTGGCTACCTGGGTCAGTAAGTACGTGTATTTGGATGACATGAACTACAGATTCCCTGATAACCTGGAAGGGTACATCAGTTCCTTCTCCCAACAGCAGTTCAACAGAGTACCCATTTTTCCCCTTCCTCGTCACAGCAGATATTAACCATTTAAAAAGTTTTGCCCATTTTATTTGGGTTATTCTTTCTGATGAAGAATGATTATCTCTATGCCTCCAGTTGAGTCCGCATAATGCCAAAGAAACAGAAAAAAAAAGTATCAGATACTTGATGAAAAGTTACTTTTTAAAAAATCTGTTTTTCAGTAATTTGTTTGACTGACTCACCCAATAAACTTACTTGTCCTTGTCAGAGCACCCTAAGGAAAGAAGCCTACTACCCGCCATATCTTGAGGCAGTCAGCACGTGGGGCTTAGCTGGCTAGGCCAACTGACCTGCCCCCAGATCTCATACATCGTGTTTAGAAGCTCTCAGGACAGGGACACATGAACTTGTATGCACATCAAAGTTTTGTCTCCCAAACTCACGTGTTTCTAGAGAGAGAAGGCCGTGAATTATTCTGTGACTCGTAATCACACCCAACCAATACCTGCCATAGAAATTTGCACACAAAAGTAAATATTTTCTGAATGCAATGTAGCATCCTGGATTGGATACAAGGACAGTAAAAGGACATTAGCCCACCAGGGAAAACTGGTGAAATCCAAATAAAATTTGGATTAGTTAATAACAATGAACCAATATTTTCAAAAATACATCATAGTTATGTAAGATGTAAACATTAAGGGGACAGAACAAAAGGGATTTGGGACTCTTTTTGCAACTTTTCTATAAACGTAAACTTATTCCAAGATTTCTGAAGAAAACTTCAAAGTAAAAATTAATAAATAAATAAATAAAAATAATAAATAGATAAATGTTTTATGCATAAATGTCAGACATTTATCCATTTATTCGTCTATCAAGTGAGGTCAGCTAATTCCCAAATTAAGGAATTATAGAGTTCTGGGGCTCCTGGGTGGCTCAGTCGTTAAGCGTCTGCCTTCGGCTCAGGGTGTGATCCCAGGGTCCTGGGATCGAGCCCCACATCAGGCTCCTCTGCTGGGAGCCTGCTTCTTCCTCTCCCACTCCCCCTGCTTGTGTTCCCTCTCTCGCTGGCTGTCTCTCTCTGTCAAATAAATAAATAAAAATCTTTTAAAAAAAGGAATTATAGAGTTTACAGAACAAGTAGATAGCCCAGTACACTTGCTTTCAACCTTTTTATGTCTCAACCTACCAGAAAAATGCAACATATTCCATTTGGTAGAAGGGGCTCATCAGGACATATGTAACTGGAAAGCAGTCCCACGCTGACCCTGTAGCTCTGATATACATCTTAAGGGTCAGAAAAGAGGGGACCACAGCCTTCATGTAGAATTCTGGGGCTAACCCAATATGTCCATTTTATAGATAAGAAAATGGAAGCTCACAGAGAAAATGAAATTGTCTTCATTCTTTTTTCCAATCACTATTTTAAATGGCCTTATAGTAGAATTTCATCATTATGTGTATGCCAGTGTCTTTCTTCTGACCTGGGTGTTGGCATGCTATGGGACCAAAGGACACCAGGGAGCTTTTGGTGTGCATTTGGCTCTTTCCTCTTGGGTTGATTCATTCAGAAAGAAGCTTGGTCCTACCACCTCCTGTTTGTCTAACGAGGCCACTGTGTAACTCTCAGGGTGGCCGTTCCCTAATTGGAGATTATAGTTTTTAACAATGTTTGCTGAAAGAGAAAGAAGAGGGTCCTAGAGACTCTGCAGTGGCTTCCTGCCATGCAGTTGTGTTATCGCTAAGTATCCTCCTGCCCTCTCAAAGTCTTCTGAATTTTTCTAAAAAGCAACAATAATTTGAATAATTACAAAACTGGAAATACTTTATTTGCCATGTATTCTGTTTTCCTCCAAGCAAGAGCTGTGCTTTCATCTGGTACATAAAAGAGCAATAGTTTTCTGATGAACTAAGACACATGGACTATCTAATTAACATTCAAATATTGTCTCTCATCATTAGTTTCATTTGCACTGGATATGTCAGTTCCCAAGAAAGTAGTGCAGAGGCGATGACCCAATCTCTCTAAAAAAAAAAAAAAAAAACAAAACAAAAACAAAAAACCAAAAAAAAAAAAAAAAAAGAAAAGAAAAAGAAAAACAAAACAAAACAGGCAAATTAAAGTAAAAAAAAAAAAGTGTTTCACTTGTAGGACACAGGCTCACTAATCCGACTGCCTGGAGATGACTTTCCTGCTCCAAGATCTTGAACATCTTGAATGTGTCTGCTACCATTCCTATGTGTTTCTATTATCTCTGGGTTTCTAACCCAGGTGTCTAGAGCCATTGCATAAAGCTTCATAACTCAAGACAGTGGCACAGAAACTGGGGAACTCATTAGAATAAGAGCATTCCAGCTGTCATGTTCAGCTTCATGGGGTTTCCAGATCGTCTCCAGGGAACTATCAAGGGTCACGGAAGACTAAATAAATGGGTTCTAATCCAAAATGGATCAGAACATATGAATGAATATTTTGTCACCAACAGAAGTCTCAAAGAATCTGGAATGGTTTTCCATAACAAGTAAGAAGGTCTCTAAGATTTTGGGACTTTCTGGGGCCAGGAGACATAACATCTATGCCCTTCTGGTGTATTCTCCAATAAAGAGACCCTTTGTTGCCTTCCAAACCCAATAATGTCCTCTTCACATCACCTCTGGTTGACTCAGTAGTTGACTGCAGACACATTAGTAGACCCAACTAAGATCCACTAAGCAAAACCACCCAGCCAAACCCTAAACTCAAAAGAAACCATAAATGGTTATTGTTGTAAGCCATTTAATTTTGGAATGGTTATGCCTCCAAAGCAAATGGATACAGAAATCAGTATCTAGAAGTGGGGTGCTGCTGTAACAAAACCCTGAAATCCTAGCATCAGCTTCAGGACTGGGTAGAGATTGGGGATTGAAAAGCAGATGTGAAACCCTTAACAGAAGCAGGGAAGTAGTGAGGAAATAATTTAGGAGATAGGAAATGGCAACTAGTGTTATGAAATAGCCAAACAATGATTAAAAATGGATTCCCGTAGTAACATGAAAGATAACAATTGACTTGCTGGCATTGGAAAGATGATTTCCAGTGAGAGTTCTGAAAGTGCTAGCTGATTACACCTAGCTGTATATGATAAGATCAAGAAATCCTGGCCTAGGTATAATCATAATTAAGATAGAACATAGAGTGTCAAGAACTTCCTGAATTAGAAAATAAAATTGTTTTTGCTCTCCAGACTTCATGGCTGAAAAAAAGATTTTCAAAATAAAATGAGGAGGTTCTCATTCTGGGTAAAATGAAGTAAACACACCCAACTTGCTTTTTCCACTGACTATGTGTGTAAAATGTACACAAAGTGCTCAAAGCAGAGCTTTCACAACTCTAAAAGCAAATGTATTAGGTATAAAGGGAAATAAGACTAGAGTTCAACATACCATCAACTGGTGAGTGCGGCTGTAACAGAAGGATCAACTTCTTAATTTTTTTTTGAAGAAGTTCAAGCTTTTTTATTTTTATTTTATTCTTTTATAATAATATTTTTTTATTATGTTAGTCACCATACAGTACATCCCTGGTTTTTAATGTAAAGTTCCATGAACAGAAGGATCAACTTCTGTTTCACCGGAGTCTCTAAAAGAGAGAAGAAAGAGGAAAGTGCTGAAGAAATATCAGGAGAAATAATGGCTGAAAAATTCCCAAATTTGACAACAAACATAAACCTACATGCTCAGAAAGATAATCCCAAATAGGACAAACCCAAAGAAATCCATGCCAAGACGTATTATAATTAACTACCTGAAAACTAAAGACAGCACAAATTTTGAAAGCAGCCAGAGAGAAACGATGCATTACTTACAGAAAGGGGGGAAACCACCTCAACTGATAGCTGATTTCTTATCAGAAATGATGAAGGTCAGAAGGAAATGTCACAATATATTTCACATGCTGAAATAAAATCATTGCTAACCCAGAATTCTATATCCAGTAAAAAAAATACTTAGGAATAAAAAAGAAATGAACATTCTCAAATAAAGAAATAAGAAGTTGTTGCCATCAGACCTACATAAAAGAATGGTTAAAGGAAATTCTTCAAACAGTAAAGAGATAATAAAAGAAGAAATCGTGGAACATCAAGAAAGAAGAAAGAACATGGTAAGGCAAAAATATAGGTCAACACAATAAAATTTATTTCTCTTCTTGAGTTCTCTAAATAATGGTTTATGACTTAAGCCAAAAATATTTACATAGTCTAATGTGACTATCAACGTATAGAAAGGATAATTTGATAATTATAAATTTAAGATAATTATAATATAATTTAAGACAATTGTAATATAAATGAAAAGGGTAAATAAATGTAAAAGGAGGTAAAATTTCTACACTTCATTCAAAAGGACTAAAATATAGAAAACAGCAAACTTGAATAAGTATGTAACCGAGCACAGCTACTAAAAGGATTAATCAAAAGTACACTCAACAACTCTATAGGTCAAAATGAAATTCTCAAATATGTCTAAGTACCCCCACAGGAAGACAGGAAGAGAAAACAAAGAAAAAACGGAATAAGCAGAAAAACTAAATAAAAAGGCAGATTTAAACATGACAGGTCAATACTTACATTATATGTAAATGGTCTAAATGGTCTAAAGATAACAGTTAAAAGAGATCAGCAGAAAGGATAAAATTTCATGACCCAATTATATGCTGTCTACAATAAACTCAGTTGACATATAATGATAAATGTAGGTTGAAAGTAAAATGAAGGGGAAAAGTTGTACTATGCAAACATTATTTTTAAAAACTACTGTGGCTATATTCATATCAGATAAAATGGGTTTCAAAATGAAGAAAATTTCCAGAGACAGAAAGGGACACGACAAGAGTCACTCTACCAAAAATTCATGACAATACTAAATACGTAGATAACAAAAGAAAGAACTGCAAAATAACTGAAGCAAAAATTAATAAAACTAGGTAATGACAGAAAAAAATGTAGAGTAAGAACTCTAAAAATTAGGCCCTATGTAAACCGAATGAAAAAATAAAACTGGCAAAAAAAATGGTCAGAATTAACTTTTTTAGAACTTTGAAAATTAACCAGAGACCTACAACAATCCAGGGCATTTTTTTTAAAGTGGTTAAATCCTAAGAAGAACAGCAAACTTTGTGGTGTTTAAATTTACCCTGGTTCCATCCCTTTACTCTCCAGTTCAGCAGTTGCCTTGAAAAATAAAAGCCCACATTTCTGGTACCAGAGAGAGCAAATGATAAAGAATTGTCATTTGACTTAATCTGGTGGTCCCCTATAAGGTCCTACTTCCAAGTCTTGTCTTTAACCAGACTTGGAGCTCAGAATGGTTAAGACTTTTCCCAGGGGGGATTTGTTAAAAAACAAAACAAACAAAAAAACTAAACCAAGAACATGTACGGGCTAGTGTTTTAATATTGTGGTCATCTGAGGCAATGGATAATATTTGAGGCAAAAAATAGACTCACTTAAAAGGAAAAGCATTAAGGGAAAGGTTGAGAAATGAGATATCCATAGGGACTTTGAAAAGCTGCAACATATTCCTGGAAATCTAGAAAGGCGAGCACATGTATACCACTGTGTACATGCTTAAGAAAGGCTGGAGAAGGCTCCAAACTAATTTCTGGTTGTCTTCAAGCCTCTGCACAAGCAGAAAGTGAAAGCTAAGGCAGAATTGTCAATTTTCTGGCTGAGTCGGAAGGCATGCCTCAAAATTCATGCATGCCTCTCAGCAAAAGTGGGGAGATGATTTATTCAAGATGTTTAGGAAATCTCTAATTATTAGCTGACGACTAAGATAACTGAGAAGAAACTTCAGTTGCCACATACATTAAAAATGTAGGCTTTACAAATAATTTAGAAATAACAAACAGCAACAACTACAATAAGCAGCAAAAACACAAACCCTGGGAAGGACTGAAGCATCTGATTTTCAGAGTTTCCACATTATAATATTTAAGATAATTTTTAACATGACTTGGAAGACATGTGAAGAGGCAAAAAAATATGGACAATACACATAAAAAATTATTCAATAAGAACACATTCAGGAAACCTAGACATCAAACTTGCTAGCAAATACTTTAAATTATCTATTCTAAATATTTTTCATTAGCTAAAGCAAACCTAGTCTAAGGAACTAAAGGAAAGTATAACAAGATAACCCAACAAATATAACATATCAATAAAGAGATATAAATTATTTCAAAAAATAGCCAAGCAGGATTGCTGTAGTTGAAAAGTACAGTGAATGGGAAAAAAAAAATCACTGGAAAACTAAACAGCATATTTCAGCAGGCAGGCAGAAAAGTGACCCAACACACTTGAAGATAGGTCAATTAGATGATCCAGTCTGAGGAACAGAAAGAAAAAAGAATGAATAAAAAATGAATAGAGCATCAGAGAGTTGTGGGACAACATCAGCATACCAATATATGCATAAGAGGAGTTCAAAATAAGAGAAAAGGAAAAGAGTTAGGAGAATAACAAATATTTGAAGAAATAATTGCAAAAAAATAATCTACACATTCAAGAAGCTCAACAAACTCCAAATAGAATAAACTCAGATCTGCACACCTAACAGAGTATAATCAAAATATTGTAGACCAAAGACAATCTTGAAAGCAGCAGAGAGAAACAACTCATTATGTACAAGGAAAAGTAAACAGGACATTTCTTATCAAAAACCACAAAGGCAAGACAGTATTGGGATGGCAGATTCAAAGTGCTGAAAAATAAAGAAACTGTCAACCACGAATTTTATATATGTACAATCCATACCATACCATAGCATACCATGCCATTCCATCCCGTACTATACAATACAAAAACTACCCTCCAAAAAGGAGAAATTAAGATATTGAGAGATAAATAATAAGTGAAAGAGTTCATCACTAGCAGACCTGCTGTACAGGAAATGCTAAAAGGAGAACATTAGACAGTAAATTGAATATATGTAAAGAATTAAAGAGCCCTGGTAGGAGTTGCAGGGGGACACACTCTCATATGCCACTCCAGGTGACAGCTACCTGACACCTCAACCCGGATCTGAGTGATGAGCTCTGTCTCCACTGAGGCAACCCCTAGCAACAGGCATTTAGCATGGGCTGAGAAGCTGGACCTTTATAGAGAACAGAAATGAGTTCCTGGCTGAGTCCTAGGCAGTCAGTGCAACAAGGAGGAGAGGCCTGGGCATCTAGAGCAGGGCTGAGACAAAACAGTTCTGGAGTGTGTGAATCGGCTGGAGCCAAATTATTTAAAAAAAAAATTAAAGAGCTCTGGTAAAGGTAATTACAAACATAAATTAAAAATATAATTAATAAATAAATAAGATAATATGAACACTTTGGTTTGTAATTTAAAAAGAGGACAGGAATAACATTATATTGGGAGCAACATTTTGCACACTAGTGAAGTCAAGTTGGAATTAATCCAAAGTATAGTGCTATAAATAAAGGTTTTAATGGCAACCCCCTAAAGAAACTACTAAAAATAATTGAAAAAATACATAGTCAAAAAATGACAAGGATATTAAAATGGTACATAAGAAAATACCTATTTCACACAAAATTAAACAATAAGGAAGAAATTAAGGAGCAAAAAAGATAAGACATAGAAAACAAAGAGCAAAATGGCATAATAACTATACCAGTTATTACATTAGATGTAAATGGATTAAACTTTCTAATTGTAAGGAAGAGATTGGAAGAATGAATTTTTAACAACATAACTAAACTACATGCTATCTTTAAGACTCTGATTATATCCAAAGACAAAATAGTTTAAAAGAACAGAAAAAGATATACCACAAAAACAGTAATCAGAAAAGAGCTGAGGGGTGCCTGTGTGGCTCAGGTGGTTAAGCATCTGCCTTCAGCTCAGTTCATGATCCCAAAGTCCTGGGATTGAGCCTCACGTCGGGCTCCCAGCTCAGGGGCGAGTTTCCTTCTCCCTCCTCCTGCTCTTACACTCTTGCTAACACTTTCTTTCTCTCCATCTTCCTCCCAAATAAATAAATAAATAAATAATATCTTTAAAAAAAGAGCCAAAAATAGGTATACTAGTATCAGAAAAATAGTCTTTAAAACAAAAATTGTTCCTAGAGATATAAAAGGACATTTTATAATGATAAAAGGGTCAATTCATCAAGAATTATATGTTAAATATAAAAATAAACACAAAACAACAGAGACTTCAAACAAACAATATACAACATATAATAATAATTATATATCTTGCCCAAATGTACTTTACCCAGAGATGCCAGGTTAGTTTAATATTTGAAGGTCAATGTAATCTACCATGTTAACATGCTAAAGAATAAATATCACTTGATGCAAAAATAACTTCATAAAATTCAATACCCATTCATGATAAAAACTCTCAGCCAACTAGAAATAATGAGGAACTTACTCAAATTAATAAAGAGCACCTATTTTAAAAACTTACAGTTAACATCATGCTTTATAATAAAATACTGAATGTTTCCCCTCTAAGATTAGAAGTAGAGCAAAGATTCCACAATCACCATCTCCATTAAACTTACTACTCACAGATCTAGACAGAGCAATAAGGCAAGATATGGAAATAATAGCTCTACAATTAGAAAGGAAGAAATAAAAGTAACTATTTATAGTTGACACAGTTGTCTACATGAAAAATAATAAAGAATCTGAGGGAAAGTAACCATATTGTTTACCTTCATATTTAGCACTTTGTTAACCCCAGACCGTCAAGGCTTTCAGGTCATTTTTTCTCTCTAAAGTTGACAATATACATATTGTCATTTGTAAAATTACACTTAGTTAACTTAATAATTAAAATAAGTGCATTGTATATTTTCAGATTTTATTTATTTTTTTAATAATAATTTTTTATTATGTTATGTTAGTCACCATACAGTACATCCCTCGTTTTTGATGTAAAGTTCCATGATTCATTACTTAACACCCAGTGCACCATGCAATACGTGCCCTCCTTAATACCCATCACCAGCCTATCCCATTCCCCCACCCCCCTCCCCTCTGAAGCCCTCACTTTGTATTTTCAGATTTTAAATTCTTTTGGTTTAGAAAAAAATAAAGAATCCACATAAATTATCTTAGAAATTTTAAAGAGTTCTGCAAATTTACAGGATGCTGAGTCAAATTTCAAAAATCGATTATTTTTGGATAAGTGAAAATAAATAAGAAATACAATATCATTTAAAATCACTCAAAAAATAAAATATTTAGGAGTGAATCTAAAAATATGTGTAAAAAAACTACAGAACTAAAAGAAACTAAAGAAGATGTATATTAATGAAGAGAGATTTCATTTTCATGGATTGTAAGACTGTAGACAAGAAAGGTAGCAATTCCCCCTAAATTAAGATACAGATTTAACACATTTCTTATCAAAATCCCAGAAAGATTTTTTTCTTGATATATGCAGGCAAAAGAATAGCCAAAATAATTCCGATAAAGAAGAATGCAATGGAAGGCATCTAGGTGGCTCAGCCATTAAGTGTCTGCCTTTGGCTCAGGTCATGATCCCGGGGTTCTGGGATAGAGCCCCGCATCAGGCTCCCTGCTCGGCAGGAAGCCTACTTCTTCTTCTCCCACCCCCCCTGCTTGTGTTCCCTCTCTTGCTGTCTCTGTCTCTGTGTCAAATAAATAAATAAAATCTTTTAAAAAAAAGAATAAAATGGGAAGAATCACTTTATCTTCTTTACAGACTTATTATGTCACTACAATAATCAAGACTGTGTGGTGAAGGGAGACCAATCAGTGGAACAGAATTGAGAACACAGAAATAGCCACTTACAAGTTTAACCACCGGATTTGACAAAGGTGCAAACACAATCAAATGGATAAGTGTAGTCCTTCCAACAACTACTGGTGGAGCAAAAACAAAACAAAAGAAACAAAAAGCCCTGATCTAAACCACACGTGTTGTACAAAAATGGACTCAGAATAATAGATTTAAATATAAAATTATAAAGTATTTGGTAAAAATAATGAAGACATCTTCAGGACCACAGGCTTGATGAATAGTTCTTAGACATGACATCTAAAGCATGATTCATAAAAAAGAAAGAAAGAAAGAAAGAAAGAAAGAAAGAAAGAAAGAAAGAAAGAAAGAAAGAAAGAAAGAAAGAGAAAGAAAAAAAGAAGAAAAAAGCAGCTTCAATACATTGGATTTCATCAGCATTTAAAATGTTTTCTTTATGAAAGATCCTGTTAAGAGGATGGGGGACAAAATCTACATCCTGTAGTTTATTTGTGACCACATATATTTTTTGTGGGTAGTTTTTATTTACTTTATTCTTTTAAAAAATTATTGGCTCAGTTCGTTAAGTGTCTGACTCTTTGATTTCAGCTCAGATCGTGATCTCAGAGCTGTGAGATCCAGCCCCATGTCAGAATCCATGCTCAGTGTGCAGTCTGTTTGAAATTCTCCCTCCCTCTCCCTCTGCTCCTCCCCCCACTCGTGCTCTCTCTCTCTTAAATAAATAAATAAATCTTTTTAAAAGGTATTTTAATTCTAGTGAACATACAGTGTCATATAAGTTTCAAGAGAATAATACAGCAATCTAACACTTCCATACATCACCCTGTGCTCCTCACAAGAGGTGCACCCCTTAATCCCCATCACCTATTTCATCCATTCCCCCACCCGCTTCCCCTCTGGTAATCATCAGTTTGTTCTTTATGATTAAGAGTCTGTTTCTTGATTTGTTTCTCTCTCTCTTATTTTTTTTCCCTTTGCTTGTTTGTTTCTTAGATTCCATATATGAGTGAAATCGTATTTTCTGATATTGTATTTCTTGGACTTTCCTTAGCATTATACTCTAACTCCATCCATGCCATTGCAAATGGCAGGGTTTCATTCTTTATTTATGGCTAAATGATACTCCAGTGTGTGTGTGTGTGCGCGTGTGTGTGTGCGTGTGTGTGTGTGTGTGTGCCACATCTTCTTTATTCAGTCATCAATGGTGGACACTTGGGTTGCTTTCATATTTTGGATATTGTGAATGCAGCTGCTAGAAACATGGAGGTGCATGCATTCTTTTGGACGAGTGTTCTTGCATCTTTGGGTAAATATCCAGTAGTGTGATTACTGGATCATAAGGTAGTTCTATTTTAACTTTTTGAGGAGCCTCCATACTGTTTTCACAATGGCTCTACCAGTTTGCATTCCTACCAACAGTGGACGAGTGTTCCTTTTTCTCCACAGCCTCACCAACCCTGCGTTGTTGATTTTAGCCATTGTGACAGGTGTGTGGTGATAATCTCATTGTAGTTTTGATCTGCGATTGCCTGACAATAAGTGATGATGAACATCTTTCTATAGGTCTGTTGTCCACCTGTAACTCTTCTTTGGAGAAATGTCTGTTCATGTCTACTGCCCATTTTTTTAACTGGATATTTGGTTTTTGGGTGTTGAATTGTGTAAGTTCTTTATATACTTTGGATACTAACCCCTAATCTTAGGTCATTCACAAATGTCTTTTCCCATTCCCATAGTTTGCCTTTTAGTTTTTTTGATTGCTTGCTTCACTGAGCAGTAGCTTTTTATTTTGATATTGTCCCAATAGTTATTTTTGCTTTTGTTTCACTTGCCTCAGGAGACATATCTAGAAAGAAGTCGCTACAGTCAATATCAAAGAAGTTACTGCCTGTGCTCTTTTCTAGGATTTTTATGGTTTGGGGTCTCGCATTTAGGTCTTTCATCCCTTAAATGTATAAATTATTTTGGGTAGAATAGGCATTTTAACAATATTTGTTCTCTAATCCATGTGCATGAAATGTCTTTCCATTTCTTTGTGTTGTCTTCAATTTCTGTCATCAGTATTTTATAGTTTTCAGAGAACAGGTCATTCACCTCTTTGGTTAGGTTTATTTCTAGGTATCTTATTATTTTTGGTGCAATTGTAAGTGGGATTTTCTTAATTTCTCTTTCTGCTGCTTCATTATTGTTGTATAGAAATGCCACAGATTTCTGTACCTTGATTTTGTTTTCTGTGACTTTACCAAATTCATTTGTTATTTATTCGTTTATCAGTTTTTTGGTGGAGTCTTTTGGGTTTTCTTTATACAGTATCATGTCATCTGCAAATAGTGAAAGTTTTACTTCTTCCTTACTGATTTGCTTTCTTTTATTTCTTTTTGTTGTCTGAATTCTGTGGCTAGGATTTCCAGTATTATGTTAAAGAACATAATTTATTGGGGGGGAGTAGACGTCCTTGTCTTATTCCTCACCTTAGGAGAAAAGCTCTGTTCTTGCCCATTAATAATGATGGTAACTGTGGGTTGTTGTTGTTGTTTTTTATAGATGGCCTTTATTATATTGAGGTATGTTCCCTCTAAACCTACTTTGTTGAGGGCTTTTATCATGCATGGATGTTGTATTTTATCAAATGCTTTTCCTGCATATATTGAAATGATCCTTTGGTTCTTATCCTTTCCCTTATTGATATGATGTATCACATTGATTGATTTGTGAATATTGAAGCACCCTTGCAACTCAGGAATAAATCCCATTGGATCATGGTGAATACTTTTTTTAATGTATTGCTAAATTCAGTTTACTAGTATTTTGTTGCTAGTGTTTTGCCTATATGTTCATCAGGGATATTGGCCTATAGTTCTCTTATTTAGTGATGTCTTATCTGGTTATGGTATCAGGGTATTCCTGGCCTCATAGAATGAATTTGGAAGTTTTCCTTCCTTTTCTATTTTTTGGAATTAATTCTTCTTTAAATGTTTGGTAGAATTCACCTGTAAAGCCATCTGGTACTGGACTTTTGTTTGCTTGGGATTCTTTCGGTTACTGATTCAATTTATTTGCTAATTATCAGTCTGTTCAAATTTCCTATTTCTTCCTTTTTCAGTCTTGGTAGTTTATGTTTCTGGGAATTTAGCTATTTCTTCTAAGTTGTCTAATTTGTTGGTATATAATTTTTCATAATATTCTCTTGTGATTGTTTGTGTTTCTGTGGTGTTGGTTATTTCTCCTCTGTTTTATTTATTTGTGTCCTTTCTCTGTTTTCTTGATAAGTCTGGCTAAAATTTATCAATTTTATTGATTTTTTCAAAGAACAAATTCCTGGTTTCAGTCATCTATTGTTTTTTAGTTTCTGTATCATTTTATTTCTGCTCTTATATTTATTATTTCCTTCCTTCTGCTAGTTTTAGGTTGTGTTTGCTGTTCTTTTTCCAGCTCCTTTAGGTGTGAGGTTAGATTCTATATTTGAGATTTATCTTGCTTCTTGATGTAGGCCTGTATTGCTATCAACTTTCCTCTTAGAACTGCTTTTGCTGCATCACAGACATTTTGGCCCATTGTGTTTTCTTTCTTTTTTTCTTATTTTAAAGATTTTATTTATTTATTTGCCAGAGGGAGAGAGAGAGAGAGAGCACAAACAGGGGGAGCAGCAGGGAGAGGGAGAAGCAGGCTCCCCACTGATCAAGGAGCCCAATGCGGGACTTGATCTCAGGACCCTAGGATCATGACCTGAACCACCCAGGCATCCTGGCCCATTGTGTTTTCATTTTCATTTGCTTCCATGTACTTTTTTATTTCTTGATTGGCCTATTCATTGTTTAGCAGCATATTATTTAACTTCCATGTATTTGTGGTCTTTCCACATTTTTTCTTGTGGTTCATGTCTGGTTTCATAGTGTTGTGGTCAGAAAATATGCACAGTATGATCTCAATCTTCTTGAATTTGTTGAGATTTGTTTTGTGGTCTAATATGTGATCTATTCTGAGAATGTTCCATGTGCACTTGTAAAGAATGTGATTCTGCTATTTTATGATGGAATGTTCTGAATATATCTGTTAAATCTATTTGGTCCAGTGTGTCATTCAAAACCATTGTTTCCTTGTTGATTTTCTGCTTAAGTGATCTGTCTATTGATGTAGGTGGGGTGTTAAAGTCCCCTACCATTGTTGTATTATTACTGATTAGTTCCTTTATGTTTGCTATTAACTGTTTTATATATTTGGGTGCTCCTATGTTGGGTGCATATATATTTACAACTGTTAGATCTCCTTATTGGATTGTTCCCTTTATTGTTATAAAGTGTCTTTCTGGAGCACCTGGGTGGCTCAGCCATTAAGCATTCGCCTTCGGCTCAGGTCATGATACCAGGGTCCTGGGATCAAGCCCCGACATCGGGCTCCCTGCTCAGCGGGAAGCCTGTTTCTTCCTCTCACACTCTCCTTGCTTGTGCTCCCTCTCTCGCTGTCTTTCTCTGTCAAATAAATAAATAAAATCCTTAAAAAAAAATTAAGTGTCTTTCTTTGTCTCTTGTTAAGGGCTTTCTTTTAAAGTCTATTTTCTCCAACATATGTATCGCTTTCAGGATTCTTTTGACATCCATTTGCATGATAGATGTTTTTCCATCCTCTCACTTTCAATCTGCAAGTATCTTTAGGTCTAAAATGGGTCTTTTGTAGGCAGCATATAGCTGGGTCTTGGTTTTTTATCCATTCTGTCACAAACCACATATTTAATAAAGGATTCATGTGTAATATATATTAAAACACTCTCTAAATTCAACATTAAAAAAACAATTCAATTAGAAAATAATTAAAAGATATAGGCATTTCACTGAAGAAGATATACACATGGCAAATAAGCCACAGAAAAATATGTTCAATGCTAACCCTCAAAGAAATGCAAGATAAAGCTAAAATGAATACCACTGCACATGTGTTAAATTGGTGAAAATAAAATATACTAACAATATCAAGTTTTGGTGAAGATGAAAAACAATTAGAACTTTCATACATCATTGGTAAGAATGCAAAATAGGATAAGCAAGTAAAACAGTGTTCAGCATCTTACAAAGGAAAACATACCCTATGACCCAGCAATCTCATTCATAGTTATTTATCACAGAAAAATTTTTAAAAAGTTATGTCCACATGAAGACCTATGCACAGATATTTAGAGAATTTCTAACCCTAAATACCCCAAACTGTAAACAACCCAAATATCTTTCAGTTAGTAAATTATTATAGAAAGTGTAATACATTTATACGCTGGAATCCTACTTAGCAGTAAAAAGTGAATTTATGATTGATAACAAATGATAACTCAAAGTTATTAGCCTGAGTAAGTAGAGTTTCAAAAACTTACTATTTGGACTCTGGGAAACAAACTGAGGGCTTCAGAGGGGAGGGGGTGGGGGAATGGGATAGGCTGGTGATGGGTAGTAAGGAGGGCACGTATGGCATGGTGCACTGGGTGTTATACACAACTAATGAATCATCGAACTTTGCATCAGAAACCAGGGATGTACTGTATGGTGACTAACATAATATAATAAAAAATCATTAAAAAAAAACAAAAAACAAAAAACAAACAAACAAAAACTTACTATTTAGTTCTATTTACATGGTATTATTTAAAAGAAAATACAGTGATGGAAAACAGATCAGGAAGAAATCAAAGCAGAAATAAAAATATACATGGAAACAAATGAAAATGAAAACACAAGGAACAAAAATCTTTGGGACACGGCTAAAGGCACAGGCAACCTGCCGAAATTAAACAAGCAGCTAAAGTCTGAGTCAGTCTAGCACCCTGGTCTTCCAACTCTGATTCCTTTTCTTCCACATCATGGTCCATCCAAATGGATGCATGGTGCTTAGATGATGATAATGGTGATGACTTATTAGGACTGTCATATAACCGAGAGTTTCCATATATCTATTTAATACAGCTTGACAACTCTCAATTGCTCTAGAACTAACATATTTTACAACTCTCTCTTGGGTAAAGCAGTTTATTATTCCTTTTGCCTGAAGCAGGGAAAGAACTAGAATACCTCCTTAGGCATTTGATATCCTAGGCATAGTGCAGTTTTCCGCAAAGCCACACTGGGTCCTGAAAGACTAGGTTTCTATGATCTTGAGCTTATTTTATCCTTATGAAATAGATAGAGGTCACAGAAGGCCTCCCTGAGGTTCCCACCTTACCTGTGCAACTGCCGCAGAAACATCCATACTTTCTATTTTGGAGCTAAATTCTCAGTCTGAAGAATTGATTTGTGTAATTAAGCAAGTGATTTTGTAGGAAGATTTTGCATGAATTTGCAATATAATTTTCTTTTTCTGTAACTGTTAATTGAAATCATTTATCAGGTTTTTAAGCTGAAAAAAAGTTAACTTTAAAAAAAAGGTGTGAATTGCTCATTTTTAATGCAATCTCGACATTGTCTTTGATGCACTCATTAATTTCTTATTTACAATCAGAGCTGCTGGCTTCCTCAGTGTGGGTAAGAAATGGCTTGTCTTAACCCTTCATGGGAGGGAATTTTCAGACCCAACAACTGGTAATATTTGCCTTCGATCTTCCTTCTCCTCACATTATCTTCCTATTGAAGTCTGGGATAAAATTACCATAAACATGATCAAATAAGGATCTTGGTCCACAAACAAAAATGTTTAGCAAATATAACGTTTCTTATAACTCATTAATATTCTTCCTGAGCAATCATTTTACCAGGGTTCTTGTAGGATTTAACTTCAATGAAGGTAGGGGCTCCTTTAAAACCCCTTCCCCACCAGGTGCCAGTAGGTTCTAAGGCTTAGATAGTACCCACACTCCTAGTGCTTTGACCTTCAATGTCATCTGTCTACACTGCAGTACACCAGAATGCCCATCCCCATATCTAGTCTGAGTCATTGGTCCATTCCACCCTCTATGAGGTATCTTACACCCCCAGCTGAAGACTCCTCATCCACCAGCTTCCACTCTGCCCTTGAGCACATGGGGATTGAGATGCATGCTTCCCTTGCACTTTGCTGCTATCTGGAAATTCCACCAGATTGGCAAAGCCTCGTCTGCCTTCACTGGGCTTCTTGCCTCCCCTGGTCTCTTCCCAGGAAATTGTGCAGGCCACCACTACTGTAGGTTCCTGCAAACATTTCTGGGTTGTTTCCACATTCTCTAGGGCTCAGCCAAGTATACAGGCCACAGGGACCCCTGCAGGGAAGACAGACTTCTTTGCCTCGCTCCCTCTTC
Organism: Ursus arctos; assembly: GCF_023065955.2. Classification (NCBI taxonomy): domain Eukaryota; kingdom Metazoa; phylum Chordata; class Mammalia; order Carnivora; family Ursidae; genus Ursus; species Ursus arctos. The sequence continues at coordinate 37,458,410 of NW_026622863.1, read as the reverse complement.
ACTGAAATCTTTCCCTAGACTTGGGAGGAGACTCTGCATCCCGATGTTTTATTTTAAAGTGTTGTCCATACCTCGAGTCCTGAGTTCCTTCCAGGGCCTGGGCTGTTAAAATTCTGAAGGAAGAAAGATGACTTTCCACCCTTTCCTCTCTGTCTCTTCCCTTTCTTCAGCCCAGCAGAATAAAACAACAACAAACAAACAAACAGAATTTTCTGAAGGAGGGGAAAACAAAGGTAATGCGTAGTGGGGAAAAGCAATCGTATTTTAGTAACAGTCCCGGGAATCACTAGGTCAAAGGAAAATCTCCCTCTCTAGCCCTCTGATCTCATGATGTGAGAGCTGAACTTGCCAGGTAACAAGGAATCCCTGCTCTCAGATCCCAGGAATCTGCATTGTGTGTCTGCTGTAACCTGCCTGTTCTCTCCAGCTTCCCCCTCTCCACCAACGGTGGGAAATGCTCTCAGAAGTACAAGAGGAACAAGAAATGGTGAGTTTTCCTTGTGATAATGTTCACAGGGTACCTGGAATTTATCCCCAATGAACTGTTGTCAGCTGTGATTAATTACTGTACCACCACATGGTGAACAGGGGAGGAATGGAGACACACCACTTTTCAATGACTTCACAGCTTTCCACTACATGGATTTGACAGAGTCTTATCCTACTGTTGAACATTTATTTTGTTTCCAAATGTTTCCTGTTGAAAACAACACCAAGCTAGAGAAAAAGAAAATAATACAGGTCAGGAGTTTGGATCTACGTAAAGAAGGGAAGAGTGTCACAGAAAGAATAAATGAAGGTAAAATTTAAAAATATGTACTTTCCTAGAAGACCTAGCAATACTTAAAGTGTGTGTGTGACTAACAACAGAGAGTCAAAATACAAGAGATAAAAAACGGATAGACTAACCCCCTATTACAGTTGTAGACTTCAACATCCCTCTACCAGTAATTGATAGATCCAGCAGGCAGAAACTCAGCAAGGATATAGTTGAACTGAACAGAACCATCAATCAACTGGGTCTAACTGACATTTATGGAACAGTTCATCCAACAACAGCAGAATACACAGTCTTCTCAAGTTCCCATGGCACATGTGCCAAGATATACCACACTCTGGAACGTATAATGCACCTAGAGATACCTGGAAAATTCCAAAATATGTAAAAATTAAACAATACATTTCTAAGTAACACATGGGTCAAAGAAATATTAAAAGAAATTGAAAAAATAGTTTGAGCTAAGTAAAACTGAAAATACAGCTTTTCTACATTCATGGGATGCAGTAAAAGCAGTATGTAGAGGGAGATTTGTAGCAATAAATGTATATATTAGTAAAGAAAAAAAGATTTAAAGTCAATAATCCAAACCACCACCTGAGGAAACTGGAAAAAGAAGAGGAAATTAAAGCCAAAGTAAGTAGAATAAAAAACATAATAAAAATCAGAGCAGAAATAAATGAAATTTAAAAGATGAAATCAATAGAAAAAAAGAACTTGTCTTTTGAAAAGATCAATAAAATTGATAAACCTCTAGCCAAGCCAACAAATGAAAAAAGAGAGAACAAAGATTTGAAAAAGGGATCATCATGATTGATCTCATAGATATTAAAAGGATAATTAAGAAATACTATGAACAACTCTATGTCCACAAATTTGATACCCCACGTGAAATGGACCACTTTCTTGAAAGATAAAATCTACCAAAATTCACACAAGGATAATAGACGATTTGAAATAGGCCTACATCCATTAAAGAAATTGGATCTATAATTAATACCCTTTCCAAAAAAGAAAACACCAGTTTACTAGTGAATTTTAATCATATATTTAAGAAAGAAATTATATTAATTCTCTAAACACTAAGAAAACTTGTCCTTGTAGCTGAATATTTGTCCACATACCATGATTTCTTTAAGAAATTAAATTAATTGCTGTGTTAAAGGGGCACACATTGATACTATTTTAGCAGATATTGTCAATCAGCTTTAAGAAGTTCGATACCAACTTATCAGGTGTTTATTTTTCTACAAACTTACTAACTCTGAATTGATATTTTCTGTCTTTGCCATTTTTATAGGTGAAATACATGAACTCATTAATGCTGAAACTGCATTTCCTTGACCAAAGTAAATGTAACATAATTTTTAGTAATTTTAGTGTGTATGGCTATATGTCTGTATTCAGTTCTAAATAACCTCATGTCCATTAATATTATTTTAATACTCACATTATCACACTTAAATTTGCCAACTACTGTTCTAAGTACTTCACCTGTGTTCATTACTTTAATCTTCAGGATACCCCAATAACTTAGATAATATTATTCCATTTTACAGATAAGGAATTTGGGGCTTAAAGGATTAAATTGTCCAAGGTCACGAAGAGTTGGGATTTAATTGTGTCTGCAGCAGAATCTGCACTCTTAAATGTGATTAGCCTGATCTTCATGGGGTGTTTTTTCATTTATTTGTTTGGTTTTGTTTGTTTTAGAATACACACACACACACACACACACACACACACACACTATTCCAAGCAAGACACCAAAGGCAGACACCATTAAGGAGTTAATGTGTAGATTTGATACAATAAATACTATTTTGATTTCATTAGCATCAAATTTGTTATAATTAAGACAAAAATGTCAAACTGGGTAAAATATTAGATATTTTGGAATTATCTTTTTCTCAACCTCCACCTTCATACATCTGCCAATGATGCATACACCCACATTTGCTTCTAGTACTTCTATTATTTCAGTAATTACATTTAAAGATTTTATCCACATGGAACTTGCTTTGATTATTGGTATGAAGCTTTGATTACATTTCTTTTGGAAATGGTTGTCATTGTCCCAACACATTGAATGAGCCCTCTATCATTTTCCACGATTTACAATTCCATATTATATAAACCAAAGCATGATTCTGAATTTTCTCTTCTAGTCCATTGGTTTGCCATGGAAAACCAAACTATTGATTTTATTACTGTAGTTTAAAAATGTGCATAGGGCAAGATGTCCTGAATACTCTATATAAAATTTTTCTTGGGTATTTTGTTTCTTCCATATATTTTTTTCTTCCATATACCTTAAAGTCATCTTGTTGGAGTCCAAAAAGAATCCTGTAATTTGTCCTAATTGCCCTTTATAATAGTTTTAATCATTGCTGAGTTGTCTTACCATTGAGGGGAAGATAATCTAATTACATGTAAATCATAATAATTTTGTTTTCTTTTTCCCAATATTTATACTGATCATGTACTTAAATTTTTTTTTACAATGTCTAGAACTTTCAGGAAAAAAAATTTAAACTATTGTGTGTATACATATGTATAGGTGTGTATGTATATATGTGTGTATGTGTGTGTATATATGTGTGTGTGTGTGTGTATGTGGGTGTGTATACACACAATATTTGCATATACACAATATATTGTACTCCTTTACTTTTTCTAATTCATTTATAACCTGGTCTCAACTATTTGGATCTATTTTTTCTATGAATTTTTTTTGTTATATTTCTAAGTCCTTGAATTCATATTTAGCTTATTATAATTTGGGTTAAAAATGAAAATATGTAATATTTAAATTTTTTCTCTGAAAAACACTGACTGTTCTTGAGATTTGATATATAAGATTGAGATTTTTCACTGTAATTTTTATATAAACATAATCTAAATATATAATTAAAATGTTGAATTTTTATTTGACAGATACTTAAGTGAGTATTATTTAAACTTCTAACAGTTATTATTTTCTAAATATTTTTAAGATTTTATTTACTTTTTGAGAGAGAGAGGGAGGGAGGGAGAGCACAGAGGGAGAAGCAGACTCTCTGCTAAGCAGAGAGTCTGATGTAGGCTTGATCCCAGGACCCTGACATCGTGACCTGAGCCGAAGGCAGACACTTAACAATTTGAGTCACTCAGGTGCCCCATTATTTTTTTTTATATTTGTCATTAGTTATTACTTTAATTTTACTTTAGTTAGGTATGAAACATAGATTTCTGATTTTTTTTTTTGCTTAAATGCAATTAGCCAAGGTATAGTACATCATTAGTTTTTGATATAATGTTCAATGATTCATTAGTTAAGTATAACACCCAGTGCTCATTGTATCATGTGCCTTCTTGGTACTTTTTGTTGACTAATATAAGATCAACTTTTAATAAATATTATATGGGTGGTAGGAAATAAGCCATATTTACTAGAAGGTAAAATGTTATATGATTCAGATTTTCTCACTTTTTTGCCTATTTTATTTTTTATTTTTATCTTTTTTATTATGTTATGTTAGTCACCATACAGTACATCATTAGTTTTTTATGTAGTGTTCCATGATTCATGGTTTGCGTATAACACCCAGTGCTCATCACAACACATGCCCTCCTTAATACCCATCACCGGCCTATCCCAATCCCCTACCCCCCTCCCCTCTGACACCCTCAGTTTGTTTCCTGGAGTCCATAGTCTCTCATGGTTCATCTCCTTCTCTGATTTTCCCCTGTTCATTTTTCCCTTCCTTCTCTTAATGTCCTCCATGGTATTCCTTATGTTCCACATGTGAGTGAAAACATATAATAATTGTCTTTCTCTGCTTGATTTATTTCACTTAGCATAATGCCCTCCAGTTCCATCCATGTTGACACAAATGGTGGATATTCATCCATTCTGATGGCTGAGTAATATCCCATAGTGTATATGGACCACATCTTCTTTATCCATTCCTTTATTGAAAGGCATCTCGGCTCCTTCCACTGTTTGGCTATTGTGGACATTGCTGCTATAAACATTGGGATGCTCGTGCTCCTTTTTTTCACTACATTTGTAAATTTGGGGTAAATACCTAGTAGTGCAATTGCTGGGTTGTAGGATAGCTTTATTCTTAACATCTTGAGGAATCTCCATACTATTTTCCAGAGTGGCTGTACCAGCTTGCATTCCCACCAACAGTGTAAGAGGGTCCCCCTTTCTCCACATCCTCACCAATATTCATTGTTTCCTGTTTTGTTAATTTTTGCCATTCTAACTGGTGTAAGGTGGTATCTCATTGTGGTTTTGATTTGTATTTCCCTGATAGTGATGTTGAGCATTTTTTTCATGTGTCTGTTAGCCATTTGTATGTCTTTTTTGGAGAAGTGTCTGTTCATGTCTTCTGCCCATTTTTTGACTGGTTGAGTTTGAGTTTTTTGAGTGTTGAGTTTGAGAAGATCTTTATAGATCTTGGATATCAGCCCTTTATCTGTAATGTCATTCGCAAATATCTTCTCCCATTCCGTGGGCTGCCTCTTAGTTTTGTTGACTGTTTCCTTTGCTGTGCAGAGCTTTTTATCTTGAGGAAGTCCCAAGAGTTCATTTTTGCTTTTGTTTCACTTGCCTTTTGAGACGTGTTTTGAAAGAAGTTACTGTGGCCGATGAAGAGGTTGCTGCTTCTGTTCTCCTCTAGGATTTTGATGGATTCCTGTCTCACATTAAGTTTATCTTAATGTTTTTTGAGTGTTGAGTTTGAGAAGATCTTTATAGATCTTGGATATCAGCCCTTTATCTGTAATGTCATTCGCAAATATCTTCTCCCATTCCGTGGGCTGCCTCTTAGTTTTGTTGACTGTTTCCTTTGCTGTGCAGAAGCTTTTTATCTTGAGGAAGTCCCAAGAGTTCATTTTTGCTTTTGTTTCACTTGCCTTTTGAGACGTGTTTTGAAAGAAGTTACTGTGGCCGATGAAGAGGTTGCTGCTTATGTTCTCCTCTAGGATTTTGATGGATTCCTGTCTCACATTAAGTTTATCTTTGTGTATGGTGTAAGGGAATGGTCCAGTTTCATTCTTCTATATGTAGCTGTTCAATTTTCCCAGCACCACTTATTGAAGAGACTGTCTTTTTTCCATTGGATATTTTTTCCTGCTTTGTCAAAGATTTGTTGATCATAAAGTTGAGAGTCCATTTCTGGAGTCTCTATTCTGTTCCATTGGTTTATGTCTCTGTTTTTGTGCCAGTACCATGCTGTCTTGGTGATCATAGCTTTGTAGTATAGCTTGAATTCAGGTAACATAATTCCCCAAGCTTTGTTTTTCTTTTTCAACATTCCCAATAGCAACAAAAAAACCATAAGATATCTAGAAATAAACCTAACTAAAGAGATAAAGGATGTATACTTTAGAAACTACAGAACACTTATGAAAGAAATTAAGACACAAAAAGATGGAAGAATATTCCATGCTCATGGATTAGAAGAATGAACATTGTTAAAATGTCTATCTTGCCCAGAGCAATTTACACTTTCAATGTCATCCCTATTAAAATACTATTGGCATTTTTCAAAGAGCTGGAACAAATAATCCTAAAATTTGTGTGGAACCAGAAAAGACCCCGAATCGCCAAAGGAATGTGGGTTGTTGTTTATTTGTTTGTTTGGTTTTTTTCCTATTTTAGCTGTCAAAGACAAAGCCAGTTAAAGATGTCATTATTGCATGGTGCACTGGGTGTTATACGCAACTAATGAATCATGGAACTTTACATCAAAAACCAGGGATGTGCTGTATGGCGACTAACATAATATAATAAAAAATATTATTATAATAAAAAAAGATGTCATTATAGTTGTGTTTTACCCATTTGTCTGACCATCAGCTTCTGTTTTGAGCGATGGTGTGAGCTTCCTTTTTTTCCCTGTTTTTCTTCATTAGCACTCAGGCAGAACCGTGGTGTGTGTGTGTGTGTGTCTGTGTGTGTGTGTGTCTGTGTGTGTGTGTGTCTGTGTGTGTGTGATGGGGCTGGTGGTGGAGCTAAATAAAGGTGTCCTAGCCAGGTGCCCTTTTGAACAGGGAGCCTGCCAAGTGATTTTCCACGAGCCTGCTTACTCTCCATTCTTCATTTCCCCATAAGTCAGACATGGTGAAGGCCTCAATGATGTGGAGTGAAGAAAGGTGAGAGCTCACCTGGGAGGTGGAACACAAGTATAAATACATGATCTATTATTATCTCAACTCATGAATGCTGGTGATGACATCAGCTGCCCAGGCTTCATGTCCAGTTCCTTCTGAACTAGTTGGCCTATATTTCTCTGGCTCTATGATTACAAGGGACACGAGCATCACTTTGCATTCAAAATGGCCTCACCTCCAGGAATGGCTTTCATATATTTAAATGCATGTTAAGAGCAGTTTTAGAAAATCACCCTAACAGGTAGGTGCACCTCATTGGTGGCATCTGTGTGTGCTCTGTCACTTGAGAAAGAGGTCATGAAATTTAGTGTCAGACCCTCAGGAAGCTAGCCATCTGGTGAGCAGGACACCCAGACTGATATCTTCTTTTCTAAAAATTCATTATGCTACAAAGAGATATTAAGGCTGCTGTATTCTGTCTTTCCACTGGCCAAAGGGCTATGATCAACAGACTAAGAGAAAGGAAATGCAAAATGCAGTCAAATCTGAGGATCAGTATTACTCTTACGTCACTCTCTCTTACTCTTACGTCACTCTCTCCAATAAATTCCACCATGTGTTACTTCCACGGATCCCTCTAACTCTCTGAAGCTTGTATCTATATCTATTTCATCCTGGTATTTTATGATCAGAGACTCTTAGGGTTGATAAGAGCAGTGAGGAATCAGTAGACTGTAGTCAAGTCCTTATACAGCGTTTGAATTCCCTTTCCTTTATACCAAAGAGTCCTCCCTCTTTTCTTCCACCATCTATGCATGAGTATGCCATCTCAGGACTCACTCGGAGCTATTTCTCATGCTGTTGCCCACACTCAACCACATGATGTTTTCCCTTCCTTTGTCTATTTGAACTCACTTCGTTCTTCAAGGCGTACTTCAAATTGAACCTTCTCAATGCATTTTCTTTCTTTTTTTTTTTTTCTGTTTGTGGTATTTGACATTTTTCTTAATGTTTTTTTATTATATTATGTTAGTCACCATACAGTACATCCCTGGTTTCTGATGTAAAGTTCGATGATTCATTAGTTGCGTATAACACCCAGGGCACCATGCAATACGTGCCCTCCTTACTACCCATCACCGGTCCATCCCAGTCCCCCACCCCCCTCCCCTCTGAGGCCCTCCATTTGTTTCTCATAGTCCATAGTCTTTCAATGCATTTTCTTTTGACAAATTAGTGATCCTTCTGTTTTTTGACATCCCTAGTTGAGTTGAAGTATGAATAATAATACTCAATTACAAATCGTATTTTCAAAAATTATTTTCACTGGTCTTCAAATTCCCAAATGAACTAGTAAGCTACTTGAGGCATGTGGTATCTTCCTTCTATTGCCCCTTGACCTAGTCTGGCACAGATGTTCAGTGAAGTCTTGGGGGATTGAATTGCTTTTCTTCACCCCAAAAAAGGAATCGGCATGACTTTGGTTTGGTTCTGAAAAGAGAAAGCAGTTCCTCATTTTTGAATAAAAGTTCAAACCAAAAGATGGTTCATATGAGTGTGGTTTCTGATTCACATCTACTGTCATCTGCCTTGGTGAGAGCCTCCTCCCCTCCCACTCCCAGTGATGCGATGTTTATTTGGACTTTTTGGCCCAAGTGCCACTTTTAGAGACTGGAATGCTCTTTCAGACACACACGCATGCTGAGTGGAGTGATGTCTCCCTTCTCAGCATCACGTAAGATATGGTCTGCTTTGCTTTCATATCCAAATTCCATCTATTTTAATGTACAGTAATTACACCATATCAAGTTTCTGCCTGCAGCACCACACATCTTACTTTCCACCGTCTAGCACCTTCTGTCATCTGCAAAGGGGGCTCGGAACAGAGTGAGCTGTGTATGAAATAACAAACTCATCAAAACCCCAAATGCCCCTCCCCCCCAACACTACGAGTCATCCCACCCTCACCTACTGCCAGAACCTCCAATGTTAAGAACTGGGAGGACAACACAACCACCACCACTTTGCGATCCAGTAACACAGTCTCAGAGCTGGAGAGTGAGGAGGTTTCGTCTACCATCAATTCAGAAAAGTGTTTTATTCACAACTTTAACCTTGGCCAAATGGCTCTATACTGCATCACCCTCTCTCTCTATTTGCACTTGGGGTGAGTCAAAGGAGGAGGCGGAGGATGGGTCAAAAGGTATTGTGGGGGGTTTTTGTTGTTATATAAATTTTGTAAAAATAAATATCATTTTTGGAATTCTTAAAATGTGTTGTAAATCTCAGACTGTATGGGTTAGTTCAAATGCTAGAAGGAGTAAGAGCAAGAGAAAGGTGCTTTGAGAAGGCCCAGCAAAGCAGTGGATGACCTACAAGTTCCTTGAGGGAAGATGCTAATTCATGTTCACCTTGAAGATTCCAGTGACCTCCAGAGCATTAAACTGGTGCCTATCTGAACTTTCTAGATTGGGCTGACCTGAATCGTTAAATGAAAGGATGCAGCCGACGTTGGATTCTCCTCACCTACAGGCAGAATGGCTTAGGGCCACTCAGAATCAATTAAGGAAAGTCGGACATAGAGTTACCTTTGGTACAAAGGTCAAATCCAGAAACTCCTCAGTGGTGGCCCACTTCAGCGCCCTCGACATATCTGCTTCCCTCCTCCACCCCTGGGCCCAATGCCATATCTCATCCATTGTCTTGTCCACCAGATCTACACAACTCATGCTGTGGGGGTAGCACTAGCTGAGAAACTTCCCATATACAAATAAGAACTCATCACTAGGAGGATGCTGAGTAGCTCTGCAGTCTTGCGACACAAGCGACTGAGCAGCAGAGCTGAGAAGAAGCAGTAGAAATCAACTGGCCAAATAAAACACAAAAGAGAATATGGAAGAGCTTCCAGAACCTATGGAGCAAGAAGCCTGGGGTATGAGGCTAAGTGCCAAGACTGAAACTAGAACAGATGCCATGAACACCAGGATCCACTCCTGCTAGAATGAACATCACCTAAATCTATTCATCCAGAATTAGTCCACCCAAGTCCCAGGTGCGGGAAGAAAGAATATGATTGGCCATTGGCACTTGAAGGACAAGGCAATGAAGACTGTTGGACAGGGCTCAAGGGACTTCTGCTTTTTCTATATGAGGAGAGGGATGGATCTGGGTTCTTTATCCCCCCTAAAACTGCATATAATCAGAGAGAGGACATTCTTTCCAAGGGTACTGTCACAGGCTCAATCGTAACATTTATGGGGCTCCCCATATGAGTACAGATATTTTTAAATGTTACAAATCAAGTCATAAACTGTTAAATAAAACATGTTATATCCTCCTACCTGGATAAATATAGTTTCATAACAGCCTGTAAGGTCAGGTTTGAGTTTAGAATTCCCAAATGCTTTGGAATTCTGGCTACATAAGGAGAACGTACCCAGCTCCTTCCCTCACCCACATACAGACTACTTCCTCCCCATCTCCACTCTCTCCTGTATCCTGAAGAGCCTCTCATTCATACATGTGAGCACCAAGCTTGCATGTCCACCCTCTGTCCACACTGCTTGCAAAGAGCAGATTCTTGGCTACACTCCAACCCAGGTCTATACCTGGGAGGTTGAACCAGAAAGAGGTAAATATAGGCCTAACAGTGGATTCAGGACCATTCCTGCAGGGGGTTCACATAGCTGGTGTGGTCCAGAAAAGGGGGCACGGGCTCCAGCCACATCCCCTTGTCTTGTGGAGAGAGGCATAGATGCAGGAGAAATAATGGGGACCTCTGAAACAGGGGGTGCAAGGGCTGGACTCTTCTTGGTCATGCCTAAGGGCAGACTGTACTATGAGTTAGGGGGGAACAGATGCTGAAAAGAACAACAACAGAACGACACACCTCCCATCCGGGCCCAGACAGGGGAAGCAACTTGCTCAAGATCACATGGCGAGCCATTGGAGGACCTGGGCCTTGGATCACATACCAACCACATTACCACAACTTCAGTGGTACATAATACATCAGAAAAATCTGGGGTATCCAAATATTTTCTTTAGAGAGCTCCTTCCCAAGGATATACTCAGGTCCCCAAACCTAAAATATAACTCAGTTGGCCAAGACTTTCCCCCTCGGGCTTTCAAGGCTTCAATTTCTAGAGAATCTAGAATTGTTTTCCACATCTGTGCTTACTCCCATTATTTTTTCAACTGGTTTATCTGGATTGACATCGATTCCACTCCCCTGACACAGCTGGTCAGCCTTGTCAGCTTCCATTCTCCTGAGCACCGCAGTCATGTCTCTGCAACTTCCTGGACATCTTGTGAACCTCCAAATGGCCCACACCCCTTCATCCTTGAGAAATAAGCCAAGACCTTACCTTGTTTGGATTTTTCCCTTTGGTCACTGTCTACCCCTTAGTCAAGGCTGCCCACTGCCGGATGTTTAAATGTTGAGGCAGAAACCTCCTTTACTCACACATGGAGTGATCTTATCCAGGCCCTTGGTTTAAAATATAAGCAAGCTAATAACTTTCCAATCTGGAGCCTCTCCCGCCAACACAAAGGCCTTCTCTAAGTCTTGGATTTTTATTTTTATTTTATTTTATTCTTTTATTATTTTTTTAAAGATTTTTTATTTATTTATTTGACAGAGAGAGACAGCCAGCAAGAGAGGGAACACAAGCAGGGGGAGTGGGAGAGGAAGAAGCAGGCTCCCAGCAGAGGAGCCTGATGTGGGGCTCGATCCCGGAACGCCGGGATCACACCCTGAGCCGAAGGCAGACGCCTAACGACTGCGCTACCCAGGCGTCCCTAAGTCTTGGATTTTTAAAAACTTTTCATTTTGAATTATAGATTCACATGAAATTGAAATAAACAAACACACAAAAAACACCATACAGGGAGATCCCATGTATTCTTTTTATATATATATAATATATGTATACATAATTGTATATGTATGTATATATGTATATTATATAATATACATACATTATGTATGTATATATAATGCAATATATGTATATATGTATGTAATATATGTATATATTATATATCCACATATGTAAATATAATATACTACATATATTATATATTGTGTATATATGTATATGTATATACTACAAACTACATATATAATATAATATATACATATATTATATATGTATATGTTATAATATATTATATATACATGTATAGTATTTTATGTATATATACTAAAATATATGTATATATAATATATATATGTAATGTTATATTATTCACCATACAGTACATCATTAGTTTTTGATGTAACATTCCATGATTCATTGTTTGTGTGTACTCTTCACTCAGTTTCCCCCAATGGTAACGTATCAATACAATACAAACTGAAAATCAGGAAATTGCCATTGGGATAACCCATAGACTTTATTCAGATTTCATCCATGTTACATGCACTCATTTGTGCATGTGAGTGTGCATCTATGCAATTCTGTCACGTGTGGGTTCTTGTAACCACCACCGTGGAGTCTAGATACAGAGCTGCACTGGGGCGCCTGGGTGGCTCAGTCAGTTAAGCGTCTGCCTTCAGCTCAGGTCATGATCCCGGGATCCTGGAATCAAGCCCCCATCAGGCTCCCTGCTCAAGGGGGAGCCTGCTTCTCCCTCTCCCTCTGCTGTTCCCCCCACTTGTGCTCTCTGGCTCTCTCTCTCTCTCAGTCAAATAAATAAATAAAATCTTTAGATACAGAGCTGGTGCATGACCCTTGGGCCCCCTTGCACTATCCTCTTGTAGTTTAAACCACTCCTTCCTGCCTCCTTAACTGCGGCTAACCACCACGTCTTCCCCATCTCTATACGTTTGCTATTCAAGAATGCTATAGAAAGGAAAGCCTGTGGTGTGTATCCTTCAGAGATGGACTTTTTTCATTCATTATAATTCCCTTAGGATCCACCCACGTTGTGTGTGTCATTTTTCTCATTTTAACTGGTGTATAGTAATTCATTGTGTGTACATACCACAATTTGTTTAAGCACTCTTATTAAAGGACATGTGAATTTGGGGTTTTTTTTCCAGCTTTTTTCCTATTATGAATAAAGCTGCTATTGATATCAGTGGTTAGGTTTTACTATGAATGCAGGTTTTCATTTCTCTTGGATAAATGCCCAAGAGTGTAATTGCTGGGTAGTGTGATAAGTGCATGTTTACTTTTATAAGAAACTGCCAAACTATTTTCCGGAATAGATTACATGCTTTTACATTCTCACCAGTAATGGATAAATGTTCTAGTTTCTCTGCATCTTTACCAGCATATAATGGTATCCTTATTTTTTATTTTAGCCCTTCTGATAGGTGTATTTTGAGATCTGACTGTGGTTTTAATTTTAATTACTCTGATAGCTAATAATATTGAATCTCTCTCTCTCTCTGTCATCTGTATACACTCCTTGGTGAAATGACTGTTCATATGTTTTGCCCATTTGCATATTGTCGTTTGGGTTTTCTTGCTGACTTTTAAGAGTTCCTTATACATTCTGAATACATACCTTTGTTGAATATGTGATTTGCTAATGCTTTCTTTCAATCTGTAGCTTGTCTTTTCTTAACAAGGTCTTTCACAGAACCAAAGTTCTTTTAATCTGATGATATGTGATTCCTCATTTTTTCCTTTCACAAATGATGCTTTTGGTGTTGAGTTTAAAAGCTTTTTGCCTAGCCAGAGGTCCTGAAAATGCTCTATTTTTTTCCTAAAAAATTATAGTCTTGATCCGTTTTAATCTAATTTTTGTATAGAGTGAAACTTGCTTGACCATTGTTTTCCCCATGGATGGGTAATTGCTCAATCATCATTCTTTGAAAATGCTATCCTTCCTCCACTGAATTGCCTTTACACCTTTTTTGAAAATAATTTGGGCATATTCAGTATTTTTTTTTTAACAGGCAGATCCTGAACATACTTTGCCAGATTTATATCTAAGTATTTACTTTTCTTTCTAGCAACTGTAAATAACTTTGTTTTTTAAATTCTGGTTTCCAGTTGTACATTGATAGTAAATAGATATACAATTTATTTTTGTGTATTGGCCTTGTATCTTGAAAATGCGATTAACTTTTCACCCCTAAGGATGATTTTTTTTTTTTTTTTGTAGGGAAGGGTTCTTAGATTTTCTATATAGACAGTCATATTGCCTGTGAATATGAAAAAATTTATTTCTTCCCTTCCAATTTGTAAGTTTTTATTCATTTTTCTTGCCTATTTCACTAGCTAGGTCTTCGAGTACAATGTTGAATAGGAGCTATGTAAGTGGATATTCTTGTCTTATTTCCATTTCTTGTAGAGGAGACATTCAGGTTTTCACCATTAGTATGATATTAGCTATAGGTTTATCAAGTTGAGGAAGTTTTTCTTTACTACTAGTTCCCAAAAACATTTTATAATAAATGGCGTAAGAGTTTGACAAATGTTTTTCTTGCAACAATTGATATGATCATATGTTTTTCCTTCTTTAGCCTGTCAATATGGTATATTACATTAGTTGACTTTCATGCATCAAACCATGTTTGCATACCTGGGCTAAATCCTTGTTATGGGCTGAATTATCCCTTCAAACTTTATATGTTGAAGCCCTAACTCCCAGTACCTTAGAATGTGACTGTATTTGGAGATAGAGTCTTTAAAGAGGCAATTAAGTTAAAACAGGGCTGTTAGGGTGAACTCTAATCCAGTGTGGTTGGTGTCCTTATAAGAAGTGGAGACTGGAACACAGGCAATATATATACGAAGGGATGACCAGGTGAGAGCAAATGAAAGGGTGGCCATCTGCAAGCCAAGGAAGGAGACCTCAGAGGAGGTCTCCAAACCTGCTGACACCATAATCATGCACGTCTAGCCTTCCAAATTGTGAGAAAATGAACTTCTGTTGTATAAGCCACTAAACTTCTGTGCATACATTTGCAGGAACTGCTGGTTCCTGCAGTTTTCCTCTTTCTTTTCTTATCCTTCTTTTGTCTTTTGTACTTTCCTGTCTGGTTTTAGTATCAGAGTAATACTGGTCTCATAAAATAAGTTGTGAGGTGCTCTGTCCCCTTTGTTCTCTGGAAGAAATCGTGTGTAATCGGCACCAATTTTTCTGTAAGATTTCATAGAATTCTCCAGTGAAATCATCGGAGACTGAAGCTTCTTTTTTTGGGGAGATATTTAATTGAAAATTTAATCTATTTAATGGTTATTCAGAATATCTATTTCATCTTGGTTGAGTTTCATTAGATTTTGTTTAGGGTGTCAAGTTATTTATGATGTAACGTTATTACCGTGAAGTGTGTAGTGGCAGTCTCTGTTTTATTTCTGTCAGTAATTTGTGTCTGCTCTTTCTTTAACTTTGTGTCTTACTAGAAGTTTACCAACTTTGTTGAAATTTTTTTAAAATAGCCTTCTGTTTCATTGATTTTTCTCTATTGTTTTGCTGTTTTCAATTTCATTGATCTCTATTTTCTTTCTTCTTGCTTTGGGTTTATTTGCTCTTCTTTTTCTAGTTTCTGAAAGTAGGAACTATGTACTATTTTCTAATATTAATACTTAGTGCTCTAAATTCCCATCTCAGCACTGCTTTAGTTACATTTCACGAAATTTGATACAGTGTGTTTTCATTTTCATTCACTGCAGTGTATTTAAAACACTTCTCTAGAGACTCCCTTTTTAACCCATTGATTATTTAAAAGTGTGCTGTTTAATATCCAAGTGCTTGGAGATTTTCCTGTTATACTTCTCTTATCAGTTTCTCTTTAATTTTTAATTTCATTTTTATTGTTTTTAGTTTTTTTAAAGATTTTATTTATTTATTGGACAGAGAGAGAGAGAGAAGGGGGAGGGGCAGAGGGAGAGAGAGAAGTGGTTTCCCCACCAAGCAGGGAGCCTGATGCAGGGTTCAATCCCAGGACCCTGGGATCCTGACCTGAGCCAAAGGCATATGCTTTACCAACTGAACCACCCAATCACCCCTTTATTGTTTTTATTTTAATTAAATATGGTTAATATATAGTGCTACATTAGATTCAGGTATAAAATATGGTGATTCAATAATTTTATACATCCCCATGCTCATCACAAAAGCACTCCCTAATCCCCTTCACCTATTTCCCCCACATCCCCAACCCACCTCCCCTCTAGTAACTATCCATTTGTTCCCTATTGTTAAGAGTCTGTTTCTTGGCTTCTCTCTCTCTCTCTTTTTTTTTTTTTTTTTGCCTTTGCTTATTTGTTTTGTTTCTTAAATTCCATATGAGTGAAATAATATGGTATTTGCCTTTCTCTGACTGACTTATTTTGCCTAGTATTATACTGTCTAGCTTCATCCATGTTGTTGCAAGTGGAAAGATTTCATTCTCTTCTATGGCTGAATAATATTCCATTATATCTATCTATCTATCTATCTATCTATCTATCTATCTATCATCTATCAACTATCTATCATCTATCTATCTATCATCTATCTATCTATCATCTATCTATCTATCTATCTATCTATCTATCTATCTATCTATCATCTATCTATCTATCATCTATCTATCTATCTATTATCTATCTATCTATCTATCTATCTATCTATCTATCTATCTATCTATCTATTATCTATCTATCTATTATCTATCTATCTATCTATCATCTATCTATCTATCTATCTATCTATCTATCTATCTATCTATTATCTATCTATCTATCTATCATCTATCTATCATCTCTCTATCTATCATCTATCTATCTATCTATCTATCTATCTATCTATCTATTATCTATCTGTCTATCATCTATCTATCTATCTATCTATCTATCTATTATCTATCTATCTATCATCTATCTATCTATCTATCTATCTATCTATCATCTATCTATCATCTATCTATCTATTATCTATCTATCTATCTATCTATCTATCATCTATCTATCTATCTATCTATCTATCTTTCTATCTATCATCTATCTATCTATCATCTATTTATCTATCTATCTATCTATCATCTATCTATCTATCATCTATCTATCATCTATCTATCTATCTATCTATCTATCTATCTATCTATCTATCATCTCTATCATCTATCTATCTATCATCTATCTATCATCTATCTATTATCTATCTATCTATTATCTATCTATCTATCATCTATCTATCTATCTATCTATCTATCATCTATCTATCATCTATCTATCTATCATCTATCTATCATCTATCTATCTATTATCTATCTATCTATCATCTATCTATCTATCATCTATCTATCATCTATCTATCTATCTATCTATCTATCTATCTATCATCTATCTATCTATCAATCATCTATCTATATTCAATTATTTTGAATTTGTTGAGGTTTATTCTATGGCCCAGGTTATGGTCTGTCTTGGTGCATGTTCAAGGTCACTTAAAAAGAATGCGTATTCTGCTACTGTTGCTCTTCCTAGTACCTTTCCATTTTTGTCTTTGTATTTAGTTTTCAGAGAGTTGCTTATGATCTTGGCATGGATTTCTTTGGATTTATCCCGTTTAGGGTTCACTCAGCTTCTGGAGTCTGTTTTATTCTTTCCAATACCTCTGGGTTGTCTCTCAAAGCTTGAGGTCCCCGGGCCGGTCCGCCTTCTGTTTTCCATCTTTCACAGCTTTCCCACGTTTACTTGTTATATCACGTCTAGGGTTTTTAGTTGAGAGAGGAAGAACTAGAAGCAATGGTGCTATTTCATCTTATATCGCCTCTTGGATTTTATTATTTTTATGATTTTTTAAAGATTTTATTTATTTATTTATTCGAGAGGAGGGGGGAGAGCATGGAAGAGTGAGAGGGAAAAGCAGACTCCCCGCTGAGCAGTCAGTCCCAGGTGGGGCTCGATCCCAGGACTCTGAGATCATGACATGAGCCGAAGGCAGATGCTTAACCAACTGAGCCACCCAGGACCTGTCTCTTGGATTTTAAAAAACACCTCAAACTTTACAGGTCTAAACTGGAATTTGGGGGATTAACCTTCTTCCCATCTTTCATTGTGCTCTTCATGCCATTCCTACTTCCAGGCCTTAGCGTAAACTGAGCACATGCCCAGGTCTCAGCTCAAATGCCAACATGCTCACCTTCCCCAAGTGCTCTGTCCTATGTATTCTACTTCCCTTCTTTGCAAGCACTCTCTACAACATTCTCTTTTGATTTCTTCTTTTTAACGTTTTCTTTACATGTTTACTATTCAGTTCTCCTGCACGGGAATGGCCACTCTTTGGCACAACAGTTCTGTCTGTCTGGTTCAATGGGGTGTCTCCATCCTCCTGCACAGCTCCTGGCAGCAGAGTAGGGAGCCAGTAAATAGTGTTTGAATAAACTGTGTTTTGGAGTGATCTCTTCACCAAAAGAAAAAGCTGAACATCAGGCCATTAGGGCCCTCATGCTCTTAAGACTTGGTTGGAATAACCCATCCTTGCATTTTTAGTCCACAGCCACCAGCAGACATTTCCTGTCTCCATTGTCCTGAAAGCCCAATGTGTCTGCAACCCCATCCCCTCTCCGCTCCACACATACACACACCCTCAGTGTACTGTGTGTGGAATGGAAAGGAATCCTCACAGTGATTTGCTTGGCATCATCAGTTTTATCGGTTCTCCACTTGCTACCAATAACTTTTCATCAGTGTCTGTCATCCTGGTATGTGTAAATTGAATAAAAACCACTACTGGCTTTGACTGCTCATAGGAACTCTCATTCTCTCTGAGACAATGGGTCCCTTGCCTTGGTCTGGGTTCAATGAAAGGACCTGTAGATTTCAGCATGGTCACTTTCCTCCAGGGATATCTGTCTGAGGAGATAGGGGACCTTTTCCCGACCACCCTACTTGTCTGTTGATGTCTCTCATCAACCGCTATTCACCACTCAGCCTTCCTTCCCTTAATCCTCCTAGATCTCTACCGTAAGTGTCAACACCAGTTTGGTGCCCATGCCCTCCCATCGTCCATTTGTCACTGCTTTATCTGAGGGCCCAGTTCCATACCCCGGCAGTCTCCCATCCCTTGGCCTTCCAAAGGCTCTTTCACTACAGTCTGTCCCTACCTACTACCCCTTCCCCTCACTTCTGCATTGGGCTCAGCCTGAGGCCTCACTTCCAGATTGTATTCTGTTATATTCCAAGGCTGAATCTACCTTCCCTCCTGCTTTCTGAGGCCTGCCACCTCTCCCCAACCCCTTCTCTTGTTTTGAGCCCTTTTCTTGGGGACCCATTCTGTCCTTCCAGCTCTTCCAGGTCCCTGTCCTCTAACTCTGTCTGAGGTCATGTGCCTATTGTACTCTTTAGCCCTGCTTTTATTTTATGTTTCCCACTAGTTTCTTCTTTCAAAAAGTTAATTACAAATGTGGGTTGATTTAAAGAAAAAACACCCAGTAAGTGAAAGTAAGGAAGGTACAGAGATACAACTTGTGTGATGAAATTTACTTGAGGTTCATTGTAAATCGATGATTTCAAATTGAGTGGCATAGACATCCCCAGGCAGTACTGCCTGTGGGCAATAGATCACATGAAAAGTGGCAAATAATCTGTCCCTGAGGCTGCTGGACACTCCACTTCAAGCATGTGGGTCCAAGAGTCAACAGTCCACTGAGTTATGGCTTGATGTTTCCATTCCATGAAAATCAAGGAGGGTTTTCTTCACATGTGTCTACATTAGCACGAAGTCCCTGATGGGGGGAGCTAGATGCTCATAGTATTGTGAGATGCTCATAGCTACTGGAGAATATGGGTGCTGCTGCCCAGGGTAGAGGGCATGGCTGTTAAGCAACATACTCTAGTTCATGTTTATCACCTAGTCACAGGGCAGTGTTCCTGGGTCCACATGACTCAGAGGACTCGGGATGGCAGCATCTACAACACCTCCTATAGACTCAGTTTAGCCCATGGGAAGGGGCTGGGCCAGACTGGTCCATATCTGAGATTGCACTGTGCTTCCTTCCCAGCTCCTTTGTAAAGGGTCCCCCTTCCAGACAAAAAATACATTACAAATCAATGTACAGACATACTCAGACACACCCTCTCTCCCCTATGACATCTGTGACAACTTGGGGGCACACATCTGACTGTGGTGAATACCCTTAGGCCAGGGACCTTGTTTCGTCTGTTTTGGTGTATCTAGTGTATAGTATTGAACTTGACATTCAGTAAGCACTCAGCAAACCTATGAATGAATGTCTTGACCTCCTGGGAAGTCATCTGAATATAAAGTAGCCATGTTGTAGCTTGTAGGGTTAGGCAAAGGATTGGTATGGGGGGGTGGAGATACACCGTCGGGTGAAGAAGTTAGCCACAACAACCTGATAGTTCAGCAATTGTGGCCTAGATAGGAGGGGGGTGAAATGTCCAATGACCTGAGTTCCGGTCTTGGTTGGTCATTTGTTTCGTAACTATAAATAGGCCATTAAATTCCTCTGGGTGCCTATATCCTCCCCAGTCATATGGGAGTAATAATAGCTGGAGATAAAAGAGTACAGATATGTATATAAGATATGACAAGAAATCAGAGATTCAGAAATAGAAGCATCTGTAGAAAGTGGATCTGCCCCAGGAAAGTCCTGAGAATGTGAGATGAAGACTAGAGTAGCGGAGACATATACTGAGTGCAGGAAAGGCGGGACTCAGCATTGAAAATCTATCAATTTTCCCAAAATAAATCTATGAATTTAGCCTGGAATTTATCAAAAGACATATAAGAGACTTCATGGAAATTGACAAGCTGGTTCTAATATTTACATAGAAGAGTCCATGCGCAAGAAGAGCCAAGAAAATGCAAATGTTTAAAAATAAAAGGGAGGAGAGGAGAATTTGTCCAAAATGTGTTTAAATCTCACTTTGATGAAAAGGGAGTCATATTGGCACTAGAATAGACAAATAGAGCAGTGGAACAGAAGAGTGAATCCAGAAACAGACCTGTGCACATACCCGATCTTAATAAAGAGTAGAGACAGGACGGCCTGTGAAACACAGTAGACATTTCTCTCTATATATTAAATCCCCACCTGTCTTAGCTCAGGCTGCCATAACCAAATACCACAGACTGGGTGGCTTAAACAACAGACATTGTTCTGGAGCCTAGAAGTCAGGGTGCCAGTATGGTCGGGTTCTGGGGAAGGCATTCTTCCTGGCTTGTGGATGGCTACCCTCCCTATGTGTCCTTCTCTTCTTGTCCTCCCCCCTCCCCCTCTTCTCTCCATTCCCGCCTTTTTTCCTGCAGTCCTGGCGCAGGGTTCCCTCACCCTGGTAGGACCCATCATACCTCACTAATGACCATGTCAGTCCTTCTTTGAACAACACACCCAGCAAAACCTAACCTTGCAGACAGAATGAAGGAAACCATCACTAAATGAAATGATTCACCTTGGCATATATCCCACATCTTTAGATCAATGAGCCCCAAATCCAAATTGGCATGGTTTTGAGGCATCTCGGCCATGATATCAAGCAAAGCAGACTCGTATCTTCAAGACTCACATGCTTGCATCCTCAAGGAATGGCCTCTCCAAGCTTCCCAGTGGGTTCAGTTTACCCAGTTAGCCAATGTTAACTGGTCCTCCTCCTTGGTCAGCCCCAAGCTGAGCATATGAAGAACTTGTCAACCAGCACCTGCTCTCTTACCTGCCGGGATTTCTTGCCATAGGAACAGGATGCTAAGACCTAGGTGAGGCCTGGCTGGAGGGCTAAACCACTGGATTCTATGGCCCTTGGGGCTGGTCCTCGCCTCTGCCCTTCCCTGAGCGTCCTGCAACCTCCAAGCCCTGGAATATGTTTGTAACTCTGTGCCCAGACTGGCTATGCCCTGGATGCCCCATTGTGCACTCAGAAGGCGTTTATATTCCAAAGCTGCCAAGAAAGCATTAACGAAAATCCACCCATCATCTGTGCTGGGCCCAAACCCCAAAACTTTCTCCGGCCCTAAATGTATTCCTCCTGCTTGATACCATGCCTCACATCCCACCATTAGGTCCTCCAATTAGTTAGAGCCTTGAAAATGCCAAAAGGGTAGGCTATCATTTCCTCTTGCCTTCATAGTACCAAGCAATGGGGCTCTTGACCTTGAGCTGCCTGTCTATGGGCGTAGAGCTCAGTTCACTGGCCCCTTAGGTTTACCGAGGATCAACCCTCAAATGCCACCTTCTTATGAATGAATTTCAATACCCCACAGAATTGGAGTGTAAATGGTCAAACTTTAAAAGTGAATATCATCACCATGGCATCTGATGGGGAAGGGGTCAGCCGTAATCCAGTAAGCTCCACTGGTCACCAAGTGACAGTGACCTCCCTCTAGAGACACCAGTCAGAGGGGACTTCATTCTCTATGTATTGTATGGTATGAATTGCCTGTGTTTTAAGGTGAAAAAACAAAACACCTGTCGGGTCATAGAACCAGGAAAGCCCAAGGCTATCGGATTTCAGGCACAGCTGGATCCAGGGACTCAAAAGGAGTCCTCAGGACAAACCTGCTCAGTAAAAGCTGGGCTTTCATTAAATGACCTCTTAGCCCTGCTCTCTGTACTTGCGATGACAGTGGAGACTGGCCAAGCTGGCCCATCTCTGCTGCCCCACAAAGAAGGCTTCTCTGAAAATGGAGGAACGTGGAGGTGAGAATAGTGAATGTAAATCCCGAGTTATAAAGCGTAGAGCTGCCCAAGCTGGGTGAAGTCCTGACCTCCCGCCTCCCGCTGGGGAAACCCTCCTTTACCCAACCCCTGCCCTCCTTTCCTCCGGCCCCAGCTCCAGGGAGGGTGAGCTGCTGAACGGAACAGACAAGAGAGTGCAACTGTTCTCCATGAACACATGGGTCCTCTCCAGAGAATTACTGGCATGGTCTTGGGCTAAGGAGTGTTACCCGGAGCAGCAGCGTCCAGACTGGGTTCAAATTCCAGCTCTGCCACTTACTAGCTGGGTGACTTAATCATCACATTGCTTACCCTCTCCTCTTCCTCAGTGTCCTCCTCTGTGACATGGGGACAACTGTACAATTTTAGTACCTATTAAATTTAAGGTTATTCTGACAACAGAAGTGAGATAATATCTATAAAGTGCTTCAAACAATTCCTGGAAGGTAGTGAGTACTAGTCATCTAAGCAGTGACTAAAGTTAAAAAAAAAAATTACCAGGACACTAAGGAAGAGGTAAAGCAAATCCCAGAACACTCTCAGCTCTTTCTCCAAAGTGTGAGAGACGTCAGGTCAGAGGAGATCCCCACCCTCTTCCCTGGCCCTCGCCCACTCCAGGCCCTTCCTATCCATCACCGCCCTCTCCTGAGCCCTGCTGAATCTCACCACAGTCCTTGGGCCGTGGCCTGGAAGTCTGCGCATGTACAGACCCCAGACAGGGTGACAGCAGCCAACTGACAGGGCCCATAGGGTAGAGGAGGGTGTGTTAGAATCTCCGGGGGGCCAGAGTCCCTTCCTGCCTTTCACTGGCTGCTGTGTCGCACGTCCACCCTCAATCTGTCCTGAATCCCAGGGGAGCCAGTCTGGGCTTGATTTCAAGCCCCACCCACGTGCCAAGATGTGCCCCTACCAGCCTTCCCACTCACCTTATCGCTGGGCCGCTGCTCTCCAGTGCACTGTCTCCCTGCCCCAGCCAGACGGACACAGACGCCCTGCATCGTGGGCTCTTGCCCCCTGGAAGTGCTCCCTGCCCACCCAGGCCTCATGGCTCCGCCACTCTCCACTTCCTCCAGGAATGGGCCTTTCTCCTGTTCTGTCCTCTTCCACCACACTCACCATCCTTCCAGATTCTTGGAGCTGAGACTGGTGGCTCCGACGGCCTCCTCAGCTTCCCACGCCCAGGTGTGACCTCCCTTCCCAGACAGCGACCCCACCTGCGTCCCGGGGTCCAGCACTGCAGGTGGCACCAGCCCGGCCTGCTCATTCTTGAGGGCCCTGCCTCAGCCCCCTCGCTGCCCCGATTCCCCACCTGGAGAACTCAGCAGTCTCCACCTGGAACCTTCTTATGTCTGGATCTTATTCCCCAAGTCATCAGTTCAAATTGCTTCTCTCAGCCTACTCACGCTCCTCTCTGGGCCACAGTGAAGTCCACCCCAGCTCCCGTCCTGGTGGCTTCGGGAGGGTGGCTGGCCATCAGCGATTTCCCCTGGGGTGGAATCCTCCCCAGCAGGTTTACCCTCTCTGTCTGAGCTCCTGTTGGCAAAGGACGGGCAGTCGACCGGCAGGCAGGGACTGCTGTGATGCGAGAGCAAGGGCAGCCTCCGGTCTCCCTCCCTCCGATCCTTTTAGAGCTCTTCCTGTGTCTCTCTCCCTCTCCATTTTCTCCTGTTCTCTTCTTCCCACTCCCTCTCTTTTCCTTTCATCTCCCTCTTTGCTTGGAAGAACTTATTACAAACCAACTTTGTCAAACAACTTTTGTAAACGGTGCCCAACATTTATCACATTTGTGTTCAATATTTTTCTTACATATAAAGAGCTGACAGCCCGCTCTTCTATGATAGATGTACTTATTTCTTCTAAACTATCACTAACCAAGCATATCATTTTTATACAGTAAGTGTATATTCAATTTTCTACAGTTTTGACTACTAAACAGGCTTACCAGTGAGACAAATGACAAATATATTGCAATATTAGTAAGGGCTGGCTTAAGCCCATCTAAGACCGTGGACTCAATGTTCATTCTCATTTTGCATAGCCGAGAAGATGGGCAACAAGGGTGGGTGTGGTGGTCGGGGCTCGCGGGCCCAGCACGGGGGCCTGGCCAGGTGGCTTCTACTCTTCGTCAGGGACTGGCCAGCTTCCGGGTCCTGAGGCTGAAGTCTGAGGCACCGTGTTTTCCTGCTTTGCAGAGCGTTCTAAAGCCTTTGTTCTTTTGTCCTACTAACAACTTTTGCTCCTCCAACGGCCTGACCTAAGCCATCAGAGCTCTGAGGACCCTGGGGCCATGCACAGGAAACCCGTGGCTGAGAGGCACGCACATTTTCTGCCCTCTCCTCTTTTCTGCCTTCCCGCCTGCTCTCATTCATTCCTAAGTTGAGTTCCTACTGTGAGCCATGCGAAGGGTCTCACGCACGAACCCGTCCCACCCCTCAAGAACTGTCAAGTCTGAAAGCACATTCGGAGTGGACCGATTTCAGGGAATGTGCTAAAGGAGATTGTCTATGGTCAGAGAGCTAAGAGGGTTATGACAAACGAAGATCAGAAAGGAGGCAAACCCTTGAAATGGACTTGGCATCACTTCTGGGGCACTCGTGGGGTTGAAGCGTCAATAATGGATCTGTTGCAATTCAGCCACAGAGATGATGTACGAGGCTTTTCCACTGACATTGAATCAGGTCACTGGGCTCATTGGATGCGATACAATGTCAATGAAACTGTTATGTGTTATTGATGTCAGTCACAGAATAGATAAAAACATTATAAAAATAGCTTTTGTCGCCATTTACATTTTTTTTTTCATAAATGGTAAAAGGCATCAGTCGCCACCTGCCAGCGAGTGATGCGGCAAAGGATTGGTTTTCATACCAGTGACTGTGAAATTTCGGGAGGTCAGAAAGCAACCCCCCCTCCCACACCCCACCCTGGGGGAAAATAACTGCAGAACAAAGGCCATGGGGTGGCCAAGCTTCTCACCAGCAGCCGATGCCCACCAGGAGGGCTCACTGAAGTGCGGGCTCCATGGGGTCATCGCATTCCTTGTTGGGTGAAACCCAACAAACACCCATTGAGACTCTACTGCGTGTTAGAAATTGAATTTCTAAATAACTCCCTGCCCTGACTGAGCTCACAGCCTCATACGGTCTCAGGGTTCTCCTCTGCGAATAGGGGGTCCATGTCACAGAGTCACAAGAGGGAAAGAAAATGTGCGTCCGGCATTTGTCCCCACTCTTGGTCCTTTGATGTGCTTTTATTCTTTGGGGAACCATGTCGAGACAATGCATGGGGGTCCATGTCTGCATCAGGATCATGCCGGAAACTCAGAGAAGTGTCGTCTTAAGGGTCGCTGGTAGGCACCCTTGGGTACCTTGGGTGCAGGGCAGGCATTATCAATTCCATTTTGCACAGGAAGACACTGAACTGATTTGGCCCAAGTCACAGGGTAATAGGAAGAGTCTGGTGAGTCCAGGTCTGTTAGACACTAATGCATATGGCCATTTTGCTGCATTGCCCTTCTTCCTCGTGTGGCAAGATAGGAGATGCCCTCTTAGCTCCAGTAGTTCACTATTTGAGGAGTTCTGGAGTTGGTTCTGGGGCAAGCCAAGACCTGAATCTCCGGACTCCCAGACCAGTGTCTGTTCTCCTGGACCTTGCTTCCTTCTCCACTCACTTCAGGGACAGTCCATATCCACACTTCTCCCATACAAGGGTCTGCTTAACTTAGAGCCAGGCAAGAGGTCTGGAATAAACCAGACTCCAAAATATGTAGGACATTCAACCTAGATGTCCCATCATGGCGTTACCTGGCATCCGTGTGCCTGGCAGAGTTAGAAGTCTAAGAGCTTAGACAAGCACAAATCTCCCTTTTATGTTAATTTCTATTTTCTAGAGCTAGCAGATGCAGGGTCACCAGGGTCTGAGGACCAGCTATCAGCTAGGCCAAGGCCCCACAGAGCTTCTCCATGACGAAGCCAGGGAGACCAGGAGGTCCCAAGTAGAGTGACACCCTCTGAGAGATCCAGCCGTTGATCCCATCTGCTAACTTCGCACAAAGACACTCCTGTCAGGTCCCCATAGCCTTTAGATTGTTGGTCCAAGCCGGTCTAAGTCTTCACTCTCAGGCAGGAGCGCTCAGCTTAAGACAAGACCCTCCACAGCTCACCCACGGAGCGCTTTTACCATTATTCAGGAGCCAAACTGGGCCCATTGGTCATAGAACCACCACCCAACGTAATTAATAACCGAGTGACAATTATCAGCTAAAAGGAACTCAAGGTAGCCAGCAAGCCCATGACAAAAATAAACAAAGAAAAAAAGCTAAAGAGAAATTAAGGGGAAACAATTATGAATAAATAATAAAATGGCATTTTTTTATAAGGGTAAAAATTGTCCAGACCCTGAGATTCTTTACAAATAAAACACTTGAATCTCTTCTGACATGTTTATCTATATATGGAAGAACTAATGCATAAGAGATCCTGAGTGAAAGCATTAATTTTTATTAAACACTAAACTCTGTAGGAAAAGGCCTCTTTGAAGAAATATACATTTTTGTTGGCAGTGGCTAAGGCGAAATTTGGGCTCAGCCTCGCTGGGTGAAGCCAGCTGCTAGGACACACCATCTCAGCTGTGGCCTTTACTGCTGGTGTGCGGGCTGCTATGGCTGTAAATTCACCCCTCCATCTACCTTCTAGGGCTTTCCACTGACCACTGACCCTTCCTGAGCTCCTGGCTTTTGGATCTCAATTAAGCCAACACTTGGCCTCTGTCACACCCAGCATTAACACCCAATATTTTATTTCTATGTCAGTTATACAGTTCCCTACTCACCACAAGGCCACCAATACAAAAAGGAACTACTTAGGGGCGCCTGGGTGGCTCAGTCAGTTAAGCGTCTGCCTTCAGCTCAGGTCCTGATCCCGGGATGCTGGGAACGAGCCCCATGTTGGGCTCTCTGCTTGGCGGGGAGCCTGCTTCTCCCTCTCCCACTGCCTGCCACTCCCCCTGCTTGTGCTCTTTCTCTCTCTCTCTGTGTGTGTCAAATAAATAAATAAAATCTTAAAAAAAAAAAAAGAAAAGGAGCTAGCTAGCAATGCAGTTAACTACTGGTGAAGAGTGTGGGCTTTACACGGGGTGTTATACGCAGCTGACGGATTATTGAACTCTACATCTGAAACTGATGCTGTCCATAGTCTCCCATGCTTCACTTCCCCTTCTGACTCTGAGAAACAAACTGAGGGCTTCAGAGGGGAGGGGGGTGGGGGAATGGGATACACCGGTGATGGGTAGTAAGGAGGGCATGTATTGCATGGTGCACTGGGTGTTATACACAAGTAATGAATCATCGAACCTTGCATCAGAAACCAGGGATGTACTGTGTGGTGACTAACATAACGTAATTAAAAAACATTTAAAAAAATGAAACTGATGATGTGCTATATGTTGGCTAATTGAATTTCAATTAAATTTAAAAAAAGAGTGTGGGCTCCAGGATGGGACTGTTTGAATGAGTCTCGTGCCTAACTCTGAATAGCTGAGCCATTTGAGGAAAGATACACAACCTCTCTGTGCCTTGGTTGCTTCATCTTTAAAATGTCAATCAGACTACAATTTACGTCATAATATTGTTATTTGGCTAAAGGCATTAGTAAATGTGAAGTTCTAGAATAGTGATAAGCACACAATGTTTAATAAATTTTATCTATTATTTTTTAAGAGCTTACCTAGGGATAATTGTGACAATAAAGAAAGCCCCCGGGTCTGTTATGCTCACTGTTCCTAGTTGCCTTCTGCTTAGCAGAAGGAGATAGGCACCTCACCACTGCTCAGCTTTCAATCTCAGAGAAGCCTCCCTAAAATGATCATAAAACTGCTGCTTGTCTTATCTCACGCACATCACTAAGGGAGCCAGCTGTCCAGCTCCAGGTCGTAGACTGAAAACAGCTCACTGCCAGTGCATTACTGCGTATTCCGTGTGAAAAGGGAACTTGAGAAAGGAGGTAACACTGGAGTTAACCACTATATCCAACCTTGTTTGGTTTGCTTTCAGTTGGGAAAATAAGATCTCATCAGCTCAGTGTCACCTAAGTAGCCATGGGGTAAAAGAGCATTTAGCTCGAAAGGCAGGCAGATGTGGCTCTGAATTTCAGGAAATCTACCTGTGTCTGCATGGCTTTGAGAAGTCACTCTGTGTGTGTGAGCATCAGCGTTCTCATTTGCAAAATGGGAATGACAATAGGGCTGATGTCAAGTGTGGTCAAAAACGTTGCTCAGCGTGTGCCTGGCCTAGGAAAAAGAAGAAATTGTTTGTGTTTTATTGCATAGCAAAACAAGACGAAAGGAAACTAGCAGAAACCGGACAACAGACCAGATCCGTGGGGGCTCCAAAAAATTAAAAACACTAATGAAGACACAGCTTTTAAAATAGTTTTGTTAATAATTATACTTTCTATGTTCAGAGAGAAAAAGCAAGATTTAAAATTTTTACAGAGAGTAAAATTGTATTCAGGAGGGCACGTATTGCAATGAGCACTGGGTGTTATACGCAAACAATGAATCATGGAACACCACATCAAAAACTAATGAAGTACTGTAGGATGACTAACGTAACATAATAAATAAATAAATAAATAAATAAATAAATAAATAAATATGACAAAGCATAATAAAAGGGGCATTCTAGAAGAATAAATAGAACTGAAATTCAGAACTCAGTGGATAAGTTTTTTTTTTTAAAGATTTTTTATTTATTTATTCGACAGAGATAGAGACAGCCAGCGAGAGAGGGACCACAAGCAGGGGGAGTGGGAGAGGAAGAAGCAGGCTCATAGAGGAGGAGCCTGATGTGGGGCTCGATCCCAGAACGCCGGGATCACGCCCTGAGCCGAAGGCAGATGCCTAACCGCTGTGCCACCCAGGCGCCCCTCAGTGGATAAGTTTTATAGCAAATTGCATTCAGCTAAAAAGAAAATTAGTAAAAAGGAGGACATATCAAAAGAAATATACAGAAATATGTACTAATGGATCTAGGATAGGATATTTTAGGATAGGCTAGGATAAAATGACAGAAAAGCAAAATAATAGAAGGGAAGTAAAGGACATAGAAGATACAGTGAAAATTCTAATATATATCTAAGTGGAGTTACAAAAGGGGACAAGAGAGAATATGGCAGAGGCATTTGAAGAGATATGTCTGAGAATTTTCTAGAACTAATGAAAGGCATCAAGTAGATTCAAGAGGGCCTATAAATTCCAAAGAGGATATAAATTTAAAAAAATATGTTTATGCATCTAATAATAAACTGAAGAATAGACCAAAGGAAGAAATCCTTTAAAATCCAGGTGAAACAAAAGATTATCTTTAAAGGAGTAGCAGTGACATTGACAACTGACTTCTGAAGAGGAAAAAAAAAAAAAAGAAATGAGAAAACAAATAATATTTGGTTTCTGTGCTGAAAGAATATGAATGTTAAGCAAGAATTCTATGTTCCTCAAAATATCTTTCAAGAATGAAATTGACTTGCTTTCAAAATACTACATCCTTTTTTTTTTTTCAGGAGAATTATGCTTCTAGTAATGGTGAAGCCTTTTCTATTGCACCAATTTTCTCATAAACAAATGAAGAATACACAAAACTCACAGTGTGGTCAACAGTATGTTAGTGATGACAAATGAAGCAATCATTGAACTGGAAGATATATCAATAAAAATTAGCCAATCTAAAAACAAGGAAAAAATTAAAAATACCAACAGATGCTGAGTGGTCTGTGGGACAATGCAAAAAGATCTCACATACAAGTCATTGGAATCCCAGAATGAGATGATTCAGAAGATGTAACAAAAATATATTTGAAGAAATAATGCACACAATTTCTTTTTAATTTGGTGAAAGACAGACACTGCTTTGAGAAGCTCAGCAAACCTCAAGCAAAAGCAATACAAAGAAAATCCCATGTAAGCACACCATAGTCAAAGTACCGAAAATCGAAAATAAAGAAAACAATCTTCAAAACAACTAGAGAAAATGGCACATTACACAAAGGAGAGCAACACTGTCAATTACTGCTGCATTATGGTCAGGAACACTGGAAGCCAGAATAATATCTCTAAAATACTGAAAGAAAAAAAAAAAAAACAAGCTGTCAATACAGAATTCTTTATCCAGTGAAAACGTCTTTCAGGTGTGAAGATGGAATGAAGATGTTCCCAGATAATTTAAAGCAAAGAGAATTGGTTACTAATAGACCAATAGGAGGAATGCCAGCAGAAATTCTCTGGGTCAAAGGTAAATAATGCCAAATGAAGAGTACCATAAATGGTAAATATGTAGCCGTAAAAGTCTTTCTATTTTTAATTAAAACCAGAATAAAATGTAAGTCTATTTGAAGCAATATATAACATTAAATTGTGGGGTTTACAAGATTATGTAACCATATATATACGGCATAAAGGACAGAGTGGAAAATAGGGAGGTAGAGGGGGCTAAGGAACCTCACTCTAAGAACACTGTAAAAAATTAAAGATATATATCTCAGTTCCTGGAGCAAATAGTAAAAATACCAAATTCAATAAAATTCAATAAAAATAAGAAGTAAAACCATAAAATTTATTTAACTAAACCAAAAGGAGACAAAAAAGGAAGACCAACAGAACAAAACCAGAAGGAAAAAAGAAGAAGTAAAATGGACACTTAGGTTTCACAATTCATCTAAAAGAACGTTATAATTACATTAAGTATGAAAGACTAAAAACTCCAATTAAAAGAAGGAGATCGTCAGAAAGAATTTTTACAAAGCAACATCAAAAGATATGTTATGTATAGCAAATGCACTTTAAACATAAAGACACAAAGAAATGGAAAGTAAAAGGATGGGAAACTATACAGCATGTAAACTGATAAAATATGAACGTGCTCAAAGAAGGATGAGAATGTCAAAACAACAAAAAACTAAGTTTACAAGGCTCTCACTCTCCGAAAACAGCGAGGACTTATATCAAAAATAATGCTGGAGATGGATTATAACACACATAATTAAAAGGAAATAACAATTCATAGTAATACTATTTTGTGGAGAAGAATGTCAACTATTAAACATGTAAAAATTATAAAAGCACAATATTAAGAAAAGAACGTAATAGTTTAGATAAGGATAATTGGTAAAGTCTTTGAAAGCTAAAACAATGAGTGAACATTTTATGGGAACAGAATATTTACACAGTGCTATAGATTGAATGTTTAAGTCTCCCCAAAATTCATATGTTGAGATCCTAAATCCGAAGGAGTTGAGGTATTAGGTGTTTAGGTCCTGATGGTGGGGCCTTCATGAATGGGATTAGTGTTCTTCAAAGAGACCCTGGAGGCCTACTTGCCCCTTCCACCATGTGAGTTATAATGGGAACACAGCCATCAGGGAGGAAGCAGGCACTCCCCATTAACCATAGCATCCCGATCTTGGACTTTGCAGCCTCCGGAACTGTAAACAACAAATGGTTTTTGTTCATAAGCCACCACGCTTTGGTATTTCTTGTCGTGGCCGCCCAAATTAAGACAACAGTCTAAATTATTCAACTAAAATTTGCTCCAAAAGTATTTGGTAATTACAAAAGGAAAAATGATAACTTTACAGTGAAGAAACATGGCAAACAAAGTTAATATTAAAAAAAAATTTAAGGATGTATATCTCAATCCCTAGAGCAAATAGTAAACTATCAAAGAGGTAGAGCTAAAAACCCAATAAAATAACAAATGGACACCATGTGCCTGCTAAACTGATACTTTGAAAAGAGCCTAAGGGTACTGCTGTAGTATGCCAGCCCAAAACACATAACCTAAAACCTAATCATTGAGAAACATCTGCCAAATTGAGGCACATATTTCAAAACAATTTTCCTATTACTCTTTCAAAATGTCAAGGTCATGAAAGATAATAAAACTTTAAGATGTCCTGAAAGTTTGAAATTATTAAAATGGTAATTAAAAAAATACATTATACCAAGAGATATTTATTTCAGGAATTCAAAGATAGTTCAATATTAGACTTTACAGATACTATCTTAATGATAAAATATTTATTACTCAGTCCGAAAGGTAGCATTTGATCTCATGGATCAAATAGAAGTGTTTCTACTAAAGTCCAGAAAAAGGCAGTAATTTCATCATCTCTACTACTGACACCGTTATGTACTTTCTCTTATCTGATTTGTTTGGCTAATATTTTCAGAACTTGAAGAGGCATAAGAATTAGAAGAGATATAATACTTCCTTTATTTGTATATGATATGACAATGAATCTGCGAAACCAGTAAATCAATTTTAAAAGCAATGTACACACAGAGACACACACAAATACACGGAATTCAGTAAGGTAGAAGGATCTAAAATTAGCATAAATTCAATAGCTTGTTTATGAATTTTTATGAATTTTATAAATTCATATTTATAATATGAATGAATGAATATGATGAATGAATGAATATAATATGAATGAATGAAAAAATAAATAAAATTTATGAATTTTATGAATGTTTATGAATTATTATGAATAATAACCAGTTAGATGATATAATGGCAGATAAAAACCTCTCTTAAAGTAACAACAAAAAAGATATTTTTGTGAGTAAATGTAATAATAAATGTGCCAACGCTGCAGGAAGAAAACTTAGAAATACTCCAAAAGACTCAAAAATATATCCAGACAAACAGAAGTGCATTCTTTGTTCTTGGACAGAAGAAATTAACATCATAAAGATGTAATCTGGCCAAGTCATTATATAAATTTATAATGATCATAATAAAAACACCAACATATTTTTTTTCCTGGATCTGGGCAAGGCTTTAGCATTCACATGAAAAAAAAAAAAAAAGATAAAATTAGGAAAACAAAAAATGCCCACAAAACCTTAAAAAAAGAATAGTGCAGCCCCACTATTAGGAATGTATCCTGAAGTAATAGAAAGTAATATTGACCAAACTACTTAACCATTGAAGACTATTTGGTCTTGGTATGTCCACAACGGAATAATACTCAGCCAAAAAAGAAAAAAAGAATATCTCTGTAGGCTACTATTGTGAGACTTCTTGAATGTTTTATCAACTGCAAAGAACAAGATATACACAGAGAATGTGCTACCTTTTATAAGAGTACATAATAACAAACATATGTTCTTATAACATATAAAGGATACTTAGGTATACCATATACATATATTCCTATTTTTGCAGAAAGAAATACAGGATGATATACCAGAAACTAAGGAAAACTGTTTTCCTCCGAAGATGGTTAAGAGTGCGATGGGGTAACATTTATGTGAGGGAGAGTCCTTGAGAATATCTTTTTACATACTTTTTCATTTTGAACCATAGTTTTTACTTTTGAAAATTTTGAATTTTTTTTTTATTTTTGCAGTTCAACAGTGGCTCTACAATTCTGCAGGATAATTTTTTTTTATTTTAATGTTTTTTATTATATTATGTTAGTCACCATACATCCCTGGTTTCTGATGTAAAGTTCGATGATTCATTAGTTGCGTATAACACCCAGTGCACCATGCAATACGTGCCCTCCTTACTACCCATCACCGGTCTGTCCCATTCCCCCACCCCCCTCCCCTCTGAGGCCCTCAGTTTGTTTCTCATAGTCCATAGTCTCTCATGCTTCATTCCCCCTTCTGATTACCCCCCCTTTCTTTATCCCTTTCTTCCCCTACTGATCTTCCTAGTTCTTATGTTCCATAGATGAAAGAAATCATATGATAATTGTCTTTCTCTGCTTGACTTATTTCACTTAGCATTATCTCCTCCAGTGCCGTCCATGTTGCAGCAAATGTTGAGAACTCGTTCTTTCTGATAGCTGAGTAATATTCCATTGTATATATGGACCACAGCTTCTTAATCCAGTCATCTGTTGCAGGGCATCTCGGTTCCTTCCACGATTTGGCTATTGTGGACAATGCTGCTATGAACGTTGGGGTGCATATGGCCCTTCTCTTCACTACATCTGCATCTTTGGGGTAAATACCCAGTAGTGCAATGGCTGGGTCATAGGGTAGCTCTATTTTTAACTTTTTAAGGGACCTCCGCACTGTTTTCCAGAGTGACTGTACCAACTTGCATTCCCACCAACAA
The DNA here is from genome assembly GCF_023065955.2 of Ursus arctos. Classification (NCBI taxonomy): domain Eukaryota; kingdom Metazoa; phylum Chordata; class Mammalia; order Carnivora; family Ursidae; genus Ursus; species Ursus arctos. Next base: position 37,423,781 of record NW_026622863.1, on the reverse strand, counting down.
TGTAGGAGGGATCCCCTTTCTCCACATCCTCTCCAGCAATTGTTGTTTCTTGCCTTGTCAATTTTTGCCATTCTAACTGGCATAAGGTGGTATCTTAGTGTGGTTTTGATTTGAATTTCCCTGATGGCTAATGATTTTGAACATTTTTTCATGTGTCTGTTAGCCATTTGTATGTCATCATTGGAAAAGTGTCTGTTTATATCTTCTGCCCATTTTATGATTTGTTTATGTTTCTCATGTATTGAGTTTGAGAAGTTCTTTGTAGATCTTGGATACCAGTCTTTTATCTGTAGTATCATTTGCAAATATATTCTCCCATTCCGTGGGCTGCCTCTTAGTTTTTTTGTCTGTTTCCTTGGCTTGTCCTTTTTATCTTGATGAAGTCCCACAAGTTCATTTTATCTCAAAATTTTGAATTTTGTAAATATTTTGTGTATGCAAAATAAAATAACATCAAAAGGACAAAAATAAAATGTAAAAATGTATATACACAGGAGCAAATTAAGCAACTTGTACTTCTAATTGATAACATTGGCAACATAACCTTGGAGAGAAAAAATGTTAATTTAAGTAACTATCGAGCACAGGACTCTAATCACACATTCCTACAGGGATATATTCTAAAGTTAAACATACATAGTTTTAAAACTTACAAAGGAATATTGATCTTTATTTAGGAGGTTTGTAGATGGTAGTGGTATTAGTATCCAATTCTGGAAGTATTTTGTGCATTACAGAATAGGAAAAATGTGTACTTGTGTTGCTGCAATCTAGGAGTGTCTTTGACGGAGAAGGAAAATGTAAATATGAAACCAATTTCCTATTGAACTGGGGGTTATCAGTATGAACTCAGAAGTTTCAGGAAAAAAATGCATTTCCTAATTATTTTCCCTAGAAGGAGTCAGAAGCAATAACAACCAGTTAGCGAGGAGCACACTGACAGCCCAGATCTTGGTTTCTAAGTACCATTTCCCACTGAAGAAAACCAGGGATCCTTAGCAAAGTGTCTGATTACAGATCTCTGACAGAGAAGGTACAAAGAGGGCTTGGAATTTTCTGTTTTTCCAAAAAGGAAGATAGTGCTCAAAACGCTTTTTAATAAAATGCCAACTAATCAGGGGATTATAAAATTAGAAAACAATTTGGTAAACCCCAGTGCGATCACTGATACGGGCAAGAGCTATCATTGGGTGGCAAGTACCTGAGTGAAATGTTGCTAGGGATAACGATATGTCATAGTCTCAAAGAGGAAGATACTTTACTGACTACGAAGGGAAACGTACATTTGCCTTTTATAGTCTACCAACAAGCAGACAAAAATCTTTACCCAAAAAGGCCTGGCAGTCACCCCCTTCACCATGTGACTATCACTAGTAGGACAGCCTGAACACTGTGTTCCTCCTGATATGTGGCAATAAGTACGTACATCCCCCATGTAATATTCTTGTCAAAATACTGAACCAAATCAAACCATGAGGAAATAATCACAAAAAAACAGCAGTGAGGTGTTCTACCAGACATCTGGCCTGGTTCTTCAAAAACAACACTGTCAAGAAAGTCCAAAAATAATAACAATAATTTAGGAAGTAAATTGACAGTATTCTAGATTTTTTTTAAAAAAAGCTAAAGAGACATAACAACCAGTCGAATTCTTATGAATGATCCAGCCTTCTTGGGGGTAACTATGGAAATTTGAATATTAGCTCTATTGTAGATATCACTAAATCCATGTTAGTTCTCTTACATGAGATAATGCTATTGTGGCTGTATAGAAAGACACTTGTTTTATTCCCAGAGAGTAGAGTTTTCTACAGATAGACATTGATGAACATACTAGTACCAGAAAAACAAAAACAAAGTGCAAAAAAGACATTTTCAGACAAACACAAGCTGAGTGAACTTCTCACTAGAGGATTTGCATTATAAGAAATAGTAAAGGGAGTTCTTTAGGTAGAAGGAAAAGGATTCCAGATGGAAGGGCAGGGGTGCAGGAAGCAATGGAAGCTCTGGGCAAGTCTCAATGAAAAACTAACTGTACCAAACAATAACAATGATATTTTGTGGCATTTAAAAATGTATGAAGAATAGCCTATGAGTTGAAATTGGGCAAAGAAGTTACGGTATTCTATTGCATTTTCTGGAAAGTGTGTAAAGTTACCAAACTGACATTAGATTTTAATAAGTCAAGTATGAAAGTTGCCATTTCCAGGGCAGGGTTTCTCAATCTTGGTGTCTTGACATTTGGGACCATATGTTCTTTATTGTGGGGGAATTTTCTGTGCACGTAAGATGCTTAGCAGCACGTCTGGCTTCTACTAACTAGTTACTGTTAGCAGCTTGTGATAGTTAATTTAATGTGTCCACTTGACTGGATCAGGAGATTCCCAGATATCTGGTTAAACACACTTTCTGGGTATGTTCATGAGGGTGTTTTCAGAAGAGATTAGCATTTGACTCAGTAAACTGACTGAAGTAAATTACTGTCCCCATTGTTTGCGGGCCTGAGTATAATTACAAGGTAGAGATTGGGGGGGAGGGGAATTCCCTTGCTCTCTGCCTAACTGATTGAGCTGGGACAGCCGTCTTCTCCTGCCTGTGACTCTCCTGGTTCTCAGGTCTTCAGGCCCACAGTGGAATCCTTACCATCAGCTCTCCGGCAATGAGGCCTTCAAACTACACCATTAGCTTTCCTGGGTCTGCAGTTTGCAGATGGCTAATCATTAGACTTCTTAACCTCCATAATTGTGTGAGCCAATATCTTATAATAAATATCTTTCTAGATCTCTCTAGATCTAGACCTTTCTACATTTATATCTGTATCTACAACTACATCTGTATCTACTTTATCAGTTCTACTACTCTAGAGAATCCTACTAATACACAGTGCCCTCCCTAGCCCATGCTGCCACCACTGTGACATTCAAACTTGCCTCCAAACTTTGCCAAACATCCCTTGTGGCAGGGAGAATCTCCCTAGTTGAAAACTACCGCACTAGGGTAACCAAAAAAGAATAGTAAATGAGTGTATACCTTCCAAAGTAATAGAGGACACACTGGAAGGATTAATAAAATATTCAACCCAAAGATAGGAAAAGGAGCGTAGACTAGGTAAGTCAAATCAAAAGCACCTAGTATGTTGGAGGAGTTGAATACAAATAGAACATAATTACATTAAATGTGAATGGGTGAGATGCTCCAATGAAAAGACAAAGATTGCCAGATGAAAAGATTGTGGAGGGCCCACTGAATTCTCCAACGCCCTTGGTTCACAGCAGCCCCTGGCCATGGGACAAGTGCTGAACCTGGAGTTGGGATTCCAAAGTTTTCTGTCTCTGCTGAGCTGTGTGACCACCTGGCAGGATGCTTACATTCATTAAATCTCAATTACTTTATCAAAGAATGATGGCTTGGAATTAGACCAGTGATTTTTCCCTAAGCACCAGAATCCCATGTGCATCAGAATCCTCAGGTGTGTTTAAGAAAACATCACATCTGTGCCCCTTCTCAGAACAAGTGAATGAAATTTTGAGGTGCCAATGGTTGGGGAATCTGGGCAATCATGATTTGAAAACTAAAGAGTAAGGATAGAAGGAGGAGGAGGCGAAAGAGGGAAGGAGAGGTCTCCCCATTGTCCGTCATCAATGTGCCCATGGATGGTTTGGGATGTGGTTTGGCACCAGAAACAGGAAGACAGAGTAGGTGGTGTCTTTCATTTCCAGCTGTTTCATTTACTAAACCACCAAGCCTTCCTTGAGCTAAGGATTATGCAGATGGCCCATCATCAGTATTTGCTTGGGGCCTTTTTCCAGTTCTCTAGGTAGGGCTAGTTACAAGCAGCAGAAACATATTCTCTAAGACTGAGCACGTGGATTCAAAGGGTGTATTAGTTTTCTATTGCTGCTTTAACAAAGAACAACAAATCCAGTGGCTTAAATGAAACAAATTCATGGTCTTACAGTTCTATAGATCTGGCTCAGTTCTTACGGGGTTAAAATCACAGGGTCACCAAGAGCAGATCCCCTTCTGGAGGCTCCAGGGGTACATGCAATACATTTTATTCCAAATTGAGCTTCTAGTGCTGTGCACATTCCTTGGCTCATGGCCCCCTCCTTCTCCTTCAGGAATGGTAAAAAATGGAGGCCGAGTCCTTCTCATGTTCCATTTCTGACTGCTCATTTTTAGTCACCTCTTTTCCTGACCCAGCTGGGAAAGGTACTCCTCTTTTAAGGACAAATGTGATTATTTTCAGACCACGGGACAATCCACGCTAATATCCCCATCTCAGGGTCTGTACCCTTCATCACAGCTACAAACCCTCTTTGTAGTGTAAAGTCACATTGATAGGTTCTAGAGATTAAGGTGTCGATGGCTGTGGGGGGTGGGGGGGGCATTATTCTGCCTTCCACAAAGGCTGACTGAGGGAAGTCTTAGAGGTCTCCAGGCAGAACCTCTCTGACAGTCCTGTCTCTGTCCCTGCACTGCTCTGCTCACTGATCCCACGTGCCGGGACAGGGAACCTCCATGGCTGGGCCCTTGTGTGCCCACCTTGGGCACCTTGGCTGACAGCCCATCAAGGCTGGAAAGGATAGTGAAGAAGCAATTGCCTCCCCCACGATCAGGGAGCTATTTTGTACAAAAGGGATAGGAAGATTCATGGCTAAAGAGTAAAACACAAATGTCACTACACCAGACTGTGTCCCTGTTCCTGGATCGAAGATTCGCTTGACCAGCGGGCGGGAACACCTAATAATTAGGCCTGAGCCACTGGACCAAGACGGATCACAGGAGCCTGAATGCTGGCCTGGGCTCACACCCTTCGTTTTTTTCTGGAAATACAGGAGCGTGTGTTAATCCGTAACCTGGAAGGTATGCTGAATTTTTAATCTTCCATGTATATGATTATGGTAAAGTGTCACAAATTACCTATGGTACACAGAAGCTTATAGGATACTATTATCCTTAATTAATGGGGAAATGCATGGCTTTTATTCAATGAAACTGATTTATTGTCTTAATTTTCAGATGTTCTGCCTCACGTTTCCCCCGAAACCACCGCGCGCCCATAGTAACCAGCAGACGCCATGCGTGTGTGATCTTCTCTGTGACCTGCGCCTAATTAGTTCTTTATTGTCATCTTCCAACTCACGCTTAAACTGTACCAACAGGGGCAGCGTGACTCCCAATACCGATTAATAAGCCTGCAGCCCTGGTCCTGCAATAAACAGGGAGTATTTATGGCGTGAGATCAGCATCCGCAGCCTGCTGCTTTCCGCCGGATCTCGCGGGCGGGGGCGGTGTGCGGGGCTCGGAGGGGGCGCTGGTGATGAGGCCCCGGCGAGCCCCCCGCCTCCCTTGCCGTGACTGCACCTCACCTGCCTGTCCTTCACCGCCTCTATTAGGCTCGGCTAGTTAAGTGAAAGAGAGAGGAACGAGCTGAGAGCTGGTGGGTGTTGGAGCTTGGAAGTCCAGAGTTCCCGGCTAATTGCTGGTCCTAACAGGCACAATTAGCTGCTACAAGCCCTTTGAGATGGCCCAGGGCCTTTCTCAGGTAGCAGCCATCACCAGATAAAGGCTGAAATGCGCTCCACTTAGAGAGACACTTGCAGACAGGAGTGTCACAGCCTGCCAATTACACTCTCCCTGTACACAGTCGCTTCCCAGAGAGAGGAAGAACCCAGATGAAGACCCAGCATTCAAGGGAGAGGGCACAGGCTGCTCTCAGCCCCGAGAAGCAGAGCTGCAGGTATGGTGGGCTGGGAGTCAGGGGTGCGGGGTGCTTTGCAAATTAAACCCTATTGTTGAGTCCATGAGAAACCGTTTCATGGACATTCGCTACTTACATGAACCCCCATCTGCAAACTTCCTGGCAAAACCTCCCTCCTGCAGCCCACCCCCACCCTGCTCCTTTTTTCAGCTTGGGGAGGGGCAAACAGGCAAAAACTGGTCATTTCACTGGAAGACAGACAGAGGCAGCTTGGGGCTGGGAAGAGTGTTAATTAGGAGTCAGGGTCCCCTTCCCTCCCCCCAAATTAAACAGTTGTGCAGTGTCACATCCTTCACAGCGGGCTGGGTTCTAAGACACTAGGTTAGATGAAAACCGCGTTTCAAGGGTTATTTTGGCCGCCTATACTGTAAGCTACCCACAAAGCACAGCGCCCACACGTTTCTGTAGGTAACACCGTTCAGTAATTTCTATGTGTAAATGCCAACGTGATCGCAAAGTACGTAATGGAGTACAAATAAAAAATATAATTTTTTATTTCAAGTCTCATCGAACAACATAAAAGACTTGACAGTGTATAGTGTCGAATTTCTGTACCTTTAAGCCCATGCTGTGCACTTTTGCTGTATGATGTTGGGAACATGTCATGTCCTCTCGAAGACTAGTTTCCCCATCTGCAAAGAAGGGGGTTAGACACAATGGTCTATGATGTCACGGCCAGAGCTGATGTTCCAAATACTGTGAGCCACCATCCCCAGTGGCTGCACAAGCCCAGGCTTGCACTTGTGTTTTCCAATCGAGAAGACACTGAAGCCATGTGGTAGGGACAGTGTCCACTCCCACTGCTGCTGTGATATGTCCCCAATTGCTACACACTCTGTCTACAACTGATCGTGGCCGAACACCAGCCACATAGGAGGGAGCAAGGGTCCAGAGCTGGTGGAGGTCTGGATGATGAGAACTCCCCCAAGGCCTGGAATATGTGACAGTGTGGGAGCAATTAGCAAGCAACTGAGCAGTTTCACATGACCTCTACGGAAAGGGGTTGTTGCCATTAACTAAAGCCTCCCCCTCTTTGCCATCCATAGCCAGGTCTACGTCAAACCCTGCTTGAGAACACTCCTTCTCCAGATTCCCTTGCAAAGTTCCAATAAATCATGAGCCACTGGTATTCAGAGAAGTCACTAGGGGGGAGGCTGTGGTGGAAGATGAGGATCAGACCTCTGCAGGCAACTGGGAAAGCTGGAATCTGCCATTTCCTTGCTGTGTGACGTGGGACAGGTTGCTTAACCTTTCTGGGCCTCTCTTCCCTGATTTTACCAATGAGGGGTTTGTGTTTCGTTGTATTCCTGGTTCCTTCTAGCTTTGATAATTGATATTTGTCTCCTACAAGTTATTGCATTAAGATTTTATTTATTTATTTTAGAGGGGGAGAGAGAGAGAGCACAAGTGGGGACAGGGGCAGAGGGAGAGAATCTCAAGCAGACTCCATGATGAGCATAGAACCCAACACGGAGCTTGATCTCCTGACCCTGAGATCATGACCTGAGCTGAAACCAAGAGTCAGACACTTAACCAAACTGAACCATCCAGGTGTCCCTACTGTACTTTCAAACCATGACAACAAGGGTCTCTCAGAAGGAAGAGAAAAAGAAGGAAAGAGGGGAAGAGGTGAGCATTTATACCATATTAAAAGAAGGTATCATGCCATGGAGAGCAACATTCTTAGCAAAAGCACTCCTGACCATTTGCACCCTGAGGTCCAAGTCAAAGAGGCTCTGGCTCCACTGAAGAAGGGAAGCCTCTTTTCTCCTTTCCAGGTGCCCATTACACTGGGGAAAATGATCATTTGCGACTGCCCCAACCAACCACCAGTGAAGGTTTACCTCCTAGGGCAGGGGTGGCAGGGTAATTCAATGGGGAAGAATAATAGTCCCTTCGATAAATAGTGTTGGCATGACTCAGTAGCTATTGGGGGGAAAATGAACCTTGACCATATGTCATACGCAGAAAGCAATTCAAAATGGACGATAGAGCTCAATGTAAGAGCTAAAACCATAAAGCTTCTAAAAAAAAAAAAAAAGGAAAAAAATCTGTGGCTTTGGGATAGGCAAAAATTTCTTAGGATACAAAAGACATAAACCGTAAAAGAAAAAAAAGAAGTACATGGGACTTCATCAAAATTAAAAACTTTTCTCATCGAAAAATACCATCAGGAAAATAAAGAGGAAAGAATATATAAATAACACTCAGAGCTGAAGAATAAGAAAACATAAAGCCCAACTGAAAAATCCATCAGACACACTAGCCAAGAGACTTCAGGGCGGGCCACAAAGCATATGAAAAGGTGCTTGAGATCATTGGTCATGTGGTAGTACAAATTTAAAACGAGATATACACCCGTACAAACAGAGACCAACAGTATCACGTGTTAGTAAAAACATGGGAAAACTCAAAGTCTCACATATCGAAGGTGGGGATGCAAAATGGCTCAGTCACTTGGAATACAATTTGGTAGCTCTCTTATAAAATAAATATGCATGCACCTTATGACCCAGCAATCCTCTCCTGGGTATTGGCTCACCCAAAAGAAATGAGAACATATGTCCATGCAAAGATGGGGACACGAGTGTTCTCAGTAGCTTTATTCATAAGAGCCAAACTCTAGAAAGAACGCTGATCCATCAGCTTGTAAGTGGATGAACACATTATGGTATATCCATACAATGGAGTAATAGTCAGCAATGAATACAAGAGAAAGAAGTACCAATAACCGCTATAACATGAGTGGATCCATAAACATTGGGCCGAGGGAAAGAAGACAAACAGAAAACAGCATACACGGTCTCATTTCATGTATAGGAAGTTCTAGCACAACGGGAAATGGATCAGTGGTTGGGCAGGGCTTGGGTAAGCATGGCATTGACTGCAAAGGTGCCCAGGAGAATTAAGGGGCTGATGGAAGTTTTGCAGGTGTCAGTTGTTGTGGCAGGGGCCTGCCTGTACAAAAACTCGTGGGACTGGGCATGTTAAAGAGATAAAATTTCTGGTGCATTATAGCCCAATCAAGCTATCAAAACAAGAGCATCGGAGCATGACAAAAGTATCTCCCTCCCGCGTGCCAGGCAGTGGGTCTGTTATGGTGGGGTGCCGGGCTTCTGCCTGGAGGGGCAGGATGCTTGAACTCCTTCGCTGACTGCACCACAACCCTGGAAGCCAGGTGAACAACAGCCCGAGCCGCCTCCGCCTGATGGATTCCTCTCTGAAAGGCCACCGCCTTTGGATTCCAAGGTTTTCTATAGAACTCAGTGTGGCAGGTGAGACTGTGAGGAGCTGGGGTGTTGGGACACCTGATAGCATGGAAGAGGGCCCCGCCATGGCGCTGTACGTAAGCAGGTGAATTGGTCATGGGTGGCGAGTGGCCCCTGGCAGAGGGAGATGGTGACAGCCCTGTATTCAGTGAAGTGACCACATCTGTGAAGGGACAAGGGTGTTCATATTGAATGTTGTGTCCTTCGTGTTGCATTCATAGAGACTCTCCAAATTAATTTGGGGAAGCTCAGTGCACAGCATGGCTAAGTGAGTACTGTGCAGTGGAAGTTAAAGGAGGGGTGGGCATTGGATGTCTGGGTCAAAACAATACAGACCAGTCAGAAGAGCTGCAGGTGAGGCTGGGAAAGCCCAGAGCCAGTGGCTCACTGTGGTCAGCAGCCTGGAGTTCCAGGGTTGTGCCAAGCACACTGTGCCCAGGCAAGCTGGGGGGTGATCCGCGACGGACATCATTCCACGGAATGTGACACTCAGAAGCAGAAGGGACCTTGGAGGCAATAGCACTGTCTGTCCCTCTAGGTCTGAGAAGGCCCTTTGAGCTTCTCTGTTCCCTCACTAGTGGGTTTTGTTTCCTGCCACATCCATATGTGGGAAGAGAGTCTGGCCACACATTAGGTGGTCTCAGAGCTCCAGGGCCAACGCCAGTCACCCAAAACCTGAGATCCAGATTTTACTCCCAGGAAAAAAGAGTATGACTATCCCACTGGAGTTAGGCTCATGCCCCTGGTCCAAACCACACGGCCTTGGGTTACAAGCCAGGGCTCGATTCCCCAGAAGAGTTCTCAGGGATCGGACAGTTGAGGGGTGGTGGAGTTTCCAAAAAGTCTATGGGAGCCCGTTCCTCCTGCTCCCTAGGCTGCACCCTACTCCTCTGTGCAATGAGAGAGTGGGGCCGGAGTGCCGTCTCTGACATCCCCTTAAAGCTCTACAACAACGCAATTCCGCTGCTCTCTGCGCATCGCCTCTGGTCCCCACAGGTGGCTGGTTTTGTCTACTAAGGACCCGAGGATCTCAGGGACTACGCTCAGCAGGAAGGAGCTGCCGCACGAAGGAAAGATTGGTGAACCCAGCCGTCCAGACCGGAGCATGTTTTAAGAATCCAATTCTCCTTCATGTTCCAGTGGAGAGTCCTGGCAGGGAGCAAACTCCTTCCAGGCTTTCCCAGCAACCCCCTGCCCCCACCACCTTACGGTGCACGGATGTCTACTTAAAATCAGGGCATATTGCTTCCAAAGGTGGCTGTGCTGGCACCATGCTCTTCCTGAGAATGGCACTGAAATGACAACCTTGATAGACTGTGGGTGCAATGTCTGTTCCTTCCCTGCAAACTTCAGCTCAGCGGAGCATTTGGGAAGAGCAGACAAGCCCTTGTTTTCAGACACTCGGTGTGAGTGTCTTCTACCATGAAATGCACATAATTGCCTTATCTGCGCCCTAAGAGCAGGGAGAAGACCAATGTGAAAATTCATATGAGCAGTGATCAAAGTCATGAAGGCATCTCTTGATGCCGCATCTCAGTAGTCCGGCTGGACTTGACTTCGGGGAGGCGGGGCCTGGGGCAAACAGCTGACTCATCCTCCTCTTTCTCCAAAGAAGCAGAACAAAGCTTCCCGAACCTCTCAGGGCAGCTGAGGACACAGAAAAAGCGGAATCTTCTCCTGGCTGAGATATGAACCACAGCAAGGGACCCCTTAATATTGGGGTATGTATGTGTGTGTGTGTGTGTGTGTGTGTGTGTGTGTGAGTGTGTGTGCACATGCATGCCCACGGTAGTGGGGGGCTTTCCTGGGCAGCTTTGAGGCAAATGCCGCAAAATGGCATCTCCTTTGACAATGAGGGTCCAGGGCAGGGGTTGTGGAGGTGCTCAAGTGTCCTTGTTAACTTCTCCCCAGAGCCAGGGGAGGCCCACGGTTTCAGCAGCTGGAGGAATTAGTGGGGTAGGAGAATGTTGGTGTTGGTAGGCCATGTGCATTGATGGTCCAGTCCAAGACCAGTGACATAATTTCCAGATCTCAGTGCAAAATGCAAACACAGAACCCTTTGTTCAACGATTATTAAGAATTTCAAGTTGGTAGCAGCAGGACAATATAGTGAAATGGGGGGGCCCTTATGAGCTCGGGGCCCAGGGAAGACTGCACAGGTGACAGCCCTATGAAACTTGCCCAAATTAAATCTCACCAGTTTACACCCACCAGATGTAAGAACCTCCCCTTCAGCCCTTGCCCCATCACCATCACCCTGGAGATCCCTGCGTTAGCCCCTCTCCTGGCTCTGCCACTGCTGCCTCCCTCTGGGTGCCCAGCTTTGGGTCCTGTGCTCAGGAAGGCAGCTTTACCTGCTGGATGAATTGGCCTGAGAAGGTTCACATTTGGTTACCTGCTGCAGTGGCCCATCTAAGGAAATCGCTGTTTGTTTTCATGTCATGGTTCCTCAAAGCACGTGTGCCCCGCAGGTCAAGAGCTCCAGCCTGAAAGGCTGTGAGAGCAGGACCAGGGTCAGGTGGCCACAGTGGCCAGAGGCAGAGCTGCATAAAATCAGACACACTTTCCAACAGCCAGGCTGTCCAGAGGGGGAAAGGAGAGGGTGACACCCAGGGACACCGAGGAAAGCAATGCGGGGCTAGGAGAGCAGCTGGGTTGATGCAGAGGTTTGTCACCTTATCCTTCTTCCTTCCTCACTCTGAACTTCAACGTGATTAACATTAATTACTAAACCCTGGTCTGGAAACACTATCAGGGTGACCACAAATACCAGTCACGACAACCCTATGAGACATAGAGTATTTTTCCTCCTTCTGTAGGAAAAGCAAAGAGGCGCAGAGCACTGGAGGAGCCTAGATTTGAACCCGATATTGTAAAAGCAAGCTTGCTTTCTTACACTATGCCCCAGCCACCTCCGACCCAGGTGATTCTGGGCCCCAGACTGAAGGGTTAGTGTTGAGAGCATCAGGGCTGCAGGGTCTCGAAGCTCCTTCCCAAGCCCCCTAATTCCCTGTTGCTCTGATTTCCCCTTTCATACAAAGGATGTTTTGCTCATGTCTTGCAGGGTGGCTCACATTCCACTTCCTTCTCCCAGTCTCAGAGCCAGATCTAATCACCGGGCCATTTTCCCCTGTCTTTTGTGGCTTACAAAGAATAAAATTAGCCAAATGGATAAAACCTTGTTGTAGGCATATGTAGAGCATTTCCAAGTCTATTTATCAAAAGTCTGACCACTGCATTTATCCCATGGAAGCTCCCAGGGCACAATGACTCTGTCATTTAATTTTGAGAAGAAAAAAAAGTTCAAGAGAAAGATGCGAAGTCATGGCCGGTGACTGGAAAGACTTATGCTAGACATGGAATCTCTTTGCAGAGACAGCCAGTTCCAATGCCATCCACCCTTAGGGGTGCTGTTCATCCACCCCAAGTGCCTGGCCATGAAATGGCAGAATAGTTCAGCTATGTTAGATGTTGCATTGTTCCTCAGCACCCAAGCTCTTCCATCTCACCAGGCTGGGTCACGTGGCCCAAGTCCAGAAAACACCCCTCCCTATCAGATGCTGCTTTTCACTGGTCACCCCTCGAATGTCATCACTCCGCATACCCAGAATGTGGTCAAAATGCATGATGGCACCATCAACGGTGGACAGAGCTGCTGGGAGGCACCCCTCACCTTCAAGAGCCTGCCTTCATTCAATCCATCAGCCAACAAGGGTTCATTGAGAACTGTTTTTCCAAAAGTTGTCTTAGTCTCTGTGGGTTTTGACCACTGAATTCTGCCTCATGCTCATGTTTCCAATGGAGCAGTAGCACATTAGTCTCCATGATTCCATTGCAAAGTCTTCAGTTTCATCCACACAGGCAGCCCGGTAGCAATACGTCCACTCTATGTGTGCTTTCTGGGTCCCCAAGGCTGCATGGCAATCCACCCTGTTGAACATTGGCTGGCTTACTTAGAAATGCAGCCCATACAGCTCAGTTGTACCTCGGGGAGGGTGCTGTTGGGACAGTCTTCTGTAGGACATCATCTATCTCCCGACTGTTACCCTCCCAATGCCTCAGGACGTGGCCAGACTCCTGAAACCCGCTAGACACTGGGGACACATATTCAGCAATAGATTTCTTTGATGGGGGATACTGAGAACAATGATGTACAGGACATATCAATTCATGTCCCTCCCTCATGTCAACCTTCACATTTTCCAGATATGAGAACACACACAGGCACAGACACAGACACAGACACACACACACACACACACACAGACACACACACACACACACACACACGCAAATACACTAGGGAGTATGTAACCATACAGTACCATTCCTCCCCCAAAGCCAATTCAACAAGTCTTCACGTTAAATCTGGAAGTAGGGCTGAATGCTGGCTGTAAGCCAAGAAGTGAAGCGCATACAAGGAATGTGTGAGACATGATTTCTGCCTCGTGGCAGCCCATAAGCTGCGCTATCAGACTTGAGAGACTGCCGGCCATGGCAGCCAGCCGTCCCGCCCCCACCAGTTCCAGGAAATGGCCGGGCACAGAAAACCCTCCATCCCAACATGGAACAATCCTTCCACTCTTGAAAAGTCCCCAAACTGCAGCCAACCAACAGTTGGATCCAAAGACCAATTAGAAAGTCTCCCCAGCTTCCCAAACCCCATCTTAACAGGGTGTTTGCCAATCAGAGACCGTCTCCATATTTCCCCTTTTTACTCTATAAAATGTACTCCTTTCTAACGCCCTTGAAACCTTGCCCACGAAAGTGACACAGATGGGTTCCCTTGCTGTATGGTTATGAATAAACAGACGGTTAATTTTGTCTCAGACTTAGTTTTGTCTTTGTTGGACTTAACTCATAAATGACACAACCACGCAGCAGAAGCAGTCAATATAGAATCGGGTCCTGGAGGTGTTCAGAGAAAGGCAGGAGAAGATGGGCTGGAACGATCCAGAGAGATTTCTCAGAGGAGGTCAGATTTGAAGGAAGCCTTGTGGTAGGAGTTGGGTAGAGCAGCAGGGAAGGCAATAAAAAAAGAATGGACCAGAAGGAATAGCAGAGGGTGTTTTTGTGAAGAAGAGCCATGGATAGAGGTGGATAAGGACAGTACTGCCTTCCTTCCCCTGGGGAACATACTTCTGAAACATAAACTCCAAATCAGGAGCATTCATAAGCAATTAATTAAGATAGTGTAAGGAAAAATGAATTAGAAGAGCAAGTGTTCAAGTGATATCATGAAAGTCCTTATATGAAATATCTCTCGTGATATCTACATAAAGTCATGGCAATTACATTTTTTTTTCATCTTCAATCAATAATCATGGGTGCTGGGCAATCCTATGCCATTTACACGCTTTGTTTTCTGGAATATTTTATGAATCTGTTATCCTTGAACTATCAAGAAGATGATTGCATGTATTTTATGTTGCTTTACTCTAAGTAATATGCATTCAGTCAATCAACAAATACATACTCAGTACTCACCATGTACTAAGCAAGAACTAATATTCTGTTGGAGGAGACTAACACCTCATTTGTGTTCCCTCTCTACTTTCTTGCTCATACCGTTCCTGCAGGACACTACTTCCAGGGTCTCTGGCAGGATGTTTCATTCTAGCTGGTTCTTGGTCAAGTACTTCTGTGCACAGTATACGCAAGTACCATAAAATGGCACGCCACAGACTGGCTTCTCCCAAGAAGGAACCAGGTCTGTGTGTGTGGCCATCGTTGTGGGTTTCTACAAAGGCTGCGAAGAGAGGTCTAGGAAGTGGGGCTTAGAGATGACATGGGCAAGCCCCTCATGCCAGAATGTCAAGAGCTTAGGACCTCCAAGTACGTGTAAATTAGAGAACCCAACTCCAGGCACTGGCATGGGGCTGCCATTCATTTCACCGACGTTTAGTGAGAGCTGCTCTCTATGATACTATGCTGGGCACTGGGCCCTGGGAAATCAAGGGTAACTGAGACAGCGGCGGTGCTTGAACATCTTGCATTGTTTTCTGGAATATTTTATGAATCAGTTATCCTTGAACTATCAAGAAGATGATTGCATGTATTTTATGTTGCTTTACTATAAGTAATATACATTCAGTCAATCAACAAATACATACTCTTAGCAGGTATTCACACATACGGGTAATAAATGCCGTGATAGAGAAATAAACAGAGGGATACAGAGACACTCCACAGGGGCATCCAACCTGGTCTAGCTGAGGAAGGTAGGGGTGAGGCCCTGGACAGAGAAGGGGTCTTTAAATCCAGGTCCAAAGAATGAGGGGGAAAAGGCCAACTGAAGTACATACAGGAGAGATCCTCACATGCCTTGTATGTCTGAGGGTCTACCAGAAATTCCAAGTAACCATCGAAAGTTCTTGATTATGAACACTAAGCACTGACCCTGAGTAACGTCAAAGGAAAAGGAGTTTGTTGGAAGCATATCAATAGCTTATTAAAGCAAAGGAAGACTGAGGAATCATGCAGAGAGCAAAGGAAAGTGGACCGCCAAGAATACAGTCAAGTCTACCCCATAGGAAAGGCTCATTAGGATGCTGGCACTGGTGTCACCATCACTGAGCACCAGACTGGCCAAATCTGAGTCATGTGATCTCATGTAAGGTGCCAATGAGCAGCGGAAGGAAATACCTATATCCCTTGGGTGCAAGTTCTCATTGGGGGACTTCCCCAAATCAAAGTAAACTACTCAGATGCCCACTAAGTCTGTGTGGCTGGAACATAGAGTATGGAAAGAGAACTAGAGAACTCCCGTAGGCAATTGTAGTAGACATCAACAAGTCAAGGTCTTTGAAAAGCAGGTTAAGGAGTTCAGGCCTCATTCTCAAGGCAATGGGAAACCATTAATGAGTGTTCAGTGGGGACGTGGATGGGGATGGTAGCAGTGATACGAGAAGAGCGCTCCCTGCCGGAGTGTGGAGGACAGATGGGAGGGGGGGAATGGCAGGAGGCCACGGGACACTTGATAGGCAAATGCAGTAATCCAGGGGCAGGGTAGTAGCGGTCTGAGTTTGAGAATTGGTGATGGATCTGGAGAGATGCCGAGGGATCTGATAGACAGGTAAGAAATAAGATCATTGGGGGCACGTGGGTGGCTCAGTTGTTGGGCGTCTGCCTTCGGCTCAGGGCATGATCCTGGCATTCTGGGATCGAGCCCCATGTTAGGCTTCTGCGCTGGGAGCCTGCTTCTTCCTCTCCCACTCCCCCTGCTTGTGTTCCCTCTCTCGCTGGCTGTCTCTTTCTCTGTCGGATGAATAAATAAAATCTTAAAAAAAAAAAGAAAGAAAGAAAGAAAGAAAGAAGATCATTGTGAGTTATAGGAGAGGCTTAAGAATGATCCCGTAGGCCACTGGTTTAAACAACAGGGTGCTCGCTGACACACCCCATGGATATAGGGATGCTGGACAGAACAGTCTGGGGGACAACAGAGAAGGTCAGAGTTGGATGGCCGTGAGGCATCTGAGGGTCTTTTCCCAGTAGGGCTTATGGGAGAGGACCGGGCTGGAGAGGGTAAGTGGGCATATGGGTCACCACGACCAAGGGTGCACAGAGATACGATGACACAAGAAACAGGTTTAATGGCAGGAAGTGTGTGGCACAAGCAGTTTCAGTGAAAAAACTGTGGAGAAAATGGAATCACCATGGATTCAGGAGGAGAAACAACAGGTGTTCATAGCTCTCCCACCCCTCCCCCCAAGAAGTCTAACAGCAAGGGTGAACTTGGAAAGGACAGTGGTCGCAGGTGGATGTGAGATTGAGAACGAATTTCTTCTTTAATATGAGAGATCTGAGCAAATTTAAATATTGGCAGAAAGGAAGCAGGGTCACCTACGTTTCTTTTATGCATAGGACGTAATAGCCACTTATAAGTGTTTTATACGTATTAATTCTTTTCATCTTCAAAATAAGCACATTATTAAGTTACCATTTGTCTCCATTTCACGGACGGGGATGCCAGGGACAGGGAGTCTGGGTGCCACCCCCAAGGTTACAACGCCAGGTGGTCTGTGGCTCCGTGAGGGAGCGTTTAAACACTGCTGAAAACACCCCATAAGGAAGAGAACTGTCTAACCAGGAGCAGAGAATGGAGATTCTCAGGGCCCCCGGGGAGGCAGAGGGATGGGACCAGCATATGGCGGACAGGATTACCTTGAACAGAGGGCCTCTCCTCCCTGACGTGAGAAGGAAGAAGAAAGGGTGGGTTTTGATGCAAATACAGTGGCAGGTGTGGTGATGGGTTCAGGTGCGCTCCAGCTGGTAGCTGGTGTTCTGCCTTTAAAGTAAAAGGTAAGAGCGCCTGCTGAGAAGGAAGGGCAAGACGGGGAGGTGGTCCAGGGGTTTGAGGAGGACGGAATCCAGAGATGATTGCTGACCAGCAAAATCGAGGAAGACCATGGGCAGTTTAGAGGCTCCGGTCTGGCTGGCGGAATACCCACGGAGGATGACAGTTCATACTTCCCCTCCCACTGCCTGTCACTTCCATCAACAAATTCCCTCATCCTTGGTTCTTCGAGAGGCCACCAGGGGACGGCTGGTTCAGAAAAGTCACCCCGGGGATGCTGCCGATCCGTGGCTGCAGGAGTGTGGGAAGAAGAAGGCAGGGGCTTGGCAAGGGAAGGACTGGCTATGGACGGCGCCTGATAGGATCTTTCTCCTTCGGTGAGATCACACCCAGTGGGTGACAGAAGATGAACGTCCCTTTGGTTTGCGTTTCCTTTTCCTTCTTATGAGATTAATGGTGAGCGTATAAGCCTACTGTCCCTTTCATGGACATGCCTCTTCGATGTTCCCTTCTGGGTGGACACCTCTTTTCGGTCCATTTGCATCACCAAAGGGGCTGGTGGCAAAGCCATCGCCGTGTCTTTTTAGGGCCCCGTTCCCGGTGGCCCACCCTGCTGGAAGCCGACACCTAACTCATGCTGCCCTAATTTATTCCACGCATCCTTCCGCTCCTCTGCTATTTTTGAAAATCAAGGAAGGAGACCAGGGCGGTAAGGAATCTGTGCCGAGCCGGGCAAACCCAGCTGTATTTTGGATTTTTTGCCTGCTTAAAAAATATTTTTCATTGTTTTGAGTTTGATGAGAATGTGTTTTCCCATTAATTTTTAAACCAAAATTGGATCCATATGTTTTCTGATTCATGTCTGCTTCACTCATCTTCCTGCTTTAACAGAGCATTTGATGTCCAAGAAAGCTCTTTATGCCCCCCCTCTCCCCCAGATCGGAGGGCAAAGGCGAGGAGTCACAGAAACGCTCACGACCATGAAATCTTGCCGTCCGTTTGGAATTGTGACCGCAAGTTTAAACGGTCATCCTTGATTTTCTCAGAAAACAACTCTTCCCAGGGCAAAGGGTCTCTGGGACCCTTTTTGGTTCGGGGAAGCCATTCTATGTCTTCCCACTCTGAGCACCCCTAAAGTCAGAGGTCAACCTGTATGGGGCTTGATGGGGGATCCGCTGTGTTTCCTGAGTGAGCTGGAACAGCGGAAAAGAGAAGTCTGTTCCCGGCCAGGCTCAGCTCTGCCCAGCAGCCATGGCAGAGTGGATGGCCTCAGTGTCTGGGAGTGGGTGGCGGAAGGCTCTGCATTCCCCCCAGACCTCCGTAGTGTCTGGGGAAGTCTGTTCCAGAACATTCCTGAAGACCACACAGCTCCAGGGACACCTCTGTAGTTGGCTCATGGAGACAGGTATCCCCTCCCCCTTCAGGCCACCAGAAACCTGCAGGTGACCCCGAAGACTGCTTCCTTAATCCCACTCCCATCGCGCTTGGCTCTGTCTCAGGCAAAGAAGCACACTTCTTAAAATTTACAGACCACAGAATGGACTTCAGAAGTTGTTCTGCGTATCCTTGAGCAGCTGTTTCTGTTTTGTTTTGTTTTGTTTTTAGTCCTAATGTTCTGAGAACCTCAATTTCTTTATTTCTGGCGTCTGAATGGTAATACGTAGCTCAATGTTGTTGAGGGATGGGTTCTGATAAACACGCTTCTGACGCCATAAAACGCTGTGGGCAGTCCGAGAATCACCACCACATCCCTCCGGACCCGCTCCAGAGGACCCAGGGCTGGAGAGATGGATGCGTCCCCGCCCCCACCCCGTGCAAACTCTCACACAGCAAAAAGAATGTGAGCTTTCCAGGATCCCGAGGTTTCAGCAAGGTTTCCAAGCAGGAGGAGTCAGTTCCAGGATTTCCCTCAGCACCCTCTCTTCCCCCTCTCCATGGGCGTCAGTCTCTCCATTTGGTTGTTTGAATTTGGTAGCTGTCCAAGCAGAGACAGTTAAATCTCACGACTGTCTGCAGCTCCCCATTGGTGTGATATGTGAGTGCCTTGTTGATATTCACTCTCTAGCCTCTAGGATGGAAGAATTTGGTTCAAAAGGGCAAAGGACCTTATGGTTTTGCATAACCTCTGCAGGTTTCCGACTGTCAGAGCCACAAAACCAGATCAAGGACTCAAGGTGTAGAAAAGTCCTTGAGAAGAAGCGAACCAGCCTCCCATATGGTTGGTCTCTCTTCCCCTCTCTCTCTGTCTCTGCCAGGAAGAAGTGTAGGACCAATTTATGCGCAAATTGGTCACATTTTCACACATAGCTCCAATTATCTAAAAGGGGTTTAACATTATATTTATATTGATAAGCTTAACAATGTTGAACTGCAACTCTCAGCTGATCTGTTACAAGTCACATCCAAAGAGACCAGAAGGAATAATTGGAAACCCTCCAGCATCTCAAGAAATAGAGGCAGCCTTGAAAAAGATGAAAACTGCTGTACAAGGTCTCGGTTTTGCTGAAATTACCACATAAATTCCAAATGAAGGATGGCCAAGAATATTCCAACAATTGCAAATTCTCTCCTAAAGACAGAGGGAAGCTTCCAGGTTAGAGAGGGAGCAAAGACAGCAGCCATCATCAATGTCTGCAACAGAAAAAAATTAATAGATTGCAACAATGTAGTATAGACTTAGCACCCAGGGAGACACTTGATAAAAAAAACATTTTTTTTTGAGTCTGCTGCAATTTCTTAGCCAAATAATAGAGTTCTAGGTGGGAATTTAACAACAAACAGTTCTGATATCTTGCACTTCGGATTCACCTGTCATTGCAAGAATCTTAACCACTGACAATAGGGTTAATTGCATTCAGCTATGTTGCCCTCTCACAAATTATCCTTGGTGATCTGTGATGGCTCCTGTCCTCCCACCGTTAGCCACATGCCTCAGCTGAACGCTGGCTGGAAGAACAGGATGGGGGCAGAGTTTCAAACAGTCCTAGGGACCTGGATCTTTGCTCCCGACTCTGGCTGCATCTCTCTAGGGAGAAACAGCTAAAGGGGGTAAGTGAGGTTTCCAGCTTTTGCATCAGCAACGCCGATTAATATGATTAAATATCAGACCAATTTGGACAATTGTCTATAATTTGCTAAGGTGCTTCCCTCCCCCAGTTGCATCGTTTGCTCCCACAGAAGGGGACCTAGAGAAGGTACATATGTGGGCATGCCCGCTGCAGAATTTTAACTTCCAACAAAGGTCGGCTGGGTGTCTATCGTGGGCACAAGGTTTCGGACACCACGTTCTTTAGCACGCTGACCAGACCAGGTGGCTGAGCTGCCCCCCGACTCTTCAGCCACGAGGGGCTCTCAGGGGAAAGAGGTGAATCTATGCAAGAGGTTTCCCCAAGGAAGCCAGGTCCACACACTCATAAAAGGGAAAAGACAGCCATCATGGCTCACCCAGGCCTTTTGAAAAACCGAATACCCATTTGTCATCTGCATTTGTTACGGAGACATTTCATAAAAAGAGAAGGTTTGGGTTTGCCTGTGTTTAATTTTTCAACTTGGATTTCCCAGATGATTAGAATGTGAAGACCCTATCCGAGCTGGCGCAGTGAGCCCCACATCTGACACCTTGGGCACTAGGCCATCCACTTGCCTTTGCACCCCCATTCCCCCTCATCGCTGGAGGCAATCGCTCAGCTGGCGAAGGAGAGAAGAAGGCATTCCAAGTGGTAACATGGCTGCCTGAGTGGGAGGCTCCCCGGCACCCTTGGACTTGAAGATATGTGTGGTGGGGGGAGGTGAGGGGAAGGCAGGAGATCGCTTCCTCCTCATGCCAGATCCTAGGAAGAGAGAGGCTGAGGTCCTCAGGGAGGCCAAAGGGCATGGTGCCCCCCTTTGAGCGTGCCCACTCTCCGAGGCACCGAGGCAGGACCTCCTGGCAGTCAGGCGATCAAAGCCGCAGGAAGGCATGCTGGGTGTGGGCAGGGCCTTGGCGATCATCCAGGGGCTCCTCAGCAGAGCACCGAGGCTGCACTCACATGAGCCTCTTAATTACTCGCCACCGTCCTCATTACATGGTGCTGTGATTTTCTGTTAAATGTCTGTGGCTTCTATGCACTGTCGTCTCCATCAAGACAGAGATGGCGCCTACCTTGCTCTTTGCTGGACCTCGGCCCTAACACAGTTCCTGGAGCATAAAAGGCATGGATGGAAACACTTGATGCACTGAGCCAACCCCTCCACACTTCCTACGAAGTCTCATAATTCCAGGGAAGCAAATGACATATTTGGGGGGTAGAGAAAGTCACGGGTGGTCTAGGGCAGCCACTCATTCGTCCAACTCCCATTGGCCACACACCTGCCGTAAGGGGCTGTGGATATGTGAAGAAGGGGCGGGGGGTGGCCAGACCAGAGCCCTGGGCTCTCGGAGACTCAGATGGGGAACAGACAAACAAGCTAGCCGTGAGTGAGTGAATGAATGAATGAACGGATTGGATGATTTCTGCGAGTCGTGAAGTTCCATAAGACCAGGATGAAGTGTACAGGGACTCTCGAGGTTGGGGGCAACGTGACCAAAGGCCTCTCTGCGAAGGTGAAATTTGTGCTGAGAACCGAATGAATGGAACAGAACTAGAGAGTGATGGGCCCCAAAACTCAAGTGGCATGAGCTTCCCTGTAAACTCCCCTCTGGACCCCCCACGTGACAGTCTGCGTAAGAGCAGTGGGACCCGCACAATCAGAGGCCCCGCCCTGGTGGCCAGGACACCTGAGCCAGGTGACGGGGGAGAGGTGGGAAGGCGAGGTGGTCAGGGGTCGGACGGCAGGTACCACAGGGCAGGGTAGGGCTCCCTGCCTCAGCGATCCTCAAAGACGCGGGGCCCAACAGCACCCCCTTCCCTTCCCCCCCAGGAAGCTCAGGTAGGTCGTGAGCACCTGTCACCACCTGACTCACGACTCCTGCAGCACCAGAGCCTGGAAGTGAGTCAGGCAAGCCAATCTGTGGTTCCTTGCACAAAACACGATGCCACGCGCACACCGGCCCTTAATTCTATTCCTCCTCCTATTTTCCTCTCAAATGTATGTTTTGTGTGGAGTTATCCGTCACCCGGGCGCTGTCAATGAGATGTGTCATTCCTCTGTGTGTGCATTCTGATAAAATGGCCTTAATGCATATGCAAATCTGTCTTCTCAAGAAGGAAGTGTGTGGAAACACTTGCATTTGGCTGGAAGTCTTATACTGTGAAAATACCGACGAAGCATATGCGTTAATTTTACCTTAAATTGCAGACAGAAGCCACCCACCCCATCCTTGTCACACAGACAGATGCTTCAGATTTCAGGCATCACATTTTCCGTGAGATCAGCTTCAGGTTCTATGGTAGAAAGTGAGCTGGGTCCAGGGAAGCGAGACAGGGGTTCTCAACTTTCTCTCTCTTTCCGTCCCTTCCCTCCTTCCCTCCCTGTTTCTCTCCCTCTCTCTCTCCCCCTCCCTCCATCCTCCTCCTCCTGTTTGCCTCCTTTTCCAACTCCCTCTCCCTCACTCCCCTTCTTTTTCTCCTCCTCCTCTGTCATCTCCTTCTTATTCTTCTTCAGTGTTTTTTTCCAGGTAACTTTTCTCAATTAAGAGTCGTATTATAGAAAATTTCACTCCTTCTCTCTGCTTTGCATTTTTTTCCCCAGACAAAAAGAGCATTAGAGCAAGACTAGAATGGTCCTCAAGGCAATTCTAGAATCACATACCAGGTTATAGGAATAAAAACAATGATGGTGTATCAGTAATTTCAAAGGCTGGATGTGGACATTAAAAGTCCCCATTTGGTCTTGGGCTTCTCTGGTTCTTGAAGGTTCTACTAGAACCATGTCTGGGAGACCGAATAATGAATCACACGCAGCTAGAACATGGAATGGAAGAGGCTTCCCGGGGAAAGGAAGCTGAAACCTAAGTCATCGAAGGACCACAGACAGAAAAGAGCAAGCAGCCTCTCCCATCTCAGAGGACTCAACTTCAAATCTCCCAGGAGGCACTCGTTCTTCAGGCCCATCTCACAAGAAAAAAAAAAAAAGCTTACCCAAGACCTCTAGTATTGTTTATATTTTAACTGATTAATCCCCATTACAACCCTGTGAGATCAACACAGGGTTATTGGTGGGAAAACTAACGCTCAGAGTAGCCAAACAACTTGCCCAAGGTCACACAGCTTCTCCACGATGAGCAGGGATTTAAATCCAAGAAGTCTAGCTCTAGAGTCCTTGTCCGTGACTGCTCAGTGCCCTGCAAAAACAAGAGAGGAGGAACGATGCGGCATTTTCCAGAAATGAATGCCACAAGGTTCCAGCTGGCTGGAGCATGAGGAGAAAGGTGAGTGAGGAGAGGTGAGGGAAAGGAGTCAGGCCCCAGAGCTTGAACTTGAGCCTGGGGTGATGAGGAAGCCAGCTTTCATCCAAAGGGCCACAGGGCCTGTTGTTTTAGGGGATCCTTCTAACTGGGAGATGAGAGGGGGGTACGGGAGAGGGGTTGGTCTCCTCTAAGGCAGAGGCAGTGGGCTGCAAGGGGAGGGGGTGCCAAGGAACCCATAAATGAGAACCATGTTTTTAATAATGAAGTGTTGTTGCCGTCAATGCCTCCTTTTGCACGCAGTTTACTTTTCAAAGCCCCCTTTTATGTGATCTGCTTCATCCGAGCCTCCCGGTGAGGCTAGGAGGGTAGCACTCTTGTGTGAGTCCAATTTCACGGACCCCAGGAATCTGTACAGCGGGAACAACCCAAGCGAGACTGAGACTTGGGGTCTCCAAGACTCAGGCTGAAGCGAAAACCTGCCCAAGCCTCCAGAGGATGCCACAGGACCCTGGAGAGGTCAGACCTCTGCTGCAGAGGGTCTGACCAGACCCCCGACCGCCCACCCCACCCCCGCCACCAGAGGGCACCATCATCAGTTTCAACCCCTATCAACCCTGTGAGAGGCTGTAACCTAGCCTTCCAGAACCTCTAAATAATACACCATTTAAATGCTTTTACACATATTGACCCATTTAATCCTCATAATAACCCTACAAGGAAAGTCTTATTCTCTCCCCCATTTCATGAAGAAGGAAAGAGAGGCTCAGAGAGGTCAAGAAACTCACCGGAGGTCACACAGGTAGTGAGTAGCTGGGGCAGGACCATCCCCCCCCCAAAATATAAGAGTCTGGGCCAGGTTGTCGCCTCAGACCGCAGCCCTTGGAACAGCTGCCGAAGGGAATCCCAGCAGGCCAGGCTTTTAAGGAACTCTTTACAGAGCAATTATTTCTTCCAAATATTGGAAGATAAAGGGATCAGTGCCTGCTAGGCCATCAGACTGATTTGCTCATAATAGATATCATAGGTATTAAGTGCAGTTTATCCTGAGTGTAATGAGTGGATGCTTTTCAAACGTGATGATAATTGCAGCCCATTGTTTCTACAGTAATTTACAGAAATAAGGAGCTCTTCCACCGCTCCTCTCCTGGAAGGGGAGGGGAAAGAGCTCTTGTTCAGGAATTAGCTGATGTCTGCACCCAAGCAATGCAAGAGTCACTTGTCACTTTTACCAACGGTCCCTCACATCTGCAAAAATGACCACATACACGAATAGCCTCAGGAGAAAAGAAAACATATTTTTGTCCACTTTGCCAGGACACATATCCAATGGATAGACAACACGCAAACCCGCTGTCCTTTTGGCTACAGAGATGTTTATTATTTTAAAATTTCTGTGGCTAGCCACCTCTGCTCTCTCTGCTAGAACTGGACAGGGTTTTTCTCTGAGTTGTTGAATTGGTGACATTCCCAGGAGATGCTGGCCACCCCTGGCCGAGTCTCAGCTGGGCTGCGGAGGGGGCAAGCATCACCACCCCCTCCTCTGAAGGGTGATACTTCCTGCTGGAAGCCTGAAGTTCACTAGGAATCAAGGTGTCTTCCGGGGATCGCAGCTTCAGAGCATCCAATGTCGCTCCGGGACCTGTGGCTATTGGAAACTTAGCTGGTCCTCGGATGCACCATCACCCAAGCTAAGAGCATTGGCTTGCTCGTGAGCCCGGGGACACAGCTCAGGGAGGTACATGCCGCTTCTCGGTCTGGAACCTGCCCGTGAAGGGATTGGGGTTTTTGCCCCTGCAGTGATTTTTGTTGATTTACAAACATCACGCTATTTACCTGTCCTTTCTTTCTACCTCCAATCATCCTCTTGAGTAATTACATTTCTTAAGGCAGGGCTGTCTTTTGACATCTATCAAAACAAAGAAGGAAGAGGAGAAGGCTGCTAATAGAAATCCTTTCTCGAAGCCAATCTCTGCAGGGACCTGGAGGCTTCCACACGCGACTTCTGCTGTGGGAGACCGAACGGTCTGGGGCGCCAGGAACATTCCGTCAGTGGCCAAGTCCAGCGCAACCGCATCTAAGCCAAAGGTGAGATTTATGTTAGAAAGAAAAGACTGGGGCTTAGGAAGTCCAGGTCCCATTAGGTGAGGACGTTCGAAAATGTCACAAAGTTCTAACTGCTCTCGTCTCTGAGCTGTCCTTAGCCGAGGAGCCTGCGACCCCACCTGGGGCTGCCCCCCACCCCAGGTCCGTGCCAGGACCCATGCGCTGTGCTCCCAGGCAGCTCTCGTAGGGGAAAGGCTGATGCTCTGACTCCTTTCCTCGTCCCACAGGGCTCCGGAGAGAAAGCCTCCTCCCTTAATTCACATGAACTTACTGCCTGCTCCCCCACCCCTACCCTAGCAACACTGGGAAAATTTCAAAAGACACTAAATTTGATAACTCACACTTATTACTCATTGCCCTCTCCACAATATTCTTGGCAGGGGTTAGAAACTGACATTTGCAGCTGAAAATAATGCATTGTCAAATAGGAAAACTGCAGGCTATAATTTTTAACACTTGTATCTGTTATTTTAAACATGAAACATTGCATCAGTTTGACATTAATTTATATAATGGGGACTGAAAAGGATAATGCAATCTTAGTGACCACCTCCATTTAATTAACTGACAGCGAGAGCCCTAACCAAAAACATGGGATTACCATACACAAAAACAAAGGCTGTTTGTATACCTTCCATCATGCATTATTGAAATGCACCATGTCATTAGGGAGAATAATCAGGATGCTGGTGTAAAACCAGTCACTGATAAATGCAGACACAAAACTTTTATGAAAGTTTGTAAATACAGTATTGTATGGAAATTCTGATGCATATTGGCTTTCCTGAGCACTGTAAAGTGTTTTATTATGAAAAAAGTGGATAAGATACTTATCTTTTAAATTGGAGTTTAATATTTTATTAGTGCCAGGCACATAATTCTCATCAAATGGCAGGAAACTCTTTTTTGTATGGATATAAATGTCTAGAGTTTAATATTTCAAAGATAAGTACCTACCACTGCATCTATCATACAGAAGCTTAATGGAATTTACTTTTTCTTAAATATTTATACTGTATATGTGTTTGCTAGTCAAGTGATTATAGAATTCCAAGGTGGAGGGCAAGACTGGTCATGCCGTTAAGAAGACAAGCCTCCCATGTGTTTTGCCTTTTCG
The DNA here is from genome assembly GCF_023065955.2 of Ursus arctos. Lineage (NCBI taxonomy): Eukaryota > Metazoa > Chordata > Mammalia > Carnivora > Ursidae > Ursus > Ursus arctos. The sequence goes on along the minus strand of NW_026622863.1, from coordinate 37,396,904 downwards.
GGCCAGAAGCCATTGACCTGGATGGGGAGAGAAATAATTAATTCAGAACCGGGGGATTACGAGGGGCCGTGAGGAAGGTGTGCTCTTCAAAACCAAACAGCCAGAAAGTTTCTCTGATCTAACCTGAGTTTACAGACAGCTCAGGAGAAATTAAGTTTAACGAATGAGACCGAAATGAGGGGGAGAAGAAGGCATGCGGCTTTCAGAGGGAAATTGCATTCTGCTGAGAGGCCCTTCCTTGGCCCGACCGGGGCGGGCAGTTTCCCAAGGACCAAGTGCACACTTCCTCAGCCCTGCAAACTCTTTCATCGGGCCTGAGAAATGCTTTCTGATCCATGCTGATACAATTACCTCGCCTTTATTGGCAATTTAGACCTGCTTTTAGGGACATTTTAGAGCAAATGATGTTTTCTTGATATTTTAAAAAAAGCAGTGCTATTCCCTATACCTTTGGGATAAGGTAGAAACCATGTTAGAGGCTCATTAGAAGGCTGATTGCTACAATGCGGTTTTTTTGTTGTTGTTGATGCTGTCGGGAACTGAGCCACCAAAACCCAAGGTGTGGGCCAGGTGATTCTCCTCTCTCAATCAAAAAGTATCTGAATTTTGTATATTTGGGTGAAATACAAGCGGGATTTATTGCTGCTATACTTAGAAAGGTCTTAAAATCCTCCCATCAGTCGAAAGGATATTAAAATGGGCCCAATAAATTTTTTAATATGCACATATGCCAAGGAGAGGCGGGAGGAGAGTTCTTTGTTCCTTTAGCAGGATAGATGTCCAGTTTATGGGACACGGTCCTTCCTTCCCTGATGGTGTTTAGGCTGGTATTAACCAAGGAGCGGTTATATTGACGGTAAATAAAACTGGCTGTCCTTAAGGGATTTAAATAGAGTGACATTGAAAGCCGCACAATGGAATTAGTGAGGGCCCAAAAGCCCGCAACGGTCTCTGTTCCACCCACCGACTGCTCTGGACTAGAGGCACCCTGGTAGGATTTAGCCGGCGAGATTTAATTAAGACACTGCTTTGGCAAACCACATCCGAAAAGGGGACCGTCTCCTGCCCCATTGTCTGCAGCCAGGAAAGAGGAGGGGAGAAGACAGAGTGTCCTCTCGGCAGGCAAGGGAAGCCCAGCTTCAGGCTGAGTCCCTCCCTGGACCTGGGGGCAGGCCTGCTGGGGACAGGCTTGGCTTCCCCTCCTCCCTGCTCACACCCCTGGGGCTGGGAGGGGGGACGACAGGGAAGGGCCCCTGCGAGGGAGACTGCCTGGCGATAAATAAAAGCTGATAATTTAAAATTCTCTTAAATAGGGGAAGAGGGAACTTGGCTGTAGCGAATAAAACTTGTTAATTAAAAACTTATTCTTCCCGGAAAACAGTGTTCCCCAGCTCCCGGTTGGCGCAGGCCGGGGCCAAATGTGTGTGTTCTGCGTCGTGATGGAGTTTGAGGCAGTCCAGAGTGGGGTACTGCTCCTCAGCCCTCCTGGAGCATCTCCCCCATGTCAGATGACGTCCAGACCCCTCCCCATGGTCCAAGGTGTGGCCCCTGCCGACCTCCGGACCTCTCCTGGCAGGTGCTCCCCGGCCCTCTGTGTCCAGTGCAAGCACTTTCCTCTGCCCGCAGGACCCCTCCCTGCCCCTGTGTGCCCACGCCTCCATCACTTGGCTGCCACTTTGGAAGGGTCACCTCCTCAGGGAGACTGTCCCCGACTGCAACATCTCACGTGACACCTATAGCCCCCTCCCTCTTTTGTTTTGTTTGTGCCCCTTCTCACTATCTCAAATGATCTTTACTTGCGTGTTTCCGGGTCATCTGTAGGGGCTTTGTTTTGTCTGCTGTATCTCTGGCTCTTCACCTCACAAAGGTATGCAATAGGTGCTTAATTCATCCTTGGTGAGAGACCGGAGGAGACCTTTTCCCTGGAGAGAAGCAATCTTGTGCTCTGATGGGGCACCTGCAGGCCCGTTAAGAGAGGTCCATGGAGCTCAAAGCCACATGCTGTGTGCACGTGGGCCAGCAGGGGGCACTGAGGAGGCAGACGCTGGGGAGAACAGGACACGGAGAGGCCCAGGCTGGAGCTGGCCATGCTCCCAAATGGAGCACATGGCTGCTCTACCGCCTATCTCTCCACCAGGGACCGTCTCAAGGACCCCAGTGTTCTATGTTCTAGGCTAGAACTCCAGTGAAGACCAGCAGGTGCCTGGACCACCTGGGGAAGTCCAGAGTCACAGGTGGGACCAAGGCTTTAGAAGGCAAAGTCCACTCAAATCCAGCTGTCATGCCAGAGGGGCCCAGGGAGCCTCTGACTCAGATCTCAGGGCTGAGAACGACTCTCCAGGCACTAGACCTGGGCACCAGTGGGGTAGTAAGTCGTGCAGAAGGAGACCACAAGTTTGGGATAGGCAGGAGCAGGTCCAGAGTCGGACGGGCCCATGCAGGAAGCTTCAAGAGCAACGCATTGTGAGTGGCCATGATCTGCATCAGTGGGCCAAGGTGTCCTTGATGGCGCTGTCGGGCCTGGCTGGTGGGCATTGCAGGGAGAGGAAGAAGAACGTGCTTTTCTTGCCCTTCCTTGCTCTCACTGGATGAGCCCCGATTCTGCTCTGTGCAGGGCGGCGGGTACGAGGACTGGATGTTGGTGGGTGAGGTGAGAGTGGGCATGGGGCTTGCACTGCCCAGGAAATGGCCTTGCCTGGGGCTAGAACAAGTGAGGAATGTGGTGACTTTGTCCCCGGCTGCAATCTCTCTTGCATATCCAGGAGGCTAGTTTAGGTGGTGACCAATGTCAGGGAACGTCATTGCCAAGAAAGACAAGGTCAACCCATGTGGGTCTTGGGATAGGGCAAAGGATCTGGCAGCACGGCGGCATCTCATCTAGTTGCCCCCCACAGAGGGCCCAAGGCCACGCTCTCACAGCAGGAGCTTGTTTGTACTTGTTTGCAGACTGTATTGATTCCTTTCTTTGTGCCCGTCTCTGTACAGATACCCGCTCACAAGGACAGGTGGGTGATGCTTCTTCTCCTTCCACAGCTCACAGCAGTGCCGGGGTGCACCTGCTTGGGTCTGGGCTGGGAGAGCTGCCCAATGGCTTACCTATTGTCCCCTCGGCATCCCTGCATCCCACAGTGGTTCCTTGCACTAAAGTCAGACTAAGAAGGCACTTCAGGGCTCCAAAACCCTTGCTCCGGTGGGATCTGGGACCCTTCCCGCAGCCCTCGGTCCACTTACACCTGGCCTGGCCAGGGGGCATATTCAGTTAATGTCCAACAGGGAGACTTGCCTTCCTGAGAACAAAGATGGGACCCCCGAGGGCCTTACACACTGAAAGAGAATTCCCTGGAGAGGTCCCTCCCCGGGCTTTTGCAGCTCCAGGCAGACAAAACGGAGATGCTTTAAATAAGGTCTGTTTCCCAAGTAGCTGTGATCGTGAGGAGAGAGGATCGTGTCCAGCACAGAGCAGAATCGGGGCTCATCCAGTGAGAGCAAGGAAGGGCAAGAGAAGTCTCTAGACCCAGGAGCAAATACGGTGCTTTTCAAAGAGGTTTTGATATAGCCAACTCCATGAAAGCACATTCTTCTTCCTCTTCTTATCTCACTTCTAGGTCACATTTTGGGGGGGGGAAAAAGTTGTGATTTGTGTACATGTAGGGTACGGGGTATGAGGGATCCGAATTCCTTTTTGTGTGTCTAAATTCTCATAGTCCTCGTATGGCTTCCCCCAAGTGAGAATTCTCTCTCATCGACGTGGCTCCCCGCATTTCCGCAAAAACATAAACAAATAAAATAAAAAAGTATACGATGGTGCAATGAGACCTCTGGGTCAGGCAGAGCCTGCAAAGTTCGAGCTGGTTAACAGACAAATCCAAGAGAGCCGTTATTGCAAGGCCCTGCTGCACCCCGCTTAGCAGGAGGGAATCATTTGGGGAGAGAGATTCAATTTCATAAAAATGATTTTCAAGAGCTGTTTTGTGAGTAGTAGAATGTTGGGTATCTTTTTTTTTTTTCCCTTTCACCAAAATGAATAAAAACTTTATGTTCAGTGCGGTACTTAGGTATTGGTTTTGTTAATTTCTTAAAACAAATTGGCTCCCCAGTAAATCCCAAACTTGGACAGCCGCATTAAGCTAGCAGTGGGGAGGCAATCTAAGCATGATTATCCTGCAAGAGAATTCCCAGAATTTCATCCAAACTGTGATTTGTTCTGTTATAAAAGGCCTATAAAACCCAGTATAGAAATTCCTGCAGGAAGCTCAAGTGTTTAACTATCTGCAATTACTCTCTCATGATTAAAGAAAGATATGAAGGACAGGACATTAGTGCATAGCAGAAAGTGCGAGGTGTGGTGTGGGCGATAAATCACTGGCCCGTGACACAGGCGGACCTTGAAGCTCATTCACAGATCAGCGCTGGGCTCAGGGATGCTCTTGACGGGCTGATTCGGGGCAAGGGCCTGGGAGGGGCACAGCATGCCCCCCACCCAGGGTGGCGGGAAGTCCCCCGTGGAAACTTCTGGGGAGGAAGCACCATAGCAGGCTCCATTGGGAATGGTCAGCAGTGCTCCATGACTGCCACAGGGGACCTTCTTCCTCACTGGACTCCCCCCACCTCGCACACTTTCCACCCTGCTGTCCGGAGGGGCTCCCTTCGCTCCATGGCAAGAAGGGGCTTCAGGAAGTGAGACTGAACAACCGTCTGCAGGGATCCCTGGGAGCCGCAGGTTTGGGGAGGCGTGGCACCTCCACCAGTGGCTGGATCTTGGCCGTGGCTCCACGGGCCCCCATGGAAGCCCTTCCTCCCAGGTCCCAACTTGTGGGAACAGTCCCAGACCCCAAACAGTCACCTCTTCTCATGGCCCCTCCCACTGTAGGGGTGCAGGGATCCTCCTGCCCTTGCCAGGGTCTGGGTTCCTTCATCATCTCCAGTGTGCCTTCCCAATACCCTGGTAACTAGGCTCCGGGAAACTAGCACATGGGCTGATCACACGTGTGATGCAGAGGTCTGGGGGCAGGCGCTGTCAGCCCCCCTCCCCCCATCTCCTTTCACTCGGTGCTCAGCACTTAGGGGATACACTGGGGGCAGAGATTGAGTGTCCTTAAAGGCAAGGCCGAGCAAGGCTGAGCTTGCTCTTCATCCTGGAGACCATATGTTGAGTGTCTTGGTTCATTCACTCCCCTTCCTTCTCACTGGACTTCAGAGAAGAGCAGGGCTGAGGGCTGAGCTCCCTTCAGGAGCAGCCGTCTGCCTCGCCTGGAAGCCAGGGAAGAGTACCAGCTCCTTGGCTGACCACAGAGGATGATATTGGCACCTGGCGTCCACACCAGCCAGCTGGGGCCAGCACCTCGGACAGGTGTGCTGGCCCCCACGCGCATGCATGCTCTCTCTCTCTGCACCCCACTAGCTCCCTCCCTCCTTCTCTCTCTCTCTCCCCACCATCCAGCCTCTCTGAACTTGAAACAATATGTTCAGGGGTCAAAGTGGAGGATAAGGGGGACCATAGAGACGCACGTAGCAGACTCGTGTGTGCCCCGGCAACGCCTGTGTGGGTCAGGGATGACAAATGACAGAGCCCCGAAGGTGTGCAATCCATTTATTGATTTCCAGCCGTCCCTCCCTCTTGTTCTGTGGGCCTCTAGGGAGAGAGAGTCACAGACTCTTAGGGCTGAGATTGCACAGGAAGGGCACGGGTTTCCTATTGGCCAGACATCTGAAGCTGCTTGGCCAAAATATGGAGCCCATTACAAGGAAATGTGGTTCGTGTTTCCGACGGAGACAAATAGCCTCGCTTGGGCTGAAGTCCTGGGTCTCTGTGTTGCTGGAACAGGCCGACGGTAGCAGACATCCCTTCTTGCTGGTTGCCTGATGCACCAGGGTGAGGGTCACGGAATGATAGAGAAAGGGAGGATAATAATATTTAACAAGGACTGAGGATTTGCTGTATGCTGGGGACATTTTTTTGGTTCACATTTACTTACTTATTTAATCCCCACAACTTCTATGCAGAATGGAGTTTGTGCTTCTGGTCCCAAATCTGTCATTAACTTACTGTGTGGCTTCCGCGGGTCACAGAAACCCCTTTAGACCTGTTTTCTCAGCTGAAAGGAAGGGTCATTTCCTATCCCTCCATGTGGCCTAAGTAAAGAAATAAAACCTCTTTACAAGTGCCTACCTTCCTGAGCCAAGATGTTTCATTCTTTCCAGAAACATCTCCACTAAGGATATGGAAAAACTAGACCCAGGAACAAAGAGAGAAGAGAATGGAAGTGTGAGATTTTACATTGGGAGAGGGGGCCGCAAATGTTTTCATAAAGCACCACATAGTAAATATTTGGGGCTTTGTGGGTCTCTGTTACAACGCCTCAATTCTGGCGACCGGAAGCAGCCGGAAAAAGTAGGCAAAGGAGTAGGTGTGGCTGTGTCCCTGCAGACAGGTGTGGCCCTGTCCCCCTGTGGGTCAGGCCGGCCACGGGCTGGGTTTGGCTCCCAGGCTTGCCCTCCTGCTTCAACCCACAGGGCATCTTTGCCCACCTTGTTCAAGGCCAATCAACCCCCAAATGGAGGAGTTCTTAGAAAGTAGTGCAGAGAGGCAGAAATCAAAGAGGACCACCTCCTCTCCTGTCCCTTCTTACCCCAAGGATGTATAAACAAAACACAGGGACCCTAATCAAGATGTTGGAACTCCGAAGAACAGAAGATCTCTATCTCAGCTAAGTGGGCGAGCCTGGGGTTTTAATCTTACACATAGAGAGTTCATGAATGTAAGTCTCTGGCATAGTTGACTGAATTATAATTGACAAAAGAAACAGTAAAAATAGATTAACGCACACACGAGTGATCGATTTCCCCTGAAGTACCACGGAGGATTACTTTGCACCTCCTTTCGAAGGCTTCCTTCTGACAGTCTCCAACCCTCTCTCGAAGGCGCTGGAATTCCTTGTACTACATTGGGGTGACGGTACCATGTTTCAAAGTTATTCAGAACCTGATTGGCCGTGTTCCTGCAATACATTTTCCTAACCTCAAGATAAAGATCCATGCATCTCTTTACCCTTTAAACAAAAAAGCTATTGTAATAGCATGTAGTCTGAGGCATGGTTTGAATACCAAAGCCTATACATGCACCGCTAAACTGTTTAAGTATGGAAGAAGTAGTGTCTAATAGCATCAGGAAATTGAAATTTAAAAATTTTTCTCACTCACTTATTTGATGAGAACGGGGTATGCTGACAGGTGAAGCAGAAAGCCATTTTTCAAGTTAAATGCCAAGTGGTTATATAGCATAATATTCAGTCAAAATTAACCACCTCACTGCTGCACTGACACCCAGCGTATTTAATGCCAACTGTTCCTGCAAAGAAAACGGCAGACCTTTGGGAGTGCCTGCAGAAGGGGAAAGACACTGTTACTAATACTCCAATTATTTAGTAGGCGCCCCGACTCTCTGAGTGGGAAAAATGGACTGGCAGCTACACTGACTCTCGCAGACGCCACACGGAGCTGAAATCACTCTGCCTTCCAGGCCCCTCTGGGTCTTCTAAGCCAAACCCCCGAAATTTCTGGATTTGCATGGGCCTTGGGCAGATTCCCTACAAGCAAATCCTTTCTATAAAAGCAAGTGGATGCCTGCCTGCACGCGAAGGTGCCAGGGATTTGGGGGGGAGGCTGTGTCTCTGCGCTAGTCTCCTACTGAATGTAAAGTAAGATTCAGAGGGCGAGAATGCACGTGGCGCAGAGCGGTGGCTGGGAGAGCCTGAGCAGTAGACAATAGGAAGTCATCGTGTGGTAGGCTTTGGATTGCACAGAGGAGCCTGGGGACCCCCATCTGGGGGCAGGCGGAAGGGCAAAGACAGCCCCCTGTTGGAAATTCGAGCCACTCTCTTCCTGGACTGATTTTATTAGTGAGTGTGTTGTCATGCTTCAACTAATGGGCCAGGAAGTGTATCCCTCAAATTCCAACCACAAACAAAAACAGACCGTGGGATGTACACGGAGCTTCAGATCCTCCGTGACCGAGTAACGAAAGGGGTCTCTCCTTCCCTCCTGCAAAGGTGGAGACATTCATCTGTAAAGTGCAATGGCCCATGACGGTTCTTGGGTGTCCCAGGACCTGCCAAGAACAAGGGGACCCTAACAAGGTTAGATCCCAGCGCATTAGGTGTTGATCAAATCCTTTCCACAGGAAGGATGAGCTCGAAACGTTTCGCTTCTCCACCCTTTCATTGGCCTCCCAGAAGCACCCTGAAAGACAAGAAGGGAGAGGTTGGTGGGGTCCCTGGGGACTCCTGGCCCTTGCTGGCCGATGCGCCGGCCCTTGTTTCCTTGTCTCATTGGCCTTCTTTAAAAAAATAACTCACATTAAAAATGATTTTTAAGAAATGAAAGCAAAGTAAGGAAAAAATGTGGGTTTTTTTTTTCTGTTACTGTTTATTCTCAAGAACTTGGAGAATACAGAAAAATTGAAGTACATTTAAAAAAAAGACACCGCTTCTAATTTTACCATCTACCAGCATAGGATTAACCCATAGGTTTATTTCTCTCAGTCTTGTGTGTGCGTGTGTGTGTGTGTGTGTGTGTGTGTGTGTATGGGAGAGAGAGACAAACAGAGAGGCAGAGAGAGAGAATGTGTACTTGGGGAGGGGCAGTCTTTGTCACTGAATTTCAAATGACAGACAAGTGTAGGTCACTAAATCTCCTTGCAGACAACTTAAAATCCATCACGTGTCCTAATGGATTTGGCCAATCTATCAGGGCCGACCATTCAGGCTCTGAATTCTGTCATTGTTGCTGTTGTTACCACAGTGTTGAGCATCTCTGGGCATAATTTGCTACCAGCCACTCTGACCATTTGTCTGGGGGAGAACTGCTCCATGTGACATCACCAGGTCACAGGAAAGGGCCTGTGCTCTCCTCACTGACCCGGACTGGCTCCCTGAGCCCAAACGGGGCTCTCCCTCCGAGGAACTCAAGACAGTCTCTCTCGCCTCATCTAAAGGGTCTCACCCGACTCAGGACCCTTTTGAGCTGCACCGAGGTGTTCCCAACCTTGAACTTGACACGACTGAGATTTGGGGCCAGACAGTTCTTTGCTGCAGGGGTGTGTCGGCTGCCGCAAGGTGTCTACGCACTAGATGCCGGTAATCCCTCTCAGTTGTGACACCTAACGTGGTTCCAGAAATTGCCAAAGTCTTCTGGAGGGCAAAATGGCCCCTGGCTGATAACCCCTGAGCTAGACCATGGTCTGGGCAACATACTCATACAGATGAGTCGTCAACTGAGCGGTGGAAGAAAAATCGAATTCCAAGAAAACAAACAAAACCAGCTAATTCCTCCCCAAGCAAGCCCTGTGGATATCCATACAGATCCACATATACACCAAAGAACCACTCCTCTACAAAATTAGCTCCTCCTTGTTCACACAACATTGTATACACACCTTTATGCGGCTTAATAATTACTTCGAACATGTCCTGTTTGATGACCTGGTTTTTCTCCTCAGTTAGATCCCTGAGTCTCTTGGGGCAGAGTGTTTCTTATCCATTTCTGTGTCTTTGGCGTAGTGCAGTGTTAGCACAGACTCGATTAGAAATGAAGGAATGAGTGAATCCAAAACAAGACGAAGGCACACGCGTGCACACGGGCATGCATATAACGCGTGTGTGCACCTGCACACTTATGCATGCACGCACGTGTGTCACCAGTAGTCTTGGAGCAAAGCTAGGGCTACCAACTACAAAAGCATCTATTGTTCTTGACTACACACTGATTTCTGATACTAAAATCTCTCTGTGTCAGCACTAAAAATTCCCTAAACATGCATAGAATAACATCTGGGGAGTCAGGAGCAATGCATGTTCCTGTGAGGTAAGACCCCTACTTTTAAATAAAAGTACTTAGGGTTGTCAAAGGAGAGGGAAACTTTCTCTGTGGCTTTAAGAGACAATTTACTGCATCATTAACGCATGTCGTTTAATGGAAAGTCCTGTTATTTTGGGAGGAAGAAATGCATATTCCATACTAAATATAATAACAACATAAACCTTTAATAAATAATTGTAACAGTTTATAAATATTTAAATAGTAAATCTAAAAGTCCTGAGGGACTGGAGAAAGCAAGGAGGGAAGATCTGACTTGTAAAGCACTAAAAATAGGTCCTGACACATAAGCTTTTAGACTTTTTTGCAGGCAGGAGAATGTACATTGGGACTTTGTTGAAAAGGTAATGTTAGAGTAAAGTGACCATTCTGTGGTTATTAAGTAAAGGAACTCTTGAGGGTGAAATTGACCAAAAAGCTCAACAAAAGAGACAGAAGCCCCCAAATCTTCCATTTTCTGACTCTCACTTTGGGTGCAGACGTCTGAAAGATTCATACTGAACACTCGGTGAGCAGAGACCATCCACGTTAGAGCATCCAATCCATCTGTGGACATGCCAGGAAAGTCATGCCAAGTCATTGCTGAGAACCACTGTGCCAGGGCTGAGGGAGGGTTGCAAGGGGGACCGCTCCACTGATACTCAATAGCTTTAATGATTTCAGAATTATTATTATCTTCTTGATAACAGATGAGACCAGAGAGGTCAAGAAATGCTGCCCCAGGCCCCCTGCACTCCCCTGCAGTGGAGCTGGGATTTGACCCCAAATTGACAGAAGCTCTCCCATGCGAGGAATGCACTCTAACATCACACTGGCCCCAGTGTAAGAGCATCTATACCTCAGGGTCTTGGGTGGGCACAATGCTCATTCTTTTATCCAGCTAGATGCAATAGTGGTTATGACGTTGCCTTCCCAATACCCATTCCATTCACAACCTTTGTAAGCCAATCCTACACTTCTCCTAATTCTGGCCAATGACTGGACGTCTATCACTGACAGTGGCGATTTGGGGAAATTGTCCTTTCTCCCAAGAGAGAGCCACAAGAGATGGTTCCTTCTTGTTCCTCTGGATTGGCAGGTCTGGAGCTGCAACAGCACCTCCAGTACAAGGGGAAGCGACCGTGGGGTGAAGGGGATGATGAGGACAGGAGAGATGAGCGATGGGAGCACCCTCTCCACGGGACACCTGACATCTGGTTGTGAGATAATCTACTTCCTTATTTAAGGCAGCTGGTGTTAGAATTTCCTGTTACTTGCAGCCAGCAGCATCCTAACTGATGTTGGGATATACACGAGGGGCCAGTTATAGTGGTGTACGTGCAAGGGGTACTTCAGGAATGATGCTTGATTGGACAGTATTCCATGCAGGGTTGGACATCTCCCTACCATATCCAGTTTAGGCTTCTTTTTCTGAAAATCCCCTCCTTCCCCCCTGCAGAATCACCTCTCCCTCACTCTGCCTCAGATGTGTAGTTGAGAGGTGGCCGGTCCCCCAGCACGTGGTGGGAGCTGCTGATCCGTAAGACAAGCAGTAAGGCCCAGCCCACTAGCCACGGTGATTGTTCCAAGAATGGTCTTGGGTCCTATGTCAATGTGATAAAACATAAAAGGGGGTTCTCTTAGAACTCCTATAAAATGAACTTTCTTACTTTCCTGGAACAGAAGTCTTTGTCTCTTCTTTTCCCCCAGTTTAGGCAAGAAACGCATCACCCCAGATTCGCTGGCACCCACCTTTCTTTCGGAGGGAGGAAGCGGCCAAAGGAGGAAGCTGAAGCCACCAACAGCAGAATGGAAAATGCAGAAAGGAAAGCATTACTCTGACCTTCAAGTCCTTCCTACATTTGGACTTCCCAGTAAATCAGTAAATCCCTCTTACTGCTCATACCAGTTCGAGTTAAGATCACCATGAGCTGGAGACAAAGGCCCTGTAGCCGTGCGCATGCGTGTGACTGCCCTGCACGCGGACGGAGCTCTGGAGATGGGCGTGTCGGGGACCCGAGCCAGGTGTCCGCCCTCCGCACAGGTGAGCTGACGGGACCGGTACCCAACACCAGACATCACTGGGGACTTCAGCAGCCTCAGGGCACGGCTGGAGGAGAGCACACTGGTGATAGAGGTCCAGGTTTGAGTGCCCAACCTGGCACGCAGTGAAGAAGGGAGAAGAACCCAAGTGAGGAGTCTGAGAAGGTCCTTCCTGATTCAGTTTCCCGTCTCAACCCACTGAAGTGCAGACAGCTTCTGCAGAACGGCCTTTCTGAGCAGCAGGGACGTGGCTGTCCAGATCCACAAGTGACTGAAGCAAGAGCAGATACCCTTAAAAAGAACTTGAAGGTCCTGATTCTTAGACCTTTCCATGTAACAACATCCCTACCAAGACAAGATGTCCAAAAATATGGTCTTTTAATCATTATTTAAAAGTTACCTTAAAAGCTGCTTAGTCTCATGCTTTGCCATTTCATGAGCCTGAAGGAGAGCTTTCCCAGGAGTGTCCAGCTACCAACTGGCCTTTCATGGGACAGAACTTAGCTAAGCATCTCACTCATCTTTCTACACCCAACGGCATAAAACATTAGATTCTGTTACCGTTGATCACTGAAGTTAAATTTTCACAGCGCACCATCTCTATTAGGAACCCGAAGCGTGGGTTGATTGTCTAGGATTGGCAGATAAAGCTTGTTTTCAGCTGGCATTTGCATGGCTCCTTCCCATTGTCCCGAATCTTCTGTTCCAAGAATATTCTTCCCTCCAATCTCTGCTTCTGGACCTAGAGGAGCTGGGGTTCTTTCTGCTCACTCCTCTTTGAGCGTGAGCTCGCACTGGGTGTCCTGTCTTAACGTGCCTTTGGCTGGGGAGTGTGGAGCGTGAGCAAACCCACAGGCTGAGAAGCAGGGCTAACACACATGGAGGGCTCCACGTCTAGGGCCATGTGTGAAGCTCAAGGATGGTGCTCACTCTATTGTCAAATTCCAAGCATGTCCCAAGTTCCATTTACTAAAATACCATTTTTCTTAAGAAATTGTAGTGGCTCCCCATTGCCTGCAGGATGCTGGAGCCTCATGACATGACATTTAAAGGCTTTTATGGTCTGTTTGCAGTTCCTGGTTCTACATTACTTCCCACCCTTTCTGCCTACAACTTGAGCCAGTATTTTCACCAGCTCTCCCAGACAGACCTTAGGGGGTTCTGCTTTTCCAGACCACTCTCATTTCTATCCAACTGTTTGAACTCCACCCTCCATCAGGTCTTGCTTGAGTCATCCATTCCATAGGGGATGTCCATGATCACCTAGTACTTGATGAGGTTCCCTTTGGGATCTCCCGGAGCCCTGGCCAGCTGTTTACACCTGCTGCTTCATGTGGTCCCTTGCATCCCTGTGTGGGCCTGGTTTCTTTCCCCATCTGGATCCTGAGCTCCAGGGGAGGGGGCGGGGGGTTTCTGCAACACTCCCCACAGAGTTGTGCATGGAGAATAGAGTCCCAAAAGACACACTGACAGGTGCTGCCATCATCCCACAGTGGGCCAGGTGCATCCTGGCAGCAATCCCATCTGAGCGGCCTCGGGGACCAAAGCTGACTTCCCCTGGTCTGGGGACATTCCAGGGCAGAGCCTGTGACTGGCTACATGAGCTGCGGTGGGTGATAAAAGAACAGATCTCCCACCACCAGGTGTATCTTAGCAAGCCTGAGAATCATCATCTATCAGACCCAGGAGGGTCTAAGGGATTATCTAACTTCAGTCTCTCAACTGATAGGCAAGTAAACTAAGGTCCAGAAGGATACGATTTCCCCAAAGCCATGTTGCTAATTGATGGAAGAGTCTAGACCAGAATCCAGGTCCCCTGACCCCTGGCAGATGGTTCCTTCTATTGCCATGCCTCCTTTGATTGATAATCAGTTTCAATCTGGTTATGCCCAATTAGGAGTTTTTCAAAATGGATTCTTCAAGTTTTTCATAGGTATGACATGAAGACAGGGTTCTGTGGTCAGATAAATTGGAAAAATGATGAACCAAAAATTAAATTGATTTATTGATTTGGAGTATCTCAGAGCTTTTAGTATGTTAATCCAGGAGGGCAGGACTGTGTGTAGCATTTCCCAAATTTAATTGATCCTGGAGTTCTTTCTCATCTATCTCTCCAACAAAATGTCTTGAGACGTGAATATACAGGGGCAGGCACATAACTAGGGAAATGGAGCCAGTTGACATTTTCAATGAACGAAGACTCATCATTTCCCTTTTGAAAGCCCAGCATCCACATGACTGGAAACCTTTGCTTGCCAGGGACACATACCCGCCACCACCAGGAAGCATCTGGGCTTGTCTGCTTGGACAAGGCTAGGTTTTCACTCCTTGAGAATGTGGGATTAGGGAGTTTTCACTCCTTGAGAATGTGTGCAAGGGGTGTTTTCAGTTCTGTGACATTTTTAATGAAAACTTAATTTTAAAAAGTTAATATTTAAATCTTAAAACGGATCCATTTCTAATTACCTCTAATGTGCCACAGCCTAAAAGCTGTTGAACACATGGGTGTGCGTCTCTCCAGTTAAAGACAGGCCCCATCTAAGACTGCTGACAGGTCCCTCCAGAGCCATTGGAGACAGAATGACACGAAGGGGATCTCAGTTGTGCAACGGACCCATCAGAGAATCTCCCTGGTTGGCTATGGCTCAAGTCATCTTAAGAAAGGCATTATCATTACTGCCTCTTACCACATATTTCCAATTGAGTTATCACAAGGGTATTACAGATAAAAAAAAATTGTAGGAGTTGGCAGTAACTCAGTAAATAAAATCACCACTTTAATTGCTCCAGTGTAACAGGTCGATCATTATCAAGAAAAGTTTTGATATATTTTTTAATTAAATGGTGACTCTGTTGATCGATTTCACTGATAATCAAGCCGTCCCCTCCTCTTTCCCCACCCTCCAAAACACGTTGCTTCCTGAATAGGACCAGCGTGGTGGCGCAGGGGTAGAGACCTAACTAACCAGCTATGTAGCTTTTGGCAAGTGACTTGCCCTCTCTGAACTTCAGATTTCCAGTCTGTAAGGAGAGGGGAAGGAGCAGGTACTTTCCAGAGCCCGCCCCACTGTAGGATGCTGTGGTAGGAATGCATGCTATTGTTTTCCTGGACGATATCTTTACAGCCATAGAAGCTTGTTCTTCCATCACTCATTTCCAGGAGACCTACAGGTGTCCGTGCTTTTCACAGGCCAGCATATATTCCTCCAAAGGGCGCCAGCTGTCTGCCCTCTCCCCACCTTTGGCTGGGGGACGCTCCCTTTGCTAAGCCTGATTCCTGTGTGGGTTACTGGTTTCTGACTGACTTGTAAAATATTTCTATCCTTCCCCATAGATGTGGAATACTTGAATGCCAGGAGCACACCTGACGGAGCCCAAAGCTCCCCCCCCCCCCGCCTGCCTTTCTCAGCCTCACTCCAGAGGATCCCTCTGAAGGCAGCAGCAACCTGCCTTGGCTACAGCCTGGCTCCCCTGCTACCTAGTTCCGTGACTTAGGCACCTACCTGGGCCCCATTTTAAAGGTGGGAAGGTTAAGGCACCAAGACGTTAACAGGGGTATATACCTTATAGGGTGTCGTGAGAACAAATAATTACAAGTGCTCCAAGCAGGGTTTGGTGTGTGATAAGCCCACTTTACATCTTACCTGCGGTTGTCTCTGTCTCTGTTTCACCCCACAGCGACTTCTGTAAAATCATCCATTCAAACCAGTGAATTCATGAAATAGTGACTAGTGACTTTGGGCAGCCCCATGACTACCGCGCTCTTACCCTCCCCACCACGGTCTCCCACCTTTCAAAGCCTATACCCACATGCACGAGCTTCCCCTCTGTCCTCCAGCCCACACCCCCAACCTGTCCCAGCTCAGCCCTCCCCCCACTTCCAGGTGAGGAAAAAAAGAAAAAAAAAAAAACCCATTTCCCTCCCTCTTGCTAATTTTGCTTCTCAAGGACGCTAGGAGTGAAATTTCAAGCGAAAGTGAAATTCTGGGTGGAAAAGTGGAAGTATAAGCTGGTAATTTCCTTGGATGCGTCCTTAAAATTCCGGGAGGTGACCACAGGTGGGGCCGCTGGCGGCACGCCTCTAAGTCTCTGACTCGCGCTGGTGTCTGTCAGAGCCCCAGGGGCGCTGTGCCCAGATCTGGCTTACAGGGGTCTCGCGTCTCATGGGCACTGGCTTCTCCACCAGTTATGTCCCTTCCCGGGGAGGACCCACAGCAATGACCAGCCAGTGTGGGGCCACAAAGTCTTCTTGCCTTGACTTGAAAGGCTCTGAAGGTCGCTCCCAGCCCCAGGGCGCCCTGTGGGACCAGCCGAGGTCTCACCTGGGCAGCATTGTGGTGGGTCTCCCTCTGCCCACTCCTGCCCTCCTCACCCGTATACAGGGCGGCTCTCCGCCAGTCAACCTTCTGCCTGCAAATCTCCACGTGAGCCTGTGACGGGGAACCCAGAGGCTCAGCTACGAACACTTCCTCCCCGCTGCCTTCCAGAACTCCAGTCAGAAGACCTGGAGCTGCTGAGCAGGGAAGGCTCAAAGGAACCAGGAGGGAGCAGGAGGGGGAAGACCTGAGCCAAGGACCTGGCACAGGGGCCCCTTAGGAGGGACTGAGTTGTGCCCTGTCCTCTGTGCGGAGACATCCATTCCCTAAAGCCTCCGCAGACCCAGAACCACGAAGATCAAGACCTTCCCTCCACCTCCCTGGGCCTTTGGGTCTCGGCCAGATGTCGGGGAGCCTGCCAATTGCTGGAGAGCCCCGTGCACCTGTCCCTTCCTCGGCTGCCGTTTCTCTGCCCCGTTTATGATGACGACCTAACCCCACTCGGGCTCCACAGCACGGGAATGTGAAGAGTGCTTTGATCTTTCCCTAGGTCACTGGGGAGAGGGCTAAATTTAGACCTGGAGCCCGGGAGGAAGTGGAAGGGGAGGGGGAAAATGAGGCTGTCCTAATGCCCCTGTTGTAGGACTGCGGGAGGACCATTTCCCAACCGTTTGGAGGCTTTCATCGAGGGAGCCCCACTTACACTCATCCATTTTCTGAGGGGCCTTTTGGACCCTGGAGAAGCTTCCTAAAAAAACTGAAGAGCAAAGTAATCATAATTCTAAGGGGGAAGTGGAACTTTCTCTAACTGCAGAAAAATGGTCTCGGAGAAGCACCGAGGCAGCCCTGTGCGGTCAAGGGCTTTGCGGCTCTCACAGGCTGGGCGGCGGGGCGGGCACAGCGCCTCCCGGGGACACTTGTGCTGCTCGCTTCTTCCTCCAAGCAGGCAGGTCAAGTGAAAAGAAAATGCGGGCAGATGCCTCCAAATGAGGGGCTTTGCCTTTGGCACTTCCTACCTTTGAGACGCTGAGCAGCATTTCTGACCTCTACTCACTAGATGCCAGTAGCAACTCCCCTCCAGCTGTGAACCACAAATGTCCCCAGATGTTGCCAAATGGGGGGAGGGGTGGAATCCTGGACCCTCTCCCGCAGAGAACTGCAGCTCCACGCACACCCATGAGTGTCCTCACTGGGTGGGAAGGAGGAGACGTTTTTTTGGATTTACCTGATAGTTGATCGTGGGCAAAGTAGGTTTCCTTACCTCTACCCACGTTTTTTTACATTACTATTTATTATGGGCTGATCCGTGTGCCCCGCCAAATTCATATGTTGATGTCTTAACCCTCAGTAGTGCAGAATGTGACTGCATTTGAGCCTTCAAAGAGGTGATTAAGTTAAATGAGACTGTTGGGGGGGCATCATCCAGGATAAGTGGCGTCCCTATGAGAGGAAGAAGTTAGGGCACAGACTCACACACATACACGCACACACACACACACACACACACACA
Source organism: Ursus arctos (assembly GCF_023065955.2). Lineage (NCBI taxonomy): Eukaryota > Metazoa > Chordata > Mammalia > Carnivora > Ursidae > Ursus > Ursus arctos. Next base: position 37,379,183 of record NW_026622863.1, on the reverse strand, counting down.
GAGGCAGAAGGAAGAGCATGTGAGGACACGGGGAGAAGGAGGTCACCGTAAGCCAAGGACAGAAGCCTCAGAAGTTAACAGTCCTGCCTGTGAACTTGAACTTCCCCTTGGACTTCCAGCCTCTAGATCTACGAGTCAGTGTTAAGCCCCCAGTGGGGGGCACGTTGTCAGAGCACCCTGAGCAGATTAATGCTCTCTTCCATGAGTCTGGCAAGATAGACTTCCCATTTGGGAGGGAGGCAAGGAACCGTACCCAAAGGCGTTGAGCCATTCGTGGGGTGGGGGTCCAGACAGAAAACATGGATGCCCCATGCACCACCACTGGCCCCACCACTCCCCTGCCCAGCCTCTTAGTATTTGCCAAATGCAGTTAGCGCAGCCAGGCAAAGATCTTTTTTCTTTTTTTAAGATTTATCTATTTATTATTTGAGAGAGAGAGATTGAGAGAACGAGTGGGAGGAGGGACAGAGGGAGAAGCAAGCTCCCCGTGGACCAGGGAGCCCGACTGGGGACTCGATCTCAGGACCCTGGGATCATGACCTGAGCTGAAGGCCGATGCTTCACCGACTGAGCCACCCAGGTGCCCAGGCAGAGATTTTCAATGGAAAGAAATTGTAGGTTTCTTTCTTCGTGATCAGTGTAAAGGAGTACTACCTGCTTTGAACACAGCATTCTCTTTTGTGTGGAATTGTCTCTTAATTTGGTGGGGTTTTTGGTCACAAATCTGGAGACCATTAACCACTCCCTCATGCTTCCTGGAGATGAAAGAACCTGACGTGGATGAAATGAAAATACCATATTAAAAAAAAGTTTAATCCTTTTGTCTGACTTTTATTTTAACAACCACAACCCAAATTTCTCCCTCTTGTCTATTGTTAACTTCCGCTTTGGTTTTTGTTTGTTCGTTTCAATTTCCCGAGCTTCCTGGGGGCCTAATGCGGGTTTGTAAATTCAGATAAAGTACGTCATCCGTCTTTGGCAAACAGCACACGACCACACATTGTTTGATTATTTCAGGGACTACAGTACCACCGGCAGGTGCCTGGCGGCCCCCTGGTCTCAGGATTGAGGACAGGTAGCAGCACTATGGGACTCAAATGCACGCACTATAAAAATATACACAGCGATGCTTTATCGATGACGAGGACTGGTGAGAAATTCTGTTGTAAAGAGTCGCCTGCTGTGGGAAGAGTGAGACAGACCCCCATTCGGCCACTTGGGTGAAGGGGTGTGGCCTGACCTAAGTAGTTCTCTTCCAGAAATATCCCCACAGAGGCAGCCCTGATCGCTTCCTAGCGGCCCCTCCTACCTTGGTCTTGCTTTGTTTGTATGACCAAACCAAGTCCGTGAGGACACGTCCTCTGCAAACTCCTCGCAACGGGGACGCACCTCTGTGCCACTGAGAAAGGTCCGAGCTCACACACATCGACACAGATGTCCCCAGCCGCTCTTATCCGTCGTTCACCACGGTCTCTGCCAAGGGACTTCCGAAAAACCCTACAGAATCAAAAATCCCTAAAATTTCACCTAACTCAGATTTTCTGGCAACGTGATATTTTTGTATATGGAGTGTATTTCAGGTTCTGTTGCTTGGGCTTTAAAAAAGAATAAGCTAACAATAATAGGCACATAGACTATCTTTAGGATTTATAGTGTATGAGAAAAAACAGAAAGTACCATAGATTTGTATATATTTTTTTTTTCTAGCAAAGATGTATCGTGCTGGTACTAGCAGTAAGATGAAGAAAAACCATGAAATCCTTCATGGTTTTATATGAAAATTGTCAAACTGCTGGGATATCCTCATCGCCCATGAGCCAGCCTCAAACACAGTATATTTATGTTCGAATTTTTCCGTTTCTTTGGACAGTAGTTTTAGCCTTGCGCTGCTGTACAGTCCCACAAAAGAGTATTTACTTTATCTTGTCAGAAAATGTAGTCATAAAACAATCATAAACGCCCCGTGTTTATCGGATTGTCTCTGCGAACTGGTTGTCACTGGAGACAGAGTTTCCTTTTCTCTCTCTCTCTCTCTTTCCCTCTAGAGAAAATAAAATGTCTCATTGCTCTCTTCAACAAAAATATCAAGGATCCTAAGATATCAGAGAGAGCCTGTCTTCCCATTAGTACTGTGTTAGTGATAAACAATGTTTTATGCCCCATAATTAAGGTACAGGTAATGAGCAATTATGTAGATCATGAATTAATTATATTTAAAACAGAGGCCATTACAATCAATATTCACCACATTTCAACTGCATTCTGGAATTAATAAATCTAATTAAAACTTTCAATTGGCAGTGATCTGTTTATACCACCTTTCCAAAGAATCACAATTAACAGCTGTCTATGAATAACGACATGTTACGGGTATACACGTACGTTGAGGATTCGGGGGTGTGGGGCTGTCATCTTCGCTTAGCTGGATTGATGAAGATAAACCCGTGTTGGAGTGATTCCTCACTGTCATCACAAGCTGACCGCCCTGGGGGACAGTTTAGACATCTTTATGGTGGGTACTACAGCCTGGTCCTTCTGGTTTCAAGTCTCAGCGCCATTGTTGCCAAGTGTGAGGTTGGTGGTTGGTTAGTATCGAGCCCCCTCTGAGCATCTGCTTTTTGAAAGACCACCCTGTCCCCCATCATCAAAATGGGACTGGCGCTCCTCTCGCCACCAGGGTGGGCTCAAATCAGTGCTGACCTATGTACTCACCATGCTTCACCGGCCAAAGCAATCGGTTCAGGGATCGTCCCGTGACCCTATCAGGGGCTGAGAGCCACAATAACTTTGCTGTGACTTTTGAGAATGTAGTTTTCTTGGTTTCTAATGGGTTCAAACCCAGTGAGAAGGAGGTCTGGAGTTTTGGGCAACAACCTTAGCAGCCTGTGGAGCGGGACGGAGCTGGAGCAGAGGTCAGGTCCGGGTCCTGGTGATGTCCCTTATGCCCCTAAATCCAGCTATGCCTGAAGCCATCTAACTCTGGAGTTTCCGTTTATATAATCCAGTAAGAATATTCTCTTTTTTAGGTAAGCCTCCCTGGGAAGGGTCTTTGATCACTTGCAAAGTATCTGATAAAGCAATTCCCACGCTCGGCTGACTCGTTACTTCAATAGAACTATTTCACTAAGTCGCCCTTAAAGAAATACAAATCCTGCCCAGAATAAGGGCCTTGGGGTGAGAGAGGGTTGGTAATGGGGCAGTGAGGACTGGTATTACTTTAAACCAGAATGTCTGTGGGTCAATATCTGCTTATTATTAAGTATTCCAAATACATTTTCAGTTCATGACAGGGACATCTCTGAAAATACTGACATGATATAAAACTTGGGCTATGGTCTGGGGGCTTTTCCTTTCCATTATTCTCATGCTTCTGATGACAAAGGACAACCTGAATTGGCAATAGTCTCTAGACTCCTTTGAAAATAAGTGCCTCTCTTTAATTGATTTGGTGGGCGAGAAGGATGTTGTCCAAAAACACTAATGATCCTCTTTAGTCAATGGTACAGGGAACATCTAATGCAAACTGACCTCTCCCGTTAGACCTGTTTTTGGTACAGCAACTTTCTATTTACAAAACACTTTTATATCCATTATCTTGTTTCATCCTCACAGAAAGATCCATGGCCCTCATCCATTAAACTGTCCATCAGTTCACTGAGCAGATATAGGCCGGGGGACTAGTAGGTAGCAGGGCCAAGGCCAAGGGGAGACACGGAGTTGTGCTGAGATCCAAGAGACATGGATCCCCTCTTCCACTATTTAGAATGTTGTGCTTCAAGAGATCGGGCTAAGATCAATGGTTGTTAGATTCCAGTCCCCAATTGCTCACTCCATTTGAGAAGAAGACAAAAGGTGTGCCCCCATTACAATCCATCCAATGAATGCATCAGTTCATCCAAAAACACTTACATGTGGACAGAGGTGATTTCACCTCGACGCTGACATAGCCAGATCTTCAGGACCCCTCACTGCACAGGTTCCTTCCGAAGCCTTGCGGTGGACCTTGCGAATGTGATCATGGGGTCACAAAGTTTAGAAGATTTTAAATGAGTGAACACTGTCTCTTTTCACTTTAGCTTTCCCTCCACCATAACTCCTCTGGTTTGGGCTAGAGTCAGCATGGCCAGGGGCATTTGGGGACCTGGCCAAGAGGAAAGTGAGTGTGGCTACATCGATTTGGGGTTTGGAGGGATGTAGTAATGTGTATATAGTTCTTCTGTGTGTGGTTGTGTGCTTGCTATCATGAGGGCTTCCGGAATTACATGAGGAAGACTCTTCCTGCCCTCTATTCCAGTCCCCCCCAACAAGCCTTGGTACTACAGGGCTAAAGTTCCTATTGAGATGCATGTGTGTCCAATGATATTTACACGAGATAGACGCGGAATGGAGGATTAACAACACTGGAGTTATTCTAATCACCAGGCATGTACAATTATTAATGTAGGATCTGTATTTATTGATGCCTCATAAAAATGGAAGTTTTATCAGGAATATACTTCACACAAAATGTACTGTTATAAACACACCATACAATTTTTTTTCCTTTTTGATGGGGAATAAGAAAAACAGAATGTACAAGGGGTGCCTGGGTGGCTCAGTCGTTAAGCATCTGCCTTCAGCTCAGAGCCTGATCCCAGGGTCCTGGGACTGAGCCCCGCATCGGGCTCCCTGCTCTGCTGGGAGCCTGCTTCTTCCCCTCCCATCGCCCCTGCTTGTGTTCCCTCTCTCACTGGCTGTCTCTCTCTCTCTGTCAAATAAATAATTAAATCTTAAAAAAAAAAAAGAAAAGGAAACGAGAACGTACGAAAATTCGTGTATTTGGAAAACATAAATCTATAGCATGACATCACTCAGCCAATTCATCTGAATGTGAATGTGCATTCTTTATACATTTTAGAGGAAAAATCTTCCTGTTCCCACTATGGAAGATGATCGAAAAGAATGTAGACAAAAATGGTAGGAAAACGTATACTATAGAATTGTGTCAGAATGTTAATTAATACAAATATTTGTGATATTTGTCAGCTTTTTCAATTTTTTTGGTGATTTATTTTCTCCTTCTAAGTAAATAGTAATCCAAATTTTGTATGCATAATGTACTCTTAAAGAAGGCCTCCAAGACTTTATAAGCTTGGATAAAATCTGGATCCATGCCCAATCAGACCTCCACTCCCCACAATGAATTCCAAGGTAAGCTCCCAGGACCACATCTGATGCTATGGAGATACACAAGACAGAGGGAGGGATAGAAGGACAGGAGAACACAATGACCTACACCTGATAAGCCTTTAATATCATTGATAAAATACGATTTATAGTAAAAAAAAAATCAGGGACAGATAGACTCAAGAAGTACTAACTGGTACTAAATGGTACTAGTTAAGTAGAGGAGTTAAGAGAAATATCTATCTATATGTCATGTCTCTATCTGTATAACAGGTTTGAATACCTTAGCCATATATTGGAAGATCAATATGGGTGGTGGATGGTACATGTCTTGGATGGTCTGGCCTTCCTCCATCCTTTTTCTGGAAGCCCCTTTTCATTTCAATCTGTAAGACAACGTTGAGAAGACAGATTACCTAGCTCTCCTCTCTCCAACCCCCAGTCCTAGTTGAATGGTCCAAGAGTAGGAACTTGACCCAATCTGGACCAATCAGCTCTTTTCCTAGAAATTTGGAATTGGTACTAAGAGATCCCGGTCTCATTTTGATTGGTCTCTTGTGCAAAGAAAATGAAAATTCGGGAACTGTGGGAGGCCAGTTTCTTCCATGTGGCTTGAGGAGCAAAGAAAGTCAGCAAGCTGTTCAGCAAGAGAGAAGGAACGCAATAAGGAAATGCAGAGATGTTTCTGAGAGAATCTTGTCCCTGGTTCTCATCATTCTTTTTTTCTTTTTATCTGTAATTCATGTATCATAAAATATACCCTCTTAAAGAGTACAGTCCAATTGTTTTTAGTATGTTCGGAGTTGTTTAATGATCACTACTAATTTCAGAACTTTTCCATCACCCCAAAAGAAAACTCATACTTAACAGGCACTCTCCATCCTCCACTTCCTCCCAACCATTGCCTCCCACACCTACTTTGTGCCTCTATGGACTTGCCTACTCTGGACATTTCAGATAAATGGAACTGTATAATGTGCAGCCTTTGGTGACTGGCTTCTTTCACTTAGCATGCTGTTTTCAAGGTCTATCCATGGCATAGCACATGTCAGTCCTTCATTTGTTGTGGATATAACGTACCCTGTTGACCCATTCATTCTATCAAATTTTTAAGCCTAGAAACATCCTTCTCCTTGGTTTCCAGGTGAAACCTATGCATTCTTCTCATTCTGTGTAAGATATCTCTCTCTCTCTCTCTCTCTCTCTCTCTCTCTCTCTCTCTCTCTCTCTTTAACTTAGGTCCACAAGAACCAGCTTTGTTTTTTTCCATTAGTCCTAACTAATATAGGATGTAATGATTCCTGAAGGAGTCCAGAGCCTTAAGCAGAGCCAGGAAAGAGGATGAAGATTTGGTAATAGGAGAAAAAGTGGTACAGGATAGAGAAGGAAGCCATCTGGAACAGTAGGAACAGAACTAGCAAAGACATGGGGCATGTCTCCAAGCAATGGAGAGGAGCAGCTGGGCTAGAGCATGGGAAGTTTGAGAAGGGACAGTAAAAGTGGACAGATAGGCTAGTGCCTAGACAAGGAACTATTAGACAGGCTGAGGTTTAAAAAGTCGCCTTTTTTTCTGATGAATGGATAAAGAAGACATGATGTATAGATATACAGAGGAATATTACTCAGCCGTAAAAAAGAATGAGCTCTTGCCATTTGCAACAATATGGTGGACCTAGAGGCTATAATGTTAAGTGAAATAAGTCAGGCAGAAAACAAATGCTATATGATTTCACTTGTATGTGAAATCTAAAAAATAAAACAAACAAACAAACAAAAGCAGAAATAAACCCATAAATACAGAGAACAGACTGATGGTTACTGGAGGGGAAGTGGGAAAAATGGATGAAAGGGAAGGGGAAGTATAGGCTTCCAGTGATGGAATGAATAAGTCATGGGGATGAAAGTTACAGCCCAGGGAATATAGCTGGCGATATCGAAATACCAATGTATAATGACAGATGGTATAACATAGAGATGTTGAATCACTACGTTGTACACCTGAAATTAAGGTAACATTGTGTGTCAACTGTACTTTGACAAAAAAAAAAAAAATTACTTTCTTTGTATCCCTGTCTACAGGCCACACTTCTGCACACTACAAAATATAAAACTGACATTGCAAATGACTGCCTTCTGAGTTCTGCACCCCCATGGGCAGGCTGAACCATAAAATCTTGACCTCATCGAGTCTATTGATCCCCAAAGCCCAGATGGTGGGAAAACCAGGGACAGCATATAGGCCATCTGACTATGAGTCACCTACTCGTTTCACTGCCCCTTGAGGTGGGGCCACGAGCAGCATCCTCACAATTCACCCACAACACAGGGAGAAAGAAACCTGAATAGTGGGGCCAAACCCTTTCTGCTCAATAATAGCCGACAGACTTTAAACAGTTGCTTAATCTCGGTGCCTTGTCCTATAGTTTTTATTCGTTTGTTTTGGCTTAGAACGTTATCTCACTGTTGGTGGGTGGATCAAATGAGATGTTGAGTTGTCTGTAAAAACAGCTTTGCGGAATCTACTGTATGACTCCCATGTAGATAGCATCTCTTTCAGCTATTAACCACAAATATCCATTGAAGGCATAAGAGCAAGACACGGGTTTGGGACTCATTCACAGAAAAAAGAAAAACGATCAACTCTGCATTTATTGGCCAAATGGACAGATCTCTCCACACCATGGCTATATTCTAACATGAAAGAATAATCTACAGAAAATGAGAGGGGAAGGGGGTGGGGGAATGGGATAGACCGGTGACGGGTAGTAAGGAGGGCATGTATTGCATGGTGCACTGGGTGTTATACGCAAGTAATGAATCATCGAACTTTACATCAAAAACCAGGGATGTCCTGTATGGTGACTAACATAATATAATAAAAAAAATATTATTATAAAAAAATTAAATTAAATTAAAAAAAAAAAAAGAAAATGAGTGACAGGCCCTCCTTCTCCCCCCTCTTAGATTTCAGCAGTGGAGGGGCACCAGCGGCAGCCTCGCGGGTTCACACGGGTCCCCATCCGCCTTTCAGGCTCGGTGGAGGCGCGCCATCTTGGTCTCTAGAAGGTGTCTTCATAAGCAGAGAGTCCCGCTGTTTTTACCCCCGGCCTGGCACTGTGATTTTACACTTTGCCTTATGTTTAAATGAAAAAAAGAGCCGGCCGGGAATAACCCAAAGTAACGGAGTGGATTCGCAGCAGACGTGTGGCCTTGCCCATAGCTACACCTTGCAATCCCCCCATTCATATTTTAGGCTCTGACATCAGAGTTTGCAGTCCTTTACGGTGCTGTGTTCCATGTCAGCGGCTCACTGTACAGCTGAATATCAGTCCTATTTAAATCTGCAGGAAAATAGCTGCAGGTGACATAACCTTTCGTGTCGTACCACTGTGTACATACACAAATAATTGGGGCTCTTGACCCTGTCTGGGCCCATACAACTGTAAGTACAAACTTGACATTTTGATACTGCTTGCTAGCCTTTCTCGTTGTTATTTTCTGTTTCAATAATCCATTGCAGGTAGAAAAATGAAAGAAGGAAGCATGAATGATTAATGCTGTCAAGCTAAAATAATGTATTTAGAAAAATCTATAAATCTGTTATTTGTGGCATTTTAAAACCGAACACGACACTCGTCGGTGCTGCCGCCTGTTTCCCGGCAGATGAATGGGAGTCCTCTGCAGCACGGGGAGGCCAGCCAGCCTTTGGAGTCTGCGCTGAGCTGGGCTGCCGTCGTCTTGGAACAGGCACAGCGGGGACGCTGGGTTCTCCCTGTCGCCAAGGTCAGGAGCAGAGACTCGCAGGGGTCTTTGCAACATGCTGTCAATTTCCCATTCACCCCGAGGTGAGACTGGGCTTTGCCTCTCAAGGTTCCTGGTCTGCCACTCCCAGGGGCTGCAGCCCACAGGCCCAGGCAGCCAGCTGGCTCTTGCTCCAGCCTGATCTCTATTGGATTTGGTTCAAGCTCACGCAGAAAGTTGATCAAGTTAGACTCCTCGGAGGCCCTGCACAGCTCCTGGCAGTAAACTGAATGCTGATCCCAGAACACAGCTCCCCTGTCTCCACGGGCCTCAAGCTGGGCTCTTCCAGACTCCAGGGCAGACAGTATCCAGTGCCCTCAGCAAGAAGTCCCCGGTATTCAGAGGCAGGCCTCCCCCCCTCCACCACAGCACACATTCTCAAGTGCAGGCCACTCCACTCTGACCAGAGGAGCTCTGGTGAAGAGAGGAGAGGGCCTACAGAAAGCACCACAATGACCTGTAATCAAAACCACCAAAGACCCTTGGGCAGCCCTGGTTGATAGCATCAAGATGTGTGTTAGATTTGGAGAGCGGCTCCAATGTCTGCAGACAATAAAATCAGCAATGAATGTCAATGGGGTGATGCTTTGCAAATTCAGAACTGGTTAGCACCTGGTCAGAGTAACCACAGGACCACCGTAAGTGACACGGGGATAGTGTGGGCAGGCTACTGGGCATCTTGCTGCCATGGCAATGGGAGTGGAGGCAGGGGGCCCAAGGAGAATAAGGGTTTCCTAGGGGAGACTGGCTGCTGGGAGGGGATGGACACGCCAGGAGAATGTGGGTGCCCTGGGAACGAGCAACACACTCAGAGAGAGGCCATTCCGGCGCAGGCTGGTGACCCAAACTCCTTATTTCCTGGAGGCAGCCTTGGGAGGTGGGGAGGCGGCTCACCTGTTCCATTCGGAAGATTCTATTGTCGATTTCCATCCAATGGCTGGCTGTTTGATCTTAAAGCAATCTAGGGAAGGGGACTGTGGGCCACTCGGGGATGGTGGGGGGTTGTAGACACTTTAGATTACGGGAGGCACCAGGCAAGTAACCACCCTTTCGTGGGCACTGGCCACACACAATAAGGGAGGCTCAGTAGGTCTTGGAAGCCATTCTCTCAAGTCCTCAGACAACAGCCTGATGTCCTGCCCATCAGCAGGTGGGACCTCGGGCAGGATGCACTAAGAATAAAACAAATGGGCCTGAGATCCCTTTCTCCCTTAACTATGGCATTATTGTCATTTGTCTTACATGCCCCCACTCCCTGGGGCTCCTTGAGGACACAGCCTCATTGTCCAGCACCGGGGCTGGCAGAGAACAGGGACTAGGTCATGTCAGCCTCTCACTCCTTCCCTGGGTCACGTGGGCAGATTTCACCTGGACTCAGCCCTCTGGTTACCCGAGGAACAGAGCCTGACCTGGTCCTGCCCTGAGCCTGCTCCAGAAAAACTGACATCACCACCCGTTCTCTCTCTGTTCCATGGGACATGTGCCTACTGGCCAGCAGAGGAGAAATGGATTTTAATTCAGTTTGTATTCCTGCGTTAGCGGAGCCCGCAGATGCCCGACCTGCTTGAAGATGCTTGCTTCACTCAGGTGCTGGGCTTCAATAATTTAAAATTAACTCAACTCTCTCAGCATAAAAAGTAATGGCTCTGTCAGAACCCGAGTGCAGAATGCCTAATTTAGGGTTTTACATGCTAATTCTGAATAAATGGAGGTGTCATGAGAAGGAAGGGTTCTCTTTTTAAGTGCATAAAGGCAGACCATGAATTAGTGGAGACCATTAAAGTTATGTCTTCAGTGTCTCAGGCTTCATGAAAGCCAGACCAGAGGAGCTCTGAAAGCCTGTCCCCCAGGGGGATCCCGGGGCAGAACGTCCAAAGCCCCTGTTGAAAAGACAGCCTGTGTTTACCTCCCGGAAGCCTCTGACTTTGGGGTTCAGATTCCGCTCCTTGGTATGGCCCAGACACCGAGGAACGCCGTCCCAGGCCATATCTATTCTCATGGCCAACTTTGAGAAGAGCCTGATGGGTCCCAAAGACACCAGGCCCCAGGCCAGGAGCACTCATGACACCGAAGAATCTGGATTTTCCTTTCCTGGTGGGGTCTCCTTTTCAGAGAGAAATGTCAGTGGGGAGGGGCTTGGGACCCAAGTTGAGTCACTGACACTGGCGTGCAACTTCTGTGAATATTTCAGGAGCCTCAGGGTGACCTGGTGGAAAGCACCTTGTATTTCCTCACCTCATGAAATGCTCCCTCCCTAAACCCTGCTGGGGCTTCTGAGTCTGGGACTATCCCAGCCCATTGGATCCCCGCAGAATCTCCAGACAGAACGTTGATTTCTCAGCCACTCAGCTCACCTGCACCATTTTATCCGGGCTATTTGGGACAGAGAGACTTTTAAATAAGTCTCATCCAGTCTTTGGCTTCTCTGTGGGAATCCAGAGGCCCACGGCCTTGCTCTGAATCTTGGCTAGTCTGCTCTGAGATCCCACTCCGCAGGTCTTTTTCCATCAGACTGAAACCTCAGGGGCCAGGCCCAGACTGGCTGGTGGTGGTGGATTTCTCTCCAAGCCCCCGTGGGGACCCGGACACCACACCGCCCCATCCCCACACAGGGCAAGCCCATAGTAATGACGCCTATGGAGAGAGTTGTCCTGGCTACTTGACCCTCGAACAGGTGCTGAGTTGGGTTGGTCATGAGACCAAGGTCAAGAGACCTTGCCAAGGTCATGAGACCATGATAGGCTCAGAGGGGACAGAGCATGGAAGCTGGGGAACCCCTGAGGGGCCCTCAGTCCCCTTATGTAGACACGGGACCTGACACATCACAGGGCCTATGGAGGTTAGGGTGGCCCTCTGACCCCCATGGTGCTGGGAGGGTCTGTATTAGGTGAAGGCCATCAATCTGCTCTGCAAGCCCCGTGTCTGAGACGCTGCTCTCAGCTCTGGGCTAAATGCAGAAAGCGAGGAGCTGGGTGATCTCCAGGTTCTGGCCATTTCTGTGTATTTATTTTTTTAAAAAGATTGTGTTTATCTATTTGACAGAGAGAGAGAGCACAAGCAGGGGGAGCAGCAGAGGGAGAGGGAGAAGCAGGCTCCCCACCAAGCAGGAAGCCCAATGCGGGGCTCAATCCGAGGACCCTGAGATCATGACCTGAGCCAAAGGCAGATGCTTAACCGACTGAGCCACCCAGGTGCCCCCTGTGTATTTAGTTTAAAATGAAAAAGTGGAATTGGCATTCAGAGCCCTTTCACACTCAGGTAGTCTCAGAGACACTTAGGACTAACTTCTCAGATGTGACTAGGCCAGCTTGTTTCACACCTCTTTTCCCTAGAGTAGCAATCAAGAAGAAGGATGATGGACTGAGGGCTCTGGGAAGTTAGCCCCCCTTTCCTTGTCACTCCTTGGGATCCTGGTGCTGGCATTTGCCTAGGACCACTCACCTTGTGGCTCCTTGAGGACTCACCGGTGCTCTCCTCTACACAGCAAGTTCCCCACGGGCTGGTGCTCCCCACAGGCTGGGGCTCCCCATGGGATGGGTGTCCCCATGGTCAGGGACCCTGTCTGGTCCCTTTTTGCAGCCCAAAGGCCCAGCCCACATAGTGCACAGCTCCCTGAGGCTGCCCCAGACCTTCCTCTGAGTTTCTGCCTAAATCCATCCAAATGTCACATGGTTCCTGGGAGAAGACATATACGGTTCATTTTAACCTCGATGGGAAGAGCAAAAGGAATAGCTGCTCTCTTGATATTTCTAGGTGTTTTGTCTCTCAGAAGAGGTGGGAATGTGAAAATCCCTTTGGAGAAGACTGTTGCGTCTTTCTGGTCAACCCACGTGACCGACCCCACAGGGTGTGAGCGCAAAGCACTTATTCCCCCAATCTTCTTAGAAAAGGCAGAATACATGATTATCCTGAACGGGCGAGCTCGGGGTTTGGTCAAGGGAAGGCTGATCTGGACCTCAGATGGTGTAGTTGCTCTGGGGAGAGTGTAGCTTGTATGTTTTTGGATTGAGACAGGAAACTACTTATAAGTGGCTGAGTTTAAAGTAGTAGAAGTCGCTGGTGGGTCATAATTGAGTGCCCTCCAACTGCAGGGAGGACAAAGCCAAAGAGACTCCCCTCCCACCTTCCACCAGGCAGGGCAAGGACTCGCCTGCCCTGTGCTACTGATGCCTCGCTGTGGGGAGGTTCAGGCCACACCACGCAGCCTCTGGAGTGGCCTCTGCACTCTCCTGCCATTCAGCGCTTGTGGCTGCAAATGAACGAAGGCACAGGTGGGAGAGTTTCCCCTGAAAGAATTAGATTCTCCTACTGTCAACCATCATAACAGGGAGCCAGGGAACAGAATCGAACAATTGTCCCCTTGTGCTGGGAAAAATGATCTCTCTGGGCATCTTTGCTGGCTGGATCTAGACTCTAACGCATTGGAGAACTGGGTGAGGACATTGCCATTGCTGGGGACCATGCCATGGGCACGCCTTGTAAGGCTGCTCCTGGGCTCATGGGCTCTGGGGATGGCCACGTCTATTGTCATTCTAAGGTCTTCATCTCCTGATGCTATCCTAAGCCTTCAGTCAAGTCTTGCCAGGTTTACAGCCTGCTCTCAGCTGTACTGGAGGTAGTCAATGAAAGGGCCCACCCCCCACTCCGGCCTGGTGGCCAGCACAGTGTTAGCTTTGGAAGGTGGGTGCTTTCGGAGCTTCCAATGGAGTCAATGGGCAGAGTAGAATCATCCATCTGGGGCAGAGAAGAATAGTACCTATTGGGTACAGCAATCATTAAAGATGCTAGCACCTGGGAACTCACAGAGATAACCAGGGGAGATGCAAGGTGGGGACTGGGATCCCAACAGGAGCTGATGTGGGTTTAGAACTACGGGGAAGTTAAAATATGAATATAGATATGGCCTCCATGCAACTTCTAGGCTGATCACATGGGGCATAAGGATTGCCCAAATTATGGCCCCATCTGCCACTCCCAGGAGGCCAAAACCCTTGTCCAACACAGATGTAGGCTGTAATAAATTCAGGGTGCTTGGCCCGACCCAAGGTCAAGACAAGGACTCCCCAAAGCCACCCATTCTCTGGAACTTACTAGAAAGGTCCATCGCACCAGGCATTCCACTGCCCACTGCACCCACCACATGCAATCCCACACTCATACCCACATGACACCTCCACCAGCCCAAGCCCTGAACCCCCCCATCAGGTCCCCCCACACATTCAACTCACAGCTCCTTCCGCCCGAGGGGAGTACCACCTGCTCCCGTGGCTGCACCCCCATCCATCCACTGGACGTATTTTGCTGGCTTGTGAGGGAAGAATGGAGTTATGTGTTACTTTTTGGGATCAATGCGGCAAGTTCCAGATGATGTATGCGGTAAAAAAATCTCTGCCCTGTGCACAGAGAATACAAACCATTATGCGTTGAGAGCGCCGCACTAGGCTGCCTATTTGTTGTGTGTTGACTGCTGTCAAATATAATAAAATGAAATAAATCTCTGCGAACAGAAAAATTAAAGCACCTAAATGTGCTATTGGTTTTGATTTTGCCCCGGACTCATAAAGTGGTACTTTTCTTCCCTTCCCGAGTGGTCAGATAAATAAATTAACTATAAAGTCGGAAAGAAAAACACATCCATGGAAAAGTGCTCTGCAGGGGCACCGACTCTGCTCTCCTCCCCTCTCCCCCTCCCTCACCAGCTGGCTTCCCACTTCTCTGCAGGTGCAGGGATCAGTCCTTGGGAAGGAGGCCGCGGGGCTCCCCAGGAGCTCTTTGCCCCAGGCTCCTCCTCGCCCAGTTTCACTTTCATTTCCCACAAAGGCACCAGGTCGTGGCTCTGCCCAGATCCCTGCTGATTCCATGTTACCGTTTTCCTTGTGCCCTGACTTTGGTGTAGGGCACCAACACTTCGTTTGGGGAGGCTAGGAATTTCCTCACCTCCCCAGACCGGGCAAGGGTGGGGTCATCCTTAACCCAAGACCCACAGGTGGGAAAGCCATTGCCTGGGATGGAAAGATCCTGCATCTTAACCAACACTCCAGAGGCCGCTGTGGCTTGTGGTGACCCTCTGGGAGGCTTTGCCTGGCATTTTGCCCAGGCTTGGCCTCCTCCTCTTCCCTGGTCTGCTTCCACCACTGCCTTCCCAGTTCCGCCCAAAGCATTGCCCTACCGAATCCGTGCACACAAACCCCAGGTCTGCTTCCTAAGCAGCTCTCTAATCGGGTAGTGGGAGGGCAGGCTGGGGGGCAGATGTCTTCCTTCTGCTCACCCTGCCCCTACCCGTCCTGGTTCCACCACAGCAGATCTGTCTTACATTATGGGATTGCCTGTGAGATCTCTCTGAAGATTTCCGTTGGTGAAAATAATTTTTCCAAACCACTGACCAGGTGCAATCTACTTATTTTCAGAGGGGGAAATGGGTCCCAACATTTTCGCCTGGAGCACCAATGTCAGGGAAGCTTCTCAGGGGAGCCAAGATTGCCTGCAGAATAGAAAGGACACCCAGGTCCCCAAAGGGAGAACCCTGAGAATGTGGGAGAAGACCTGAGGCTAGCTTGGCAGGGAGTCCTGGCTCTAGCCTGGGGGGGGAGGAGACTGAGGCAGGAGGCCTCTCTGGATCAGGCCACTTGACACGGTGTCCTACTTTGGGGAGCAGTGGCCAAGCTCAGCTGAGAACAGAGGAGTGATGATGGGGGGTCCTAGCCGGAGACCTGATCAAGGAAGACTTCCCTCTTTGCATCCTTCGCTCCCAGCAGCAGACGCCAGCAAAGGTCAGCAGAGGCGGGGGTGTGGGTGATCTTGTCAGAAGCACAATGGTGAGGCAGGTGGAAGTGATGCTGTTGGGACCCACCACGCACTCCAAACCATTCCTGACTGTGGAAGCAGAAACGGTCCCCGCAAACCGGGTCATTGAACAGAGTGGAAGGGCCATTATCCCATCAAGACGAAGATTCCGGGCATCCTACTCTTGCAGACACTCAAGAAATTCACTAGAAAGATACAGAAGACACGATGACAGTTTCCTCACCAAGCTGCCAGAGCTGGCCGTACAATAATGCTTCTATGTCTCTGACTACTGGCCAGACCTTGTGCTAAGTCTTTTATATATATTCGTCCATTTAATCCTTATAATAACATCATAAACATCATATCCCCATTTTACCAATGAGAAAATAGAAGCACAGAGAGGTTAAATAACTCACCAAAGGCCACACAGCTAATCATTGGCAGGGCCAGGAGTCAAACCCCAGCAGCCTGAGGCAGTCTGCTCTTGAGCCCTCTACCTTCCTCTCTCCAACAGGATAAAGGGACCTCCATCCTGTCAGCTGGGCCACACGCCCTCAGGCTGGAGCTGACTCCTATGAAAGGAAGCCCCAGCACCAGGCCACCTGTGGCTCTGCTGAGTGGGGGCTCCAGGAGACCCAGATCCCAAGGCCCAGTGTGCTTGGTGGGAGGAGAGGGTCCAGTGGGATCTTGAGAGATGACCCCTGGCTTTGCATCGGCGAGAGAGGGCAGAAGGGAGCTCTGGACACCGGCAGTGGCAGGAGTAACAGCAGGGTGGCTTGGGGCCACCCAGGGACCTGGCTCAGGGCAGCGTGGACGTGGGCAAAGCTCAGTTGGCTGAGATCACGACAGGATTCGGACACTAAGCAAATGAGAGCAGGCTTTGTCCTGGTAGTGAAGGTGCCTCAGTGAAGGGGAGAAGCCCCTTTTACTGCTGGATTCTTACCAGCTGAGAGACCTCAGCATCAGCCATGCTGTGGGTCAAGGTCCAACATTTGGACCCAATACTGCGGAAGAGAAGGCTCTAGACTATGACCGTACCCGCTTTACTTGCCCACCCTTCAGTGGTTTCTCAGTATCCCATGCTCTTCCCTGTGGGCTGGGGCTGGGAAGGAGACAGGCATCAGATTCCCTGAGCTCTCATGGAAAGTTCTCCCCAGTGCTGCGAGGTAAGGGATTTTGCTGGTTTGTTCCATTTTGTTTGGGTTTATTCTTCCAATTGTCCAATGAGTTGAATCGAGCACACACACCAACACACACACATGTGCAACTAACCAAAATGAACATCTTTTCTCAAGACAGTCCGGTCTAAACTATAAGCAAGAAAAATGTGCCCGACTGTTCTGTAATTTGCACAGAGGCACTGTTACAATGACATCAGTGACTCACAAGACCTTCAATGGCCCTGTTGGTCCCATCCTTCATCCTGTGCTCTCCGTTTGGGTCCCCTCGGTTTTCCTGCCAGTAATGAAAAAAAGACACAATCCTGAGCCTTATCTCCTTTGCGAGGCATTGTTGGTTGCCAAAACTCCAGCTTTTCCAGTCCCCTCTTTCTTCCATCTCTTCCAGATTTCTAGGCCCCCCTGCACAGAGGGGGGGCATACGTGCACAGGTGCTGTTCTGACCAGTAAGAAATCAGGGAGTCCTACTGGCAGAATTCTGAGAATGGCATTTTGCTTTTTTGGTAAAAAGGGCTATTATGAAAGCAGTGTGCCTGCAGGGTGCATTCCTCCTTCTTCCTGCTTTGAACACAGACTCGATGTCTGGAGCTGCAATAGCCATCTTGCCATCCTGAGGCATAAACAAACAAACAAACAAACAAACAAAACCACATATGAGAACCTAACAAGCTAAGGGTGGGTGAGAGAATAGAAAGACAGAAAATCCTGAAACCTTGATTACCTTCCTGAGCTGACTGCCAACCTCGAGACTTCTTAACAATAAATGTCCTTCCTGTCCAAGCACGGTTAAACTGGTTCTCTGTTAGAGTGAAAAGCTTTCTCAACGGATAGACACTTCTTAATGGCCTCTCTCTTAGCTATGCAAAGGCCCAGCAAAAGCTTTGAAATTACTCCCCATAAATACTCCTTTAAACTAGCCAGGGGCCATCCCTACCTCTCTTTGGAGTAAGGCAAAGACAAAGGCAGTTCCTTTATGAGCATATCCTGTCTCCTTAACGAAGCCCCTTTCACAGGAAGAATGCATTTTTATGTTCTTTTGTCTCCTCGGTAACACCCCCACTGCATCTATGCACAGAGAAGATGTTCAGAAAACTCCTGGTGAATTGTGCTGAGCCAAGCATTTGTTAGTTATTCTTCTAAACAATTATAGTTGGCTTCCATTTAGTTTAGTTTAGTTTTTTTTCCCCCCATGAACATGTCTCATTTCTCCATTATCTGAAATCCTCTTAGGGCTGAGTCGGGGTCTGTTCATTTTATCTTCCCTGGAATGTCTTGCACTGCACCAAGCATGGAGACTGTACTAGCAGATGTGGGCTGAACACGGGGGGATTGACCCAGGGTGGGGGATACTATACTGGATATGAAGGCTGGCTCCCCAGTGCCACATCTGCCTCGGGGTGACAAGTCTAAGCAATCCTGGTCAGCTCATTCCTGCCCCCAAAGTGGCCTATCAGATGTGTTAAAATCCAAAATTCAGCTGAGTCCATTTTAAAGACCTAATTGGCTTTATTCAATGATTCATGAATCAGGCAGCATCTCGTGGAGGAGGTAGAGGGGAGCTCCAAAGAGCTGTACTTAACCAAGAACTTTTAGAGGCAGAAGAGGGCAGGACAAGGAAGTTTCTAGCAAAGAGGGGATTGTTTCAGACAAGGCCAACTTCCTTTGGGGGACAGTAGGGGTCTAACAGGCAGGTTACCTGCTGACCAGGTAGTTCCAGATTGACTCATTCCGGATTCCACTCCCCACTCCTGGGAGAGGTTGAAACTGTAAGTGGAATCGAGTCTTGGTTTGGTGACATGGCCTTAGCACAGATGACTCCATTTTGGGCCAGCTATCTCTTTCTAACAGTTGCCCTCTCTGCTTAACTGAGGGATATGATCGAAACATAAGGTACCACTCCCAGCTACCACTCCAAGGTTCTCACACTTTTAGCTGATCCTGTGCGGTATTCACAGGTCGTGATGAGGTTTGCTGATCCTCTGTGCGGTATTCACAGGTTATGATGATGTTTTCTGATCCTCTGTGTGGTATTTACAGGTCACGGCTTCAGGTTTAAATTTTTAAGCTGGTGATTCTCTTCATTCCTTTTCTGATGGTCCAGTCTTGGAGAAATCATTGGCTTGGTGTTTAGCAACTGCCAACATTCATTTAACATTTTCGAGAGACTACAACACATAGGAAAGCTACTATGATTATTATAAGCAGAATGATTCCCAGTGTCTGAAGTGCACTTCAAAGTGTGGTCCCCAAGAGCTCATGGTCCCCAAGAGCAGACCAATCAAAATCAAATAAGTCAAAGAAAGAGTCCATTGAAGGAGTCACTTTCTCAAGCCAAGCGGGGCAATCAGTGACCTTAAGCAACTACATTTCAACGTCCCCAGAAGCGTGAATTCGGTGCAGCAGGCGGTGTTGGCCACGGCATGGACACCCTCTTGCTCAGCTAAAAGATCATCGAGAACTACCCTATTACCCAAAACAGCTTTGGCCAGAGATTCTAGGGATTTTTGTTGGACAGCTATTGTGTTAGCAGAAAATTCTGCAGTGTCTTCAAGACACTGATCATGTCTTCATTTGTACTTCTCCTAGCCAGGGAGCAGTGATCTACCAAAGGGAGCTAATTTTGAATCAGGACTGTCTGCTGGTAATTCTTGTTAGTGTCTGTGGCTCAGGACTAGAAAGGTGACAGCCATGGAGGCCAGTAACACTTACGGGTCTGTAGATCACACAGGAAGTTTCTTTCCAGTAATCTTGTGTCTCCTTCTTCTGGTAGCATCTGGACACAAGCTTCCCCAGCTTTGGGGTTGTTAACCAGACACAGAAAAACACACCTGAGGGTTAGGTGTTTGACACAATAGAGAAAGAGTTGAGTTTGTTCCAAAGAAATGAAGGCATTGGAAATCAGGGAGGAGTTTGTGAGGAGCAGAACTGCAGGATGAAGAGTGTCATGGAAAATCCAACCATCATGTGGAGGTTGCATTAGCCCCCACTTTGTAATGGCCTGAGATATCATCCTCTGGGCCAGAGCAAGGCCCAAGGTGGATAAAAGAATCATAAAGACCTTGGTGTGAGAATTAAGAAAAGGATGGTCAGAGTGGAAAGTTCTTGATCTTACATCTTGGGAGGAAGCAGTCTACCATGGTGTGAGCTACTACTCTTCTTCCTCAGTTCAATTCTAAGGTCTCCAGCTCACGTGCGGTTCGGCCCTTTTTAATTAGGAAACCCAAGTTTCAAGTCCCTGATGTTTGGCTACCACCTGAGTAGAGAGGAGGACCTGTATTGTCCCTTTCAAGGAGAATAGAGGGCAGTTTTTGCTCTTAATCAAATCCAAAGAGTGGAAGAAAATTAGAGTCATATGTGTGTTGGAATTCAGATCCAGTCCAGTTTTGGGGTATACAAGAAAACCTCAAAGCATTAACAAGACAATCACCTAGTATCTGCAAAGGAGCAAACTTATTTTTTTCTCCCCCAAATCACCCTTTTTTTTTTTTATCAAAGATAATCACAGCAATACGAATTTGCTTTTATTAAACTCGACCTGATTATTTACATAAGGGCAGCAAGAATAGTGATTGACCATATAAGTTCTTCTTAAGACTGCTTTGCTAGAACTCTTCATAAGGAATCTCAGATTGAACTCTTAATAGTCCTAAAGCCAAGAAGACAAGCCAAGGACCCACCATCAGATTTTACATGGAATACCTATAATCTGGATGAATCCTTCTTTTCTCCAGGTCTGCAAATACATCCTGAGGTTCCTGGACCTGACAGGAACTGACCTTCCTTACTCACCTGTCAAGGCAGTTGGGAACCCTATAAGCTTGACTTTTCCAGGCCATTCCTTAAATCTGTCTGGTCGCATCTGAGTCTATATACATTTCTCTCAAATATGACCTTTCAGTTAAAGCCTGGGTAATATAGCCCCTATTTCTAATTGTGTTCTGTTACAAGGGGAACAAATTCTTACTGAACTTATGCAAATAACTGACTATATCGCCATGAAAAGAATACTCAAGAGTTTCCAAATTCTGGAGGGATCGGGTAGGGAGAAAAAGGAAATGTTTCATCTCTGTTTCCAAGGTATACTTTACCAAATTGCTGTGAGTCATAGATAGCTTAAGATAAAAGGTTTCCTTTAACCTGGAAAAACAAAACATTAAGGAACCAGAAATGTTTCAATCAAAAGTCATAAAATATTACAGTCCTCCTCCTCAATGCATTCAGTGCCATATAATTAATGCTTGTGCTGCTTGAATCCAGTTTTTCCATTAGTTCTAGACATTTTTACCCTGTTTATTTTATGATCTTAAACTTATCAGAAACCTGTACTTGTCAAAGTCCTTTCCATGAATCTCCTTGGAGATGAAGCACTTTGGCAGAAATACTTTTGCAAAAGCATCCGAGTTAAACAATAATTCCCTGTAAATGACAGAAGACTCAAAAACGCCCATGGTTAAAGACCTGATGAGACTTTATTATAATGGAATTGACAAGATAATTTGGTTGTTTCTGTGATACACAGCATTTTAAGATAATAACTGAAATTATGATTGATAACATTATTCGAGGACATATCAGATTTCTAGGAACTTCATACCATTTTTAGTACACCTATAACATATGCCTATACAAATACAACATAAATAAGTCTTAGTATTGGTGCTAAGGCACCTGGGTGGCTCAGTCAGGTAAGCCTCCAACTCTCGATTTCGGCTCAGGGCATGATCTCAGGGTTGGGAGATCAAGCCCCACGTCCCGTTCCAAGCTCAGCATGGAGCCTGCTTAAGATTCCCTCTCTCTCTTTCTTCACTGCCCCTCCCCCACTCCCTTTCTAAAAGAAACCAAAACCAAAAAACAAAAACAAAAATAAAAAAACTCCAAAACCCAAAAACCCAGAAGACTTGGTATTACTTCTTATTTGACAGTGCTTCCCATGTAATTTAACATATCAAATATGCCTAATTAGTTCGGCATTTCTTTTTGTAAGAGAACGAATCTTACTGTGAATTTCCAGGGACCCCTCTGGAAAATCTCAAAGTTACTTCCAGATCAAAAAGACTTCATTCAGAATTTAATTTCGAGAAGTTTGTCAAAAATATCAAAAGCTTTTAAAGCACTTGGTCAAACAGGATCATAGGTCACTGTGAAACAATATTTACTTATCCATTTACCAGCATGACAATTAAAGATTTCACAGGCAAATACCGAAAGTTAAAAAAAAAAAAGAAAAAGCCTTTAGCTCTTTTAACAGAGACGACTCCGTTTTCTTAAGTAATCAAAGACCTCAAAAAGACAACATGCAACGCAGGGAATTATTTTGCTAAGACATGAAATCTTTGTTTTCTAAGCAGGTTACTTCAAAGGTAAAGAAAAAAAATTTTTTTTTTTTGTACAATTTCTTATCAAGAGCAGACCAGTAGTCCAAAGAAACTTTGTCCTTTTTAACAGAGAGAAGACTGAAGTCTAATTTTGTACCAGCTTGCTTGTGATATCAAAGTTCATTCTTAAAAATCAAACTTAATTAAATGTATTCTAATTTTAGCCACCTTGAGCATACATGAATTTCCTTCCCAAAGACTCCTTTTCCACAAACCTTCTACAACTTTATCCTATTTTCCCTCCTCTTTCTCATCCTGAAATAATCAGCCTCACTTGAGGACTGTATTACTTTATTTTCACTCAACAAAAACGTATCTCCATTTTTCATACCTTCTTTCACTGAAAATACATATCCTACTTTCCTTGTATGTAGATCTGTTTCCCTTCTTATTTCCAGTAGCTTTAATTACATATATTAGAATTCTTGATCCTTAAAAACCCGATTTTCTATTGAACATTAAGAAGTAAGCAATTGTGGACTGTCCGTTCCTCTAGCATTTTGCAGATTGGCAGACTTATAAATACATTTCTTAATTTCAACAAGTAAATTCTTCCTCACAGTAAAAATTTTTCAGGTGGCAAAAAACATGTTTACTAAGAGACCCAAATATCTTTGGTTCTTTTGTAAAAAGAAACCAAAAGTCGGTAAGCCTATGTTCAGGAATTAATGTTTCAGTATTTTATCTCATTGGGAAATGATCTACTTATTCAATAAATGCCCATCATTTAACGTATCTCAGTATAACTTTAAGATTGCAAGTAAACAGAGAGACCTTGGGAACTATTTTTAAGAACACATACCATAGAACATAATTTTTGTTGAAAAATTAATTCATGAACTCTTATCCCATTTCTAACTGGCACCTAACAATTATGGGTTGACGACCCACAAAAACCCCGTGAGACATTAGACAACTTGCCATCATCCCAAATGATTTTTCTTGCTGACATATTTTTGTAACAGAGAGAACATGAACTTATTTTGCTAGCTAACCTAGGCAGAACAGAAGTTGTGTGTTGGAATTTCTTTTAATGCTGATAACTCTGAAGGCATGCTTATTTTAATTAAACCAACAAACCTCAACTAGCTTTCATTTACTGAAGATTATCTCAGATCACATGAACTTGAAAAAATATTTGGGTAAGTTTCTATTATATTTCTGAGAGTTTTAGGAATATATAATTTATATAAGCCCTTGACTTTCTCTAAGCCAATTAAATTTAAAAAACTCTTTTACAAATTAATTTTGGAAATATCATCCAGAGGTAGGAAAGCATAGACATCTATAACATACTTACACAGACATGTCTAAACCTACGATCGCGGAGATCGTACGACTTTTACTCTAAAATTATAGTCATGAGGGGCGCCTGGGTGGCACAGCGGTTGGGCGAGCGTCTGCCTTCGGCTCAGGGCGTGATCCTGGCGTTGTGGGATCGAGCCCCACATCAGGCTCCTCCGCTATGAGCCTGCTTCTTCCTCTCCCACTCCCCCTGCTTGTGTTCCCTCTCTCGCTGGCTGTCTCTATCTCTGTCGAATAAATAAATAAAATCTTTAAAAAAATTATAGTCATGAAACAGACACAATAATACAAAACTCACTAGTTACAAAAGAACTTGGATCCAAAACTGTTCCTGGCAGATGGAATAAGTTAAGTTTACCTGCTCAGATGGCTGAAGCTTTTTACTAATATTCGTGGAGAAGACACTTAAGGTTTGTTTGTGTGTATCCTTGACAAGTAATCTTATGAAAACTGCGGACTGGATTTGGGGCTACGGGGCTTCTAAAGGAGCTTGTAATTTTTACAAGCCTCTTTTCTCCCTTGCTTTTTTTTTTTCCCTTCAGTCTTAGGATTTGGGAATGGTAAAGATAGGTGGACCTTGAATTGTTTCTGGAGCTGCATTTCTGGTTTTTGCAAAGATTTGTTAGATAAGAACAGTTTCGCTTAATTCCTTAAGTAATTGGGTTGTAGCCTAAATGCTATCAAGGGGCTGATCCATTCGTCCAACTGCATTATCTCCAGTTTGATTCTTTGTATCAGAGGCGAGATCTTCAACTTCGATGGAAATCAAAAGATTTCTATGTTCTGGATTTAGAGCTGTTTGTCTTTGGAATGTCTTAGCAAATCCTTCCACAAAGCCTGGGATTTTTCTTTGCCTCTGGATGCATAGTTTCATGTTAGCTTAGGGTAGGAGGCCTGAAAAGAAGTTCCTATCAGGCTCTGAATATCGGCTTCCAATGTAGCCAATTTGTGACCACAGAGCTTACTTTGGGGGAAAAAAAAATCATGTCAAAGATCTTGTCAGTTTTTAGCTGGGATGAACAGTAAGTATTTCTATCAACACTGAATGTACCTTTGGATGCAGGAAACATCCCCTAAAAAAGGTGTGCGAGATATTACCCTCCCAAGATTTAGAAACATTCCCAAAGATAGCCAAAAGAAAGACAAGACAAAGGAGATGGGAATGGCTGTCCCCAGGCGGGGAAGGTTTAACAACCAATAGGTCTGGATTTGGAAAGGGAGGGACAATGTGGGAATTTTATTTTTCTCTGAGGAGAGCTGATTCTGGTAAGAATTCTCACCCTTCACTGGCTTCTGCCAGTATCCCATCTGCAGGCTCTGGTATTTACCAGAATTTGGCAAGGTTTTCCATTAATTTTAATTTTAGTTTCCCTTTGCTGTTTAAGGGAATAACGTCACAGTTTACCAGAAAATCCCTCAGTGTCCCCTTAACCCTAAGAAAGGCACACACAGGGGCCTTCCTTTGCGGGAGACATGGGGGTGTCTGCAAGGCTATTAGCTTGGTAGACTTTAATTTAAGGTCATGTAGTTTCTACAGAAGTGAAGACCTTTCAGAAAGACGATTAACAGAGTCTGCGTTAAATGGGGAGAAAGGGGAGCAGTGGGAGTCACTTGTTCAAGGTGCTTCTTGTGTCTTTAATTCTTCATTAGCTTGTTTTGTTTTTTTTCAAGGTCTCTTTATTTTTATTTATCTTTTTATAATAATATTTTTTATTATATTATGTTAGTCACCATACAGTACATCCCTGGTTTCCGATGTAAAGTTCGATGATTCGTTAGTTGTGTATAACACCCAGTGCACCATGCAATACGTGCCCTCCTTAATACCCATCACCTTTTTGCAACAAATCCTTCAATGAGACTCTCATGGAATTTTGCCGCTCTTTGGAGGCCTCTGTATGCCAGTTGAAATAGGTATCGCATTCTGTTTGTTTAATTTGGGAACACATGTGTTCCAGCGCACTTCTTAAATTAATTTCCTTGAGGGCAGGGAGCAATTTGGGAGGACCTTAGCCACAGCCGGCGTTCAACCCACATTTACGTGGCTGTAAATGGAGTGCAACCCACATTGCTGTCTGGCTATGTTTTGGCATCCCCATGCTGACAGTTACCAAGCCATGTTCTCAGGACACAAAATGATTTTGTCTAACTGGATTGTTCCCCCATAGTGGCCATTTTCATTCTAGGTTGTTTTGAGGAAGATGTTGCCGTTTTCAAAAGATCTTTATCACTTCTAGGACCATAGTTTTTAGACATAAAACAAGCAGGTGTACCAGAAGGCAACACACTCAAGTCTTTGGAATTTAAGGATCCCTTTAATGTTTAACTTTTTTTTTTTTAACCTGTGTCTTGGGTCTCTTGGAGCCAAATAAATACCTAATAGGGGTGTGCCACGGGGTTGGGGATTGTGTGATGTGACGCCGTGCACCTCTTTGGACAGGAGTTTTCTGGAGGTTGGTGGCGATCTAGTGCCAACCTAACCCATTCCGTGACCATCTTTTCCTAACCTGGGAGTCTCAGAGTCAGGTTGCATGTGGTCTAACAGCATTGAAGTGCTCAACCTGGGCCCACCAACTGTGTGGCTTTGACTTCCAGATTCCCATTAGCAGTAGCCTTTATCTGCACAAAACAAGACAAACGTGCATGTTAACACACCAGTAGTGACCAAAGGTATGCTACTATGGACAAGCCAATAGAAGGCCTTCTGCACCAGCATTTCCCAAGGAGGAACTGGGGACTGGGGAAGGAACTGAACCAACAGATGCCAACAAATAGGGAGGGAGGACTGGGATTCCAAAAACATAGGGAACTGTGGACTGAACCAAGGGTGAGGGACTTGAGTTCCAGATGGAACTATGTGCCCCCACAAGCTGACCTGCCCTGGACTGGAAAGCCAATGAGATTGGGAGTTCAAAGCAAAGACAACAGAGCTCAGAACTTATCCACGGCCCTTGGAAATGACAAGAAGGATGGAACACTCAAAGAGTTCACGGGTATCATGCCTGTGTTTCTTGTTGTCCCCAAAGCCATTGGAAGTTTCCTTCGGATCCCATCACTGCCACCAAACAAAATTCATCTGAGTAGATTTTAAAGATTTTATTGGCTTTATTCAATGAGTCACGAATCGGGCAGCATCCCATCTGGGAGATAGAAAAAAGCTCCAAAGAGCTGTATATAAATGAAAGATCTTTATAAGCAGAAGAGGACAGGACAAAGAAGTTTCTAGCAAAGAGAAGATTATTTCAGGTAAGGCCACCTTCCTTTGGGGACAACAGGAGTCTGTTAGGTGATTATCTCACTAATGCTGACAACATAGTTCCAAATTGACTGGCTTAGGATTCCACTCTTGGGAGAGGTTGAAACTGTAATTAAGTGAGGAATTTAGTCTTGGTTTGGGTGACATAGCTGAACACAAGTGACTCCATTTTGGGCCTGTTGTCTCTTTTTTAACAGATGTGGGTGGAAATCTGTTGTGCCCTCTGGGAAGGGTTTTCTTATTCCTGAAAGGGAAGGCACAGAGAGAGATGGTCCCACCCTTCTTTCTCTGACCGTTGTGTTTAGACGGAATAGCTGAGAAGCTGCAGCCATCACGTGACTCAAGGGGGCTCAGGTGTGTGATGAAGCAGGTTATGAGGGTGGTAGGGTGGGGAAGTGGAAAGAACTCGGGTCCTTGACAAGATTACTATACTGTGAATGGAGGTCCCACCCCCACCTGCCGTTCTGGACCCAGTTGTATGAACTAATGAATTGCCACATTTTAAAGCCAGCACAAGTCAAGATTTTCTGCTACTTACAGCTATACACATTCTAACGGATAAATTAGATGGTAAGCAGACTGAGGGCTTCAGAGGGGAGGGAGTGGGGGAATGGGATAGGCTGGTGATGGGTAGTAGGGAGGGCACGTATTGCATGGTGCACTGGGTGTTATATGCAACTAATGAATCATCGAACTTTACATCAAAAACCAGGGATGTACTGTATGGTGCCTAACATAATATAACAAAAAATATTATTATAAAAAAAACCCTTTAAAAAAATAAAAAATAAAAAAAATAAAATTCATATGGAAATACAAAGGACTCTGAATAGCTAAAACAATCCTGAAAAATAGCAACATTACAAATATTAATAAATATTAACAAAATGAAAAAAAAATTAGATGGTAAGGAGGACACATCTCTCCACAACAGCCAGTATTGTAGAAACCCCCTGGCTCTGCCTCTCTCAGTGTCCCAAAAAGTGAGGCGGCTTCAGGGACAAAGAAAAGAATTCCGTGTGTTCAGGAGCCCAAGGGTTGTGGGATGAGGGATGAGTTCCAGGTCCTTGGCTTGCCAGGCCTCTCTCTGGAGGAGCTTAAATTTTCTCTGGGTCTGCTTGCCATTTCCAAAGAGCCCCATAATTGCTTGATTTGCATCTTGAAAACCTCTAATGACTTACAACAGTGAGTAATCAACTCACGACATGTTAGGGCTTTTCCCAAATCCCAACCGCTCTACCTCTTGATGTCCCCCTTCTAGGTAAGCCTCAGGCAGGGGAAATGGGGGAATCCAGGAAAGGGACCAGAAAGTCAAGAAATGACTTCTCCTGGTGCATGGCTCTGTCTTCCATGGCAATTGTGATGACAGGGATTCTGCTTAGGGCAGGAGCCCTGATGAATCCCAAAGAACATCCCGTAGGTCAAAGGCAAGGTCACCCAGACTGATATGCAGAGCTCTGGATTCACCATGTGAAGATTCACATTCTCTCCTACCCTGGTCACTTTTTTGTGAACTTGGGCCAAAAGCCTACAAACCCCAGTTTCCTTGTTAGGAAGATTAAGCTTATGTCTCATCATCTTCTAAACCTTTCTTGGGGGTAATGTTCTCTACAGGCGTGGGTATTTCTGAGTCCCTTAGACACCTTCCAGGCGTGTTTTGGTGCAGCTTGACAAAGCCTGGCCAATGAGGAGTGTGTCTGCCTCGCCATTACAGGAGCGCTTTAATAAACACGTCACCAGAACGCCGTTCTTCAGGGCTCTCTTCAACAAAGGGGGCTGGGGGGAAAAGATGGAGGGAAAGTGTAGACATCACTCTCCCATCGATTTCCAATCAACCCTGCTTCCTCCCGCAGACATTGAGACTCAGATATGCCTGGCTGGTTCAAGAAAACTTTCTCTCACACACAAAGAGCCATGTCAGGCTTGGAGGGGGTGCGGGGTGGGGGCACACATTTTGGGTAGAAGTGGTAGAAAAATTCTCAGCTACGGAGGACTTTTAAATGGACTCATATCCTGAAAGCTATGTTATTTTATATCCACGCTGAAAGGGTAATATCAAACTTATGAAATATTTACTAACTTGGCTGCATAAACAACAAATCTCCCCTTTTCCATTAAATATTTTTGTGAAAGATATTTTAGTAAAATACTGCAGCTTGCAATTTAATTACAATGAGTAATTAAAACTTAGAGCATAATCATTTTTGGCAAAAAGTCAGTTTTTGTTAAAATTTTAAGATAGAAAAAAGATGCATCTTACGACCATAATACTGTTAGTAATTAAGATAAATGCATCAATTATTAAAGATGCAAACATGTCAAGCAAGCATAACTAATTATTTGAGCGTGTTAACAGTTGTTTAATGTTAACAAGCAGTGAATTATTAAAGACCCCGTGTGTCACATTCTGGACTGCATAAAATATAATGTTCTGGAACGTTTTATGATTTTCAGGTTTTCCTTAGATCTCCTCCATCAGATTAGCCATAAAGTTAAGATAACTTGCCTTTAAAATGTATTTCTAAAATAATTAGCTGTAATCAGGCTAAGAGAGGCCACATCTCTGAGTTTGTGCAGCAGGAAAAAAAAAAACGCAGCAGACACAGAGAGAAACTGCAGACCCAGCGCCACGTCTGCAAGGAAGATGTGTGGGGTTGAGGGAACCGTTTCCCACTAAAGGTCCAGCAGAGGGGCAGAAACCGGAAAATATGGTGTTAGTGCAAAAATTGTGGGGGGGAGGGGCGGTGAGATAAATCACAGGGAGCTTCACGTACACTTCACAGCTGTATATTTCTTCTTTTTTCTATTTAGAGATACACCTTCTTGAAAACAGCACTTCACGCAATCATATAATCAAGATGCCAATTAAGACACTTGTATAAATCACATGCAAAGCAATGCTTGGATTATTTTTGACTGTCAAACCACAAATCAACGCCAGCAACATTTTCACTGGAATTCAACCAGTCCTGGGTATTTCCTTCACCCAGACACAGAGCAGAGCCCACAGGGAACCCATCTGTTTGTGGGCTTGGAGACACAGTCGGGAAACATCTTGTTAGGGTCCAGAGCCCCCCCATTCTGAGCTCCCTGGCCCCTTTCTGTCCACTCTTGGCCCTTCTTAGTGGGAAATAGGGGGCTTCAGGAGAGGCTAGCTGAGCCTTCTGGGGCTGGAAGAGGCTCTCAGGGGAGCTGGGTATACAGAGGAGAGCGAGAAGAGCAGAAACAGTAGTGGGCGAGGCTGCCAAGCCTGCTGCTGCCTGGTGTCCACAGAGATGGCTGGGCCATGCCCACCATCTTCTAAGGGTTACCAGAACTGCCTCCTGCAAGCCCAACTTTTCCTTGTGCACAGAGGGTCTGCCACCTTCCCGGTGCCCAAGGAGGGTCTGTAATAGCCCACTCAGTTCCTTCCATACGCTCAGCCGTCTACCAGGCACTGAAGGGTTAACAGTGATGCGTCATGGTCACACCCTGCTCTCCAGGGGCTTACTATCTATCCAGTGAAAAGACTCACCAACAGGAGAAGCTAAACACAGGAGAAACTGTAAGGCAATGTCCACTAAATAAACATATCTTCTGGATTACCACCTGTTCATCCTTTTATACATGCAACTTGCCTTCCTCCTAACATCTATTGCACACAGGCTGTTCCTCACACCATTCCAGGTACAGGGAGTGGGAAAGCTTCTTGAGAATCCATGATCTGGTGGAAACCACAAGCTCAACTGGAAGGCTGTTATAAATCTCAATGAAAGGGGGGCTTGTGGCTCAGGGGTAACCAGGGGAGGGAATGGCTAGTCAGAGAAAGCTGGTAGGAGAAGTAGAAAGAACCCTTTCTTTCAACCAGGGCCAAGTGCCAAGTTAGCTTTGAAGGGGTGCAGTATTTATGCAGTCAGTCTTTTTAGTTCCATCATGAGCAGGAGGGCCCTCTCTTCTAGAAAGGTCTCCTTTACCTCCTTCAGTTGCTCTCAAAAGGCCTTCAGCCTCACCCCCGCCGCCCCCTCTTGTTACTGGCCATGCTAAGTAGACCAGCGGCCTGTCTTTCCCCCACCCATGACTCCTCTGCACAGTGGGATTCTGATGAAACTCAAGCCTTGGGAGCTCACCGCACCTCATTCAGGCACAAGTCTGAGAGGAACCCCAGCAATTTTGTATCCTTTCTCTTAGAGGACCCCAAAACTGTTTTAGCTTTATGTCTCCCAAACCTGCGTATTCTTCCAAACCAGACTGGTTCTCACTTCTGCACGGCTGACCCTCCAGGTTCACAGTGCCCCTTGGCTGAAGCAGTCAGACCACAGGAGGCATCACGGGATGACGTCAGAGTGGCGCAGACTGACCCCTTCTCTCCCAAACCCTGACACAGGCACCCTAGCACCAGGCCTTGCAGAGACTAGAATTGCCTCCTTTGGGGACCAAGGACTTGCTAATGTCTTACGAGAAGGCCCCGTTCTGAGTGGAACTACCATCCGCTCTTTGCACGTGGCCAAGATCAGGGCAACAGAGTGATCGCCAGTGCTGGCGTGGGGAGTTCTTCAAGGGACACGGGTGGTCCAGGCTGAGCCTAGACAGAGATTGGCTTGTCGAGCTCCCCGCATGCTCCAGCAGCGCGTCTCATTATCTGAGCGCTTTTCACGCACATAGAAAGGCCGGGAGAACATTGTGGACCTGAGTTCCAGGGGTCAGATCTGGGAAAGAACAAATGTTGAGGCTTCCATAGGATCTGGTCCAGCCCCACCACGCCAGCAGGGCTGAGCCCTAGAGAGGCTGGGCAGTCTTCTCATTTCTGATCAGAATTCAGGGACTCGGGCGGAAGGAAATGCAGTCGTGCCAGGCATGTCTGGGCTTGGCATGTCTGCAGGGACAACAATTTTCGGCGGGGCTGGAAGATGGAAGGAGACAGGCCTGTGGGGAACACCTATAAGACACTCCTGGGGATGCCTCAGATCGTTCATCAGGGCCACACCGCAGCCGAGCCCTGACATCCCTCTCTCCAAGTCCTCGGCACACGACAAGCAAGTTCTTCCAGCCAACGGAATCTGAACGGAAGGGAAATGTGTGTCCTCTGAAACACGGCTGTAAGGACAGCACTGGGCCTCCTCCGGATGCAGGAGGGGACGAGACTCATTAGGTGGTGAACCTGCCAAAAAGCGGACGGATCCTGGGTCCCCCCACGGCCACCCAGAGGACAACTTCCCACCACGTGGACACCCTAGACTGCTCTCTCCATGGACCATAAGGGTCTATCGTGTGTACGTCGTTACATCTCGGGGTCTATGTGTAGCACAATATTAGTCCGTCCTAATGAATAAAGCAAGTCCGAACACGTGTGTGTTCATGTCCCTGGGCTAGGACCACGGGGGTGCGTCCGGCGCTACTCGGGAAAATACGGTAGCCGGGGACCGGTTCCTCGGCACCTGCCATGCATCTTCTGCTCCAGAGGGGCCACGTGGACGCCCGGGGACCCGCCGTCCGAGCCCCTTCGCACCCACGCCTCTTTGTGCGGAAGATTTTCCCTTCTCTCAGCAGCCACTGGTGGCAGCTCTAGGTAAAAAGCAAAGCCGAACTTAGTTAAAGGAAGCTCCGGCAAAGCTGGCAATCCTCCACTATTGTGTGGATGAAGCCTTTCGAGAAGCCAGACCCGGCTCCGCGCCGGGGGGGCCGCGCTCACCTGCACCACCCACAGCTCCGTGCTCCTTGGGCGGGTCCCCGAGGAGCCCTGGGAACCTTCGAGATCAGCAACCCGCCACCCCCCCCCCCCCCCCGCTCCCGGCGTTGCACACCCTGAAATTGCGGGGCTCGTGCGGGGCGCGCGAGCACTCGCACGAGAGTGTGCCGCTGGCGCCGCGCCAGCCGCATTCCTTCATGTGTCAGCC
This sequence comes from Ursus arctos, assembly GCF_023065955.2. Lineage (NCBI taxonomy): Eukaryota > Metazoa > Chordata > Mammalia > Carnivora > Ursidae > Ursus > Ursus arctos. The sequence continues at coordinate 37,346,443 of NW_026622863.1, read as the reverse complement.
CTGAATCTCTTCATATGTTAGGGTGATCTGCGTGTACACTAGTTTCTTCCCTTGCAAGGCAGTTTCACCATCTGTTTCTATTATGGGAGTTTATGGCACAGAATACCTCAGACACCCGAGCCTCCGTTTTTTTCCTGGCGGGCCTTGAACACTGTAGGAACAGAATGGGGAAAAGGTAGGGGCCTCCTTCCTCGTTCCTTCTCCGCCCCCCTACCATTTTTCTTGGCCCATGATGAAATTCGGGAGGATTTTTACAGTTCATGGGAGGAAGATGAAAGGTGATTTGGAAAAAAAAAAAAATGAAATTAGCGGAGAATGTAAATGGGACTGCAATTCGGCTTTTTAAAAAATCCTTTAATCTCATCGTGATGAACTGGATTTTTCATATTGTTGCCTAACCGCATCTCTGTGAGAAGGCAAAACTCAAGCCTATTCGAAAATTTGCAAAGAATTCTGGAATTTGATATCACAGAGGGCCCTTAATTTTTAAAGCCAAATGAAGACAGCTATCCCAGGAAGCTCTCGGCTGAGGGGTGTTAGGGGCATTCTGTATCACGCACACACGGATGATCGAGCTCTTTCGCTTTTAAGGCAAGACGTGAAAGGGTTGTTCCCACCTAAAACATCTTGCATCTCGGGATCCTCCTTGAGCAGGAAAATATGCCCACTTTGCACACAGGTCCACACACGTATGCACACACACATTTTTCTGTGTTCTTAATAACCTAATGTGTTTGCAGAGCAGCCACAGAGACAACGTTCACTCCACCACAGTCTCTCTCTTTTTTTTTTTTTTTTTTTTTTGCCTATTTATGGAAACAGCCATATGTCCTTAGAGGACATTAAAATAGTTAATATGACCTGCGACATCTTTGAACACGATCATAAGAAAAAGCCAGAGGACTTCCTGTACCTTGTGTGTGGAAGTGACAAGTGTATCGTATAAATTCCCCAAGAAATCTCTTTGTCTGTGTTTGCATGAGGGACGAATGGGACTTGAATCGAAGATTCTCCGTTGATGTTCGAGAAAGAGCCCCCACTTTCATGTTGTCCTGTATATTCCTTCTTGCTTTAACTAGCCCAAGGACCCAATGGTAGAGAAGATAAAGATTGGAAAACCCTGACTCTCCCAGGCTTCCTAGTAGAAACTAATAGAGACTTCCTCAGTGATTTTCCTTGTTAAGCATCTGTTATGTAAAATCAAACCCCATCTCTACACCGTCAAGTTCAAGGCTAGCTTTCGTGCCTGAGTGTTCATGCTGTTGTGGTTTTGGCACAGAGTGACAGCAGAAAATGTGCTCCAATACCCTAGATGAACCCATTCTCCCCTCAATACTTACGGCTGGTTCTGGAAGAAATTCCTACTTCTACCGTCAGCTTTCCTTTCCCTTCCTTCAAAGATCCACCTCCAAGGACACACTCCACATGCCCCAGCTGAACTGGCTGGAGGCCAGTTCAGCATCCTGCATCCCCAAGGGTAGGACCACGCTATGGGCAGAACCCACTGTTGCAGTCATCACTCGTCCGCTTTCTGCACTAAGCCCTTGGTGAGTGTGGGGTGAGCCCCAAAGATGGACGGCCCACCAGGCTACATTTCGTTGCTACAGTACGGGCTTGAGTCAGAGGAAATCATGTAGAGCTAACAGCATCTAAGGCCAACCTCGGTGGGGGAAGGGACACGATGGACTTCTGCAGAAGCTCTTCTGGTGATAGGGTGTTTTCCCCTTCCCCCCACACCAGCTGGGGTTTAAAGAACAAGAATGTCCTAGAGGGGGCGCCTGGGTGGCTCAGTGGGTTCCATATCTGCCTTAGTTAGGCTCAGGTCATGATCTCAGGGTCCCTGCTCTGCCGGGAGTCTGCTTCTCCCTTTCCCTCAGACCCTCCCCTGCATGTTTTCATTCTCTCTCCCTCTCCCTCCCTCCCTCTCTCAAATAAATAAACAAAATCCTTAAAAAAAAAAAAAAAGAATGTCCTTGAAGACCAAAGAGCAAACTCTTCACTGATCACTGACAGACTCTTTAGCCTCTACTCGTAGCAAGAGGAAATGGACAAAGTGTCCACCTTACACTTCCTGAGCCACGAAATGATATCCTTGGCAAAGCTGATGGGTTGGAACCCACCAGATGTCACATGGAGTGGTGCTGGATGCTGTTGCCAGTAAAATCACAACATTCCCATTTCCAGGAACCTGCTGTGGCTTGCATTGTCCCCTTCACGCTGCAGAGCCCAGGGCTGGGTTGTCACTTGCTTTTTCCTTGCTGCCTGTCACTTCACCGCGTGTGGGTATGTCTTCGTGATTTAGGTTACACATGTGGGGTCTCTCCTGGCTGCCAGGATTGGCCAAAGAGGGGAGCAAGCCTCCAGCAGCCGACCTTGGGCTCCTCTGAACAAGAGCAGCCAGAGGCTCTAAATGCACATGAGAGCAAAGAACGAAAATGCCTTAACTGGATGCAGAACATCCCACCTCAAAATATCGCACTTTGCCATAAGACCTATCTCTCTATTTACCTAAAAAAATTTACAAAGATGTTCTCCTCTTTCTCCTAGGAAGTAAAAAGTTAATGCCTGAAAACCATGTTAGACCCTTTTCAATGGAGAAATCACCTCTGCTTTTCCTGGTCACCTTCCCAGCACGAGTCTCCCCCACACCTTTCTTTTGACTTCAGCTCAAGATGGTATTTAAGCCTGAGTTCTAAGCCATGTGTGGGGTTTACCCTTATTGCCTCGGTATCTCCCATATATGCAGGAGGTATACATGTTAATAGACATCTGCTTCTTTTTCTTCTCTTGTTCTTTCTTCTCTTGTTAATTTGCCTTTGCTTGGGAGGGAGGGGTCTCAGCTGAGAACCTGGCAGGGTGCAGGGAACATTTTCCTTCCATGGAACAGTGGACCCTGGGATACACGATAGCCCTCCCCAGTTACCTGTTGCAGCGATTTTTCCCTTTTCTGTTTTAAGACACGCTTCCCTGAACCAGAAATATCACAGACACCAATGAAGGATGTCTTTCTTTCATAGGGTTTGCTCTACCTACCTGGTCCACATGGATCAGATAGCATTGGTCTGCTCAGACTGAGGACAGGACTTTACTCAACATTGCCGTGTGCTCCAGTGGACACACGTTCTTGGCTTACTCTAAGGTGTTATTCCAGGCCTGCACATTCTCGTGACTCAGTGATCCACCCATGAAATAAAGGGTTGAGATACCCTGGGTGGAACCTGAGTCAGCAACACATGCTTTCACTAGCCAGGAAGGAGTACTCTTAGTGATACAGGCTGTTACACTAGGGGTATTCCCCTCCCTTCTTTCTATGACTCTGCTGAGGGGTCAGGAGGCAAAGGACCCTAAAGAAGTGACCTCTGCTGGTGTCAGATCCCTCTGGGAAACGTGTTCCCAGTAGAGCTGCTCTCCTTCCTCCATACTCCCAGTATATCCACCCTTCCCTCCACCTGGGGCTTATCTCCCCACTTGGAACAAGCTCCTAGAGGACAGGACCATGTCACTGCAAACTTTTCATGCCCTAACTTAGCATGATACCAGGCCACATACATGTAACCAATAGATGTGTGAGAAACAAGGCTTATCACATAACACACTTTTTTTTTAAGCTTGTATTATGGAAAATTTCAACATACACACAATAAAGAGAATACAATGAGATCCAATCTGGACTTCACCCAGCTCCAACAATTGTCACCATGGCCTGTCTTCTTTCCTCTAATGCCCCCCCAACTTAATCCCTCCCACCACGACCAAAGTAAACTACTGTGACACACACAAATCCCAGGTGTCACCTCCTCTCATCAATAAATATTTCAGTTTGTATTTCTAAAAAAACAACATACTCACACCTAGGAAATCAGAATAATTTCTTAATATCATCAAATATCCAGTAAGTTTTCAAATATTTAGTAGACACAAAAGGAAATTTTATTTACATGTTTATTTACAATTGTTTTTTTTTTTCAATTTTTACTTACTAAATTCCCTCTCTCTATTTTCTTTCCTGCATTTTTATTTGTTGAAGAAACCATGTCATTTGTCCAAGAGACTTTCTTTTATGCTGAATTTTGCTGATTGCATCTCCGTTGTGTCCTTTAACATGTTTCTCTATTCCTTCTATTTCTCATAAACTGGAACTTAGATCTAGAAGCTGGCTATGAATTTAGTAAGACCGCTTCACAGGTGGCCCTGTGTACTTCTGTCAGGAAGCACGTAATGTTTACTTGACTATTTTCTTTTAGTCATTAAAAATTGTTGCCTGAATCAAAATTTTTTCAGGGATCCAATGCTATTGTTCTTTCTTCCTTAATTAGCTATAAATATTGTATAAAGGATAATTTTCTTTTATTAACTACATGGTTACCTTGAGGTACATTCTTATATGAAAGGCAAGTTAAATGCTGAATTCTTTCCCTATTTACCAGGCTTCAGAATAATGAGTGGATTGTCCAACTTCCCAAGGGGGCCAATTTTATTGTTTAAGTATCACTATGAACTGATGGATTCTGCAGGTTTGATGTGTTTCAATCCACTGTAGTTAGTGTTTACACTGACACTGTCTGGTCAGCAGAATTTGTCATATCTTTGGCCAGCAGACACCTCAAATTGGCATCTATGTTCTTTTGACATGACTCCAGTCATCCTTGACAGCTTTCTTGCTTCTGTGTAAGACAAGATATTCTAGGTTTGATCTCTACAATCAATCTCTACTCAACCGTTTTGGTGGCAAATGGTATTTAGAGACCATAATTTGGCGGCAGGGATACCTAGTACTACTGAGCTGACCATAGTACTTAGGCCTTTTTAGTGAACAGATAGGAAAAGATTCTCCTTCCCCCAAAGAAAATGCATCACAAATTCAAACTGGCACTTTCAATTCCAATTTAGTTTTTAATTTTGAGTTTATATTTATATATATTTTAATTAGGCTAATGATATTCTAATGATGCTAACATAATTACTTCATCACTTTCTCCTAATACATATGTGTGTGAGAAAAAGTCAGTTTCAGAATAACAATACCGATGTTACCACTACCCCTAACAATGTGATATTGAAAACCATGTTTGCAGTTTTGTTTTATTTTTATTTTTTGGGTGGTTTGTTTGTTCTTAGGATGTAACCCACTAAGGACTTTGTTTTAAATTCACCTGAAGTAAATTCTCTCTGTAGGTTACATAATCAACTGCACACACATTCCATTTCATCCGTTTCATTTTGTTCTTGGTTTTTAAGAACTACTTTTTTATTTCGAGTTATTTGTATTTGGTAATTCTATAAAATATTTATCTCATTTCAAAATTAATATTTCAAAAAAGATATAATCAGACAAGTCCAACTTTTCTCTTTTTCCCTTCCACTCTTTCTCTTCCTTCCCTTTATAATTACATTTGTGGCTTTTAACTCCACTAATTTAGTATAAAATATGTATTTGTATCTCCCTTTTCTTAAATTAATAATAGCAAACCATATACACTTTTCTCTACCTTGCTTTGTTTCACAAAACTCTATATCATGGAAATCATTCCATCGTGGTAAATGGAGATATACCTTGTTCTTCTTTACAGCTGAAGAGCACTTCTTCTTGACATCCCCCCTCTCTTAAATACAAAGAGAGCCATCTAGATGAAATGTTGCAAATCATCAAGTATAGTATTCAAGGCCCAGCCTTGTTGGTTGTGTGTGTAAGGCCGCAGTGAATTTAGGTAAGGATAGTCAAAGCAAACCCAAAGAAATTGAAGTGATAACTGTAGGAGAAGCACTATTAGGAGTAGTGGCCACAGTGATAGAAATAATAAAGCAATTACAATTACTATTAGGTATCAATCACTCACTCTATCCTTTGCATCTGATTCCTCATTTAATTTGACTTCCTGCACTATTTCACAATTTATAAATGAGTCATGAGAAACCTACCCTCTTCCACATAGATACAGCAGCCTCCACACACTACATTGGGAGTTCCAAGTTCAGATGTTCTTTTCTTCAGTGATATCCAACACAGCCACTTTCCCAAGCATTTCTGTACATGTATTTATTGAATCCTAAGCCAGGATTTTAGTGGAATGTAGGACCCCTCCCAGAATTCTCTGAGAAGCCTTGGAAAAGTCCAGGGACCATACAAATCCCCAAATGAAGGCACTTAACTCAAAATGGCCCTCGGTGAGTGATGAGTGCAAGCCAGCGTATCACTGGCAAACAGGTGCTGATAAGCTTGGGCAAGGTCAAGTTTCACCGAGACCCTTCTTCTGTCAGCATGCTCAGCTGGGAGTTGATGGGTTGCAGCCGCTAATTCCAAGTTGTGCTAGTGTGTGGTATCGACCTTCCATGTATCCTCTCTGTTAAATGTTTTTGCCTGTTAGTGTGGCCACCGTGCAAGTGAGAAAATTTGAGGTGAGATCGTTTGACTAGATGCTTTCTGTGGTTTTTGCTTTCTTTTTACTTCAAAGTTGTTATGTTTCCAGACAGCAAGTCATGGTTCCAATGCAAATGGGATTCTATAGCCAATTTTCAACTATGGCTATACCTGTGGTGTGTTTGGACGCCATGCCCTGGCACTAGGGGCAATCAAGATCTTTCCCCACAGACTTCCCACAGCCAACTCCATGAGGGGCAATGGAAGGGGCTCCCTGCACAGGCCCCAGTGCACATTCCCAGCCAGGTTACTGCTGCCATCTTGAAAAATGCACCAGGACCCTGCGGTTTTGCAAAAGACTTTTAGAGACGCCATTCTCAGAGGCATTACTCCCTCCTGATTTCTAGACTAGAGTCAATTTCAACTCATATTCCCAACCTCCGGTGGGTACCATGACTTGCCCTGCCAACTCCTGAGATATCTGCCCTAACCCCTGCATGGGAAAGCCTTTCTGCATGTGAATCTTGGGAAGAAGGTCACAGACACTGATTTCTGCAGAATGCCTTCAGGAAACCACCCTAAACTGGAGAGTTGCTCAGACCTCAGGGGTGGGCAGACCATTCTTTTGTCAAGATGTACCATAGGCGGCTTTACAGAGACTATGGTGCTTTAATTCATTTTTGGACTCCTGGCCTTGCCACCAAGGTGTTATATATTAAGCAGAGGGCTGAGACTTTCAACAATCCTTGGGCTAGCTTCTCTGAAAATCTTGAGATACGTAAGCATGGACACTCCACCACAGCGAGGGGCATGACCCCCCATGGACTGCTGGCTCATGTCACACGTGATGCTGACTTAGAACAAGAGTGTGTCTTATTGGAGAAGAGGCTCAAATGTGACAAGGATGTCACCACAAACCAAAACGTGACCTGGACTTCACAGCATCCTTGCAAGTGGGGGCAGGAGGGTGATGTGCTTGGAGGGTGTACTGGAGTTTGAATCCTGCTCTGAGACTTCCTGTCTGAGCTGGGGAAGGTCACTTGGCATCCCCGGCCCTAGTTCCCTTCTATGCGATGGAAACAACAGGAATGGTACCGACCTCGCAGAGACGCAAATGAAGAAATGCATGAAAGAACTCAGGAGAGTCCCTAACATAGGATCTGTGCTTCCAAATGTTGATGTTTACTATGTGTCTGGGTATTAGGGTTGGGTTCCTATAGGGTCTATGACTATATCCCCAGAAGTTCGGGCTGGGGATGGCACTTTCTATTCCCATAATAAGTGGATGTGAAGAATTTCCTGCACTTGCCTATTTTATCCAGACAATGCCGGCTTCCCTTATGCTCAACCTGCAGCTTCAAATCCTTTATCCCCATGCAGACCAGTTGTGCTCTAGAAAAAGGTTCATAAAGTGTATTCCTAACTTCTGTCAAAATACAGCACCTTTTCTTTTGGGCACAAGAAGCTAACCTCCATGTTTTAAAGGGAGTTATATTGAATGAGGTCCTGAGACATAAGCCATTAAGGTTAAATACACTGTCTTTCCCACGATTTCCAAAGCGCAGGTGCACAGGCGGGCACTGTGATCTCTACCGGAGGTGCTATGGGGTCCCGTGCACGGCAAACCGGTGAATAAAGTGAGCAGAGCTCCCCTTTTAATTTATGGAGTCACTACATATAAGAAGCACGTCTATGTGACTCTTCTTTTTTTCTTGCTAAAGAGCAAATGCATATCCTTTCAATGTGTTGCTAGCCAAACACGGCCAGCATAACGACACCAAACACGGAGTGGGATGAGATCAATGATACAGGCAAAGACAAACCCTCAGGTTCTATTTATGTCTCCGATTTGGGAACAAATTCCAGGATTTTATTCATATGGAGACTCCATTCCAGTAATGTCACTGCAAAGCATTTTCCGATCTGTATGTTCAGACTGAAAACCTTCACCAAAAGCTCACCTGAGCAGACCTCCCAACTAGCTGATTTCCGTCAGTGGCAGACAAGACACAAGCTGTCATTTCCACTTCTCTGATGGGAATGGAAAGCGTGCTGGTTTGGAGATCAGCTGTATCCATTGGACGAGCTGGAAGACAAGGGTCCATAGTCTCTACACCCACCCTTGTTTTGCATAAACCAACCACAAGGCAACCCCCCACCCCAATTTACCCATTATCTGTTCCCATCCAGAGAAGCCCAACTCAGTTGTCAGGGTCCTAAGAGTTAAATTGCTCGCCCCCTCCGCCCCAGCGCTGCTCCTCTTCTCTCCCTGGGCTGGCTCCCTGTGATTTATGGAGGGCTCCATCCCTGAAGGGAACTGACAGTCACTCTCATTTTCTTGTGTTTCCCCCCCTCACGGCCAAGGTCATGAGCAAGGGGGCCCCTCCAAGTTTTCTCCACTCGTCCTCCTTCACCCTTACTCCAATGCGGCCTCATGAATCATTCCGTCTTCACATTGAACTCCTGACGCTTCCCTAGCACCAAACTGCCCGACTTCCGCAATTTTTCTTCATTCTCACTAACAATTTGGTAATGAAATATTGATTTTTAGTTAGATTCAAATAGATGTTATTAAGTTTGCATTGATAAATCGTTCTCTTTCTCAGGCTGGAAGTACTTCAGTCAAATTCTAACTGTGCTTTCATACCTGGTGATGTATTAATCTGACGTGTCTGCCGGCCGGGCTGCGGGGGCCAAAGCCGGGGGTGCCAACCTAATTGCTGTTACCTCACATGGAGGGCATAATTCTAGCTGGTGTATTGTAAGGATTTTAGCCCTAAGACCCAAGTGGGTAAATATTTCCTCTGGGGCTCCTACTTTTTAAAACTGTATCATTTCTCCACCAAGACTGGCTTCATATGGGCCGAAGAGGTGGCCCATTAAATCTGACTTTCCCCCATGCTTTTGTCAACATAATATCCAGGCCGTATTAAAAAATATCGAACAGACTGACAAGCGTGTGCCCTTCCCTTGCTAAAATTGTTGGAGCAATTCTGAATGCTTGTGGGCAAAGGACAGAAGGTGTCACACCCTCCAGCTTTGAACAAGGCCCCTGGGGAGGGGGGACAGCAGACATGGAGGCGGGCCTCCCGCCACGGGCTTCGGCTTCTGAGTGGTCGGTGTGGGAGTGCGTGGGTGAAGAGCCAAGTTATCATGGGCGCAGCAGCCACCCACATGGCTGCTTCCCGGCCCCTCCTGTGTCTCCATCCCCCTCCCACCAATCTCACTCAGGACCCAAGTGTCCCCCTGGACCATGCCCAGGTCTACGAGGCAGACACAAGTCACCTGGGCTTCACGGCTCACGAGAGTCTCCCGAGAGGCCATCCCTGGGCTATTTGCCAGTTGAGGGGGAGGGGATCTTTACTCCAGTAAGGGCTCCCCCTCATCCCTGCTTTCAGTGTCCTGGCTGAAGGTGGACACTTGATCCAAGCTGAGCTAATCATTTGTTCACCATCCTTGTCTGAAGAATGGTTCAGTGTAGGCACAAGACCCAAATAGGCCAGTCAGCTTTGTCGTCCGGAATGGTTCCAAACTGAACAGGGGAAGGAATCCTCTCCCTTGTACTAAAGCAAGGATGTGGGCCCAGAAACACTGGAGGGCACATTCCCCACCCACCACATGGAAAGAGCTGGCTCCCTTGGTCAAGGGGAAGGCTGACGCGGTGCCAGGTCCCTAGTCCCAGGGTCTCTGGCAACATCACTTCCTTCCCTGACCCTGAGCCCTGACTTTGGTTCTGCTTTCTCCCACTTGGATTCAAAAGTCCCCCCTTCCTCCCTCTAGTACGTCCTTCTCCCCTGAATTTATTAATCTCAGGCCGACTTGGTTGCAGTCTTCAATGGCTTCCCATCGCCCACCATGTAACACCACCGATCCTTAGCTCAGCATTCTAGCTTCTCCAAGACTTCCCCAACCCACTGCTCCCCATAGTCAACTCCTCGCTCACAGTAGCCACGGAGTTCCCTCATTTCTCCAATTCTGAATATTTCCCCGGGATGTTTTCTGTTCTTAGAATGACTCCCTTCATCTCCGCATAACTGGCCCCTCTTTATTCTCCTTCCAGGGGACTACCCTAAGCCCCGAGCTAGAATCAGCTGTCCCTCTGCATGCTGTGCTTTCCATTGTAAGTCATCGGCAGGAATTCTCTTCTGTGTTAGCCTGTAGGGGAAGGACGCATACACAACCTGACCTTTCACTGCCAGTGCCTTGACTGCACCCGGGCACATAGTAGATCCCACTTAGTATAAACGTGTTGCCTTAAGTTATTAATTAATTTATTCACTCATTCTCTTCTTATCCTACCTATTTTTCAAGGCAGGATTAAATACCACCTCCTCCTCTGAGCCTTCCTCGGTGTCTTCGGTCAGAATTCATGGTTTGCTTCTTCGTGTTCTCACATCATATTGCTTTCAACTAGTCATTAGCATACATTAATTAATGTGTACCATTTTTAGGCACTCCTTTAACAATAACTTCTGAGTATCTACTTCCTTAGATTGAAGGTAGTTTCTAGGGTGTCAGTTTTCCACTCTGGACTGTAAGCCCCTGAAGGACAAAATTTGGATTTGTTTCCTTAAAACCTGGAACGGGGCTTGAAAGGAGCTGAGTAATTGTTTGTTGCTTTAAATGAAATGCACTTTTTGAAACTGATGGATGGGAATATGACAGACTACCTTTGAGTCATAGGTATTTCTCCACATATCAGTTGCAAAGGACAAGAGTACCCCAAATCGAACTGGTTTAAGTAAAAAAAAAAAAGGAGAATTTGTAAGCTTACATGATAGGAGTCCCGAACTGGATCTGGCTTCAGGCCCTGCTGGGCCCCTCATTCCAAACCATGTCATTTGACTCTCTCTGTTTCTCCCTCAGTTTTCTTCCTCATTGGGCTCTGTTCTCAGGTAGGCCTTTGCCTCATGGTTCCAAAATGGCTGCCAGAAGCTCCATCCTTCCACCCAATCCTTTCAGCAACTGGAGGAGAGATGATATCTCTATCTGAAGTATTTCCCCCTTTAAAGACTCAGATGTTCTGATTGGCTTGGCTTAGGTCATGTGACCATCACTTCAGTCACATGACCATCATTTGGGCTTGTCTAGTTGAACCACATGAACTAAAAGGGGGGGGGGGGAAAGGAGCGGTCTCCAGCATAAACCAGCTACTGATTCCAGAAAAGGGGGCATGGATGCCTGGAAGGCACCTTCAGCTCTCTCCCCGCAGAAGCTGGCCTGGTGCCCACCAGGTCCCTAGCCCTACTCCCTAAGGCTGCTTCCTTGGATGAGAACAGGAGACACTCATAAGAGATATAGGCCTTTTCAGCCTAGCCTCTCTGGGTCTCTTAAGAGACTGTAAAGAATGACCATTCATTCATAAGGAAGCAGTGGTCTCCCTCCTGCCTGCAAGGAACTGGGGAAATGAGATGAGACCAAGCTGTCATCTTAAAGCTACAAAAGGAAAACAAGTATCTGCTCCGTCAGATTCCTTCTAAACTTCTGGGTCCAACACCGCAGACCTGCTGCAGGGTCCCCCAGATGTGTGAATGCCAGGGGCAGAGAGTATGGGCAGCTTTTAGGCAGGGTAAGTACCAGAACAAGTCCCCAGTTCCTGGGCAGCAGGATGGACCCTAGCCAGCCTAGAAAGGGCTTGATCACCCAACACTCTGCCTCAGTGTGGACACTTGGAGACAAAGAGAAACCCCCACCACCCACCCGACGGCCAAAGGCCCGTAGACAGCCCAGTAGAGCTCGCCCTGCCCATTGCCGTTCAGCCGTGCGCCTCTGCTTCCCATTACTTTCGTTTATTATCATCAAAGAAAACGAAAGGAACAGGTGTATTTATAATTGGTTACTGTGCCCTCACCATCCCCTCACCCCCAGCCAACACCACGCAGAGAACAAAGGAAGTGCATTTGGGGTGACTGATGGCAAGGCTGCCGGCTCATGCAGCCCCTTTGTCCCCTGTTAGCGGTGACCTGTCCTCCGGCTGAGCTTCCCGAGTCAGGCCTGTGCCAATTATCCTGAAGAGGAGCCCCGCCTCTGCGGCTTCCACAGCCTGAGGGCCCGTGGTTCCTGCTGCTCTCGGCCCAAGGTAGAGCCAGACGGGAAGGGCGGGAACAGCCTCCTGTTCGGCCCCTGCTGCTTGGGTCTCCCTCTTGCGGCCGCAGTGAACGCCCTTTAGATCTGATTGATTTTATCTGTGAAATGAGCTGAAAATCCCTCCCAGGGAGAAATGCTCATCTCCCTTCCTCAGCCCAGACACTCCAGATAAATCAGATTGCCCACCACCAGAGCATGTGTGGGCCGAGGGCTGGAGGAGAGCAATGACAGCAGGACGGCGGGACAGCAGGACGGCCTGCTCGGTGGGCCCGGCCATCAGTGTGGAGGCCTTTGGCTTCTTCCCAAGGCTGAAAATCCGGGACCCCGGCACCCTCAGCCACCTGGTCAGAACTGCCCGTCTTCAAAGACCGTGCACGTGCTGGTCGAGGCCTGCCTTAGTTTGGGTTTCTACAGAAATGAATCCTGAGACGAGGAAATGGGCAAGCTGTGATTTGGGATGTAGGGACCAGAGCCAGGGAAGAGAAGACATCCAACAGAGGGTGAGTTACGGGTCAGGTGACCTTGGAGGCAACGTGAGTCACAGCCCACAGCAGGTGGCGTGCACTGAGCTTGTCACTGGGGGGACTGGGGCCTGGGCCATTTATCCACTCACTCCTGTCCTTTACTCCTGAGCTGTTCAACTCCCCTGGGTTTTTGGCCTGCCCTGGGTCACCCACACTCCCTTGGCCAGAAAATTCCCTCCACCAGCATGCGGAGGAACTGTGTGCTCGTGGCTTCCCAGGGGACCAAGCATACTCTGGCCCAGGCAGTGAGCTCAGCTCGGTCCACCTCCTCCGCCCCCACCCCTTCCTTGCACCAGCCTCCCCGACGACTACGGAACTGATCTCCCACTGGGTCTGCACGTCCACATGCACCTCAGGAGGCCCTCCCCTGCTCCTGAATCCAGACCCAGAATCTCCCCTATTCATCGAGAATGAGCGAGAGGCGAGCATTGTGGAGGGGTGGACTGGAGTGTATCTTTGGGGTCAGGATGGAAGCAGATGGAAGGGCGGCTTAGTCCCATGCACCAAGCGCCTGGGCTCTGGTCTTCTTCCTCCCCTTCCCCAGCAGGCCAAGTGCCTGGGCTTTCCAGGTCTCACAGAACATTAATGCAAATTATTATAATTCTTCTCTTCATTGAGACAGACTCTGGCACAGTTGTCTAAAAGTCACTGATGAAGCTGACATGAAAAATTCAGTAATTGGTTGCCAATATCCAATTACTCCAGGGTAATATGAAAGTGAGGGGGGAGCAAGCCAAGAGGCCACAGCCCAGGGACCGTGGGTGCAAAGAGGAAGCTGGAGGCTTGGCTCAGGCCCATGGAAACAGCTACGTGCGCAAGAAGGAGAGAAGATCTGGAAGGGGGGGCAGAGGGAGTCCCCAGCCTCAGACTTTCCCTCCAGCCAAGCCTTCCCCCAGGCTGGTCCTTCACAGTCAGAGCCTTTCCTTGGAGTCAGAAGTTGCTCAGTCCCTCCCAGAGGCTCCAAGAAAATGGGTCTGGCTGGGGACAGGAAAGGGGACATAGAGTGTCATGCCAGGGCCTTGGAGACCGGGTCCCAGCCCCTCTACTGTGGGCCGGAGGCCTCACTGTGAGCAAGGCGTGAGAGCTCTGTGCGCCCCAGGGTCCTCCCTGCGAACTGGGAGCCAGCCTGCCCGCCTGCTTCTGCCCAGGGCTGTTATACGAACGTGAGGAAATTACCCACGTGAGGATAAGTCTGCACACTGACCCGAGGGAAGAGGGAGGGCTGTGGCCACCGCTCCTGTTTAGGTGGTCCTTCCCCTTCCTCGGGAGTTTAGGCTTCAGGAGAGAAGCCCCAGAAGATACACAGTAAATGCTTACTTAATGAGCATACACCAGCCCTGAGGTGGTTGCCCCTGCCAGCCTGGTGGGGGAGGCACCGCCAGGTCAGGGGCAAGGTCAGGGGCAGGGCAAGACGAGAATGCACCCTTCTGTTGTCCTGCACTGTATCATGTCTGCAAATAAATGGAATAATTCAGTTTCCAGGACTCTTAACCTTTTCACTTGGCATAAATTGTGATCACCCAAATAAATACAGGCAAATCACATTAAAAACATATATATACGAAGCTCATTTATTCAAGACATTTTCCAACTCTGAAAAATACCTGTATCTTACCAAGAGAAAAACAAAAAACAAAAAAACAAGCTCAATTCGGAGCTGCCCATCTCCATTTCTGTCCCTGTCAGCTGTAGACGGGGGTGTTTTAATTCCTGATGGCCCTAATGACCTAATGGTCCCACCTCAGCCAGGTCAAAGGTCGAAGAAACCATTTTTTCCCCCCTCCATTCCAAATTGGCAGAGAGAGGGCGAGATGTATGAGCAGATGGTAATGTGGTGACAGGAATGTTTGAGCAATAATCAATTGCAAATTATATCTTACCAAGTTAAGAGTCAAATGGAGGGGCTGTGGCTGAATATTTTATCAAAGCAATTTAATAAGAATGGAAATGACCATAAACCTCTAAAGAGAGGTTTTCAGCATCCTAAGGAGCTGCCCTTCCTACGCAGCACTTGACACCTGTTCCAGCATCTAGGAAGAGGCGGGATTGGAGTGAGGCGGAAGCCTGGGGCCGTGGCTTCCAGAACGAAGGATGTCCTCTGGGTGGTGGCATCCCCAGGGGACCCAAGCCCCCAGCCAGGATTGCATTCCTCCTGGGACCTGAGTCCCAAGTTTGATGTGCCATCTTCCCAAGTATCTCGCATACGGGGCCTCAACTGAGACCGGGGCCTCCCATTCATGATGGCTCGCTCTGGTTATGGAGAGGTCCAGCCTCACGAGAGTGCTGCATGAGAGACAGGCCAGGGCCCAGCACAGGGAAGGGACTGTTGGGCTCTTCAGAGCACAAGCTTCCTTCTGGGTGCACCCCTATAGGAGCCATCGTAGGCGGGGCTCCCGTCCTTCTGAGAGCAGAGCAGGAACGCGGTTACGGAATACTACACACTGTGCCAAGTAATGCTCGTGGGCATAGGAGTCAAGTTTAAAAAATCGCGGGTCTTGGGGCGCCTGGGTAGCACAGTGGTTAAGCGTCTGCCTTCAGCTCAGGGCGTGATCCCCACATCAGGCTCTTCCGCTATGAGCCTGCTTCTTCCTCTCCCACTCCCCCTGCTTGTGTTCCCTCTCTCGTTGGCTGTCTCTCTCTGTCAAATAAATAAAATCTTAAAAAAAAAAAATCGCAGGTCTTAACAGCACAGGAAACCACCAACAAAATGAAAAGGCAACCTACCCAAAAAGAGACAATCGATACTTGCAAATCACACATCTTGAGAAGTGTTAATATCCAAAATATATGAAGAACTCATACAACTCAATAGAAAAAAAAAAAGATTATGAAAATAGGCAGAAGATCCAAATAGACTTTTTTTTTCGAAGAAGATATCCAAGAGGTACATGAAAATGTGTTCAACACCACTCATCATCAGGAAAATGCAAAACAAAACCACAGTGAGATATCACCTTATACCTATTAGAATGACTATTATTAAAAAAAAGAAAACAGCAATGACAAGCGTTGGCGAGGATGTGGAGAAAAGGGGAACCCTCACGCATTGTTGGTGGGATTGAAAACTGGTGTAGCCACTGTGGAAAATGGTATGGAGGTTCCTCAAAAAATTAAAACTAGAACTACCCTATGACCCAGAAATTTCAATTCTGAGTATTTACCCAAAGAAAACAAAAATGCTAATTCAAAAAGGTATTGTGTACCCCCATGCTTACAATATGGAAACAACCCAAGTATCCATCAACAGATGAATAGATAAAGAAAATGTGATGTAGATATTATATATAAGTATAGATATATAATAGATCTGATATATGATACATATGTAATATATATGATACAGAGAGAGATACGTATAGATAAATGATAGATAGATGATAGATAGATAGATAGATGATAGATAGATAGATAGATAGATAGATAGATAGATAGATAGATAGACAGACATAGCTCTGATGGAATATTATACAGCCATAAAAAGAAGGAAATCTTGCCACTCATGACAACATGGATGGAGCTAGAGGGTATTAGGCTAAGTGAAGTAAGTCAGACAAAGGAAGATAAATACCATATGATCTTACTTATATGTGGAATCTAAACAAAACAAAACAAAAACTGAGCTCATAGATCCAGAGAACAGACTGGCAGCAGCCAGGGGGTAGAGGAGGTGGGCAGAAGAGTTGGGGTGGTGAAAGGGAACTAACTTCTAGTTATAAAATAGTCATGAAGATGTAATGTGCGGCGTGATGACTGTAGGTAATAATAGTGTGTTGCATGCTTGAAATCTGCTAACAGAGTAGCTCTTAAAAATACTTGTCACAAGAAAAAAGTTGTTAACTATCTATGGGGACAGACACTAGACTTAGTATGGTGATCATTTTGCAACATATACAAACCTCTAATCATTATGTTGTACACCTGAAACTAATACAATGTAGCATGTCAATTACAGCCTAATACAAATGTTTCAAAGAAGTGTACTGGGGTGTAGGTCTATGTGCCAAGGACACACTTGCATAAAAACTCACAACGTTGAGGGGATAAGGGAGACTGGGAGGAGGTGAAAGAAGAGAGATGATATTGTGGTGACACATTCAGGACTATCTCATCAGATTCAGACAGGGTACTTGCCTAATAGGAAAAGTGGAGCAGAAAAATAGACGATAGATAGATAGTAGATGAAAGATGGATGGATGGATGGATGGATGGATGGATGGATGGATGGAGAGATGATGGATAGATAGATAGATAAATAGATGATGGATGGATAGACAGATGATAGTAGATGGATAGATAGATAATAGGTGATGGATAGATAGATGATTGATAGATAGATGATAGATAGATAGATAGATAGATAGATAGAAAGAAAGAAAGAAAGAAAGAAAGAAAGAAAGAAAGAAAGAAAGAAAGAATTACAGGTGAGAGGAGGCAGAAACATCAGGTGGGAACCCCAGGGCAGACTCCTGCTTTGCCCCTCTGCCTTCCTGATGCCTGCCTGGGTCCCCAGGGGAAAGGAAAGAACAGTTCTACAAGTCATTATGTCCAGACACTCCCTGCACATAGCACGTTCTAATCTACAAAGGCTTTCGCTTCTGCCAGCTGCTGGTGCTCACAGTGGTGCCCCCGGCGGAAGAAGAGGCCAAGCAGGTAGGAAGCTCGTGCCCCTCACATATGAGACAGCGAGGCCTGGGAGCAGGGAGGAACCTGAGCCAAGGCCACAGTCAGGGAGTTGGGTCTAGAACCCAAATGGGAATGGAAGACAAGGTCAGCACGCGATGTGCCTGAAGGAGCTGCCTGTATCCCAGGGTGTGCAAAGGTATGTTTCCTGAGAACGGCCGAGAGATGATGTCCTCTGTAGGGGTGGGATGGAAGTGACCCAGGCAATGGAGAGCCCCCCACTCGGTCTCTCCTTGTCACTTCTGGACTGCCACCGCACTTGCACCAAGACTGTGTTAGGGGGCCAGCCTGGAGCTGAGCTCATGGAGACTCAGGGTTACTCTGTGAAGGGGGAGAACCGTAACACAGAGCTGGAGTCAAGGTCAGCCTGTAGCTCGAGTGCGAGGGCCACTCGGAGGCCAGCGTATGCGTCAGTCTGCACCAGGAGCAGAAGGTATTTTGCAATGCATGGATCAGAAGGGAAAACAATTCGAGAATCAGGTCTTCAACCATAGCTCATCAAGGACACGTGTTCTCCACGGCTCTCACCCACCAGGGCCTCATTCGGGGAGCTAGTGTCCAGGTAAGGAGAACAGAGAAGGACCCCCAGCTCTCTACCTGATGCGTGGGTGCGAGGCTTCAAGCAGATAATCCTTGCAAAGCTCAGCAAAGGGCTTCACAGCTGCTGGTCACTGCTGGGTCACTTCCAGCTCTCTCCACCCTCTCAGCCAGTCCAGCTGCAAGGGGACAGTGCTTGTTGGGATGATGGGTGGGCGAGATGAAAAGTCCTAGGGGCGCCTCCACAATTGCATCTGCTCCCTGCAAACATTGAGGTTGCCCCCCTGCTGAGGACATCGAGCCTGAGAATACCCTGTGCAGTGTCTTCCCACCCCAGCGGTGGACATTTCCAAGATCAAGCAGACCAGATGAGTTCTACTTTGTCAAGATTGTGTCCCAGCTGTGCCTGCCCGGGCCCTGCTGGGAGCCCTTGCGTGGCGAACAGCCTTACCTTTGGGCTTTAATTATGCTTGATTTCAGCTTCTGCTGAGTGATCGCTCGTCTTTCTCTAAGCCCCCATTTTTCCCAGAGCACTTTCTTGATGTTATTAGAGCTGTCTATAAAATATGAATCCCAATTCCATGATAGTCATAAAAGCCATAAAATTCTATGTCTGCCATGAAAATATTACATGATTTATTTTTGTGTGAAGTACATATTAAATCTCGTACTGGAATAGGAGTTTGGCTCCTCAACATCACGAACTTTTAATAACACACACTTTGCCTTAAATTGCTATTATTTTAAGTTTCTTTCTTCATTTTACAGTAGCTCTCATTTCAAAATAGGATCAGAAAATAGTGCCGGTCTTATTTATATGTTGAAGTTAATATTCACTGTAGCTTAAATTTTGCTCCCTTTTTTATGGTGTTCATTTTTGTTTTATATATGACAAGATTTGTGCATTTGATTTGTTTTGTTTTATGCCAAGTGCCTTTGGAGAAATATCAGGTGATTAACCAAACCCTCCAACAGTGGGTCTGATACTACCATCTCCAGGGTCACGGAGTGGGTCTGCATAAATCCACACAAATAAACACGTGGCTGGAATAGAGAGAGGAAGAATTGAATCTGGATTGGGTGGAAGAGGAGGAGCCAATATTGAGAACATCTCTTTCTTTTTTCTAAAACCCGTAAGTCAAACCACGAAGATCCGCCACGCTTCCAGTGTCTGGCCATCAGCTGAACCTTGTTGGGGACCCACAGAAAGAAGAAGATCATTAGCAAGATGAGATTCACATACATGAACCCATTGAAGAAGGGCCAGGGTGAGGCAGGGCCAGGCCATGTGACTCCCATTGCAGGTATTGGGGGGATCCGATTGGAATCCAAGAATTAGGTTGGTTCTGCCGGTGAATGCAGGATTTGAGTTGTCCTGGAAGGACAAGGGGAATTTAAAGAGTTCAAGGAGAGGGGAGGACAATGCCAGGCAGAGGAGCCTGGGCAAGAGGAGAAGCTCGTGGGACCCTGAATGGGATGAATGAAGAGTAGTGTCCAGGTTGTGCACTGGCGGAGCCCAGCCCCGGCTCAATCCCCAATTCGCCATCTTGCCAGCTTCTCTGCCCAAAAGACCCACACTGTGTTTCAAACAATATCAAGGGTAGCGGGAAGATTGATTTTCAGCCTAGAGGATACATGTGACATTTGGAATGAGTTGAAACTGATCTAAGAGATTTTCATTTCAAAAGATATCTGATATGATGTGTCGATGGGGTGTTTCACACACCTCATCAGAGTTCAAAGACTGGAGCCATGAGAATGGCGCTTCCAAGGTGGAAAGCAGATGTGGAGAACCGGAGCAGGAGGGGGTCTTGGCCTCTTCAGACTTGGCCCACCTGCCACCTACACACCCTGGAGACAAAGCCATGTGTTTGATCCAGGCAGCCCTTGGGTTTGGCATGGGTACAAATGACGTCATTTTTTGTATCCAGCTCCTGCAACCCTGTTTTCATATCCCCGAGCCCTTTCCAAGGCACCTACAGGGCCGGGAGTCATTCACTCAGAAGCCATTGAATGCTCTGATAAGCAACGAGGAACCACCAAGCCCAGTAGGGCACCTGCCAGTCTGCCGCCCCCAGAGCACTGAAGCCTCAGTCTGGGATCCCTGGAAGGCACGATCTGGGGAAAAACTCATAAGCTGCCACCTCGTGAGGGAGTTCAAATCCAGGAAGCTAGAGCGAGGGCCTGGAGGGCTGAGGCAAGCCGGGAGGTGTAGGCAACATGGGTATGGATTATCTAGGTGGTCGCCTCTGAATACAGCTGATTACCTAATCTCACAGGACTGTCTCCTGAGAAACCAGACAAAGCCACTGCTCAAGACAGTCCATCTGCACGGGTAGGGGTGACACCAAGAATAGAAAAACTCATCTGCTCCAAACAACATCGTGATTCCCATCCTCCTGGACTGTGCAGACGTGGGCAGAAGAGAGTCCCAAGGAACTCCACGACTTGGAATAAACCTGGAGTCACTGGCGTGGAGGTCAGAGGTCCATGGAGCTGTGAGGTGCTTTCCGCTGCACCCCTGTGAAGTCAGGGGGGCGTCCCCGAGCTGGCCATGGAGCAGCGGCCAGGAGAATGGGCAGCGAGGTGAGGGCCATCTGAAGTCGTGTATGGGAGGTGCCTGAAGTTGGCTCTTGGGTCTGGGAGAGCCTGCTCGGCATCCATTTGCTCCAGTCTAGATTTTAATGGTTATTGGCACAGGCGAACTTCTCTGTACAGAGTTCTCTTGTGGGTTCACCTTGGAGGCCTTGGCTACCGCGCCCCCCAACACACACACACACCCGCCCTGGGCCATGCTGCTGGCAGGTACATTAAAGGAGCTGTTTGTGAGGGATGTTGGAGCAGAGTCCCCAGGCCCTGCGTTTCAGGGAGCAGGCAGCCAAGACAACACCTACATTTGCTTGGAGCAGAGAAAGAGTCTCCAGGAAGCTTCCTGGCTAGCCCCGGATGGCAGCCTCTCTGGAATGCAATAGAAAATTCCATCTCACAACCAAACCCACGAGCCTCCTTCCAATGTAAAAACATCTACCAAATCAATCCCACACATTAAACAAATAAATCCTAATATTAAGTTTAAAAACCATATACCTCCAAATAAGCTGTTTTGTGTTATAGAGACAAGAAGCAAGCGGGTTTTGAGGTTCTTTGCAAAATTGAATAATGCCACCACTTCGACCGAAATGATAAAAACAGTAAGGAGATGAAATAAGTTAAAACTGTAAAGAAGAATTGAGACCGAGGAAGAAAATACACACGTTTCTAGTCTGATGTGTTCCGAAGGGCCTCTCTTGAGTGAGTGGCAGCCGGAAGGACCAAAGGTAGAAGGCATCTGGAAAAATATTAAGAGTTTTGTGAAAGAAAATCAATCACGAAAGATACACAAACCTGATTAGGAAAAGGAAAAATGTATGTTGTAATATATAGAGCGGTCTGTGAACGCGTGGCTGGTTCCTACAAGATTAAAGAAAATAACCTGAGGTTAGGGTTGCCTTCTCCTTCCACTCGGTGCTTAGCATCACCCACCTGGAAGCTTCATCCCCCTGGCTCCAAGCAATTTGCTGAGAAAGAATATTTTTGCTGCTAAATGATCTTGTTCCCCAGTGGCTCCTGTAGCCGCTAGCTCGGAAACCAACGACCTCGCTGGAGAACGGATGGCTTGCAGGCTTGGCGTTCGAGGCACCCTCACGCAGAGCCCACGCCCCACCCCGCTGTCTGCCCCCGGGGTTTTGAAAAGGTTCTGACTCGGAAATGGAAAGTCAAGGCACGAATAGAGGTTCCAGGTCTGTGAAGCCCTCGTTGGCAGAAGCGGTCTGCTTCTGGTCCAAGCCGGGGAGAGGATGTCTAGGTTAACGCATCTCCCTGCTTAGCTTCGAAATCGTAAATCAAGAAGGTGCCAGAAAAACAGCCTGCCAGGCCAAGAGGACAGTGCAGGGTGCTGGTTTCTAGGAAAACCTGTGGCTTGCTGATGAGTCTCAGGCCCGAAGTGCAGGAAGTGGGAGCAGACAGCAACCCCTGGCAGCGAGCCTCCTCTCCAAGGTGAGCGGAGCACAGCCGCTGAAAAAATGCTCCTGGTGAAATGGCCTCTGCCGTTACAAGAACCACCTGCTTCCAGATTCCAAGTGGCTAAGTGACCGGGCATGGGCAGGTGTGCATTCCAGCTAATTCTGCTCCCTGACCGTTGCGGACGGCCACCTCGTGCTCGGTGCAGCAGGATTCCACAGGTCTTTTGCTCGACAGTCGGATATTTTGATATCAAAACTCAATGAGCGATATGCACAGATGTGGGAAATTAACAAAAGATGTTGACAGCTACTTTTGCCTTTGTTCAAGCAAACACTGGAACACATTTCCTCCTTCATTTCCTCTTTGTACTCATTATCGCATGCAGAGGAAGTCGTCTGATGGTTTGGTTTTGGTAACCTGTTTATTTCTAAACTTGTGTTCCTCTGCCCGGCATTAATGTCTCTGCCCCCCAGGGATCCAGCGATTAATTACCCTGGTGGGAAGGTGGCCACCGTCCCCAGCGCCAGACTGGCTGGTGCAATGCGGTGTCAACATAGACATGGGAGCTTGAACAGCTGTCTCGTACTCTCACAGCAAATTAAATGCATGTTAAAAGATTATCTCTTACATTTATCATAACAAGATTTTGCATTTATGTCTTTCTCTCTTTTTAAATAGGAATAAAGATCTCATATACATTTTCTAATTTATTATCTAGTATTTATTATAGGAAGAGAGTTTTGTCTAATCACAACTCGTTAAAATCACATATTATTCACAATAACCCACCACTGAAGACTCATCACGGTAGCAAGAAAAAATAAAAAGTGTTTTTAAAATGAAACTTCATTTTAAGCATTCCTCTTTGGAGACAGTCCAACATGTTAAAGAAAGGAGTGGAACGTGTGTAATAAAATACCTTGGCAAAGAAAACTTACCGGAAGGAAGGAGGGAAGGAAGGAAGAAAGGAAGGAAAGGAGGGAGGGAAGGAGGGAGGGAAAGGGAGGGAGGGAGGAAGGGAGGGAGGAAGGAAAGGAGTGAGAAAGGGAGGGAGGGAGGGGGAAGGAAGGGAGGAAGGAAGGGAGGGAAGAAGGAAATGTAATATCGAGGAGAATTCAAATACTTCACACAAAAAAGTAGGGATTCTGTGGCCCACCTCGTGTGGCTGCTTAAACTGTACCCCAATGAAGAAAGAGAAGGAAAAAAAAAACCAGGCCAAGAATTTACCTACTTTCTCTTATTTTTAAGCACGATTCCTTTTCATCCTCCAACACTGGGTTCTAACTCATACGTATCTTGTTAGCCGAATGAAGCAGTTCTTTGCCTCCCTCGTGTTCCAGCCAGAACTGATTTTCAGATCATTATTATATGCACAAAGAGGCGACAGCGTGGCATGTGTAATTCTCATGAATGTCACCCCATCCACAGCAGGCCATCGGAACGGGGTTATGAATACTCGGTTTGCTGAGTGAGATGATTCTGGCATCAGCTATGTGGCATTTTCCACATGTTTAGCCTGAAAGAAGACATTTGTTTGGACTATATGCTTCTGTGTACTTTTTTAATGCAATAAAATTGACAGATGACTCCTTTTTGCAACAGGTTTGGAGAAAGAAAATGTGCTGGTTCTACCCTCCCCTTTCTTCTTGATGGCTGTTTAGACAGCAGTCTTAAAAAATCACTAGTCACTAAAATCCCTCATGCCCATTTCATATTGTGTTGATTCATATTAAATT
Organism: Ursus arctos; assembly: GCF_023065955.2. Classification (NCBI taxonomy): domain Eukaryota; kingdom Metazoa; phylum Chordata; class Mammalia; order Carnivora; family Ursidae; genus Ursus; species Ursus arctos. Next base: position 37,322,519 of record NW_026622863.1, on the reverse strand, counting down.
CATGACAACAAAAAAGCAACTTGAGGCACTTTTGGAAATGACCGCTCTTTAGCGCGCCTCCCCTTCCTCCGGGCTCGGTGGGCCCAGCGCCCATAAAGCTGCCTGCTGTCTTGTGTCATGAAAAGAAACAGCTTTGCCTGGGAATGCCATTACTGTGTAATGAGGCATGCAGCAAAATATACCTTCGGCAGGCACTTGATGAAGGCTTGCTGACACACCAGACCAGACAGAAATGTTTTTTTGTATGTTCTTCCTTATTTTGTCCATCAATCACATCATTAGTCAAAGCAGACAAGCCTGTCAGCAGGGCCCAGATGCGGACTGGCAGGCGATCAGCGGACAGGTGTTCCGGCTCCCCCAAAACGGAATCCTGAAATGAGAAAGGAACCAAGACCTTGTTTCAAGGGCTGGAATGTCCACGAGAGAGAAAAGACTCGGAGGGGAGGAGCGCGGAAACGCGCTGACCAGCAGGGCGCCCCCCCTGGTATTGCCCTGCGGAGCCAGGATGGGGAGAACAAAGCCCATTCCCGTCCTGTGGTCAGCGAGGCAGTCGAACGAAGTAGTCAAAGGCAAGGGCGTAAGTGAAAGTTCCCTGGGGCCCCTCTGGAGTCTCCCAAATGCATGCATTTGGGTAGCGTGGCTCTGATGCCTTGAGCTGCCTCCCGAGGCTGGCTGGGAAAACGCAGGCTGCCCTGGCCAGCATTTCCAGGAGCATTGTTCATTTCCCGGAAAATCAGCTCCCCCCCTCCACTTCCAGGCAACCGCCCCTCCTTCCCAGCACATCCTAGAGTTTCTTCCTTCGGGGCATTGTGAGTGCGATGCTTTCTGTCTGGAACCTACCAGGTTAATGAGACTACCCATACGGAGTCATCCTCGATGGGTAATTTCTAGCTTTTCAAGCAAGCCCTGAGATGAATTTGTGTAATGAGCTCCTTGCACAGTTAACCTCCTGGTGACCAAGAAGGACTAGCTCATCCTGCCTCCCCCCACTCCGTACACCCCCCTCCCCAGGGCTTTGCAGCCACTGTGGCCAAAGTGACACACTTCGTCAAGTGTCCAGCCTCAACTGCGGTGTTCGCGGGTACCAGTTTCGGTTTTCCATTGTTAGACTGGACTTCGTGTTTTAAAACACTTTTAGATTTATGAAAGAATGGAGAGGATAAAACAGAATCCCCGTACAAGCAGTTCTCCTTGTGATTAAATCGTAAACGAGTTGGGCCCACGTGTCCTTATCCACGCACCCGTACTGATACCTTGTCATTAACTGGAGCCCATGCTTGATTCAGATTTTGTTGGTTCTTACCTGATGGCCTTTGTCCTTTCCAGGACCCCCATCCGGGACCCCGCATTGCATTTAGCATCCTCTGGCTCTGAGCTGAGGCAGGTTCTCAGCCTCCCCTTGAATTTGATGGGGGCTACTCACACGTGCTATTTTTGATACGTTGTTTTTTTTTTAATTTAGAGTATGTGCGTGTACCCAACATCTTTTACACTTCGATAAATAATAGTGCTGAAAGGGGGGAGGGGAAGCATGAGGAGGGAGGGAATTAGGCCCACGGAAAGGTCAGAAGTCTTTACACAGCACCAGGGAGAAGACTCCGACACTCCAATCTCTCCCAGCGTTGACCTTTCCGGAGATGTGCTGAGCAGGAAGGGGGTGATACCTGATACAAGATTCAAACCCACACTTCCACCTTTAAACGAGAATTAAATCTGCAGATATCTCCTCTGGGCTTTCCAAAAGGAAAGCAAGCACATCATTAATCTAACCGGCCATCAGATGCCACCATGGCCTGGTGCCGTGCGTCTGGGCCCCGTGTTTGCGCAAGGAGGGGCTGCCAAGACGGCAGTTTAAGGTCACATGAGGGTGACGTGGGGGTGTGGGTCCGAGAGGACCAGAGCTGTGGCCAACCTGGGGGCCTGACTGTGCCCTGCCTCCTGGGACAAGGGGGACAGAAGGTGGCGTGTACACCCAACCCCTTGCCTGTCTGTGCTTCTCAGGCCCCGTGTTCCCCTCTGCTGTTCCCTATTTCTTGCCTCTTGCCTTTTCCTCCTTCTCCCCAAAGCTCACAGGGGCCAGGGAAGGAAGAGGCGGTCAGGTTGGGAAATGTGTGGTCACTGTTGCTGATTAAGAAGGACCGTTCGCCTCTTCCCTCCATCTCAGGGTCTTAGCAGGGGAAGAAGTAGTGTCTCTTAAAGGGCCTGCAATTGCCATGGCAGCAAAACCCACACCAGCCTGGTGCCCATCGCGTCCCACCAAGAGCCTGACGCTACACATAAGTGATGTTGTTAAATTACACTTTACAATTCATCCTTGCAAGTACCCCAGCTTTTCCAGCTCATACACATGTTTTATGAGCCTGCCTTTCACCCAGAAGGTCTACAGAAAGTAAAATAAATGAATCCAACACTCTATTCAGCCTGGATCATCTGACATTTATTCTTAGATGGGGCAAGTGACAATTTGAAAGCAATTCTCACACTGTAGGAACTTTCAAGCCTCATGTGCAGGATATAATCAGTCAATCAATTTTACAGAGCACCTACTAGGTGCTAGTCGAGTGGAAAGGCAGGTGCCTGCCCTCGGTGACCTTCAGATAGTTGGAGAAACAGGATTGCTTTTTTCCCCCTCTTGATTGTTGATTAGATAGAGAAGTTCCCCTGATTCAGGGACAGTCGACCCAGAGGAGAAGCTGAGCTATTTAGATTCTTTTTCTTGGAAATTCAGAAGTGGAACATAGAATATCTAAGCTAGGTCTTTCTGGCTCCTGGTTGCAGGCTAAGCAAGGTCAGGGCTGTACAGGCCTTGAGAAAACAGAAGACGGTAAGATCATAAGATAAGAGAGAGAGAGGGAGAGAGCGTGAGAATACAGATGTGTAGAGAGAAGCTGAAAAGAATACATGACCAGAGGTCCCCGAGAAAGGCAGCTGTGTTTCCTGATTCCATTCCTCCCACTGTCCAGGGGCATTTCCTACCCATGTGTTCAGAGAAACACCCTAGAACCTTCCAACTGATCTCCGTCCTTGCTTAAGCAAACCTGGGGAGGGGTATGTTTTCAGTCTCCAATGTCCCTTACTAAGAGCACACCTACCAATTGGGCCTTAAATACAGGAAAATGTTCTCTAAGGCAGAGGAAGGAGCAACAGTGGGAAGAGACATCAGAGAGGACACCACAGTTTGTAAGCAGCTGGAACGACTCAGGTAATCATATTCAGAACACTTAGCATAAATGCGATGTCGGTTAAGTGGTCTGTGCCTTCCAAAGATACTGTAGGAAAAGTGGTAAAAATCCTACAAAATCAAAGAGATGGAGTGACTATCTCAACTTCTTCACTAGGCCCTGAAAAGGTCTCCTGCCTCTCCTAGACCCCGCAGGCAGGCACCTGCCATTCAGGAGATCTCCTACAACATGCATCCCTCAGCGCCTCACCCTCTGTCCTCCTGGCCTCTCAGCGCAAGGTGAGGTGTGAGGTTGTAGCAGCTGTGTTCTCAAGGACAACATCGCTCTGTCCTTCTCACCAAGAGAGCACGTTGTGGGAACAAAAATGTTCATTTTCAATAAAATATTATGTGAATGATGCTACGATAGGAAAAGATATAGTTCTCATGAACAAGTGTGTGTGTGTGTGTGTGTGCGCGCGCGTGTGTTGTTTTGTGGGGGTGTCTAAGAGCCTGAAAACCTCCAGCTGTACAAATCCACTGGTCCAGAACATTCCTCTGCTTTTAGAAGCACCTCTCGATGTGTCTCGGAGGCAAAATCGTGTTCTCTGATCGTTTGGGTCTTCCTTCCCAATGCCTTGACCTTGACCCTGGGAGGAGGTCCAATGGTGCAAGATGCACCCCTGGGGATAACACCATAATGGCCACCATTTATTGGGCTTATCAAAGACCGGGTAATGCTGGTGCCTTCTGAATGGTATCATCTGAACACCAATGATGCAAAGTGGGAGTTAGTATCCCCACTTTCATAAGAGACTCAGAAAGTCTAATGATACTTACAGGAGACAAAATTCTGCAAGTGGCCATGCCTGCATGCACAGAGGGTCTCGAGGGCTCAGGGCCCTGACCGCCGCACCATCATGCTGGGCTCCCTAATGCTCAGGGCCCAGCAATGGGCAGAATTCACGCGTCCAAGACCATGAGATACTAGAGATGCCAGCGGTGCAGCTCCTCAATTTCTGAGTCCCTTGTTAGTGAGCTTTGCAGCAAGTTTCTGTGTAGCAAGGTCTATTTCCATTTGCACCAAGAGCAAATAGAAAAACTTACTGTCGCTCAATAAGTGGAGAGGAAAATTGAGGGAAGACTAAGATAGGTGTGAGGCTCAGAAATATGGCTTCATTCGTTCTGTTGGCCAAGCTCATTATAAAGCGTGACTGTTAGGATTGCCAAGCTGTTGAAGATAATGGGAAGGCAATACATCTGAGGTCCCGGAGACCATCCCGCACTCAAGTACCAATGCCTGGGCACGGAAACCTGGTGCGTCCTGGAGAAAGGTCATGTTTCAAGCTTTCAGAAAATGCACTAGGCACCTCGAGGCTCTGTAGAGCCCTTGCATCCCAGCTCCTTTAACGGCACAGGATGTGAAGAATGGCCAGCTGTATCCGCCCACACTGCTGGAGGCCCTGGGGGTGCCACAGAGTTCAAAGCTGAGGGGTCCGCATGAAGGCTGGGCTGCTCCAGAACCCCGGTCCAAACACTGTCATTGACCTCTCCACTCAGCTAGCCTCCAGGCATGGGGATAGCTCCAAAGGGGATGCCAACCTTGCCTTGTGGTGAGCACCCCTAAGCTGGGGACGTGCCCCGCACAGGCCTCCTGGAATGTTCTCCTTGTCCTGTCAACAGAAAGATGTTTTCCACTATGGTGTCACCCTGCATTCCCAGCATGCCTGGCGTTGGCTCCCCCTGGGCTGCTGAGATCATGAGCTCCCTTCTATTTGTCTGTGGCTGCAGAAGCCCAGATGCCACCGGGGCTCGCCCCCACCCCCCTCGTATAGCTCTCCTGCCCCACCTGGAGGCAGTCCAATGGGAGCAGATCAGATGGCAAAGCACAGGTGCCCTTGGCAAGTCAATATAAGAGGCCGCTTCATACTGGTATATTTAAATATTTGTTCAGTATTTATTTAGTGAAGAGGGGAAGAAAGTGGTATTTGGTAATAAAATTGCACACCTTTTTTTTTTTTTTTACTTTTTCTCAGTAATATATGGACATAAAATCGTAAAAAAATTAGGCATCACTGAAATACTTAGAATAAGTGTATTTATTTTTCCTATCCCCCCCATGCTCCTCCCCAAATGTAAGCACTATGGGACAATTAGAGGTACCTCTTTCCAGTTATTTGTTTCTACACATTTCCATAAATATACATAATATGTAATATATATATGTATGCTATATAAATATAATATATTATATCATATTAACTACATATTAAATATACATATAGGATATTCACATAAAGATATATCATATATATTAGGCTGGACACTGATTTTTTTTTCACTTAATTCATTTCACAGATATTTCAAAACCCATAGACTTTATTAGTACTCCATAGTATGGAGATACCATAATTTATTACAAAATATTTACTATTTAAGGTGCTTCTAATTTTTCATTATTACATGGTATACAATCTTGTCTATAAGTTTGCACATTCATGGAAGTGTTTCTATAAACTAGATTTCCAAAATTAAGATGACTTGTTTGAAGGGCATGTACATTTTAAATTCAGATGCCTTTATCAAATGATAGATGGTATATTTTTTACATCCTTGTCTGCTCAGAATATACTGGTCATTTAAAATTTTGCCATTCTAAGGTATAAAAATGGATAATCTTGCTTTAATTTGAATTTCTGTTTATTAGAAAATTCAGATGTTTTAAAATATATGTTGTAAATATTGCTCCCAAAATATCATTCGTCTTTTCTGCAGAAGATTTTTGTGTGTTCTAATGTAGTCAAATATGTCCACCTATTTGTTCAGAGACTCTGGGCTTCATACCTTATTTAGGAGTACTTTTTATGCCTTAAGATTATTTTCTTTTAATTGTTTTTATTAACTTTTAAATCCGTGTTGAAATTTTGTGTATCATGAAATAGACGTCTACTTTTCGAACGAATAGCCGACTATCTTCATCATTGGGTAATTGGTCCGTTTTTCTTCTCCCATCCAAAGTCCTGCCTTTGTCATAAACGAAACCCACAGTTACATTGTCCTCTTTTTCCCTCTTCAGATTGTGCCATCAAGCTCTTTCTTTTGTAAGATCACATGGCTGTAATTGCCACACTCTTACATTAGGTGTGAAATTTGGTGGGGAAATTAGCCCCCCCCCCACATCAGTCTTCTTTTTTCAAAACTGTCTTCAACGGTTCTTCTGTAATGTCTCTCCCATACGGTCTCAGAATCTGCTCATCACCTTTCTTTAAAAATCTCTTACTGGGATTTGATTGGGAGATGTATCAGACACCATTGTGCCCCAGTGCCACTCCTCAGCAGCCCCCTTTATTGCAGAGGCTGCTATACTATTCCCTGAAATAAATTCCCTAAAGGCAAGTCTTTGTCTCAGGGTTTACTTCCTGGGGAAGAAGTACTCAGTCCAAGACGGGAGAGCACTGAATATTGAATAGATAATTAACGTGGGGAGATTTGACAAGTCTGCATTATTAAGTCTTCCTACATTTGAGGACCCTTCAGTTATCTTCTCTCCTTTGTGTCCTTTATAAGCATTTATAGTTTTGTTTCTATAAGTCCTGTACATGTACTGTTAGCTTTTTTCCTAGATGATATATGTGTTTTGTTGCTATCAAATGGTTCTTTCCACTCTGTATTTCCTACTTGTTCTTGTTCAGAAATTCTGTTTTTGTATATTTATCTTGTATCCAACTACCTTCAAATAATAATTCCAAGAAGTTTACTTAGATTTGTCAGGTATGTAAACATAATAATTCTAAATACTGTTTTTTTTTCTCTCTCTCTGATACAATATTTTATCTACTTACTTAATTTCTTTTCTCTGTTTAGTGGCTGGGGCTTCAATGAGTGTTTTATCTAGATTATTAAAATCAAATAAAATATTCCTAATTTTACATGCTTAATTTGTATTTCTTAACCTTTTTATTAGGTTAAAAAGGTTTTTTTTCCCCTTTCTTAGCTTACTATGGCTTTTAAAAATCGTGAATGAGGGATCAGTTTTACTTAATGCCTGCTCACATGACATGCTTATTTTAATCTCTTAATTTCATTAATTACAGAAATAGATTTCTGAAGGTGTAACTATCCTTTCATTCCCAAGATAAACTCAACTTGGTAACGGGTTTCATGATCATATCTTATTTAGAGTAACTATGCTCATACATTAAAAAAAAAAAGTTCTCTTTTTTTATGCTACTCTTGTCTTCTTTTAGTGTCAGGGAAATATTACCATTGTAGAATGAGTTGGGAAAGTTTCTGTGAATTATAAGAATTATCCACTTTATTAAAGTTTTAGTACAACTTATCTACAGACAGTCTAGATCTGGTGCTGTTTTTAGGAAAGTTTTTATTTTTTTGCTATTTAAAAAAATTCTACAAATTCTGCTATTTTAATGTTGTCTACTTAAATCAATCTTACTGATTTTTGTATTTACTAGAAAATTTTCTATTTTGGTGACATTTTAGAATGCAATAATATTCACTTAATTTTATAATCTCCTCATTAACTGAAGTTATATTCTTTTCCTTATTTTTAATATTATCTATCTTTGTATATACTTTTTTTTTTTACCATACTGGCCAGACATTTTTGTCTTTTCAAGGAACCAGATATTAAAGCTAATGATGATTTTTTAAAAAATTCATAAATTTTGGATTTTTTTAATGAAAAAAACATTTATTAGGGCATGAAAACATATGAAAATATAAAACACAATGGTAAAGGTAAGTATAGAGTCAAATTCAGAATACTCCAATACTGTAATACGGTGGTCTATAACTTTAGTATAAAGGTTAAAGGACAGAAAATTTTAAAATAACTATAGCTAACACAAAAACAGACATATAGGTCAATGGAACAGAACAGAAAACCCAGACATGGACCCACAACTATACGGTTAATCTAACAAAGCAGAATAGCCAATGGAAAAGAGACAGTCTCTTCAACAAATGGTGTTGGGAGTTTCACTTCTTCTTTGCCAATTTGGATACCTTTTATTTCTTTTTGATTTCTGATTGCTGATGCTAGGACTTCTACTAGGCTGAACAATAGTGGCGACAGTAGGCATCCTTGTGTTCCTGATCTTAAGGGAAAAGCTCTGAGCTTTTCCCCATTGAGAATGATATTCACTGTGGGCTTTTCATAGATGGTTTTTATGAAATTGAGGAATATTCCCTCCATCCCTACACTCTGAAGAGTTTTAATCAGGAAAGGATGCTGTATTTTGTCAAATGCTTTTTCTGCATCAATTGAGAGCATCACATGGTTCTTGTCACATTGTATGATTTGCTAATGTTGAACCACCCTTGCATCCCAGGAATAAACCCCACCTGATGGTGGATGGATAATCTTTTTAATGTACTGTTGGATCCTTTTGGCTGGGATCTTGTTGAGAATTTTGGCATCCATATTCATCAGAGATATTGGTCTATAGTTCTCCTTTTTGATGGGGTCTTTGCCTGGTTTTGGGACAAAGGTAATGCTGGCCTCATAGAACGAGTTTGGAAGTTTTCCTTCAGTTTCTATTTTTTGAAAGAGCTTCAGGAGAATAGGTATTCTTTCTTCTTTAAATGTTTGGTAGAATTCCCTGGAAGCCATCTCGCCCAGGACTGTAGTTTTTGGGAGGTTTTTGATCACTGCTTCAATTTCGTTACTGGTTATTGGTCTATTCAGATTGTCAATTTCTTCCTGTTCCATACTGTTTTGCAGAGTGGCTGCACCAGTTTTCATTCCCACCAACAGTGTAAGAATGTTCCCCTTCCTCCACAACCTAGCCAACACCTGCTGTTTCTTGTGTTGTTGATTTTAGCCATTCTGACTGGGGTGAGGTGGCATCTCACTGTGGTTTCGATTAATATTTCCCTGATGATGAGTGAGGTTGAGCATCTTTTCATGTGTCTGTTGACCATCTGGATGTCTTCTTTGGAAAGGTGTCTATTCATGTCTTCTGCCCATTTCTTAACTGGATTATTTACTTTTTGGGTGCTGATTTTGTTGAGTTCTTTATCAATCCTGGATACTAAACCTTTGTCAGATAGATCGTTTGCAAATGTCTTCTCCCATTCTGCAGGTTGCCTTTTAGTTTTGTTGACTGTTTCCTTCGCTGTGCAGATTTTTATCTTGATGAAGCCTCAGTAGTTCACTTTTGCTTCTGTTTCCCTTGCCTCCAGAGACGTGTCAAGTAAGAAGCTGCTATGACTGATCACAAAGAGGTTTCTGCCTGTGTTCTCCTCTAAGATTTTAGTGATTTCTTGTCTCACATTTAGCTCTTTCATCCATTTTGAATTTATATTTGTGTATGGTGTAAAAAAGCGGTCTAGTTTCGTTCTTCTGTATGTTGCTGTCCAGTTTTCCCAACACGATTTGGTTTTGTTTTGTTTTATTGTGTTGTGTTAGTTACCATAGTCATTAGTTTTTGATGTGGCATTCCATGCTTCGTTGTTTGCGTGTAGCACCCGATGCTTCCTGCGGTGCATGCCCTCCTTAATACCCATCACTGTGCTGGCCCATCCCCCCGCCCCCCTCCCCTCTGAAACTCTCAGTTTGTTTCCTGGAGTCCACAGTCTCTCATGGTTCGTCTCCCCCTCTGATTTCCCCGCCTTCATGTTTCCCTTCCTTCTCCTGATGTCCTCTATGCTATTCCTTGTGTTCCACGTATGGGTGGAGCCATGTGGTAGTTGTCTTTCTCTGCTTGACTTATTTCACTTGGCATGATCCCCTCCAGTTCCATCCATGTCGATGCAAATGGTGGGTATTCAACCTTTCTGATTATTAGAAATGATTATCAGCAACTATATGCCAATAAATTAGTCAACCTGGAAGAAATGGATGCCTTCCTGGAAACCTATAAACTATGAAACTGGATTTGTTACTATCATTAATGTTTTCCTATGGGTTTTTATTGTTATCTTTTCTTCAGCGTCTTGAATTACATATTTGGTTCGTTTAATTTTAACCATTTCAATTTTCTAGTATATACACTTGAAATTCTTACAGTTGCCATTAGTTTTTTTACAAAAATATTTGCATGACTCTTATTTTTATCATGAATTTATTATTTTGATTTTATCTCCTGTTTAAATCAAGGATGATTTTAGAAGTCTCGACTTTTAATGTGATCTGTTTTTATGATCCATGTCATTTCTGATTTGAAGAGTTCATAGAAATATTCCTTGTGGCTTAAATGCATGGTCACTCCTGTAAATATTTCATGTGTGTTTGACACTAATGTGAGTTTTCTATTTGCTTAGAAAAAGTGTGTGCGCATATGCAAACATATATGCAGTCAAGCTTATTATTGATTATCCAAATCTTTTATAACATTTCTCATTTTTACTTTTTCTTAGATGTATTAAGATATAATTGACATACAATACTGTGTAAGTTTGAGGTGTACAATTGGCTCTCATTTTTATTCTAGTCTGTATGTCCTTAATTTATTGAGTTCTGAGAGAGGTCAGGCAAATATCTCTCAGCATAAGGATGGATTTATCACATTCTTTCCATATCTCTATTACTTCCGCTTTATATGTTATGAAGCTATGATCTCGGGTATATAAAGTTACCTTTTATAAAATGAACTAAAACCTCTTGTCCAATATGCTGCTTCTACCTGATGTATATAAAATAGTTTGATGCAGCCCGAATGGAGGCATTATGCCGAGAGAAAACTTTGGTAAATTAGGTAAAAGAAAGATTCTGAAGGCTTTTCAGTGCTATGCTATAAGTTTTGGCTTTCGTTCTCTATGTAATGGAGTCATCAAAGGGTTAAACCTTGGTCATGACGTGGTGGTCAGCTTTTGTCTTAGAAAGCTCACTCTGGCTGAATTATGAGAATGATGGTGTGAGAAGGTGGACAGGCTGACAGCCAGAGAGGGGCAATAGATGTTGAGGAAGTTTCCTACGGAAGGTTAATGGGAATAGAGGAGAAGGCACACATTTAAAGACATACTCTTCACTGGCCCTTAGAATCCATATAGCCATTTCACAGAGTAGCAGCAGTTCCTGCAAACCAACTGACAATGGAGGCCGTGGGCAAAGGTACTGAGAGAACCCAAGGGTTTGGTATAGCGGATAAAAGACTTTCGTTAAAAAGGAGATTATGAAACCCTCAGGCTGGAGAGACCACTCAGGCTGAAAACACGGAGGAACTTCCAAGTTGCATAGCAGGTTGATAAGCGATGAACCTATCCTTGCTTATGAAGAAAGACAAAAGGTATCAGAGGCACTGCCTCAAAACAGACATTGAGAAGGACAAGCAGCGTCAGTATCACATCTGAGTGGCTGGATGAGTCAAGTGCGTGGCCATCTGGAGCTCTCTGCTTCCTTTGACCCACAAAGAATGAAAGTGGTCCAATAATATCAATACAGTCTATCCAGTCAAGTCACTGGCTTGTCCCCTCGTTCCTACAGTAGGGACAAGTGGGCAGGCCTGAATCCTAAGCACCACGCAACCCAAGCATTGTTAAGCTTTGACTTGGAATAGCTGTCTTTTTAGAGGAATGCTGGTCCCTCAAACTCAGGAACAAGCTAGTTCGCCTCCTATCACTCAGAAAGCGACGCCCAGGCACCCTCACGGTCCAATAGCAGGCAGGCAAGCAGGTGCACCTCTCTGAAAAGTCTTCCTCAGAATCACCGTTACCGAACACCCCCTCCCAAAGAGGCAGATCGAAATGAAGCTATATTTCTCTAGCAAAATATAGAATGTTCTGGGGGAGGGAGAAGGAAGAAAACCAACAGAATAAATTAAACTTGGAGCTTCAATGTTGACCTTGAGTTTTCCGTCTGTTCCCAGAACTTGGGGGTCAAGCAATGTCTGTCTCCAATTAATTGTATTCTTTATCGTTTTCCTTAAAGGAAAACACACCTTTAGAATCAAGAGTTTCTCTGCGTTTAAAAGATAAATAACAGAGCAACCAAAGTGCCACCGCTTAGAATTTGCTTTTTGCCACAGGGACAAAGAGTATAAAGAGAAATGCCAATGTCTGTTATTGTTTTATAGAACAGTTTCATCTTCAGAAAAGTTATATAAGTGGTAGTTTTGAAAAGGCAATCGTCAACTCGTGTATCCTAAACGGATGAAACAAGCCTATACATATGTTTTGTTTGACCGAACAATGTTTTTAAATGTTTTGAATTCTTTCTTAGTGCCAACATTCCAAAGTCAAGAGATTTCACATCAAGATCTGAACTCCTTTTTTATTTTGGAAACTATAGAGATCTGACGATATTTCACAAATGGCAGCTGCCCTTCGATAGACACACCCTCCTTTACTGTGACCTGCCTCTTCAGGTCTCGGAGGACACTTGCCATGTGGCATTAAGTTTGCATGACACTCGTATGTGACAGTCACATTACGAACGTGATACCTAGGTTGCTATTGAAGAAAAGTAACAGCTACACCATGAAGTCTGAGGGTTTCGAAATAACTGGCCTGAGTTACCCTGAGCCAGTTTTATTCACTGTGTCACTCGCCCGGGCCTCAGGCAGCCCGGCATTCACGTGCCTCCAGGCCACTTTGCAGCATGCTCTAGGCCCTCCCCCAAGGCGAGGTTCAGGGTGGCCCTAGTGGGAAACATTCGCTCGGGGCTGCCTCTTTATTCTGGAAAAGGCTGCCTCATTTTCCTTTGCGTTCCCAGCAGCCCACAGGTCAACAATGGGGCTCAGGTGAAGAACATAAGATGGCATGACATCTGTCCCGCTACACGTGCAGAGACACCCTGGGTAAGCTAGAACAATGAAGAAACATTACAAATACAAAGCTGAGCTTGAGAAAGGAAATCTCAGGGGTCAGAAGTGAAGAGGGAACTGATGTCAAGAGCGGGGAGCAGGTGCCAGTACCGCGGCCCTTCTTCGGCGGTGGGCAACGTCAAGGATGGTGTGTAAGTCAGCTCCCTTGCGCCACTCTAATAACCTACCACAAACTGGGTCGCTTAAAATGATGGAGGGGTATCGTCTTCTTGCTCTAGAGGTCAGAAGTCTGTAATAGAGGTGTCAGCAGGTCCATGATCCCTCCGAAGCTGCTAGGGAAGAGCTGTCCCCTGCCTCTCCCGAGCTCTTGGCAGCCCTGGGCATCTTGGCTTACAGATGCATCATGCAAACCTGTCTTCATGCTGCTTTCCCTGTGTCTTCACACCCTCTTCCCTCTGTGGGCATCCATCTCTGTGTCCAAATTTCCTTTTGTGCAAGGACACCAATCATATTAGATTACAGCCCATGCTTGTGATCTCAATTTTACTTGCTTTCCTCTGTAATGATTCTATGTCCAAAGAAGATCACCTTTTAAAATGCTGGGGTTTGGACTTCAACAGATCTGCTTTGAAGGGACACCAAGCAGTACCCTTTAGAACAATCCAGGGCTGGGGGCTTAAAAGCTCTATGAAGACTAACGATCTGGCCTTAGACCAGTGTGGCTAGGCTTTGAAACATGATGCCTTCCTCTCCACAAGACCTTCGAAAAGCTGCACTCTCTGTTAAGGGGAAAAATAAATAAATAATTTATTAAATTTCCCTCTGCGGAAAAAATAAATAAATAAATAAATAAATAAATAAATAAATAAATAAATGTCACAGGCCATCCTGGAGAAAGGAAACAGAAACACTCTCAGTGGTCTGGATCGAAAAGCTTACTTGAGAATTCAAAACTTTGACCTAAAACTGTCTGGGGTTTGAATTTGCAACTTCTGGAGGAACCACAAAATTGTAAACTCCCCAAAATTAATATAAAATTTGCCTGGGGCTGGTGATAATCCTGGAGCATCAGAAGAAGTCAAGGACATAAAACCTCCGTGGGAGGATCACCCCATAACACAGTCCACCTGGGTCTCTCATGAGTGAAAAAGGCTCCCTGACAATAGGCTCGCAGTCAAAAATTACCAAGCAGGTAAGAAAGCCACAGAGTAGGAATGAAAGTCAGCAGATAAACAATAAACAGGTGGATTAGAGCCCCAAATCTGAGAAATGGAATGTCAGTGTTAAAGGTTTTGTATAAAGTGGGTTTGTTAAATGATATTTAACACACAACATTTTTTTTAAAGAATTAACCTCGTGGGGCACCTGGGTGGCTCAGTCGGTTAAGTGTCTGCCTTCGGCTCAGGTCATGATTCTGGGGTCTGCTGGGCTCCCTGCTCAGTGGGGAATCTGCTTCTCCTTCTCCCTCTGCCCTTCTCCCTGTTCATATTCTCTCTCTCACTTACTCATTCTCTCTCTCTCCCTCTCTCTCTCTCAAATAAATAAATAAAATCTTTTTTAAAAATTAAAAAAAAAGAACTAACCTCCTGAAGGAAGGGAGGTGAAACAGGTAAAACAGACATTTTGAAAACAGAACACATGGATTAAAAAACAAACAAACAAACCTGAGAGAGCATCTAGAAATGAAAAACACAGTGAGATTAGTAGATGGTCTAAGGAGTAGATTAGACATAGCTTAAGATAAAACATTAAAAGTACACGCCTATGAGTTACAAATAAACTCAAAATTGTATTTCTTTATTTCTCATCATCTTTACCTTTAAAAGAAAGTTAAGACAATAAGTATTTCTGAGGACCCAGAAGTGTCTATCAAATACAGCCTTGCTCCCTAAATGTAACATTCAGCCATAGTACCATTATCTGCCCAAGACATTGAATAAGAATACAGTAATACTATGTAACACACAGTCTGTATCTATCCATTTGTCCTTAAAATACCCCTACAGCTTTTTTCTTTTTTTCGTTCAGAGTCCAATCAAAGATCTTACATTTGCATTTGGTCACCATGTCTCTTTTACCTCCTGTAACTTGTAACCGTTCCCCACACCCCTTTTTTTCTCCTTTCCCCAGCATTGATACATTGAAGAATCCAGTCACTTATCGTGTGAAAGTTAGACAAATCTGGATTTCTGTAATACTTCTTCATGTGATTGGACTCAGATTAAACATATCGGTAAGACAACTACAAAGAGAACAAGGCCACTGCAAAGATATACGCTGAACTTTAGTTAGCAAGTTGGGGTTGGTCATGCTATCAATAATTAGTAATTTTGACATTATGGTGTGCATACTGTAACTCAGAGGGGGGAAAATCCATATATTATTAGTGTGATTAACATTGCTGGGAACCAGAATTTTCACTGAGAAAGGACCAACTAATGCGGGTTAGAGGAAAGCAAGGAAAATGCCTGTGGTATTGGAATTGAGTTGAAGGGATTCATATGAAGTCTTGATTTTGTTAAGGAAAGAAGTAAAAAAGAAACGCTGTATTTTCTAACTCTGTCCATTGAAATGGCCTAGAAGCAATGACCATCCAGGAGCAATGGGCACATGAGAACCCAGATCTTGGTTTGCAAATGCCATTCTCCACTACCAGGAACTAGCACCTCTGGGAGAAGTGGCTGATTCCAGCTCTAAGACAAGAGAGGCAAGCTGGCTCTGGAACAGCCTACGACAGAAAGCAAGGAAGTCCTCAAGCCCAAGGGATTCCTAGTGGCCAAATGTGAGACAATTTGAGCATTGAAGACAATAATGGCAAAAATGGATTATAACATACTGACTAAAAAAGAACCCAGAGTCTACAGTGACACATTCTTATTTACGTATGATTGTAGAAGTAACGACTGAATTAGAAAATCACCATTTTGCAAACATAAATGTAATAATTGACACAGTCATGGATTGTTCTAAAATCATTGCTTGAAAAATCATTGGGGAAGAGGATATTTACATGATTTCTAAGACTTGTCCCACAGATTATTCATTAATTATAAAATCACAAGGCTATTTCTATAATGGAGAGACTGGGAAGTTATGGCTTTAACCAGGTGAACAATCATTGACTAATAGACAAGTTGACATCCGGGTCTTCTTGAGGTGATGTCGCAGAAGTACACATCATCACCTGCTTAATTACTCTGCAGGGACTGGGACACTCTATTTGCACCCAAAAGCCGATGTTTTCTGGCAAAATGCAGAGGAAGAATGGTGCAGCCACAAAACGAAAGTAAAAAAGGAGCCGCACACCTCTCAGGGGCTGAACTTCAATTCTAGGCACCCAGCTTTTCTCTCCCAAGACCCCTCCTACATGGGACTTATCATCAAACTGGGGCTGCTTTCCCTGGAAGTTTCCAGTGTAAGGCGACAGGGGTCCAGCTGTAGTTATTATTTAAAGCTGTGGCATTAGTCCGGCATTAGAACATTTCATTTACACCAAAAAACAGGTCCTGAGCTCCCCTGAGTTGCAAGTAGCAACTAGAGCCAACCCCAGATGAGTGGGGGTACTCCATGTCTGTTCATGGCAAAAGCAATCCCAGCTTCCCCTGAGTCTCAGGGTTTAAGACCGCTACCTCGAGCCCCAGCATCAGAAGACTCATCTTCCCATCCCTCCTCGGATCCCAGGATTAGCGTGAATGGTCCCAGGACTTCAGTGACGCAAGCAGCCTTGGTCTCTTGCCTCTGAGGTCAAGGTGTCTGAGTGTCAGGCCAGCCCGGGCAGCACAGTCCAGGGACTCGGCTTGCATTCAGTCTCCCGGCGGGGGGGGGGGGGGGGGGGGGGGGGGCGGCGAAGGGTTCTATGCCTTTCTGTTTGTCCTTATTTTACCTTTCACAGGATCTTTTTCGGCAGGTTGTAAAATACATCCTCTCTCCCCAGGAGATTCTCTGTGTGCTGCAGTCCATCTAAACAAATATGTATTTACAACGGGTTCTTTTTTAAAACATGCATTATGTGCCTAATAGACTGAAATGACTCTTTGGGGGAAGCACGGCATAGATCCCGGCAGTTTCTTGTTGTCTATAGCATTCACCTCTTTTATATGGCTATTTATTTTTCTGCTGGTTTGGATGGTAAGAGGGGCTACGAGGAGGAAAAATCATATGCCCACATACAAACTGCCATATATAAAACCAAGAGATTGGGCATGCAGGACTAATGATCTTTGAGGTGGATGTGAATTTGAGCTCTGTACTGAAAAAAGTCAAAAGGGAAAAAAAAAATG
The DNA here is from genome assembly GCF_023065955.2 of Ursus arctos. NCBI lineage: Eukaryota > Metazoa > Chordata > Mammalia > Carnivora > Ursidae > Ursus > Ursus arctos. The sequence goes on along the minus strand of NW_026622863.1, from coordinate 37,305,354 downwards.
AGTCATAAGACTCTTCCTTCTGGTCGTGAGTTACTTTATGTGTTTAAAGTTTGGGGGATATTCCTATATCAGGATGCTCTTGGCTTTTAAGTGAAGGGAAACCCCTCCCCCCAAAGGCTTAAGCAATAGAGAAACCCTATTTTCTCAAATATCAACAAGCCTAGGGACAAGACAGTTCCAGGACTGGTTACGCCTACGGTTCAACCATGTTGAGCAGGACTCAAGTGATTTTTATGCTTTCACTTTTCTACCTTCCTGCAAGCCTGCCATCATTCTGTCATATAGAGACCCGATGATGGCTAGCAGAGGAAGAAAGACCACCCCTTCCTCTGTACATTTCAAAGCAACACACCCTATCCTCCAGACAGGATTCCGCTCACATCTCCTGGCAGGCCTGTGGCTAAAGCCATCACCAGTAAGCAAGAAGCACAATGATCATCTGGACCAGAGGTGTTCAAGCCTTTTTTTTTTTTTTTTTAAGATTTTATTTATTTATTCATTCGACAGAGATAGAGACAGCCAGCGAGAGAGGGAACACAAGCAGGGGGAGTGGGAGAGGAAGAAGCAGGCTCATAGCAGAAGAGCCTGATGTGGGGCTCGATCCCACAACGCCGGGATCACGCCCTGAGCCGAAGGCAGACGCTTAACCGCTGTGCCACCCAGGCGCCCCAAGCCTTTTTTTTTTTTTAATGCCGATTGTATCTATCAATACATACCTTATTAGAAATTATGGGGCACCTGAGTGGCTCAGTCAGTTAAGCAGTGGACTTTGACTCAGGTCATGATCTCAGGGTCCTGGGATCTCATCTCACATTGGGCTCCCTGCTCAGCGGGGAGTCTGTTTCTCCCTCTCCCTCTGCCCCTGCCCCCTGATCGTCCCCCCTCCCCCAAATAAATACATAAAATCTTTTAAAGAAAAGAAATTAACATGATAAACTTTAAAATATTTATTAATTTCCTCTAAAAAAATAAACCCATAATATCTTAACATACCTATAGTTACAAAGAATAACTACAGTTACCAAAATGAAAAAACAGTGAGAAGATTGGTATGCTTCTTAATTTCTGTAAAATTTTTAATGCGTGGTTTAATAGCAGGTGGCTGTATTCTCAGGTCTGCTTCTGCCTTCAGCCTATTGTGATATGTGGTTTGGTTCAAGTATAGGAAGACATGTGGCCTCATAAAGATACGTAGTTGCAAAAGGGAGGAGTATCCGATAATCTCTTCAGCTAGCTGGATATCCTTCTTTGGTACTATATTAAAACTCGAAGAATGGCAGCTTTTTGAAGATTAAGGGCAGTGTGGAATCGGAAGCCACATCAAAGAACTTCTACATGCTCTGTTACACTAACATCCGTTGGTTTGTCTTGTTCTTTGAATGAATCTTTATGCAGGCAGGATTTGGTGACGTCATGCCTTGATCATTTGGAGAATATTGGCTCACTGAATGACGTACATCTTCCAATGTTGACATGTTTTATTACACAAAATTGAAACATTATCGTCCTTAATGTTTCCACCAATCTCATCAGAAAATTCTTAAAATATTGGGAGCTGTCAAGCTCATCGTGGTAAACACAATGTTTCTAAAAATTATAATTTTAGCGTGAAAGCTTACATTTCATCATTGGCAATGGACACCGTTAGCTGTTTCCCTTTATTCATTTTTGAGAAAACATCTGTCAAATGCCCAAGTCTGAATAACCAAGGTTGGTCAGATATTATATAAAGTAAAAATGGTGTTCCATGAAAAAAGCCAGCTATCTCAGCTCACAACTCAAACCATTGCCCAAAGGCACTTCCTTGAGATGTCCACGTCATCGTACTTTGGTAAACAGCAAGACTGATTTATGCATCCTTGCTATTTCTTCAGCCAGAATAATAAAATGGCATGTACTTAAGAGTTGAGATTTAATAAAAAGTGTATTTTTTACTACGTTGTCAGGGTATCCTCAAAGAAAATAGATTTCTTTCTTTCTTTTCCTGTGAGTGTATGGCAGTGAAATATACAATGTCTACTAATACAGTTTGGTGCCACCGCCTTGATTCCCGCTAAGGCCCCAGCCGTTTTACTCATCATTGCTTTTTACCATCAGAGCAAATGTCAGCATCGGAAAAAAAAAAAACAAATTACGTCTAAATATTATTGTGAAAATAGTTTTGACCTGAAGGACTCCCTCAAAAGGTCTCTGAGACGGGTTCTATAGACCATGCTTTGGGGACTGTTTGTTTATACCAACTGGGATTTCCCTCCGGGGCTGGGATACCTCTGTTAAGTATTATGCAACATAATTTCATGGGGGGCTGGGCACGAAAACAAACACGGTCCCTGCCAGCAAAAAAGAAATGGGATAGAGCGAATGTGTTTGCCATGATGCCGCTGTGTAGAATTCAATACAGCAACTAATCAGTAAGGAGAATGTTACCCTTTTAAGGCTTGCTCAAGAAATCTCAGAACCAGAGCCTTCCGCCTCTGCCTCAAGTACTTCTGGGAGGACCGGAAGCTGGCGGGAGGGTAGTGCTAAGGAGATCAAAGTTCTGGATTTGATGAGACAGTTAGACAGCCCTGGGCAAGATGCTCTGGACAGAAATGAAAATGTGAAGACAAAATCCCAGCACAAATGGACCTTAAAACTTACGGGGAGGACAAGAAACATTCCTTTGTTCACTCATTCACTCAAGAAATGTCTGCTCAACACCATTGATCCAATCCTGGAGACCCTGATATGAATGAGACATGGTCCAGCCATCATGGAACTCACATTCATATTAAGGAAACATAAATATTTTTTGTCTGAGTATTTGTGTAACATCTGACTCGACTTTTAAGAAGGACTTTGAAGGAAGAGCAGAGATTCATCACCAATATGTGTCTGGCATCCAGACAGGAGAATGTGGAGAACTTCCCTGAGAAAATGACAGAAATGACCAAGGGAGGGAGCCAGATGGAGAGTAGGGGGAAAGAATATTAGAAGAAGAGAGATGAAAATTGCGAAGGGTCAGAGACTCAGAGTTGAGAAGGAGCTCAATGCTCTCCGAAAGAAAGAAGACAGAGCTCCTGAACCCTGGTGAGGGAGGGAGGAGGGCTTGAAATGAGGCTGGAGAGCGAGGCAGAGCTAGGGTCTTGAAGAACCTTATTGGCCAGGTCTCAGGGAAATGGGAAGGCATTAGTGGATCTATTCAAGAGAGTGGCATGATAAGATTTTCATTTAAAAAAAATCGCTGGCTTCAGTGTGGAAAATGGCCAAGAGAGAGGAAGAGTAACTATGGGGATATTTTTAGAGGACTGCTGGACTGAGCTCCTCGTGAGAAAACAGATCCAAAGAGCATCTTGTGCTGCTAGCCTTGCTACCCCACAGTGCAGCTGGAGCCAGCCACAGCCCTCACTGCAGGGCTCAAAAGACAAGCGAACATTGCAGATCATGAGTACCAACCACAGATGGATGAAGATCGGGGAGGCAACACCCGTGGTGAGGGAATTGGGTGGAAACCAACCCTATTGGGTATTCTTATGAAAAATAAATGCAAATCACACAGAGAAACAAAGTGGTCAGAATAGGTTTCAAAAAATGGAGGTGGTCCTGGAGTCAACAGTTAAAGGAGATATATGGTGGACATGAGGTGTGAGACCAAATGGAGCCAATGCAATAAGTTTTGACCTGTCATTGACCATGACTCATTTTTTTTCTCTCAAGGCATGGTTGATTCTGTGCTGAACCAGGATCTGAAAACCAACGGCTAGCCTTGCCTCCTGAAATCAGTGTCTTCTGCAGAGCTGACTTCCTCTGGAAAGAAAAAGAATATAGTTATCCTGTTTTGGAAACATTAACCAGAGTCACTTCTGTTAGAACTTTGTCCCATTGCCAGGAATGTCTATCCTAATGATTGGAAGAGTTGGAAGTCTGTTGGGATTACACTCAGTTGTCTGCTCAACAGAGATGAGGGGGTGAATGTGTTACTGAAACTATGCATATGTTTGGTGACTCCACAGAAAATTTTTTGTGATGACCCAGGATGTGATGGTGACTATGGAAAATGCCACAAATAAATCACAAATGATACCTGGGTAGGTCAGGACTGCAGAAGTTGTCAATCTGCTGGGATTATGCACAAAGGCTTAACCATACCGCCATGATGAAACAAACACCTGTAATTAACTCTGGGCACGTGGGAGCTCTCCTCTACAAAAAATATCAGTTGGCCCAGGTAAGGGTCTCACCTGAGCCCCACTAAGAATGACCACTAGTGCAAATTATTGATTCTGACCTCAGCAGCAGCAGCCATGGTGGTCTCTACTTGAAGAAATGGGGATTTAAAACACTCACAGAACAAAGTGATTGGGTGGCCGGTCTGGCACGGTGCTTCCAGTGAGTGAGGTGAGCCTGCTGTAGTACGGGGAAAAGGGGCCACAGACACTTTAGATGACCTGACTCATAGAAATCATTAGAATATCTCAGGCCACAATAAGATGAAGAATAAAATCCATTGCTCCTAGCAATGGAGGTCCTGCAGGGGGTCCTGCAGACACCATCTCTGCTCGTTACAAATAAACCATGCAATTTGCTTGTATGTATCCCAGCTCCAAAATAAAACTCCTAATAGAACGAATGCACTGCCTACAAATCTCAGCACATCCTGCATTATTAGTAAAACTTTTTAAAATTCATAACTGATAAGTCATAAACCCTTTTGATGAATAAGACCCCACATACCAAGTGGTAAAATACTATGAGACCTGGTAAAGGAATAAACCTGTTGAATAAATCTGCTGTACAAAAATTTATCTCGATGTTATATATAATGAAACCCTTCTTAAACAAAAACCTGATAAAACAATAAACCTGCTCAGAGATTAAATTTGCTGCTCCCCAGGGCCATATTTCTCATCCGTTTTTGGAGCTGCCAGACACCTCAACCTGTTTAACCTCTGTAGTCCTGTTTTTACACCATGTTTTGCTGTTCTGTTTCAATCATTCCTATATCTACGAGATGTAAGGAATTTCCTACAGACACAGCATAGAATATCATTAAATTACTACCGATGGCAATGCTAATAGGAGCTAAGTTTATCTTCTCCCCACTTTGGACCCTTGCTTTCTCTCCCAGCCACCCCACCATAATGAGGCAGATGCAGGAAATTTCCACTCACTCTTACTAAAATAGCAGAGGACAGGAAGGATGGTAAATCAGAAATCGAATCAATAGTAAAAGGCTTGCTAGCAGCCAGGGACAGCCATAGCCCAGTAGCACAGAAAGACCAGCCATGGTCCTTACCTGGGCTCTTTCCTCCAAAACATAAAGCCCAATGTGAAGGGTTGAAGAAGACACATACACTCAAAGAGAAATAAATTTGAGAATGGCTTTAAAAAGTGCATTGTGTGCTCACCTACTTTACCAACTCTTACATATCAGCTGGGAAAGTATTAATAAGCGCTTAAAAAAGGTAACATAGACACCATACAAGAGCTGAATTTCTCCATAGTACCGTTGGGCAGTTCGGTGCTTATTTCTGCAATTTATCCATTGCAGAAGTGATTTCTAGAAGTCACCTTTGGAGAGTTCCTTCAAAGCTAGTTTCGTTAGCCTCTCTATAGTGTTACTACTTAGCGGCATCACCATCATCATCTCTACTTCACAGCTCTTTTATGGGATTTGCGTACCTTTGGTGGTTACTCAATTTACTCCCCTATAATTTATTGATACCATCATGTTTTCAAGGCTTTCTGGCAGGTGCAGGGAGTGAGGGATTATGGAAGGAGATAGAGATGAGCAAGGCAGCCCTCCCTTGTACAAGTTGTCACACCCACCAGAAAGGTGGAATGTGCCCTACGCCATTACAAGGAAGGGGATAACAGCACTCAGGGCTGGGTTTCTTAATCTTTGCTGAAACACCAAAGATATTATTTCCGGCTTCCTTTTCCTCTCTCTCGGAGGCTGATAATGATATAAAAGCAAATCAGTTGGGGAATTATCTTTCCTGTCTTCGTCATCATATTTATTAAATATGCTTTTTTAGCTTTAATAGCTAAGAAGTAATAATTAATCAAAGTATAATTCATATATCATAAAATTTATCTTTTTAACCTGTACAAGTAAGTGGATTTCAGTATATTCACAGAGTTATAGAAATACTACCAACATCTCATTTCAGAACTTTTTCATTAGCCCAAATAGAACCTCTGTCCCCACTAGCAGTCATCTTCCACTCCTCCAGCCCCAGCCCCTGATGACCGTTAATCTTTGCCTTGTCTCTACAGATTTGCCTAATCTGGACATTGCATAGAAATGGAGTCATACAGTATGTGGTCTTTTGTGACTGGTTTCTTTTACCTAGCACAAGTTTTCAAGATTCATCCATTTGTGGGGGGCGCCTGGGTGGCACAGCGGTTAAGCGTCTGCCTTCGACTCTGGGCGTGATCCTGGCGTTATGGGATCGAGCCCCATATCAGGCTCCTCCGCTATGAGCCTGCTTCTTCCTCTCCCACTCCCCCTGCTTGCGTTCCCTCTCTCGCTGGCTGTCTCTATCTCTGTCGAATAAATAAATAAAATCTTTAAAAAAAAAAAAGATTCGTCCATTTGTGGTATTATCAATACTTCATTCTTGTTTTCTTGCCCTTCCATTGAATAGATATAACACATTTTATTTACTCATTCATTAAGTTATGCATATTTGAGTTGTTTCCACATTTTGTCTGTTAGCAATAATGCCGCAATGAAAATTTGTGTACAAGTTTGCATGGGAACATCTGTATTCATTTATCTTCAGTATATACTGAGGGGTAGAACTGCTGAGTCATACGGTAACTCTCTTTCAATTTTTGATGAACTGCAAAACTGTTTTCCAAAGAGGCCATCCATCTTACAATCCCATTAGGAATGTATGGGATTTCAATTTCTCTGCAGCCTTGCAAACACTTAGACTGTCCATTTCTTTAACTTTAGCCATCCTCATGGGTAGGAAGTAGTACCTCATTGTGGTTTGATTTGCCATGCCTTAAAGACTAATGGTGTTGAACAGGTTTTTTGGGACATTTGCGTATTTTTTGGAAAAATGTCTATTTTAACATTTTCCTCATATTTTAATTGGGTTATTTATCTTTTTTATTAAGAAGTTGTAGGAGTACTCCTATATTCTGGCTAGAATACCCTCATGAGATAAGGATGTACAAATACTTTCTCCCATCTTGTGGGCCGTCTTTTCAGTTTCTTGATAGTGTCCTTTGAAGTTTTTAACTTAGATGAATTTAATTCATCTATTTTTTTTAATTGCATTGTTTGTTCTTTTCATGTCATAGCTAAGAACTCATGCCAAACCCAAGGTCATGAAGATTTACTCCTGTCTTCTTCTAACAGTTTTATAATTTTAACTCATATTTATGACTATAATCCATTTTGAATTAGATTTTGTGGATGGTGAATTGTCTTGGCACCTCTTTCCAGAATTAGTTGACCATAAATCATAAACATAAGGGCTTAGTTCTTTAGTTTCAAGTCTATTACATTTATCTCTATATCTATTCTCATGTCAGTACCATGGTGTATTGATTACCATAGTTTTGTTGTAAGTCGTAAAACTGAGAATTATAATGTCTTCGACTTGGTTCTTCTCTTGCAAGACTTTTTCGGCTATTCTGGATCCCTTGCATTTCCATATGAATTTTAGGATCAGCTTGCCAATTTCTTCCAGAAGGCAGCTGGGATTTTGATAGGGACTGCATTAAGTCTATAGATCCACTTAAGAATCTTTGCCTAATCTGTTTTTCTATCCATCCAATGAGATATCTTTTCACTTGTTTAGTTCTACCTCAGTCTCTTTCAATAATTTTTTTAAGTTATTTAAATTCCAGTGAATTAACATGCAGTGTAATATTAGCTGCAGGTGTACAATTTATTGATTCAACACTTCCATACAACACCCAATGTCATCACAAGTCACTCCTTAATCTCTGTAATTTCTTTCAATAATGTTTTATGGTTTAGGTATACAAGTCTCTCAATTACTTATTGTTACTTATTACCAACTTTTTTATTTTTTTGTTTCTGTTGCAAATCAAATCGCCTTTTTAATCTAAGTTTTGGTTGTTCATTGCTAGCATATAGAAGTACATTTGATCTTGTATCCTACAGCCTCACTGAAGGTACTTATTTGTTCAAATAGGTTTTTAGTGGGTTCCTTAAGATTTTCTATATACAAGATCTTATCATCTGTGAATAGAGATAGCTTCACTTCTCTTTTCCAATCTGGTTGCCTTTTATATATTTTTCTTATCTAACCTGCTAGAATCTCCAGTACAATGTTGAATAGGAGTGACAAAAGTGGACATTCTTGCCTTGCTTTTGATCTAAAGAGAAAAGTCTTTTACCACTACAATGTAACCTTGGTTTCTTTGCAGATATTCTGTCAGATTGACAAGGTTCCATTCTATTCTTAGTTTGCTGAGTAATTTTCTCACAAAAGCATGTTAAATGTTGGCATTTTTAAAACAATTTTCCTGTCTGTTGAGATGATCATGACCAGCATTATCCTGTTAATATGTTGTATTACATTGATTGACTTTCAGATGTTAAACCAACCTTGCATTCTTGGGATAAATCTTACTTATAACATATAGTCCTTTATACATATTTAGTCTCGTATATATATATACACACACACACATATATATACACATATATATTTAAATCTATAAATTTATAATATATTATGTATCAAATATATATTATAAATGTTAATATAATATTAATATTATATATAAATATATAATATATTACATAGTAGTATATATTAAATATATAATAAATAGGTATGGTTTGTTTATATATAATTTTGTTTTGCTTATATATATTTTTTGTTTTGTTTACATATTTTTCTTTTGTTCATATATATTGGTTTGTTCATTTTTCTGTTTTGTTTTGTTTATATATGTTTATATATGTATATATAGCCGAATTTGGTTTGCTAGTATTTTGCTGAGGAATTTTTATTTATATTCATAAGGATTAGTATTAATTCTTTGAAGATTTGGTAGAATCAACTGCTTAAGACAACTGGGCCTGTGGAATGGTTTTTTAAATTGGCAATTCAGGGGCACCTGGGTGGCTCAGTCGTTAAGTGTCTGCCTTTGGCTCAGGGCGTGATCCCAGGGTCCTGGGATTGAGCCCCACATTGGGATCCCTGTTCTGCTGGAGGCTGCTTCTTCTTCCTCCACTCCCCTGCTTGTGTTTCCTCTCTCACTGGCTATCTCTCTCTGTCAAATAAATAAATAAAATCTTTAAAAATAACTAACTAACTAAATAAATAAATTGGCAATTCAATCTTTTTGCTCATTATATGTCTCTTTAGATTATTTGTTTCTTCTTGAGTCAGTTTTCATGATTTATGTCTTTCTAGAAACGTTTTCCCTTTCATCTAAGTTATCTAAACTTCTGGTATGCAGTTGATCAAAGTAATTCTTTTTATTTCCGTAGGATCCATAGTGATCCCCCCTCTTTCATTCCTAATTTTAATAATTTGAGTCTTCTCTGTTGGTGGTGGTGGTGGTTTTGGTGGTGAACGTAGCCAAAAGTTTGTCAATCTGTTGATCTTTTCAAAAAACTAATTTTGGGTTTCATTGATTTTTTTAATATCTTTTAAAATTATTCCATTTATTTATGCTCTAAGCTTTATGGGACATATTTTCCTGTTTCTTTGCAAGTCTCTTTTGTTGTTGAAAACTGAATGTTTTAAATATTATAATATGGCAATTCTGGATATCAGATTCTCCCCTTCCCTTTGTTGTTTTTGTTGCTTATCATAGCAACTATTTTTGTTTGTATGGTGACTTATATGAATCAATCCTATAAAGTTTGTTTTTGTTATGTGCGGCTACTGAAGTCTCTGCTTGGTTAGCTTCATGGTCAGTTAATAACTGAACAGAGATTTCCTTACATGCCTTGATCCAAATGTCCCCCATCCTTGGCTGAGGCACTCTACGTGTGGAGGCACTACTTCAGTGCTCCAGCAGTTTACAACTCTGCCCTAGCCTTCACTTCTTGACTGTGCAGAGCCTTGGGGATGGCCAGAGGTGAGAGAGTGAGGCTTTCTCAAGTCTTTCCTGCTAGTACTATAGCCCTGGGAATGTGCACAGCCTTGTGCATATCCATGTTCCTCCAGATCCCCAGGAATATGTCAGTCCTTCCGATAATCATCTAATTCTCAGATATTTCTTTTAAGTTTTTTGGCCAATTTCTTGTTTGCCCCAACTGGTATCACTGCCTCAGACCACCGCAGTGTTAAATAATTTCTGCTGATTGTTTTCAACAAACACCTTGGCCATAGGACAGATAAAGACAAGTCCTGTGTATGAGTTTTTTTCTGGGGATCTGCCGAACAGGTAAAATAGTGACAATTCCCCGGCATGGGGAAATTGGAGGGGCTTCAAATCCACACGGTCCCCTCCAGTGGCTGCTATACTGTTGGTTGTCACACCTACTGTGATTCTGAGACTACCGCAGAGCTGGGGAGAGGGGTGGAAGTGGAGCAAGTTAACGTGCTTTCATGTTTGTTACTCTTACTAAGACTGAACTGCTTTTCTCAAGAATAAATGCTCTTCAGTTCATTGGAGGTTTGGGGTTAATTTCTGTAGTTCCAGAAAAATTGATTCCAACAATGTTTTGCCAATAATCTCAGTGCTTTTATGGAGGAGCAGATCTCCACCATTCTAGATGACCTTCTATCGTGCTTATTTTACATTCTTTTCTGTTCCCCCTTTTTCCTTGTGCTCACTCCAAATCCGTCATGAAATGGAACCACACGCATCTCAATCAGATGGTCTCTAAGAGTGAAAAGATTTGCTACATGCACGTAGGAAATTTCCTTCACAACCTCTAAGATGGGGTGTCTTGAATCTTCCTGGAGCAGCCCTTAGTGAGGTCAGGTCTGAAATCCTTAACTTAAGGATAAAATGATAGCAACCAAATAAAGGTAATTGATATTTGATGCGAAAATACAGCTTAGACGAATTGACACGAATGAGAAAACTGTCTTTAAAGATTCGGCACAATAGCATCAATGATGCGAAACCTAAAGGGCATCTTGATCTATGACACCTAAGAAGGTTGTTGATAAGAAATAAATATTAACATGTGATGTTAAAATTATCAAGAGCAATGAACAATAATTGTATCTGGAAGTCTCCAAAGCAATCAGGAAATGAGCCGGCCCGAGGAGCAGCACACAGACCTTGCCCCCTTCTTTCAATGGTAGCTCTTCTCAGGCCCACTCTGCTGTTCACCCTACGTTTGTTTTTATTTTCTTCCCAAACAGTAACTGGCCTCGGCTCGGATGCCGTGATCCACTATCTCACAGCCATTTTTCTGAACATAAGCAGCCTGCATTTAAAACTCTCCAGCTCATCTGTCTTCATTTGAAGACCGAGTTAAAAAATAAAATTAATGATTGCTATCAGGGGGAAGACGAGGAGCATCTTTGGTGAAAAGTAGATCTGCCACGTTTGGCCAAGGCTGACATCTTTCACCGGCTGGAAATGGCTGGATATACTTGTAAACATTATTAAAAATAATAACTTAATGTTTCCTTCCTGTGACTCGCTAGCATTAGCAAGGTAGTTCCAATTAGTATTTCCCGAGCGAGGTGGGCCTCTGACTTCATTTCATTTAGAAGAGGATTTGTTTTCTAATTCTTACTTCTGCTGTTGTCAATAACAGACCAGAGCCGAATGACGGCTGCCTTCCCCTCATCACTTACATTTTGCAAAGCCACAGTGAAGGAATATGCATCTTTGATTTTATTTGTTTTAGCTCTGCTTGTTCCGTGGGAGAGAAGACACATTTACATCCCTGTGATCTGCATGGAGTTTAAAAATACAAGTAAATCACGTCAAGAGACTAAATCATTTTGTAGGATTTTTAGAGTGAAGGCAAATAATTCAATGATAAAATAGTACGAATGGCTTGGAATAGAATGTTTTTCCTTGGAAAACTTCACCTTGAGTCCCCCTGAGCCCACGGGCAGTGGGGCTAGAAGGAAGGAGGAAGGGGGGGAGGGGAGGGCAGGAGGCACCTCCAAGGCCCAGCTGCCTTTCCTCTGGGTGGTTTTCCGTGCTTATTGATTCTGCCTTCCATTCTAGTGAGTATCTCTTTAATAGACTCATCTTGCTTTATTAAAGTCAAAAATATGTTTTTAAATGCTAAGTGAGACACGCATTATTGCAAATGCAAAGCTGCAAAATGTGTTTGGCAGCCTCAAGGTAATAATTTCTTCCAATTTCAACACAAAGTTGGTGAATATTTCAATTGATTATGTTGGGCGATCCGGTAGTCATTTAATCATATTAACATATAACTTGCATATTCAACTAATCTCACTTGCTGGCTTATCTTATACTCCAGAAAGTCTCACACGGCAACAAGCACACACATGCACGCTCTTGCGCGCACGTGCACACACACACGCACACACACACACTCATTTCCTGTGGTAGGCTTTTAACCAAAGTTCTATTTAACGTCTAAGCTGTGCAAATGACTGTGTGAACTGACGTAACGGAACTTTTTAATAGCATAACAGAGCAAATCATTATGCAGAAGATAGGAGGCATTATTTACAGCATTAATTAAGTCCAGGGGTAAAAGAGAACCATATAAATCCGCTTTACTTTATTTTAAGTGTTTTTGCTTGGGAACCCGTGTCTTGTCCTTCTACTTACTTTGAAATTCAAGTAATGTGTGGAAGGCTGAACTTTCTCACTTTGCTATGTGCTGTGGGGTGCTTTGAGTCTGTTTGCTTTTTACAACACAATGAGATGCCCTAGTTGCCGGGAGTTGCCGTGGATCATAAGAAGCAGAGCATACAGAGCTGAAACCCCACCTAATCAGAAAGGAGCTTTCCCTATGTGTGGTAGAAGTTGTGTACCTATGCTCTGGGACCCGAGAAGGAGAGGGGTCTGCGGTGGAGACAGGGGTTTGTCTGTGGGAAGGAATGTGCTTTCTATCCTGGAAGAGTCCCCAACACACAGCTTCCATTGTACCCTGCAACACACCCGACATTCTGGGGCACCCACTTTGTGCCCAAGTTCAACAGCAGCCTGTCGACTGGTGAATGACGCAAGTCTGTCAACATCCTGTACACAGGATGACAGAGGACACTGAAGGATGAAAGGAAATAAAATAGATTTTATTTCATCTCTGACACCATTCACACATTTTATCCAGTGTTCGATGCTGGATTAAGAGTTTGCATGGTGGGGGGCGCCTGGGTAGCGCAGTCGTTAAAGCGTCTGCCTTCGGCTCAGGGCGTGATCCCGGCGTTCCGGGATCGAGTCCCACATCGGGCTCCTCCGCTGGGAGCCTGCTTCTTCCTCTCCCACTCCCCCTGCTTGTGTTCCCTCTCTCGCTGGCTGTCTCTATCTCTGTCAAATAAATAAAAAAAAAAAAAAAAAAAAAAAGACTTTGCATGGTGGGGGCGCCTGGGTAGCGCACTCGTTAAGCATCTGCCTTCGGCTCAGGGCGTGATCCCGGCGTTCTGGGATCGGGTCCCACATCGGGCTCCTCTGCTGGGAGCCTGCTTCTTCCTCTCCCACTCCCCTGCTGTGTTCCCTCTCTCGCTGGCTGTCTCTCTGTCACATAAATAAATAAAATCTTAAAAAAAAAAAAGAGTTTGCATGGTGGCTGATTGGTTGACACGAAAGCATACAGCACAGGTGCCCTGTACGTTCAGTCAGACCAGTGCTAGCGTGAACCATGGGAGCAGAAAAGAACATGAGAGGGTGGGCAAGGCCCCGTATAGAGGGAATGGAGGCAATTGGAAGGAGATGAGAGCGAGCAAAACAGAAAGGGAGACAATCGTGTCTTGTCTGGAATAAAAATGCAATCCAGCACGCCCCCAGGCTGGCCTCCTTCTGACCACAAATTCTTCCTGAGGGAGGAGTACCTAGATGGTCTCCCAGGTTGCCTCCAAGCAATGGGGTCTTACAAGAAGGATTCCAAGGGGTCTGACTTTGAGATCAACAGCTGACTCCTGGGGCTCAGCATCAGCTCCCTGGAAACCAGATTCACCTGAACTCCAGAAATTCACAAAATGACATTACCGATAAAAGAACAAGGCAGGTTTTCTTCCTGGTCTTTGTTAGAAGGCCAGCAAGACATGGGGGAGAGAAAAATCTCGAGCAGCCCCAAATATGCCAGATTTACCCATAACTTCAAACTGAGTGTCCAGCTAATTTCTTACCAAACCAAGCCACAATTAAACAGGTACCCCGAGGAGCGGTATCACCAGTAACTTCGTAGGCTCCATTGGAATCTTTTCATTGCTCCAGAATTAATACAATGCCACACAACTCATACAAAGCACGCTCAATTTTGTAACTCAGATCTGGTCCAAATTCTGATTTTGAAGATCTGGAATCCCTGATGGGCCTTCCTGCAGAGCCGTGCGGGAACAAGAAATCCTCTTGATCGCAGGTTGGAAGGCAAGGCTGGGACCGTTCCGTGGGCGGAAGGAGAGAAGTTAAAAACTCTATAGGCTTGAAGTTCCGGGCAGACAGAAGGCGACAGAGAAGAGACTGCATGAGAACACGTCCTGCTGTGCCTGGTGATTTGTTGGGTATCTTAGTGTTTGTTCTGTGACAAGCTGGACTTCGGTACAAGGTCAGCTCCTGAATCTTGATTATGTTTTTTCCCCCCTTGAGCCAAGAGACATTGATCTGTACATCTAGTTTACCTTGTTTTCTTAGCCATTTGTGACACAGTACAACAGTTCCCATCGAAAAAAGTGTCATGTAAATAAATTACAACTTAGGACGTATACATTAAATAATTTTATAAATGAACTTTAAAAATGAAGGAATAAAAAATGCCAGGCCTGGCTTGTAGACCAATAGTGATTATTCTGATCATGTTGTCATGTGTAATGAAACACAGGCCCATCATTAATCAAAAGAACCAATCAGATAACTAATTTAGGCAATATTCTTTACCACAGGACATGTCGGTCAGTAAAAATGCATTAAAATAGCGAAAGATCAATAGCAGACACCAGGGACTGTGTTTACAAACCGGTCTTAAACTTTAGGGTATTAAATTCTCAGTCATACTGGGTATCTGTTTGGTAAAGATAAAGGAAAACTTCAGAGAAATGAAAGTTTTTTTCTAAGTTAATAGTGCAGTCATAATGTATACTGTAATAAATGTACAGAATGTTGCATTATTTCGTGATGAATGGCAAAAGTGTCCCTAGCTCCCTTCAGAAGCGTTATCAAGACTCAAAAAAAAGGACCATGGAATGAGCAGGGATTGACAAATTGGTCCAAAGATGGCAGCGGGAGGTAGGCAGGTCCTGGGTGTTTAAAGGCAATTTATGTTTCGAGCAGCTGGAGTCAGAGCGCAGTGGCCAGACCCAGCAAGTGGCGGGTAGCATCATCTCTGTGGCGTCTCAGCTGCCCTGTGCTTGACATGACCGTCGTCTCTCTGGAAGGTGGGCTCAGCCTCCCTGCAGCAGGTCCCCTTGCCGGAGCCTCACCTTGGTCACTTTTATAATGAAAATGTTCACTCATCCTTCCAGCCACACGTAGTGCATCTCAAAAGGTCCAAGGTATTTACATCCTTTCTCTTCCCTAACGATTAAATGCATTATTTAAAAAAAAAAAAAAAATCTTGAGTCTGATTCTCCAAAGCTAGCCTACCTGCAGAAGAAAATTCTCTAATGCAGCAGAGAACAGAGGTGATGGTCACACAGTGGGATAGGGGCCGGAGGAAGTGCCATTCCTGGGCTGGCACCAGCTCCGAGTGGATGTCATGACGTCAGCCTAAACGCCATCAGAAAAACATGGGCGCCTCCTCAATCCGGCAGGTCCGATGTCTTGGTGCCTTTAGTTTGTGAGTCAAAGAAAGGAAGGGCTGAGGGGCGCCTAGGTGGCTCAGTCGGTTAAGTGTCTGACTCTTGGTTTCGGCTCAGGTCATGATCTCAGGGTCCTGAGATTGAGCCCCACATCAGGCTCTGCGCTCAGTGCGGAGTCTACTTGTCCCTGTCCCTCTGCTCCTCCCCCCACTCTTTCTCTCTCTTTCTCATAAAAAAATAGAGTCTTAAAAAAACAATGAAGGAAGAGCTTAGAGGAAGGAAAATTGCTGGAATATCTCTCTCCTGTGACAGTCACTGGCAATGTGACCTGTACTGAGTCCACCCTTGACCTCCAGAATCATGAACATCCCTCCTTGTCCTCCTCTCTGGTCACTCCCTTTATCTCAGGATACTTTGGTAGCCCTTTGTCTTCTCATGAGCCCAAACAATCTCCAGATGTTGGTGTGCTAACGGCACACCATTGGAAACAAACTAAATACCCATCGATGGGGGGAAGTGTTACGTAAACCATGACACATTAATTACATGGAACACCAGGTAGCTGTTGAAAGAATCAAGTTAAATCTATATATATTGACAGGTGAAGATCTCTGAGACATATATTAAGTGAAAATAAAAGACATCTTTTCAGGGAACGATGCCATTTAAGTATAATATATTTCTGCATATACATGTAAATGTATATAATGCATTTTTAAAGGTCTGAAAGAGGTATACACAATGCTGGGTCTGAGGAATAAACTGGGGGACAGGACAGGATTTAGGGGTGGTCAACGGGACATACATTCTCTCTCTATTGATAAGTGTTTTGAAAGTGAATGACATCTCCTGTAATAAAAGACTAAAAAATGACTTTAAATAAATAACTATTAGCATACCCTCGGGTTTACTCCTTACTCTCCTCCCCCTCACTATACCCTCCAGAGGATGCCATATCCAGAGGGACTTCGGCCAGTTCAAAGACTTAAATCTCATCCGTTTGGAAATGTCTCTAGATCTGCAATCAGATCATCCTTCTGCACTCCAGATGTGTTTCTATAGCTACCTATTTGGATCCTCTACCACCAGTATCATTGTCAGCTGCACAAATCTTCTATGACCAACTGAAACATTAATTTTCCCCCTAAACCCATCCCTTGCCAAGTTTTTTCCCATTTCAGTCAATGACGTTACCATCCACCCTGTTGGTCAAGAGGAAAACTTAGAAGGTCACTCGATTCCTACCTTCCCCTCACATCCCACACCTAGTCTAGTCAATCAAGTTGCCACCCTGTATATCTCCAAAGTTAGTATTCTCTCTCTGAATCCTTTACTGTCATGCTAAGTCAAGTCACCGTCGTCTCTCCCCTGGGCTACTGCCATGACCTACTGTTGATTTCTCTGGTTCTTCTCTTGCTTCTGTCCATTTGGTTCTTGACCCAGCCATCAGAGCAACCTTTTCCAGCTCAAGTGGGACCAGTTACCTCCCCAGATACATGTTCTTCACTGCCCCTTGCTTTTCCTTCTAGAGATGGGCAGATAGAGCTGGAGAAAGTTCTGGTGGTCTGAACGCTCCTCAGAAGAGCCTGACCATGGTAAGTTCCTTGCTCAGCCTCCTTTCCTGGAGCGTTTCTTTTCCTACTCGGTGAAAGGAAAGAAGAAGGGAAACCAGAGGCAGCTTCAGCATCTTAAGGGACAACACTGGGTAAGGTTTCCTGTTGCCTAGACAAGTGCCTGAGAATGCCCTGGGCATTGTTACTGGCATCAGACAATGCATAGTTCAGGCCGGATCCCTGGCCTCCCAAGCTCGGCTCCACATGGCCAGGAAGCTGCCCAGAGTTGAAGGACAGGCCCATCCATCCAAGTCAAACCCACGAGGCTCTCACTCTTCATTCTGAGACTGCAGGTGGTGCTGGGGCAAATCCACAGGGAAAAATGTAGAATCACATTGTGTAGAATTTTGAAACTCTTATTCCTTGGAGTCCTTATTCTGGAATAAGATTCAAAATAAGATAGAAAGAGACCAAACTCATGTTGGACTCTCAAAGATGCCATATCTAGATAATTTGACTTGGTTTGAAGAATTACAATTCTATCTCAGTGTTTTTTTGTTTTTGTTTTTGTTTTTGTTTTGTTTTTTGAGAAAAATTGAGAAGGCAATTCCCGAAAAGAGATCAGGGTGAGGTGTTTTGCAAAAATAATATGGCAATTATGTCAAATTAACTGCAAATGTATTTCATCACAGGATTGTTGTGAATGCTCTTGTGAGGAAAATGTATTAAACTTCATGGAGGTGAGAAGTTAGGATTTGGACATTCGAAATCCTAACAGCAAAATGTGCATGGGCACTACTGTCTCACTCTACTTCTTATTTAAGGATCAATTGGTATTAATAATCGGCTATATATATTGGGCTATATGTGTTATATCAGCTCCAATTGAAAAGAAAAAAATTTGAACCAAGAAAAAAAATCACATTACTTAACATTCTGAATAGCCAACATACAGGGGAGCCCAAACACTGTGATTTCTGCTGTGCCAGCCAGATTCCATGCATCCTTCAGCCAGCAGTGGCTACACGCCACATGAAACGTGTGAAAGCGTGCACCAGAGACCTACCAGAAGCCTGCAGTGCAGAATCTCTTAGATAGCCAGAAGTCATTTATTAATAAAGCTATTGACATGTTTTAATATTTATAGTTATTTACCTTGCAAAGGAACTGAATCAGAGAGTACAGAGATCAAGTCACTCGGGAGAAGGAGTATTTACCTAGGCTAATAGCTTCCCTTTGGAGAACAGGCAAAGAAGAGCAGGGGCTGAGGGGCCCCAGAAGCCCTTTTCAAGGACTCTGGTGGGAACACCCTGAGAGGAGATGCATACACAACACTCCAGCACCAATGCTGGTTATTCCCGGGGCCACTGTCTGCTTCTGTCCTGCCTCACAACAGTGGCCCTCAGTGAAGGGAGACAGAGTGCCACCCTGAAGCTCCCTATCTCCTAGATTCGGCATACCTATGATTGACAGTCGGAGCCTAGGTCCTAATTGTGCTCCTTCTTGCACACGCGATCCACACTATCGTTCTTCGAAGACCACCATCCCCAAGGAAGGCTGAGGAGAGAATGACTAACAGCTCAAGCTAGAGGAGAAACACAGTGGAAGCGGGACTGCTGGGGAGATGTGGGGAACAGGAAGCACCAAGGGTCTTCGGGAACAGAAAGGGACCTAAATGGACAGATAATGGCCCCAAGACCCTCCATGAGGGTCCACTTCTACAGCCTCTGGCTCAGTCAAGTTAAGCTAAGTTATACTCCACAGATACAACAACAGAAACACATCTATTTCTTGCTTCTAGAATATATTCCTGGACACTGGCAGGGCACTCTGCTCATGGAATTCACTGAGGACCCTGGCGAAAGACCCTCCGTCTCCATATGTGTTTCCATGAGGATCATGACATAAGAGGAGCGGATCTGAAATAAGTCATAATGGAAACACAGTGCCCTGGCCACAGTCACATGGCCACCCCGAAATTCAAAAAGGGAGAACAACAATATACTTGTCCCATGAACCCAGCAGGACAAAACGGGGACTCCCCGAGCAGGAAAAACATCTGCCACAGCTCCATGGACAGAGCTCGAGGAAGATTTCGATCAAGTCAGAAAGTGACTGTGAATTTCCACCATCCTCTGGACTTGAAATAATTTGCAATACTTTGCTTCAATCTAAAAGAAAGCACTGCTAGACATCCTCCAGGACTCTGGCCACGGACTGGACAGCAGGGAGACCATTTTGTTGCAGTCTCGGCAAGCCTCCCTTCCACAAAGATGGCAGAGGGCTGTGTTGGCATGTTAGGGCCATTAAGTGCCGTTTATACCGCAGGTCTCTGTGTCATTCAACACAATTTTTATGATACGTTAGCAGCTGAAGTTGACTAGTCATCTATAACAGAATATCCAGGAGTGTTGGGGCCCAACTGAGGCTGTGTGTGTGATGCAGCATTCCCCTCACCCGCCCTCTGTCCCTTTTGTGATTCTCCCTAGCAGAGCTCAAATGTGCTTCTAAGGCAGAGAAACACTAACACTTGGGTTCTTCTGGTATAAGAGCATTTCCAGATAGAACAGAGGGCCAAAGGGCCACAGGAGCAGCAGGCAATGCAAGAAAATGACCAAATGATGAGCTCTGGGGTTGAAACCGGGTGAAGGCCCAGTGTCAACACAAGTGGGAGGAGTGGAACAAATGGGTCCGGAAGTTAAGGGCTGCAGGGAAGGAGTATGTGTTTATAAGAAGTGGTCGCCAAGGAGTGGGTGGAAGAAATGGGCGCTGTTGCTGAGGTGTCGAGGAATTGAAAGGCCCATGTATTGAACTGAGCACCCACAGAGAATACCTGTTTCACACTGATCCTGGGAGGAATCAGGGTGACAAGGACAGCTGGGAACCAAGAGCTGAAGTCTACAATGATGGAGGAAACAGAGATGGTGACAAGCAAGGGAGCAGGGAGATGCTGCTGGAAGGCAGAGCCATCAGTGAAACAGGTTTTTACTTTGGTTTTATGTACAAGGGAGTGGGGTTGCAGTTTTCTGGAAGTGGTGATGGTGACCAATGAGGTCTCCTCATCTCCCAAAGCTGAGATTTGTGGGGTGTGAAAGTACAGAGCCGGCCCTGAGAAGGGCTGCACGGGAAGCTCCTGGGGTTCCAAGAAGATCCTGGTGTCAGTCCTCAGGGGAAAGCCTCGAGGAAGGAGAGAGAGACTGGTTTGTGCGGATGGAACCCTGGAAAAGAGCTTGCTAATCACGAGACCATTGATCAATTATCTGGTAGGTTGGCATGACAAAAAAATACCACAGCAAAACATGGAGTAGGTGAAACCACAGGACAAAATCCAGGGAGAGGATTCGGAAACTGACATGTCAGGAGTATTTATCCAAATACAGATTTTTTTTTAAGATCATTTATTTATTTATTTGACAGAGAGAGAGACAGCCCGCGAGAGAGGGAACACAAGCAGGGGGAGTGGGAGAGGAAGAAGCAGGCTCCCAGCGGAGGAGCCTGATGTGGGGCTTGATCCCACAACGGCCAGGATCACGCCCTGAGCTGAAGGCAGACACTTAACGACAGAGCCACCCAGGCGCACCCCAAATACAGATTTTTGCTTTGTGTTTCGAGTAGCCCTAATTTGAGGGGCTCAAAGCAGAAGAAGCCCAGAGACCACCTCTTTCCTGACAGTCATGAAGACCTAAGACCTTTGTCCAGTTTATGCTGGGTGTCTGGGAGGGAATGTGAGAAGATGTGGACATCTGAACAACAAGACAGACAGGAGATAAACAGAGAAGTATGGCAATTTCCCTAAATCCACGGAGGGTTGATCCATTGCCTGTTCTCCCAAAACAGCCCCTGGAAGAATCCCAAAGGCCCATGTGGGGGGGAGCTGTCACACTTTGTGTTCCCTTGCAAAGTCAGGCCAACAGCATGTCAGCACAAACCAGGGAGGACCAGAGACAGGCTGGATGCCCCTTGTCATGTCAGTACCTAGGACAGGGCACAGGAGCTCTTCTCATCCTGTGGGTCTGTGGGGCATGAAGCTTTGAGATTGCTCCCAGGTGTTGGTGCAGACCTCCCACCCTTCTGTGCAAATCCAGAAACCAGAAAAGTCCATTCCAACCCCTTCTTACTGACTGAAATCATCAAGGTATGCGAATTTGTCTCCATGAGCACAATCTCATTTCTGCTATGGGAATGAAAAAACTGGCCACATGATTAGGCCCAGGAACACAAGGCCTTGGTACTGAGTCATATTTTGATTATCGCTGAAAACTAAGACCTTGCATCACTAGGGTATTTCTCACCAACATTTTCCCAGGCTGCCTGGTGGGTGAAAGGCACATGGCCCTCAAGTGCATGCCTCCCTCCCTCCTGCCTTACCATCTTCTACCACACCATTCAAGTCTGTTTCTACAACCTTCCAGCCAGAGCGGAAAGGCTATAGAAACTGCAGCTCATGCTCTCCCCCTCGCACCCCTCCATTCACTGGACGGCCCACCCCATGGTTCCACCAATGAGTCTTTGAAATCCCTCTTTGTTAAAAGAATTCCACATGGGCACATTGTGTCTCATCAAGGAGCATATACCCCCCAGGAGGGAAGAGTATCCGTACTCTGCCGTTGTGTTCTGCCAGCCGTAAGGCTTACCCCAGGTCAAGGCTCTCCACCAAGATTGGTTTTTATTGGAAAGGCCCAATGACCAAATATGACAGCACAGTTGAGTCAAGTGTGGCCCATGGTGCTGACGGGGTCTGCTCCTCTGTGGAGCAGCGCTCACACCAGCAGGAGGGAACAGGTGTCTCTCCATCTCCTGCAGCACATTTGTCCTCCTGGTTAGCTAACATCCAAAGAAGGAGCGATTTAAAAGTTTAACAGCTGGGTTGGAGGCCAGGTACCTGAGACGTACACTGCACCTGCCACACACGGTGTCAAAGAAATTGTTTTTAAAAACTGTTCCCTGAGCCCGTTCAGAGGGTCATGAATTTTGCTATGTATGTTGAAACCAACGCGGTGAATATCTCTATTTCTAACCAGACACAACGTGTCTATATATTTTTTTTTTCAAAAGATGTAGGAGCCTACTTTTATTGGATCTAATTCAATTACTTTTTTTTCCCTATCCCACAAAAAAAATAGCTCATTCAAATCAAACCCAGACTCCTTTCCATTTTTGGCCTGTTGACAGCATCTTTTGTACCCAGCTAAGCAGTCTTTGCAGTATTTGGCACGGCTCCTGCTCTGAGGGCAGGATTTAGAACAGATGCCGACTTTCCCGAGTCGGGACGCTACCGAGTTCTCTGCTGATTACTAGGCTGCATAATTAGATGTGACAGCCCGGAGATTCCTGGCCACAAACCACTCCTAATGGGGGAAGCCGCTCTGCTTCTCTTGGAAGGCTCCCCTCCGCAGAAGTGCCACACGCTGGAAGTTCCTCTATTAACCCCATAATTCCTCCAGCGCACGTGGCCACAAATCAGGGGACTCAGGGAAGCCCGCCCCAGGTTGGTAGCCTGAAGCTGCTAAGTGCAGGGAATCAGCATCCATTGGGTGTAGCCTGGTGACATGCCTTTGCGAGAACCCATGTTTGCTGCGCTGAGCTCAGTGAAATACATGAACACAATTGATAGAGCAGAGCTGGGCCGATAAGCAGGGGTCCGTACAGAGCGTCCACCCTTGCCATGCTGAGACCACACACAGCTGGCGGGCCCATGACCAAGGCTCCGCTCTCCGTTGGTCAGCAAGCATAACTCTGTTCCGTGGACACAGATGTCCTTGACCACAGCCACTGTCCCCTCCATGGGTCTCACTGGGTACAAAGGCAGCTAGGGTAGAGAAGAGGGTACAATGCACTCCCATCCCCAGACAGGAGCCTCCTGGTGCAGAAAGCTGAGTTGGTAGCCTCACAGCATCAGCGACCAAAATCACCTATTGCCCCTCAAGCTGCGCCCAAACCACACTGCATCCAGCCCGGGTGTGGTGGGGTGGCCAGCAGGCTCGGGGGACTGGAGCAAAGCTGCAGATTTGCACCCCTGCCAGGAGCTCCCCTGGACCAACCAGGGAAAAAGGACTACCCAAGGGCATCCATTACGTATCGCATGTGTCTCTCCTTAAAGCACAAAGACAAACTCATCTTGGAAAAGAGCAGGTGTTACGCAGCTAGCTACTTATTTATCTAGAAATTTCAAGGGGAAAAAAAAGCCTCTGTTGATTGACTCACCCAGATAGTCCCTGGGCTAAAGGGTGACATGCTCAGATACCAAATTTCAAAGAGAGATCATTTTCCACCGGACTCAACAGGGTCCCTTCACCTGTCTTTTGTTGAGCCCAGGTTCTCTTTTCAGCCCCAAGCTCTCCTAGGGAGATGAGCATGTCAGGACATCCGGAGGTAGTGGGTCTCCCAGAGCCCCTTCCTCCCCGCGGAGCCCAGGGGAACATATCATGCCGCCTTGTTAGAGCAGACACGCTTCTTTTTAAAATCAAAGAGTAATAAAATACCTAATTAGTAACCCGCAGCAGCATTATTTTTATTCACCTATACATTTCTAATTAAAATTATGCCATTCTTAAAAATTGCAACATAACACACTCAAACCTTTCATTTTGTATGCAAAGGGTTTGAAAGTCTGCAGTCCCCGTGAGCTGGTAATTTCAAAAGGAAGGGTGAGCCAACAAAAGAAAAAAGTGAAGCCATAAGTAATTTCTTTTAAGAAAATGTATAGGGTACACTAATTTGAAAGAAAAGCGATTTTGAAATATAAAAGGAAATCTAGAAAAACGAAGCATTCAGCCTTTTTATTGCACGGCGTTGCCAATAATATTGTATATGTGATTAAAGATTCTTTCCGCAGCCGCTTAAGCCAATAGAAATTGAACTTGCTGGAGTACAGCCTCCCGCCCACAACCCTGCCTTGCCGATCGGAGGGGGTGGGAAGACCTCATTGTTATTGGGATTCAAATGGCATCGTCATTAAAGAGGTGACTACAAAGGAAATATTTAAGAGCGTCAGGGCTGCATATTGAAGGTTGTCTGTCTCCAAACAGTGCATCACAAAAGTTTAAGGAGCCTGAGCTCTGTGCTCCAGCTGCGGGAGGAAGGAATGGAAGGTCCAGTAGAACAGATGTTTTCTGCAAGTCACTGCCTCCATCCCACGCATGGGTTATATGATATTCAAATTCTGCTTGGCACTCGTCCTGAAGCTTTTATTCCCCCTTTCTCTTGTAACAGTTGTACGAAAATTGGTCTCTGTTATCTCAAAGCAGTAAAGGCAGTGGGGGTTTCTGAGTGTGCCCTCAGCCTGGATCTCAGGGCCAAAGAGCGTGGCCCTGGCTTTCTGCAGAAAGCTTTCTAACTCCGGAGCCTAGGGAGAAATGCGTTTGCCTGCATGAGCCCTGGATCCAGGGAGGCAAGGGGAATGCAAATCTCTTGGCTTTGATCAGCACGGCTGGGGGTCTGCCCCTGAAGCCTTCCCCCTGGACATGACTTCGCAAGGAACTTCTTCAACTTGAAACTTTCATTGAACCCCTCTGGATGACGTTAGCCATCATATGGTTTTGATAATATAAAACAATATGCTAACATTCAAGCCAGTAAATGCTGTGGTGGAAACCGAGTCGGCAGAAACAGGTGACCGCGGTATAGCTTGCTCGGAGTCTGTCCAGCTTTGGTGGGCTGACCGCAACAATCGGGGTCAGGCCGGGCAACCTGGGGCACCGGAGACCAAGGAGTTACACAGGCTGAGATGGGGGGGGGGATGGCAGTTCCTTCACATGCAAGGCGCTGGGGGTGCTGCTTCTAACACAGAGGAAGAGCCATGAGTAGACGCTGTCAGCTCAGGCTGGAAGGTGTGTGCACCTCCTGTTCTCACCCAGAACACGCATGTATGCTCCAGGCCACATGTATGACCACACATGTGCCTGTGCACAGAAAGCACACAAAATTTAATAACCCTGCTCCAGCTACAAATTAATTCGAATCTTGTACTCACATTAAAAATGAACTCTATTTTATGTTGATCATTAACTAAGAATATTTCACACTGGAGATTTGTCATATTAAGGAGAATTGAAACCACTTATATCAATTAAATGTACAGCATTATACTTAATCTCAGCAGAGATTACCAAAATACTCTAAGCATGATTTTACAGAAATGTAAAATATAAATTAGACAGGGGAATATTGGCCTCCACACACACGCACGCCCCCTGCTCCCCTCGAAATCCGGCTGCCTGCAAGTTGATGGGACTGCAGACAGTGAGCAGTATTTCAGCAAAAGACTCCTGCCATCCCCGGCCCCATAAAGATCAAGGCCAGAGTAAGTGCTGGTGTGGACGGGAGAAAGATGGTCCGTTTTAGCTTTTGAGGATTAAAGAGCTGGCTGGGAAAGAACAGAGCAATGGAGGAAAGAGGAGCTTTCAAAAAGGCTTTACAGAAGGACCAGTGGGGGACTCAGGTGGGGCCTCCAGCAGGAAATGCTGGAACAGAGCGCTTAGCTTCACCCACCCCTGACAAATGCACAGTGACATGCACTCTCCCAAAAGCACTGTCGTCAGACAGCTAAAATCTCCTGTGCTACCACCAAGCCATCCCCACCCTGGTGCACGTTCCTGCAGCTCTTACCAGCCCCTGCGAGCTGCAATCCAGACCTGCCACCCAGAGACACATGCTCCATTATTCCTGCTGAGCCGGAAAGAGCTGGCCTTCTGTTGTCTAATTTTTTTTTTCTAAATTCTAATTTCAGCTCTGGTGTCACCTCCTCCAGGAAGTCTTCCATGATGCTCCAGGATGAGTATGAGCTCCTCCTTGTGGCATCCCCTGGTTTTTTCACTCCCTAATCACACTGTGTTCTCTCACCTGTGGGCACACCCTCTCCTTTGCTAAACCAAACTGCTGGAAGGCAAGGATGGATGCAGCCTTACTCATATTTGTTACTTTAAGGGCCGCATGCATCGTGTGATGAAGCAATGGACACCTGCTTGTGCCTGCCGGGCCCTCCCCTGAAAGCCCCCTTCTCAGGGCATCCGAGGAGAGGGCAGCAGTGACCACTAAGGGGGTACAAACTCCTATAGGGGTGAGTACTGGGGCCCACACAGTGGGGAACCCTGCATGAGGGGTGACGGGAGGCCTGGAGACAGATTCCGGGGGATCTCACAAAGACAAGATGCTCTGGGCCCCCTCCTTTAGGTGAGAAGCTCCCTGGGTATCTGCAGCCAGCAGGCATTCCCCAGTACCTTCCGCCCCTAATTCTGTACCTGGGCAGAAGTGGGTCTGGTCACCCCTTCAGTATCCACTAGCCTCCAGGCATTGGCCATGAGCCACATGAGATCCCCCCCCCCCCCCCCACCCAGCGGACTTGGTGGACTTTTGTGTGTCTCTGTGAGAGAGAAGCCTTAACCAAGGAAATAAGTTCTGGAGCAAGAACATATCAGAGAGGGGTAAGTGCCCTCAAGAAAACGTAAGAGGGTGATTAAGGAGTGCCAGGTGTACCAGGGAACAGGATCGGATGTATGCCACCCATCAGGGTGCTGGCGGAGACGGGGGGGAGGTGGAGCTGCTGACACCCGCCGAGCAACAGCAGGTGCCAGGGCCCCGGGTGGGCCCACGCCGGCACAGTCTGGAACAAAATGAAATGACCCCTGTGGCTGGAGCCGCAAAGCCACACAGCAGAAAGGGCAAGCGCAGAGGCGGTCATGACAGGTGCACACAGGATTGAGCCAGGGCAGCCAGGCCACCGAGACCGACTGGCCAGGGCTCAGGAAGGGACCTGTAGCAACCTGCCAGAGGCTGCCGGGCTCCTTCGGAGTAAGGCCACCTACACGCATGCGCGTTTCCGTCTGCATGTCCCCAACGCCCGCGGTCCAGGGAAGCAAGCTAGCCGAGGGTCGTCGGGCAACAGCCCTTTAGGATGATGGCCCGGCGTGGATTTGGACGTGCATGATTCGACCACGACGCACCTCCATGGAGGATGAAGGCCAGATGCTGCCCCGGGTGTGGAAAGAGGAGGAGAGCAAGGATGCCCGGGTCCCCCCCGAGACCCTGCCTTCTGGGCCATGAATGCTCTCAGGTGGGTTTTCAAGTCCATGGTGTTCCTTCCTCTTCACAGACCGGTCAGCCGACGTCAGTCTCTGACGAGCTTTGGGTAATGATGGACAAGGGGCGACCACTGTCAGGTGAGGGCTGCCAGCTCACCATATGCGCGTCCTCGCCCAGGGAGACCCAGGGGCCGCCGGGGGAGTGGGTCCGCATCTGCGCTATTACTCACATCCGATGCGGCCATGCCTATCCCTTCACTTGTGCTCCCGCACACGTGCGCGTGGGTAAGCCTGGGTCGCCTTGCTGGCATTCTCCGTTCCAGATTTTTTTAAAATACATTTTTCCTGGAAGAAAGCTCTTTCACCAAGTTGCTGCTATTAAATATTACAAAAACCACAGGTATGTATGTGTAATAGGTAAGATGACAACGTAATCTTCAGCAAATTAGAAAAATCTGCATTTCCCATGCACAGTATCAGGTCGTTACTTCATTTCAGGGTCTGTGCTTTTGAGCCCACAGATTCAGGAGTAAGTGACGTTTAGGAACAAACAGGGATTTGGGTAAGAGGCTTCGACAACGTGTGTGTGAAGGCGGCAGTTTCTGTAGAAACCTTTCCTGCCTTTGTCCTCTCCTATCTGCAGGGTATTGACAGCCCTGACAAGACTTTGATTATCTAGTCGGCATGAGTCTGAGTCTTGTCACTTGTCAGGTTTGAGCTGACAGTCCCAATGCTGATGAAACAATTGGAGGGAGATTGGCTGTGCGTGAGGGGGTTTGGGGTCAGCCACCCCAAGTTTTCTCTGCGTGGTGAGGAGGAGAGTCTCAACCCTTGTTAAGGGCTCCAAGGAGTCAGCCCAAGGAGTGGGAGGGGCTCCGGCCCCCGGGTGGGGACAGCGGCTGGCAGCCAGTTCTCCCCAGCCCCTCCTCCAGCGGCCAAGGCTGCTGTGCAGGCTGATGGCAGGAAGCTCCATGCCCTCCCCACCTCCGAGGAACTGGATTATTTCCACATCCAGCCTAAAGCTGATATTAGATTTCCCCTCATTAGGAGGAGAAAATGAGGCAAAGAGTTAGCAGCTGGCTGCGGCTGATGGCAGGCAGAGAATGAGGCCGTTGAAGAACACGGTGTTTATTGTCCCAAGCAAAGTGGAGTGTTATCAATTATTGTTAGGCACCATCCATTAAAGCCCTTTATTAGTGCTGGGCGCCTGGCGTATATCACCTGTGCGAGACTGTGCGGGATGGGGGTGTGGCGCAGGTCCCCTTACTGCGGCGTTATGCAGATGGACAGACTGAGCGCTTGGCCAGGTCGCTTAGGAATGGCATGGGCAGTCGGCCCCAGGCTCCCGAACCTCGGCTCTGTGCCCTTCCCCAGCAATCAGTACCCCTCTCTCCAGGGGTCACAAGCTGAGGAATGAGGCCCATGACCCATGTTCTTAGACCGCAGTGGTCGGCAATCTCTCCACACGTGTGTGTTTAGACAGTGTGTGCACACCTGTCCGATACGGTCTCTGCCACTCTGAGCTGCTCCACTCGCCAGCATCAGTCGTCTGTCCCAAGAGCCTTTCCGTTGGTGACCCTTCCATAACCCACCAGCCCTTCTGCTGGACTCCAGGAGCCCCGAATCGGCCCCGCATTAGCTAGAGAGAGGTGGCCTGCAGAAGAAGGGAGGAGTGGCTCCCAGGCACGGGGAACCCACAGACACGTCCTACCCTCGGGAGCTGGTGAACGAGCCCAGAGAGAGGGCCTGTGCCTGGCGCTGCTGGGGAGCACCCCACACCACCCATCCCAGCCCCCCCAGTGACTCTCTGCACCTGTTTCTTGGGTCCCAGTCTTGAGGCTGTCATTAACCTGTTTGCTCCTGGAGGACAACGGCTGGCTGCCTTCTCCTGGTGTCTCCTTCACAGAAAATCTATTCATAGCTAATGCTGTGCTGTGCGGGACAGGACAAAGGTTTGTGTGTGTAAACACATAAATAACACTGAAGATGGGAACAACTTTAGCTTCCACCGAATGATGAGCTTTTCCAAGAAGGCAGACTTCTTGTTCATAGAAAGGGGCACTAGGGTCTAAAGGTGCCTTTCCCACCTCTGCCACTCCATTCCCCTCCTTCTTGAAGATAGTGTCTGCCTCCATCAGTTTGGCGAGTGTTCTCCCACGCTTTTTTGTCGTATTTACAAATAGACATAGATAAATACATATTCTTGTAGAAATTTTTGTTATCTTTTAACATACATTTGATCAAACCAAAACACGTTTCCATACCAGACTTTTTTCACCTAGCAGATGTCTTGAAGCCTCATCAGTGTGAGTCCGTATCAATCTATCTCCTTCTTTCTTTTTTTTTTTAATGTTTTTTTATTATATTATGTTAGTCACCATACAGTACATCCCTGGTTTTTGATGTAAAGTTCGATGATTCATTAGTTGTGTATAACACCCAGTGCACCATACAATATGTGCCCTCCTTAATATCCATCACTGGCCTATCCCATTCCCCCACCCCCCTCCTATCTCCTTCTTTCTAATTGCTGCTTCGTGCTCTCTAGTATGGCTGCATTCACGTTTGCCTGGCTCTTCCTATATGAATGGACATGTAGATTGTTTTCAGTTTTTCACTATTTAAGCATTTTGCAGTAAATATTCTCGTACTTGCCCTCATATGCCCAAGGAAGTCTATGAGATAGCAAAAGTGAATTCACCACGTCCTGTCTATTTTCAATGATAGTATCTCCTTCCGCAACCTTCTCCAACAGCCCCTGCTCAGTTAGCATCCTTGCCGGCACGTGTTGGAACATTGTTTTACCTAAGCCCGATGCACTGACTTCAGAACTGAAATCAGAGAATGCCACACCTCCCTCAAACGGGTAGCCAGGCTGACTGACGCCGTGTGTATGCAAAAGACTAGACCCTTTGTGATCGAAGGCGATGTCTCTAGTAAAGGCAGTACTGAAGTCGAGGAGCATACAGCTCCGTGAAGATGTGTAGTTGTGATGAATGTGAACGTGGGTGAGCAACTGTCCTACCCTCTCCACCCCACCCCCCCACGGGTGAGTTAAGTGCCTGAGGCCAGACCTGGAGGAAAGGTCCCTGTTGGCCAATCTCTGCCCAGACCACTCCCCGCCCAGGGTCTGGGACGGCGGAGGGCACCGTGAATGCCAAGATGACCACACAAAACACACATACCCCAGCTAAGACTTGGAGGTATCCTCGCAAATAGGGAGTCGTTCATACCACAAAGACTTTTCAGACATACCTTCCTGCAGCTTCCATTCTGATGGGAAAGACTGACAGTATAAAAAGTATGATACATAAAGATTACTACAACTTCGTTTCTGTGTGGGCAGGTCCGGAACTCGTTCTTTCAGTAGACTAAGGACTGTCACAGGGAAGGGGTCGGCTGCTTCATGGACATGAACTGTGGCCAGAGTGCAGAGCCCCAGGAAAGCTGAGTCCAGACCCCTCCCTCCTATAAAGAGAGACTGCAAACCCAGCATGGTCACACGGGTCCCCACTCCCAGTGGTTCTCACCTGCTACCGACATCGACGCCATCAGTGATCAAAGCCCCTTCCATACGGACCCAGCCACCTCACCGTGAGCAGCTCTGTGCTCAACAACACCATCCGTACCCTGAATTCCCAAGTTGCCTGGCACTTTGGAAGGATTGGTAATCAGAATTCCCTTAATACAGGCTTATCCCAGGCATCTGACCAGCAGGTGTCCCAAAGATTAACTACGTCTGACTATGCATATCAATGAGGGGAAAAATTAATGCCTCGTTAAGATCCAAAGCAATGAAAATCCAGAGCACCTCGATGTCGAAAATCAGGCCAGCAGCCTGCGTGCTCGCTCCTGCACAGCCGTGCGTGCGGCTTTCGGGAGGCGGACACACGTTCCGCGGAAGGACACGGTGCATTTGCGGTGCGATATCGGTTGTAAGCAGAAGGTGAGCAGTGGTTTGTTACCCATGTGCCCACACTTACACGCACATACACACATGCATATACCACCTGCACAAACATGCATTATAGATCTCGTTAAAACAAAGAGGTGCAATCAGACTTGTTCCAGTGCAGGAGGGAGCAGAGGGCTGGATGGGATGCTCTTTACTTCCCCTTCCAGTGTAGTCCCCTCTGAGGACCCCAGCAGCAACCTATATGCCTCCAGACGCAGAGATCAAAGACCATTGGCCCTGCCAGTGACGTCTACACTCTGACCTGCTGAGTTGACCCCACTAAGGCCGGCCAGCTCATGTCCTCTGCAACATGGAGAATAACCTGGAAAGTCCCCCAAGGCTTTGACCTCTTAAAGCTGTAATGCTCCCCCAAGCAAATCTCATTCTCAATTACCTGAACCTTTCCAATCGACCCCCACTTCAGTCTGCAGGCCTAGAAGTTTCCCCAAGCTCCTCCTGGCCACGTGGGCCTTCCTGGCCACCGACCTGGCTTCCTCTGGAGTGTTAAGAGGGGGAAGGGGTCTTCACATTACTAATACAGAAGGACTTAGGAAAAGCCAGGCCATCATACCCTACAACCACACCTGAAGTCGGACTCAGAGACCAACTACAAGGGGATAAGAAACTCAAAGGACAGAAATGTGATTACAGTTATATGTTACCTCATCCTCCAATCCAAGGAGTTTTGCCAGGCCCCAGACTGGGAACCAGGAGGAAATTGGTGAGAAAGTGGTGGTCTCTGTCCCCAGAAGATGGTAAAGAAGGTAGGCATTAACCAATTAAGGGGTGTTAGAATCCAGTGAAATCAGAGCTTATGTTCTGAAATGCACCTGGGAGAGGTGAGGCATTCCAAGAAGGCTTCCTGGAGGAAGTGTAACCTAAGCTGACACCTGAAGGATGAGTAAGAATTGGGCAGGTGAAAGGATGGATGGGAGAGGGAAGGGGAGAAGGCAGCCAGAAAGATGTCCCTGCACGTTGGGAGCCCCCTGTGGGGCAGGACTGTTCCTTCTACGTCTGCGTGAGGCACGAGGAATGCCACACGTATGGGTCTGGCCGAGCCTTGACTGAGGACTGCTCACTGAGTTCCCAACCAGCTACGGAACACGCTTCCTATAAAAAGGCTGGAAGAGGTAAGACAGATCTCTTTCCGCTTCGAGAATTCTAAAAAGCATGCATAAAGGTTCCTGCCCCTTTGTCTCTAGCTCAAAACCACAGGCACCCCCCACCCCAGGCTTCACTACATATGGCTGCACTGCTACCACTTTTCGAACATCTCCCCTGCCCCGGGAGGAACCAAACGAGGTGCCAGGTGCCCGTGAGAGAGACGCCGGCTCCCTCCCCTCCAAGTGGACTGTGCCTCCTCTTTGCCTCCAGACCTCCTTCAACCCTTCCTGAGGAGGGTGAGCGAGCAGATGAGGACCCAACGATGACACCAGAAGGGGGCTGGCACCCCCATGGTCTAGAATTGAGATCCCCCAGATAATGCACAATGATCGTGGAAAGAGCTGGCAAATTAAAGATGGTTGGTATTGATTCCAAAAATACTTTTGCTTTCAGCAAAATACATCTTTAATTACTTTCCTACTAGCTGTCATTTTTCATAAAGCAGTCTAGACGGCTCGTGCCAAATCATGCAAAGACTGTTTTCAATGAGATGCCTTTTCTTAATATCAAAGATCACAGAGGGTTTTTAAAAATCCCTTCCGAGGTGACGTGTGACCCAAGTCTAGCAAACATGTCACACGCACAGGATGGACAAAGTCCTGGGCTCCAACTGTAATGAACAGAAAGTGAGGACACTGTCTATGATTTCCTTTGGCATTTTCCATCCCTCGTGAGCTCTTCCGTGTCACGGCCTGGGCAAAATATACATATCTATGCAAATAGCTATGCACATGATTTTTGCTTTTTCATCGTTGTTGGTAATTTATTATCTATAGATTCAAACTCCCCCAGCAGTTTAATACAGAGATCAAGAGAACACCTGTACACCTAGGATTGGAGGAAATATCTGTTACTCAAATGGTTCTTCTTTTCCTTATTTATCTGAAGCAAGTTGCAAGAAAGCGAGGGAAAGGAAATAATTTGAGCATGTTCCCCCTTATAAGTTTGATTGGAAATGACTAAGACGAGTCGAGAGCCAAGGAAAGGAACTGTGGCAAAAATGCAGATTTAGCTTTCAGCATCAGAATCAACGTCCAAATCTAAAATTGATATAATTGACTGTTAATTAATTCCCTTGATATTTTCATTAACACCCGGGAGCAACAAGTACTCCATGTCGCACTTCTGAATTATTCAGGAGGCCCTCAGATTCCCTGGCCAAGCATCCCGTGATTGATGCCACACTCAAGAAGGAGCTAAAACCAAGGTTCCTTTCCACTGGCCTGTCCTTGAGTGGGCGGGAAACTGGCCAGCGGTGGGGGCCACCCCGGGGGGGGGGGGCGGGCAGAGGCTCCTGGAGAGAGGCTGAAGTCCCCTGCCCAGAGAAGTCTTTCTGGGGGTGGGTCCGGGCCACCCCTCTTCAATCTTCAGGCCCCCTGATGATTGCAAAGATAGGCAAGAAATTCTCACCAAATTATGGGTGCGAAATATATCAAAATCACTATAACTCGAATATTCTAAAAGCTTAGAAGCTGAAGCTTTAGAGGAAGGAGAAGTCAGATCGGGGGAATGCTGCGGTCAGTGGCATGAGGCCAGCCCGGATGCTCTGGAAACGGGGCGAGGACAGATTCTCCCCGCGGGAGCTCACCCACCGAGGCCCGCTGTCCTCTGCGGCCCTGCTAGTCTTCTGCAGGAGCGGGTGGTGGCTCACGGACCCAGCCAGCGCACGTGCGGGCATGCACATGCGCTCAGCCTCGTCTCCCTCCCTCCCTGCATGTTATCCGCATGCACTTTTTACCTCCCACCACCTGGGAGCTCCTGAAGGGTCCTTACCTACCTCGTTTAGTGACCATCAAGTTGCCAAGCCATGCCTTGTGCATAATTCTAAGTGGTCAATCTACTTTCGTGATTTGTTCTACCTCCCGCCGGGGAGAGCTGTCCATTCCTGGGGTCCGGAGCAGTAAAGGGACGGGTGGCTAGAGGGTGGAGCTGACCCTCCAGCCCTGAACGAGGAGGCCTTCCCCAGATGGCTTCTGGGCAGGAATGCCCACTGAAGAAGCCCTCTCTCACTTTGACCTGACGATTCCCCTCTGTGTGTGGGACACCAAGAACCCCAACTTTCAGTAGATATCATCAAACTCTGCTGTAGCCAGTCTTCCTAGCCCCTGGTCCTGCCTCAGTTTCCCAGGCCTAAGACTCCCACTCCTACAGTTCCTCCAGGAAGGCCTTAGCCATCTGGGGCAAGACCTCCACCACACCTTGCCCTTTGCCTGCTATTAAGACAGACTGTTACTTGGGATGGGGAACCAGGCACAACAACCCCCAATTTTTATTTATTTTTATTTTTTTGCCATTTAAAACCAAAAGGTTGGGACGCCTGGGTGGCTCAGTCATTAAGCATCTGCCTTCGGCCAAGGGTGTGATCCCAGGGTCCTGGGATCGAGCCCCACATCAGGCTCCCTGCTCCACTGGGAGCCTGCTTCTTCCTCTCCCACTCCCCCTGCTTGTGTTCCCTCTCTCACTGGCTGTCCCTCTCTCTGTCAAATAAATAAATAAGTAAATCTTTACAAAATAAAATAAAATAAAATAAAACCAAAAGGCACATTCGTCTCTGCACTGTAAAAAACAATGATACAAAAATTTTAAAAGATAAAGCAGTGAAAACGTCGTGGGGACCTGGGAGTGATGGATGGGGCCACGATGCCTGGTGTGACGCCTGCCCTTCAGAGGAGTGCTGCTCTAGGACTCAGGACCGAGCCCTGTGTGTGCTTCTAAAAAATCCAGTCATTGTCTCTTACCTGCGGGCTCGCTTTCCATGCTGCCCGTTACCTGTCGTCAACAGCGGGCCGGAAGCACACGACCCTTCCTGACTTTGGTCAGCTCAGTAACAGCCTAGCGTTACGTCACAACACCTGTGTTTCCCGTTTTCCTCTCATCACGGGGTCATTGTATCACCTCGAATCATCACAAGAAGAAGGGCGGACATAGCATAATAAGATATTCTGAAAGAGAAAGACCACATTCCCATAACTTTATTATGGCCTATTGTTAACAATCGTTCTAGTTGGTGTTTGGTTGTTATTGTTAATCTTACGTATGCCTAATTTATAAGTTAAACTTCATCATAGGTACATACACACGATGGTCATATCTAGATAGATAGATATGGATCTATCTATATATCTATATCTATATCTATATCTATATCTATCTATCTATCTATATATATATAGGGTTCAGGCATCCACTGGGGGTCTGGGAATGTATCCCCCGTGGGTAAGGGGGACAACTGCAGGGGTTGTACAGTCTACCCTGCCTGGAACCTTCTCCCGGCTTGTAGACGGGAGACGAGCTCAGCCAGAGGTCCTGTCTCTGCCCCTCTCACGACATTTGCCAGGCAGGGGATGGCAGAGAAGGCAGGCACGGGGGCAGGAGTGTTTTGCCAGAGAAAGAAATCACATTCTCTGATCCCAACTGTTTATTGGAACTTAAAAAATAAGTTTAAGAAAAGGACTCAACAAAATAAATTGAATAAAGTAAAATAAAATTCAGTTCAAGCTAGGGAAGAGCTTGTGAGTTAACATCATAAACCGTCCTTTGACAAGTGGCTCTCCATCACCCAGCAGCTCCATCGATGGCCTCGGGATGGTGGCCTGATTGTCAGCTGGCAGATGAGGGACGATCCTCTTGTCAGGATGCCAGTGGATTGCCCTCGAGTTGTTTGTAATGACAGGCGACAAAGAATGGCTGCTCAGAGTGATCTCTTGTTTTACAAGCTCGGCAGCGGGACAGACCCTGCATCCGGCCACACTCGGCAGATCGC
The DNA here is from genome assembly GCF_023065955.2 of Ursus arctos. NCBI lineage: Eukaryota > Metazoa > Chordata > Mammalia > Carnivora > Ursidae > Ursus > Ursus arctos. The sequence goes on along the minus strand of NW_026622863.1, from coordinate 37,269,064 downwards.
CCCTCTCTGGACACGGTCTCAGTAGGCCACGCTCCGCCGTTGGCAATTTACCCTCCAGGCCAGTTCGCTCCCTGTCATCTGAGTTCCAATAGACACCGTAGTAAAAATGATGAATATGTTTTTCCTTATGACTCACCACATTCCCTGCTCCGAGATTTCTGTCTTTTATTGTTGCACGGAAACCGTTCCCAACCATTTTTTTGCATCTGATCTTGATTGTCTTAAAAAATTAATCAGACACATGTTCACTATGTTTTTTATCCAACTCTCTCCAGAATGTTTTTTGACAATTTAGAAAAATGTTTTGAAAAATAGTAAAGGGAAATATTTAAGTAATTATAATCCTCACATCGCGAGGCCAAGTGAAGTAAGCTAATGCAATGGAAACATGTTTTACAGATTTGTTTAATTATTTTTAAGTACAGTGCAATTGCATTGCTCTGAGGGGAAGATTTATAACCTGGACCCTCTCTGTGCTTCCCGCTTTGGAGGGCTGTTCACCTCACTAAAAGGACGACGGTCGGGCCCAGCAGTGGCCGGGGTTGGACCCGACTTGGGTAGTCCCCCACCCGCTAACTTCTTTCAGCCCCCACCCCAAGCCATAAACATACAATCGAAGTCAAAACCATATGCCTGCTATGCAAAAGCATCTTGAAGATGCCTCTGAAGCAAGCTGTGGTCCTGAGGACCTCCCAAACAGAAGTCCCCTTGCTGCCATTGCAAATGTGCGGCCGTGTCTATGGCTTACAGATGCCCCTCCCAGCAACCCGCCGACCTCGGCGCGGGCAGCCCAGCCATGAGCTCCTGCCACCACCGTCTTTGGCAAGGAGACATGGGGAGGGCGCGAGTCAAACCGGCCACAGCAAAGACAAGCATTACACCAGATCGCAGGGCCAAAGAGAGGGGCAGGGGATGGATACCTTCGGGTCTGTAATCTGTGAGGTCACTAAGTGGTGTGAGAAGAGGGCAGGAAAGGAGCCACGTAGGGAAAGAGACCCACGCCCCAGCTGGTCTGCTACAATCCAATTCGGATGCCGGCCCACTGGACTTGGAGTAGACCCCGCAGGTTAAAGGCACAGTCCCCAACGATACTGCCCTCGCTTCATATAGAAGCTCAGGAGTCCCCACTTCTGACCAACTGGATGTGTCGGAGGGAGTCCCGTGACCCCTCAGTTACGGTCAGTTGCTAGAACAACTCATAGCACTCATGAAAGCACTGTGTTTATGACATGGTTTTATAATGGAGGAACCAGCTCCAGCCCAACGAAGAGAACCCTGGGATGAGGTCTGGGGCCATCCCTGAGACAGAGCTCTACGCCCCGTCCCCACGGAATCAAGGCAGGTTGCCCCCTTACCACGTGGGTGTGTTCACCAACCAAGAAGCTCCACTGAGCTTTGGTGAGCAGAGCTTCTCCCGGAGTTTCATTCTGGAGCCGTGATGAGGTCATTGGCCAGGTGTCTGAATTCCAGGCCCAGTCCCCATGCTCCCAAGGTCAGGCAGGCTCAGACACTATGATTGGTCCTTCCGATGACCAGCCCCCATCCTGAATCATCTCATTAGCGGAGAGTCGGGGACACATGAAGAACAAACACTCTTATTACTCGGGAAACTCCAAGAAGTTCGTCTCTCTTCCAGAAACCAGGGACAATGGCAAGTCACGTTCCGGGTTACACAACAGTGTCAAAGCCAGGGACTCCTTGCCCAGGGGTGGCCCTGCCCCTTGGATACCTGGTTGTCTTTGACTCAGATCTCCACCCCACCCCCATTCCCACAGGCTCTGAAAGTCCAAAAGGTGCCCATGACTTGGGTGGGCTGATGGGGGCTCACGGTCTCAAAGTGCCCTGTGGCTATGGCTTCTGGCCTGGGCCAGCTGCCTCTGTTGCCCTCTGAGTCCAATCTGAGTTGGAATGTGGCTTCGTCCACAGCTTCCAGTCTGCTCCGCTCATATCAGGCATTGTGGGAGTTCAGTCATGTTTACTGAGGACGTGAGGTCATGGTGAGCGGTCATTTCAAGCAGGGCCTCACCACCATGGACCATGCTGTTCCACGCACTGCACTTGCTCCTCAGAGCCCAGCACACCATCGCTCTCGCCTCGCTTGGGGCAGTTCAGCACCATCTTTTCTTCCCAGTAGAACTTTGGGGTCTTTCCCTCGAGGCCATATAGCCAATTAATATTTTCCTTCCAATTAATACAGAGCTCACTCTCCCATCACAGAAGAATTTGTGTGACCCCTTACATACTTCTTGTGACACAGAAGCCTAAACCACCACTGGGTACAGGAAGACCTTGCCTTTGGGGCCTGTCCCCAGAGATGGGGACAGGTGTGTAGCAGAAGCAGGTATGTGACCCACGCCCACATTTTGCCATGGCGCCCTGGACAGACTGCCTCAGCCCCGGGTGAGCTCCATCCTGAGAGAGGACTCCCTGGGACGGCTCTTGGACCAGTCGGTTTGTGGGCTGCGTAATGTGACGTTGTCAGGCACAGGAGCCCTGAGGGTGAAGGGCAGGAGCCAAGGCCGTGTTCTAGTTCAGCGCTGCTCCAGGGAGCCTCGCCAGGGCCAGGCAAGTTCCCCTGCAGGTTCTTCCAGCACCTTTAATGCCACAGCTCTCTGCAAGGGCCTAGAAAACACTGCCATGTCCTCTCTCCCCACTCCTGCTTTTCTCCCCAAGGGGGCCCTCAGCCAGGCATATGGCTCCCCAGGCTCTGCAGGGTGGGCAGGGCAGGGCAGGACCTCCCCTCCCGGGCCCAGGCTACTGTCCCATAGGGCCTCCGCCTTGCTTTCCTGCTCCCGGGGGGCAGCCCAGAGCAGTGTGACCTCCGGAGACTCCACCAGCTTACATGGGGAAAAAAACACAACCTGACACTTTAACAAATGTACTCCAGAGCCCTTTGGACTTTTAATTTTTTTATGGCTATTTCTGTCATGTCAACAGGTTTTCAGCTGTGGATCTGGAACGAGGTGCTCCAGCAGAGTTCATTCCCTGGTAATAACAGCAGTAATGGCCTTTAATTTTGAGTCCCTGCTCAGCTCCTGGATATGAAGCCCCATGTCAGGCCCTTTCCTTCTGCTGTATCATTTCATCTTTGCAGGGAGCCTCTAAGGTGCAGGGTGGGAGGGAGGAAAGAGTCACTCCATTTGTGACGGAGACGCCAAGGTTCGGAGAGGACCAGCACTTTTTCTCAGGCAATGGCTCTCATCTGAAACTCAGGCCCTCTTCCAGGCTGCCTGGTCCAGTGTCCTGTGGGTAGAGGACTAGCGTCCTGATTCGACGGCTGCTTGCAGCCAGATAGTGCTCTCGGCTTTCAGAGGCCACGCTCAGCTCTTAGGCCCACGCTCCATGGCCCCTTCCATCTCTAAACCACCAAGAGAGAATCTACTCTGGGTAGAGTCATTCTGAACTCCTCTTCTGCCACCAACTGGAGAGCCCTCTCTTCTTTCAAAGGGCTTGTGCGATTAAGTTAGTCCCACCTGCAAAATCTCCTTTTCTTAAGGTCGGTGGTTCCATCTAACGTGCCCTACTCTTGGGAATCAAACCCATTACCTTCACAGTGCCAGGGACTACACCAGAGGCGTGGGAAACCTTGGACACTATCTTAGAATTACATGGGGTTGGTTGGGGCTGGGTTAAGAATTCAGTTTTGGACCTCGTCATTCTGATTAATTGTGGAACAACTGAGGTAGGATGTAAAAAGTCTAGTTTGGGTGCACAAGTGAGGTCTGGACTAAAGATATATATTTGGAAGCAGTAGTTATGTTAAAGATGTGTTGCTAGGTAGGGTTTCCTGAGAATGAGTGTGGGTAGAAAAGAGAAGATATCCAAGGACGGAGCCTGTAGGACCCAGCACTTAGAGGTTGGGCAGGGGAGGGGGATTGAGCCAATATGGCTAAGAAGGAGCAGCCAGTGAGACAGGAGGAAAGGCAGAAGAGTGTGGGGTCACAGAGTATGAGAGAGAGAGAGAGAGAGAGAGAGAGAGAGAGAGAGTGTGTGTGTGTCTTCAGGTGGGAGCAGACATCTCCATCTGCTGAACCTTCTAGTACAATAACACAGGAAAAACAGCCAACTGGATTTGGCAACCTCGCAGAGGTCACTGGTGACCTTGAAAGAGTAAATTTGAAGGTGTTGGGGACGGAAACTGGATTAGAGTGGGTTGGAGAGTGAAGGCATTTGTAGGTGGAGGGAAATGTAAGAGAGGAGTCAACTGATGAAATGATGACCTTGAGAAAGTGAGAAGAGATGGGGTCAAGGGCACAGGGTGGGGAGGGACTGGCCTTTGACGTGAAGAAGGACACCTCCTTCTCAGGGAAAGGGTCGCATCAGAGAGTGGACGCTGAGGCAGGGCATTCACCTTTTGGTGGCGGGAAGCCCAGTGAAGACCATAGGATGCGTTTGCTCTTCCATGTTGGGTGAGACAAACTGCCTTCGGCTGTGCAGGGTAGGTTGGAGGGGAGGAGAGAGTACACGAAGACCTGTCAGTGGCCAGGGGGTTTCTTCCTAGCAAAGCAGGACCGCGGGCGTGCTGGAGGCAGGGCTAAGGACCTCCCCTTTGAGGAAGGCTTCCTGACCACAGGTCAGAAGGGCTATGTGGCCCATGGAGGCCTTCTTCAGCACGCAGTGCTATGCTCAGTGGTAGAGCTTACCACACAGCGTGGCAAGTGCAGATGTCTTTCTTGTCTCCCCACATGACTGGGACCTCCTGGAGCATGGAACTGTGTACCTTTCACCCTGGAAAGAGCACAAGGTCTGGCCATATGAGTTGCTCAGCTAATGTTTCCTGACCTGAACTGAGGACCCGTGGGGAGAGCAGGTGATGATGACAATGGTTGGGTGTGGAAGTTGCTGGTAACAAATAATGTCCCATCATGGCCTTGCTTTGGCCAGCCAGGACAGGGCTCTGGGCAACGGTTCCTTCAAAGGGAGCCTGGTTTTGTCATACGGAGGCTGGGCTGTAATCCTAATTTTTAGATCCCCACATTCTGTGCATAGATCCATGGTTTTGTACTTAACCCAAATGAGCAGAAACACCTGGGGGGAATATCTAAAATATGAGCTTGTTATTAAGAGTAAATAAACCCACACAAACCCTCCACCAACCGGCTGTCTCTCCAAGTCAGCGGGAAGCAGGATGGGATGGGAAGGAGCCCCAGCCGAGCCTGCTCCGTGGAGCTGGGCCATGGAATTCTGTCAGCTCCCAGTGCTGAGGAGCCATCTGTGGGCCTGCAGCCTGATGGCCATTCACGCAGCGTCCCAGCCTGGTCTCCTCAGCACGGTCTCCTCCAAAGCCCCCACAGTCCCCAGCAGAGCTGCCCCATGTGGTTCTAGATGACATTGGTCCGAGGACAGGGAGGGAGAAGGAGGCCTAGGGAGAAGCACGGTGGAGACACAGAGACAGAGAAAGACAGCAAAGAACTTAGCAAGATGAGAGCACCCAGCGTGGGGGAAGAAGACCTGTGTTCCCATCCTGGGGCCACACTTTCTGTGCACCGTGAGCAAGTACCAAGTCACTTTCTCCCTCTGGACCTCAGCCACCCCACCCACAGGGTCAGGGGTTGGACTAGAAGAGGGTTGAACTCCCTCTGGCTCTAACAACCATGACTCTGAATGAGAGTCAGCTGAATGAGAGAAAGAGAATAAAGAGGGCGAGCCTTGCTGTGACTGCCCACGCAAACTCCTAGATAAAGGCAGATGGTCACCTACTTGACCCCACGGACCCATGGATGGGGACCAGCAGAGCGACCTCATGTAAGAGGAAGCCCAACTCTGACTGGTTTAGACAATAGGAATATTTGTACCACGTGTGATGACAAGCCCAGAAGTCGTGAGGATACTGGAGTTGGAGGGCATGTTCACTCTGAGCCGTTCATCTCACCAATTTGCCTGCACACAGTCTCGGGCTCCGAGGGAGCTCCTCCTCGGTCTCAAGATGGCTGCCCCCAGAGTACCAGCCTCGTACTAGAAATAATAAAGTCCAGGGGAAGAAAATGTTTGCCTCCTTTTACATCTCCTTTTAAGGGTGGGGACCCATCACTCAGAAGCCGCTTGTACCCCACTCTGCTCCCGGCTGACACTGGTTTACTGTGCCTTGTTGGCCAGAAGCGATTCCTATTTCTGTTTCTGCACCAATCAATGACTGAGGTTAGTTAGTTAGCATGACTGACTCAGACATATCGTCAGAGGAGATGAGTGATGGAAGTTCACTACCCGGAAGAGTTTCTTTTGGACAGAGAAGGCATGATTTGGTGAGATCTCTGTCAGTGTCGGCAGCAACAGCTGGGAGGGTGAGGCATTGCCCTCAGAAGTCTTCTTTTCCAAGCAACACTTGGAGACTCCTGGCCTCGCTCCAGGCCTCAGTTTCCCCTCTAAACAAGAGGGACATGGGCGAGGATATCTCTGAGGCCCAAAATATCCAATACGCACTAAGCTCGTGACTGGCAATACACACCCTTTCCACTGCTGATCCTCAGAATAACCAGAAAGAGGAGGAGACTGATGTGTGTTGGCGGGCTCAGTTGGTTCTTCCCCCTGGTTTTCCAGAACTTCAGAAAGAACAAAGGTGGTAACAAAAAAGAAAGAAATGAAATGACCCACATTTCCCCTCAGTCTTGACCAGAGTGACTTCACGCAGGAATGATGGGCAAACTCAGGCCCGTGCCAAGGGCGGGTAGAGGGGCTTCTCACTATAAGAGATAGAAGAAGCAATGATAATAATTTCAGTAAAAAGGGGAATTATTGGGTCACACGACTATGGGGTATGAAAGTCAGATCGTGGTTCCCCCAGAGGAAAGTCAGGATTCTGTTACCTAAAGACACGGAGTACGTGTGGGATGACAAGAAAACCATCAGTAGATGCCCATATGATGGGACTGCAACTGCTTCCAAACAGTTTTATGCTACAATGTAGATACAATTCTGCACTCACTTCCCAACCCTTCAACCCGAAACTAGGAAAGCGCTGGCCTCCGACACGAGGGCCAAGCCTGAGGAGGCCTCCTGCGCCATAACACAGCTATGTCTGGGGGCCGCCCCATTAGCCAGGACAGAAGCTGAGGCCAACAGCCTCTGTGTTTTCTGAAGTTTCCCCACGTAGAGTCTCTCAAATAAGAAAGGTAGACGCAGTCATAGAGGAAAATCGCCCAACGAGCGCGGAGAATTGAAGAAGACAACTCAGGAGACCACGTGTACCAGTAAGTTCCTTAGTGGGGTTTCGTGGGCCACACCCCAACACGCTCCCCAGGACCCAAGCCCAGGCTGCCCGCACCCCACCCAGGGCACCTCCCGCACCTCGTCGGGGAGTCAGGGAGAAGCGAGGAAGCCAGGGAGTGGCTGGCATGTGGCTTCCCTCCTCTGACTCCTGACTCAAGCCTCGCTCTGGCCGCAGCTGGACTCCTGGGGCCAGGACCAAGTCTGGCAAAGTGGCGATGTGCGTGGGGGCTGGGTGCGGATGGAAAGGACAGAGAGCGCTTTGTAAGCACATCTGGGCCGCTCTGCAAGGAGAAGCTGCTGACAGACTGTTTGCCAATAAAGAAAGTCGCACAGCCTAATAAAAATCAGATGGCTCTCCAGCCCATCTCCGTCCTGGCCGGGCTCTGCGGGCTGTACCTAGCCAGATCCAGGCGGCTCCTCTCCTGGGGGACTCCACTCAGTGGGCTCGCGGGGCTCCTTCCACCAGCCGCTCCCCAAGAAGGCTCCATCCCTCCCTGAGGGTCAGGAGTCTGTGCTTTGGCCCAAGTCATTCGGAAGCGCTTCCTCCAAAACCGCAGCCCAGAGAGGACCCCCTACAATCAGCTTCTACACGAACCATCCATTGATTAGCACATGGTTGCCCAAGACCCGAGGCTCTGACACCCAGAAACCTGCGGCTCATTCACTCACATTGTCTTCTTCCCGAGGTGACTCCTGGGTCTGGGTTTTGTCTTCTCAGCAAAAGCGTGCTTCCCAAGTTTCCTGGAGGTAGGGCCCCCACCTTGTGTTTCCCTTGCTCTCTGGTGGCAGGGCGAAGCACAGAAGAGTTGTCCAAATATCTGCATTCTTCACCAGCAATCCGATGGTGGGCACAAAGAGGAGAGAAGAGCTAAGAACCAGCCCATTGAATAATTTGGCCAGCTCCAAAACTGGACTTGGGGGAGGTGGGGAGGCCTCAAAATCCTTTGGATCCAGGATTTTCAGACTTTAACTGCAGAAATCTTCTAGAAGCAAAATGTCACCTGAGGGCTCAGTAAATAAAACAGAGGGGAGGGGCACCCCTGGATGGGAGTGGGGAAGGTGGGGGGGTCAGTCAGTTCACTCTTTCCCTCAGCTTCTCCATTCCTTCTCCCAAGGAATCACCTGAGAAACCCCTGGGAATTCGTAAAAGGTCTCTGGGCACAATGCAAAAACTCCTTCATTAGACCCTCTGCCAGCCTCCTGGTAGACCTGCCTTGTAGTGGTCCAGATGAACGGGGGCCTGAAATTAGGGAATAGGAAAGCATCCTCCCTGGTGGAGATATCCCTGCACATCAATTCAGAAACCCTGGATTCCAGTTCCAGCCCACGTACCTACTTAGTTCAAGTAACCTTGAACTTAACGTCTCTGAACATCAACACCCGTGTTTTAAAGCAGGGCTGAAGCTGTCCACCCTGCAAAGCCATAGCTCTCTCTTCAGTCCCTGGCACGGACCGGGCACTTGACGGGCGCTGACTTCGTGAATCTGATTGGGCCCCCGCAACACTTCCTCTCTGCAGAAGGAGAAGACAGAGGGCCCCTGTTGGATCATCAAACCTAGAGCAGGGGATCTGGGAGGCCGCTGTGGAGTTTCCTGGGACCATGGAACAGGGATGGGGGAGAGCCGAGCCTGGACACATGTGTAAGGCTGCTGCAAGACATCCTGTACATTCTATTATTAGGAAGGAACCCAGCCCAGGACACAATCATCACAAACCTCAAACTGCTATTTACAAATGTGGGGAGTTTGGTGAGACCGAAAATGCTCTTCCCCAAATGCATTCTCCCCCGCCCCCTTGGTTTTTAAACCCATGTGGATTCCAAGGGAAATTGAATCCATATGTTTCTGGTTCATTTACACTGAACTCATCAAAATGTAATTTTGCAACATCTAGTTGACGTCCAGGATGTCTTTAGAAGCCTCATTTTTATGCCTTTTTATAAGCCCCTCTCCCTTGGAGACAGGAAGTTATGCCTTGCCAAGAGTGGCTGGAATTCCAGCCAAGCAGGAGTTCTGCTGAGAAGACACACAAGGTGGAAAGGGCCTCTTATCTCAGACCTGGGACCCTTACTCCTGTCTCCATCCCATTCTCAGAGCAGGAACAGCAAGAGGTGAGCAAAGGGAGGCGCCCAGCTCGCCAGCCAGGGACCGAGTGGGGTCCGGGCTACTTACACTTCAGCTCTGTACCCTCTCACCTCCAGGATGATCGAGGAGGTAAAAACCAGCCTGTTCCGTTCTGTCGATGGGGACCCTGAGGCGGTAAAGTGACTTGTCCAAGTCAACAGCATAGCTGGGATTGACAACAAACTAAAAAACGCCTTCCGGCCTGAGGAGTCCTGTGGGTGAGGACGTGCCTTGGCCATCTGCGGGATAATGGAGAGAAATGGATGTGCTCTCTGACCTGGTTCTCTCCGCGGCCCGACAGGATCCCGGGGTATTACATTATCAGTGCGCTCCCTGCTTCCCAGTAGGTTAATGGTCCATTTAAAAGTAAAATTTTGACCAGCTAATAAGGCTTCGGTCACAGGCTACAGTTTACACACAAATAGGAATGCAGGGAAGGAGCGGGGTGCCTCGGGGTCGCAGTGGAAGACGCAGATAAGTGGGAAATTTGGATTCTGGTGCTGCGTCCGGCACGGAGTGGCATCCTCAAACACCTGCTCTAATTAATTAGAGCTTCTTCTCTGGCTCCCTTCTTCACAATTACACAGGCAGAGAAAAATAGCGTGTCTTCTAAGGGTTTGCAAAGGTCCCCGTGTATTTTGCACTGGTCACCCGAAGGGTAGTGACTGCCAGCTAGCCGCCCACAGAGCAGGGCCTGAATGCAAGATGTGGGCTGGGAGAGACGTCTGAATAGAGAGAGCCGAACTCTCGGCCCCTGTTAGCAGAAGTTTGGAGAAAGACAAAGGCCCCCAGACTGGGTAGACTTGGAGGGACCAGGCAAGCCCAGTTTTGGTCATTTCTGTTCCCATCCCCAGTAACCAGTATCATCAGCGGGGCATCTCACCTCGCCCCGATGCCAGACTGACCCACATTCACTACTCTGGGGCATGGCGGTCTTGGACGTGGGCAGGGGGCAGTGTGGGTGTGCAACATTCTGGCCCACAGTTTCTTCCAGGCTACCATGAACATGAGCTTGTCTGCCACTAACATCAGTCCCTCCCTCTCTCAAAACTGGGTGTGTCACTCAAGGGGTTGTTTTATTGAATGCCCTGAGCATGCCACGACTAGACTGCTCTACAAAAATTCAGCCAGCGTCTGGGCAGTCCCCAGCAACCTTAGCCAGTGCAGAGAGGACTGGCTGCCAGCTTTCCCCAGATGAATGGGAACAACATTGCAATAGGCACTACCCTTCTTTCTCTTGCTTTTTTCTTTTCTTTCTTTCTTTCTTTCTTTCTTTCTTTCTTTCTTTCTTTCCTTCTTTCTTTCTTTCCTCCTTCTTTTCTTTTCCTTCCTTCCTTCCTTCCTTCCTTCCTTCCTTCCTTCCTTCCTTTCTTCCTCCCTTTCTGCTTTAAACGTGAATATGACACCTGATGCTTTAGCAGCCATCTTGCAAGCATGAGGCAGCAAGCATGAGAACACAAGCCAACGTGCCAAGGAGAATGGGGTAGAAAAACAATGCAGATGGCATTGCTGATACACAGACGTATCTATATCTGGAATAATTGCTGTGTGACTAAATAAGCTCCTTGTGTTTCCACACCCTTTGTTGGGTTTTGTTCCTTGCAGCTGAAAACATTCTTAACTATTCCTCGCTATTGAAAGACAGAGTCTCTATGTTGTGGGGTGCGTGGAAGTGGAGACTCAAGCCCCATGCAGGATGAACTCATAAGTCCTATATTACAGACAAAAGAGAGAAGCCATGAGTCAGCCCAGGAAACTGGTCTGCAGAAAGTGAGGAGCCTAGAGCCACCTAGAGCAGCCAATCCATGTGGCCCAGGCATTTGGAGCAGGTAGGAGGCATCAAGAACTGGGTCTGGTCCTAGCCCAGCCCCAGAGACTCAAGCTGAGTCCCAAGGTCAGGAGCTTCTGTCACTTCTGCACACACCATAGCGTAATGCTGGCATTCTACAATCTTAGGAGCTCTATGGACACCTCTTCTTGGAAGAAGTAACTTCGCTGATGATGTCCCCTTGGGTCACAGGGTGCAGCAAGGAACATCATAGAGCCAGGATCCAGCATGGGAGCCATACCCTGGCATCCTGACCACACTCCAGGAGCTGAAACCAGCTCCTCTTCAGGCCCTGGCCATGTCTGATATGACACCGGATAGAAGCTTGCTTGAGAGGGCAGGTGTCCAGTGAACATGGCTGGACCCAACAAAGGTGAGATGGGAGAGGGACAAGGCCAAACACACATGAACTGTGTGTGAGCATAAGCAAGGGAGCCCCTGGGGATGCCAGAGACACTTGGAGGGAGGCAGAAAGATCAGCAGGGGGCTGAAATCTAGAGGTTGGGTGGAGCACAAGGACAGATGACCATTCTCATTGTGACATTAGAAGCCTCCATGATTACCCAAAGTCTGGTGACACTTGAGGACATCTGGATTACAGAGGTCCCTTGTGGATAAAAAGGCTAGCCCTCAGCATGTGTGGAGTATCTGGACATGTTTGTCTTTGGGACCTTCCCAGGTATCTTGCTTGAGCCCATTTTTTCTCTTCCTTCTCTCAGCAACTTCCCTTCTCCCTAAAAATGGCCTAGAGCTGGCTAGGGGGCCTACACAGACCGATGGGGCCTTTGCCTCCTCTTAACTAGAAGCTATTGTTCCTTCTGGGCCCTGCCCCATAAATCTCAACTCCATCCTAATAATCTAATAATGGGACTAGCCCTTAGCCTTCCCTTCACTCCCAAAGGAGAGAGCTAATAGTAGTCTTCCCTGAGTTACAGAGAGACTCCCAAAACATTTCTGTTTACGTCTGGCTGCATCTGGGCATCTCAGACCACTCTCTTCCTGCAGAGCTCCCCTGATGAGTTACTCATGGGCAGAGAGGTGCCCAGAAGATGTGCACTGAGCAGCTGGACATGAGTCCTCTCCCAGGCAATGCACCCTGTTGCCCCGCTGTTCTCTGGAAGGCACTGGAGATCTACAGAACTCAGTCATTGGTCACCTGGGCAACTTGAACCTGGCTACAGAGGAAGAAAGCCAAACACTCCCTAGTGCCCCTCTTGCCCCTCCTCACATCCATATGTAACATTAATTTAATAGCTATTTCCACTGTCTAGATATTTGGTCCATAAAGAGAACTGAATTAGCTCCATTATTGATTCTCCTGGCACAGTGGGCCCAGCAAGGTGACTGGCTTTCCTGCCCAGGAGAGAGGTAATAGTCAGGAATAGAGCAGAGGCCAAAGTTATTTTGAATTAAGTACTAATGGATAGGATTTCTATAGCTATTTTTTAATACCTGTACAATTTGATGAAAATCAGACACAAGAGGAACTCAATTTTGTTTTTCATTAATATTCACTTTGTTAACACGAACAGATGATTTCTGGGAGCTCTCTTTGCCCTTTTAATTTGTCTCCCTATAATGTGGCGGAGATATCCTCCATTATTAAACTGATTAGCAAGTGGCACGAATCTTTTCTTGTCGATTTCTTCATTATTCCTTATGCAGGACAATGCGTTTAAATTTTGTGAACCAGAAGGCTGGGGATGGGAGTGATGAGGGGGAGGGGGAGAGCTGGGCTTTTGAAAATCCAAAAAAGTACTAAGTAACAGCAGCAAACCTGTCATGAAGCGCACACTTTTAATTCTTTAAAGGAAGGGTATTGTCCAGATCACTTATGGTAATACACGTTCCCGAGGATTCAAGCGCTGGGTAGACCTGACCATACCACCCAAAATAGGGCAGGTCCTGAGCTGCAGAAGGAAACATAACTATCTATAACTCCTGTTACAGGTATTTATTTAAATGCTTGAGTCTTTCTTGAGATGGAGAGCTCACTACCTCATAGGGCAGCCATGACCAATTTACGATCTCCTACTGCCTAATCCTGGATTTAGGGGAACGGAAGCTGCCTCCCTCTTCAAGGTGACCTACAGCAGGGCAGGGTTCTTTGGAAGCAGGAAGCTTCATTTTCCCATGAAGCAATTGCAGACCAAAGTCCACAGTGTGGCAAGGCTCGGGGAATGGAAACAGCAACACCTTAAGCATCTTTTAAGTAACTTACCTTGGACAGGCTTACTTCACCATATTCTCAAAGTCCTTTCACTGAGAGCCTTTCATTTATTTATTTATTTTTTTTTGCTATGGATCTAATGTTAATTTTTATTTATTTTTTTTAAGTTTTTTAATGATTTTTTATTATATTATGTTAGTCACCATACAGTACATCCCCGGTTTCCGATGTAAGGCTCGATGATTCATTAGTTGCGTATAACACCCAGTGCACCATGCAATACATGCCCTCCTTACTACCCATCACTGGTCTATCCCATTCCCCCACCCCCGTCCCCTCTGAGGCCCTCACTGAGAGCCTTTCATTTAATATCCAAAGGATCATGTCAGCTAAATGGGGTGTGCATTATTACTATGTTCTTTAATTTTTAAAGAAGAAAACAAAACAAAAGAAACCTTGAGATTTCTGAGGAAACTGAGACAAAGAAGCTAAATGACTTGTCCCAAGTTGGCCACAGCCAGTAAAGTGAGGCTCCCATGGGACTAAATGTTGGGTCCTTGGGTTCCACGTGTTCTAAATAGAAATGCTGGGTTTTGCAGGGTACCTGAGAAGAAGTCATCGTCCTGGCACCTGGCACAAGATTTGGTCACATAGGGCACTGCCACAGCAGAGAACCAGTGACGAAGCCATTCCTTACTTTGTGGGGATCTCTGCTCATTCTCTACCTAAGATTTGATGCCAGATCAACGGCTATTCTTTGAAAATATGTTGCTACCTCAGCCCAGCTCGGACAGCACCTCATTCTCCTTTGTCTCAAGAAAAATTCAAACATTTTTGGTCTGATAAAAAAATGATCCAAGATCTGGCCAAAATCTATCCTTATAGTTTCATTTCTCGTTGTTTCTGCTACAAATGCCTCAGTGTCTTGTCTACAGTCCCCAAAAGTGCCAAGTTCATTCTCAAAGTCTTCTCATTGCTATACTACTCTTCTTAGACTACCAATCTGGGCTGGAGAAAGAAATTCAGTGCATGCTGGTTTAAGCACAAAGAAACTTGACTGGTGTACGTAGATGAAAAAACCAAAAGTAGTTGATCTCTGGCAGAAATCAATGCAGGTCTTTCTGCATTGGCTTTGCCCTTCAGAGGCTCTTCCCTCATTAGAGGCAAGATGACAATTAAGAACATTGGGCTGTTGAAGAAAATGACAAGATACATGCATCCGTATGTTATTCGCTGCATTATTTGCAGCAGCTAAAATATGGGAACAACCTAAGTGTCCACTGATGGTTGGATAAATGGATAAAGAAGATATGATATAGATAGATAGCTGTGATGTAGATATCATTCTATATACTATAGACTCTGTATAGTATAGATAACATTTCATTGTACATATAAACATAGACTACCTGTAAGTAGATATAAGAATATAGACTGTATATAAATATATATATATAGGTAAGAGAGTACAACTGAAAATCTAGACAGAATAAATGGAGCAGTGATCTTACATCTAATCTATATCTATGCCCAATGGAATACTATTCAGCTATAAAAAAATAACAAAATCTTGACATTTGTAACAATGTGGCATTATGCTAAGTGAAATACACCAGACACAGAAAGACAGATACCGTATGATCTCATTTATAGGTGGAATCATAAAAACAAACAGACGAACAAACAAAAAAACCAAACCAAGCTCATAGATACAGAGAACAGACTGGTAGTTGCCGAAGGAAGGGTGGGGTGAGCTACCTGGGTGAAGGGAGTAAAAAAAAAAAAAAAAAAAAAAAAGGACTAGGCTGTCAATCTACCAGCTTAACAAATGTAAGAAATAAAGCTTCTCTTTCCCAATTGTTCCAGAATAAAAGGATCTGATTAGGTAGGCTCAGGTCATGTAGCCATCCCTGCACCAATCTCTATGACAAAGACACTGAAATACTCCAATTGTCATGCTAGAGAATGGTACAACCTTATGGAAATGTAAGCGTCAAATGCATGAGAGGGATGGGTGAGAGTGATGTAACCTGAAGGGAAAAAAGGCTGCTAGAAACCAAATAAACAAGAGTTGTCTAATAGCCCTACTCCTTCTCTGTGTTAATAAATCTTGCTTAATCATTAGGTAGGACAGAACTTGAGTCCCATTCATCTTACACAAGTTAATACCTACATAACCCAGTCTTCCAACGTCTCTTCCTTTACTGAATTTCTGGAAGACAGCTTCTGGCAACCACAGAATAAAAGAATGTCAATACAGGGAAAATCGTTTGAGATTGTTCTAAGGATATATTTTTTAATAAATTTATAAAAATGAGATCCTGCAATTAGGACCAGTATTGGTTAAGGATTTAGGCCAAATAAATAATAAAATATAGACTTTCTACCTCCGATTGAGACATCTGGCTACCATAATTCGTTTAAGAATGAGCTAAGTCAGCTCACTGTATTTGTACTCTAACCTCTGCCCCGACATCTACAGATTGGATCTAGACTTCTTGAACTGGCAGTTGGTAGGTGGATACAAGACATTAAAATAAGATTGAGGAAGGTTAATACTCTAGTTCTGTCACTTAGTACTATTGGGTTTTAAAGAGAAACAAAACAAAAGGAAACAAAATAAAACTACTTTGTGAAAGATCAGTTTTCTCAACTGCAACATTGGAATAAGAATGGTTAGTTGGGTTCGAGGTCTAGTTGACATAGGGTAAGCACACCCCACCCTGTCTCTCTTGCCGACTATAATTAAAACCGGACAGAGTAGATGGGGCGGTGATCATAGGACTCTAAAAAGAAAGAGCAGCAGGAAATCAGAGAAGGGAAACAGATACCAAAATGCCACTGAAATAGCAACAAGTCTCCTTTGTTTCCCTCTACCGCTTTGGTTTTTTCACCCTGAACTCAAAGTCAGTCCAAACCCGGGATCTGTGCACCAGGCACAGTCAGAAAAAAAGTCCAAGATAAGTCTTGTGTTTATGATCAAAAAAGCATAAAAAAGACCCTACAGAAACAGTGAGGGGAAAATGTCTATTTTTTTTTGGTTTCATTTGTTTTTGTTTGTTTGCTCGATGTCTCCTGTTCCAGCCACAAGACAGCCCCGCCATGAGAGAGCAACAACAGGGTCTGATAAGACACTCCAGGCTGCGAAGAAGGGAAACCCTTCTTCTCCGACCAGAGGAGCTGCGGTCCCAAAAGCATGACGATGGTCCACGTTCTCTTTCACACTCTATCATCTTCCCGCTTAACGCGAGAGGGAAATGCAGTTGCAGCAAAGAACAGGAGAGCAGGGAGACTAGTCAGATGTCCAGGAGGGAAAGTCCCTGGGAGCAGAAAAATGTTTCGAAGATGGTGGAGAGCAAAATGCTCGAGAAGGTGTTTCTATAAGGTTGTCTATGAACTCCTCGGCTTGCACGCAAGCTGCAGTGTGGGCGGACCTGACCGTAAGCAACATACCAAAGTCTTTGGGAACCACAGTTCAGAATATATTACCCCCTAGGTTTCAGACTGGACACTGGGTGAGACACATGGAGAACAGGTCTGAATAGCCATATAAAAGCTTTAAAAATGGAATTTAAATTAGAACCAGAACTCACAGACTGTGGGCCTTCAGCCTGAAGAAAACTGGCTTGATTTTTTTTCAGAAACGTAACAAAACAAAACAAAAATAAACATTATTCAAAAGATTCAAACAAGATCCAGAGTCTAGAATAATATTCAAAATGTCCAAGATGGATTCCAAAATTACCTGGCATAGGAAGAATCAAAAAGATCTCTATTTTATTCAAGGGAAAAGACAGGCAGCAAACCTGAGATGGCATAGTGTCCCACAGATGGAACTTTTAAACAATGACTTCATTTTTTTTAAGATTTTATTTATTTATTTGCAAAGAGAGAGACAGCAAGAGAGAGAGAGAGAGAGAGAGCACAGCAGGCAGAGGGAGAAGGAGAAGCAGGATCCCCACTGAGCAAGGAGCCCCATGTGGGGCTTGATCCCAGGACCCTGGGATCAGAACCTGAGCTGAAGGCGGATGCTTAACTCACTGAGCCTTAAACAATGACTTTAAAGGAGCTATTATAACAAGAAATAACAGAAAACACTCTTTAAATAAATGGAAAGCTATAATGTCTCAGAAATAGAATAGAAATAGAAGATACACAAAAGAATGAAATGAAAAATTTACAACCAAGGGTACCTGGGTGGCTTAGTTGGTTAAGCCTCTGCTTTTGGCCCAGGTCATGATCTTGTGGGTACTGGGATGAGCTCTGAGTCTGGCTCTCTGCTCAGTAGGGGTCTGCTTCTCCTGCTCTCTCTCCCTCTCTCTCTGTCTCTCTTTCCCAAATAAATAAAATAAAATCTTCATTTAAAAAAAATTACAACTAAAAACCACAATAACAACATTTTAAAAATTCCTTATATTAGCTTAATGGCCAGGAGATGATATAGGAAAGAGTCCCTGAACTTGAAGGTAGGTCCATAAAAATTATCCAATCTGAATGACAGAGAGAAAAATGAACAGAGACTGAGGGACCAGTGGGAAAATAACAAAGGTCTGATATTTGTATCATTAAATTCCCACAATAAGAAAAAGAAATTGATATGTGAAAGAAAGAAAGAAAAAGGAAGGGAGGAAGGAAGGAAGGAAGGAAGGAAGGAAGGAAGGAAGGAAGGAGATAGATGATAGATAGATAGATAGATAGATAGATAGATAGATAGATAGATAGATGATAGATAGATGACGGATAAATAAGTAATGGCTGAAAACTTCCCAAATCTGACAAAACGCATGACCTTACAGATTCAAGAAACTTAATGACACTCAAAAGGATAAAGTCAAAGAAATCCATGCCTCGATACATCACTGTTTAACTTGAAAGTGAAAACAAAGAAAAAACATTTAAAGCACCTGTATATATATTATTAAAAAAATATTTAAATGGCTGCAGAATTCTCATCAAAAAACATGAAGACCAGAAGAAAACGGTACAATCTTTTTAAGGGGCTGAAAAAGATAACTCTTAACCTACAATTCTGTATCCAGTGGAAATAATTCTTTGGCAGTAAAATAAAGGTGAAATAAAGACATCCTAAGATTAAGTAAATCTAGGAGAATTATAACCACACCAAATGCTAAAGCAAATATTTCAAGAAGAAGGGAAATAATACCATGGGAAATTTGGAACATCATAAATAAAGGAAGACTAATAGAAATGGTAAATAGCTAGATAAATATAACAGACTATTTTTCTCTTCTTAAGTTCCTTATAATATACATAAAAGTTCAAAGCAGAATGTATAACATTGTCTGCTGACATTTCTAATGTAAGTATGTGTAATACATATACAAAAAATCAGTGAGGGAAGGTAAAAGTTTCTACATTACACTTCAACTAACAAAATGTTAATTGTAAGTAAACTAAGAATTTAAGTATGTATATCGCAATCCTTAGAGCAATCACTAAACAGACCTGTAAAATACGTTGGAGTCAAAAATAAATAGTTAATTGTGTCATTTCATTTTTGTTGTTGAGTTCTATGAGTTCATTACATATGCTGGATACTAGACACTTACAAGGCCAAGATATATGATTTTAAAATATTTTCCCCTTCTGTAAATTGATTTTTCATTTCTTCATAATACCTTTCTATATTATATCTTTTAAAACTTTGTATTTTTCTGTTGCCTCAATATCCCCACAAAAAGATGATGAGCTCCATACTTAAGTACACCTGTGTGGTCCTGCCGCAAGTTCCCCTTCTTGCCCTTCCCCGACTGACTTAGTGATATTCTAACACACCCATGAAATCCCTCATGCTCTCTGTCTTTGTACTCCACCCTGCCTCCAAAAACACACCAGCCCATGGGTCCTCACACTCTCTTGATTCCCCACCTGCTTGGTTCAGCCTGTTCCCTGGGAGCTCATCTCATATGGCCCCTAAATGCATGCCATGCCTCCCTCTAGTAGGACCTGTCAGTATAGGAAATCTCTTCCACTTTTGTATGTCTCTCCATGGTATTATGCCATGTCTACAACTGGAGATTATCAAAAAACAACCACTACCAGAAAAACCCCCAAAAAACAAAAAACAACCAACCAAACCAACAAATAAACAAAAACCACTTGAAGGAGCATAATTATTCCTTACAACATGTTGTGGATGCACAAAAGATTTTAACTTTGGTGGAGCCCAATGTATTTATTTTTCTCTTTGGCTGCTCATGTTTAAGAATCCATTACCAAACCCAAGGTCGTGAAAATTTACACCTATGTTTTCTTCTAAGAGTTTTATTTTCCTAGTTCTTATATTTAGGTCATTAATCCACTTGAAATTAATTTTTATTTGTGGCATGAAGGGCAGGTCCAATTTCATTCTATGTGACTATCCAGCTGTCCCAGCACCTTTGTTCAAGAGACCATTCTTTACCCACTAAATGATCTGGGTATCTTCATCAAAACCAACTGGCCATAAAAATGTGGGTTCATTTCTGTTATTGGAACATTAATGGGATGTTATTCCATTCATCGGTATGTTTGTCCTTATGCCAACAACACACTGTTTGAACTACTGTAGCAGTATGTTAATTTTATGTCATGCATTTTTTGCTTCAACTTTTTTAAATGTAAGAAAATAAATACATAAATACATAAATAGGAAATAACAATGCATCTTCAAATATCCAAAAAAAGGCAGGAAAAAGGAAAGAGTAAAATGAAAAATATTAAGAAATATCAGCTCTTCTCAAACTCTTCCAAAAACAGTGAAGAGTGGGAACGCTTTCCTATCTCATTTTATGAGACCAACATTATTTCTATACTAAAACTAGACAGAAATGCTGCAAGAAACCACCAATCAAGAATAATGATACAAAATTCTTCAACAAAATACTAGTATATTGAATTTAGTAGCATAGGAAAAGAATTAGACACCCTGACTAAATATGACTTATTCCTGGAATGCAAAGATGGTTCAACATACATAAATTAATGAATGTAATACAAAATATTAATAGAAAAAAAAGGAAAAAATACACATGACCATCTCAATTGATGCAGAAAAAGCATTTGATAGACTGCAATACCTTTTCATGATAAAAACATTCAACATAATAGTAATAGAAGGAAACTTTTTCAGTACAATAACGTCATACTCAATGGTGAAAGACTGAAAAATTTCCCCCTAAGGTCAGAAACAAGACAGGGATGTCAGCTTTACCATTTCTATTCAACAATGCACTGCAAATCCTAATCAGGAGAACTAAGTAAAAAAAATAAATAAAAGATATTTGAATTGAAAGTGAAGAGATAAAATTATGCATTCACAAAGGACATAATGTTACATAAAGAAAACCCTAAATATTCCATAAGAAAATCTGGTAAAATGAATGAATAAATTCAGCAGAGTTAAAAGATAAAATCAACCCCCCGAGTCAGTTGTATTTCTATACAACTTTTTTGGATAACAATTCTATGCCTTTGTGGGTAACAATTCTACACAGCCTTTTTGGAAAACAACCTTTTTGGATAACAATCCAAAAAAGAAATTAAGAAATACTGGGGCACCTGGGTGGCACAGCGGTTAAGCATCTGCCTTCGGCTCAGGGCGTGATCCCAGCGTTCTGGGATCGAGCCCCACATCGGGCTCTTCCACTGTGAGCCTGCTTCTTCCTCTCCCACTCCCCCTGCTTGTGTTCCCTCTTTCGCTGGCTGTCTCAAGCTCTGTCAAATAAATAAATAAAAATAAAATCTAAAAAAAAAAAAAGAAATACTATATGGTGACTAACATAATAAAAAATTGAAAAAAATTGAAAAAAAGGAAAACAAGAAAACATTTCTATTTACAATAGCATTAAAAATAATAAAATACTTAGGAATAAATATAACCAAAGAGACAAAAGACATATTTGAAAACAACAAGACATTTCTGAGAGAAATTAAAGAAGACATAAATAAATGTACAGATGTCTTGTGTTCATGATTTGGAAGACTTAAGATAATAGTACCGCCCAAGGATATCTACAGATTCGATGCAATCCCTCTCAAAATCATCACAATGTTTTTCGCAGGAATAGAAAAACTCATCTTAAAATTAATTTGAAATTTTAAGGAACCCCAAATAGCCAAAATACTCTTGAAAAAAAAAACAAGGACTCACACTTCTGACTTCAAAACTTACTATAAAGCTATAATAATCAATGCAATGTGCTACTGGCATAAGGACAGACATACACACCAATGGAATGGAATAGAAAGTACAGAAACGAACACTGACATAAAAGATAAAATCATTCTTGACAAGGGTACAAAGGCCATCCAATGGAAAAAGGACAGTCTTTTCAACAAATGGAAAACTGGATATCCACATACCAAAAAATTACGTTGGGGCTTTACCTTGTGCCACGTATAAACATTAACACAAAATAAATCAAAGGTCTAAACAAAAGAGCTAAAACTATGCAAATTTTACCCAAAAAATGGCATTGCATTTGTATATCTAATTTCTTAGATATGACACTGAATACATAGGCAAAAAATAGATCATTTGGACTTCAACAAAATTAAAAACTAAGAGCATTATTTTTTAGATATTTTATTTATTTATTTGAGCAAGAGAGAGAGAGAGCATGAGCAGGGCAGAGGAAAGGGAGAAGCAGATTCCCCACGGAGCAGGGAGCCTGATGTGGGGCTTGATCTCCTGATCCCAGGATCATGACCTGAGCTGAAGGCAGACATTTAACCACCTGAGCCACCCAGGTGCCCCAACGAAGAACATTTTTAAGAGATTAGAAAGACAACCCATAGAGTGGGAGAAAATATTTCCAAATCATATATATGATAAGAGGATTAATCAGAATATATGATGAACACCTGCAGCACAATAACAACAACAACAAATTCAATTTAAAAAAGGGCAAAGGACTTGAATAGACATTTTTCCCAAAGAAGATATATAAATGGTCAATAAGTGCATGAACTCATATGTGAAATTTAAGAAACAAAACAAATGAATATACTGGAAAAAGAAAGAAAGAGAGAAAGAAAGAAAGAAAGAAAGAAAGAAAGAAAGAAAGAAAGAAAGAAAGAAAGAAAGAAAGAAAGAGGCAAACCAAGAATCAGACTCTAACTATTGAGAACAGAGGATTACCAGAGGGGAGATGGGTGGGGGATGGGCCAGATGGGTGATGGGTATCAAGGAGTGTACTTGTGACAAGCACTGGGTGTTACATGTAAGTGAAGAATCACTGAATTCTACACCTGAAACTAAGATTACATTGTATGTTAACTAACTGTATTTTAAATAAAAACTTAGAGAAAAAAAAGATGATCGGCATCAGTTGTTAGCGGGGGAATGCAAACCAAAACCACAATGAGATACAACTTCACACTTACCAGGATGGCTATAATCAAGAAAATAACAAGTGTCATCAAGGATGTGGAGAAACTGGAACCCTTCCGCATTTTTGGTGGGAATGTAAATGGGTGCAGTCTTGGTGGAAAATAGTCTGGCATTTTCTCCAAAAAAGTTAAACACAGAATTAACCTATGACCCAGCAATTCCACTACCAGGTATATGCTCCAAGAAAACTGAAAGCAGGGACTCAAACAGGTACTTACACACTAAGTTTCATAGCAACCGTTATTTATGATGCCCAAAATGTGGAAACAACTCAAACATCTATCAATAGAAGAATGAATAAATAAAATGCATTATTATATACATGCAATGGAATACTGTTCGACTTGAAAAAGAAATGGGGCTCTGATACATGCTACAAGATGGGTGAACCTCAAATATGTTATGCAAAGTAAAATAAGCTGGACTCAAAATAACAAATATTGTATGATTTCACTTATATGAGATACTTAGAATAGACGAATTCATAGACACAAAAAGTACAAGAGTGGTCCCCATGGGCTGGGGCAGGGAGAAATGGGAAGATGTTTAATGGGTACAGAATTACTGTTTGGAAGTGAAGAAAAAGCTTTGGACATTGAGAGTGGTCATGGCTGTACAACACTGTGATGTTCTCAGCGCCACTAAATTACACATTTAAAAGTGGTTAAAATTGTACGTATTTGTTGTATTTTACCGCAATAAAAATAATACTTAAAATACACGCACTTTTTTAAAGCTTAGGAAACAAACCAACAAAAAGACATAAATTAAAAGACAGAGACCGTCAGATGGATTTTAAAAGACCCAACTAGATGGTATCAACGAAAACTTACTGTAAATATGCTGATACTGGATGATTAAAGTAACATAAGAGAAAACAATGCACCATGAAAACACTAAGCAGAAGAAACTTGAAATGCTTACATTAATATCAGACAAAATGAAAAAGGAAAAAAAAATCAGAGCAAGAAAAATGTTCAGAAATAAAGAAGGACAATACAAATGGTAGAAACGTCTATTCACTGAGAAGTCATAACAACCATAAATATGTATGCACCTAACTATATAGCCTTAAAATACATGAAGCAAAAAATAGACTAATTCACAATTATCCTTGAATACTTCAATGTATCTCTCCTAGTTAAAGATACAACAAATAGAATATTGTTAAGGAGACAGAAGGACTGAACACCATCAAGCAAATGGATCTAATTAATATTTATATAGCATTTATCACCCCAACAGTAGAATGCACATTCCTTGCAAGTTTACATGGAACAATCAGCAACATAGGCTATATCATGGGTCACAAATCAAATTTAAAAGAATTGCCATCATCAAAGTATGTTCTTCGACCACACTATCAGGGTTCTTTTTATCCAAAACAACAGACATAGCTTTCAACCAAAAATTACAATCATTCTAAACAAACAAACAAACAAACAAACAGAAACACAGTCTGAAGAGATAAAGTAAGAATCAGAACCAAACTTACATCTGGCAGAAATTTTGGAATTATCAGTGTGGGAATTTAAAATAACTGATTGATATGCTAAAGACTCCAATGGGTGCACAAATGGACAGCATGAAAGGAGAGATGGGTAATGTAAACGGAGAGATGGAAACTAAGAAAAAACAAAAGGAAATGCTGGAAAACAAAAACAGGGTAATATGAAAAATACCTTTGATGGACACATCAGTAGACTAGATAAAACCAAGGAAAGAACAGTAAACTTGAAGATATGCCAATAGAAACTTCCAAAACTGAATTGAAAAGAGGAAAAAAAAGAATTAAAAAGATGGAATGGGATTTCCAAGAACTGGAGGATAATGACAAAGGATATGACACAAATGTCAAGGGACTACCAGAAGGAAATGAGAGAGAAAAAAGATAAAATATCTAAAATAATAGTGGCTGAGGATTTTCCAAAGTCAATGACATAAACGAAAACTGCAGATCCAGGAAACGCAGAAAACACCAAATAGGATAAAGACCAAATACTACATCAAGCCATATCATATTCAAACAGCATAAAATCAATGACAAAAAGAAAATCTTGAAAAAAGCCAGAGAGGGCAAAAACAGCTTACTTGCAGAGGGAAAAAAAAAAAAAGAAGAAGAAGAAGAGGAGGAATTACATCAGACTTCTCTTCAGAAACCATGCAAGCAAGATGTGAGTGAAGTTAAGTATTTAAAGAGCTAAAAGAAAATTATCATCAACCTGGATTCTGTATCCAATGAAATTATCCTTCAAAAGCAATGAGGAAATTAAGACTTTCTATGAAAAAAAAAAAAAAACTAAGGGAATTTGTCACCAGCAGGCTTGCCTTGCAGAGAATGTTCAAGGAAGGTCTTCAGAGAAAAGGAAATGATACAGGTTACAAACTCAGATTTACATTAAGAAAGGAAGATATGTAAAGGGGTGAAGGGGAGGGGGAGGTACAGGCTTCCAGGTATGGAATTAATAAGTCACAGGGATGAAAGGCACTGCATAGGGAACATACTCAATGGTAATTTAATAGTGTTGTGTGGTGACAGATAGGAGTTACACTTATGGTGAGCACAGCATAACCTACAGAGATGTTGAGTCCCTATGTTGTACACATGAAACTAATGTCATATCATGTGTTAACTATACTTAAAAAAAAGAAAGGAAGAGATTTAGAAAAGAAATTAGTGAAGGTAAAATAAAACATTTTATTTTTGTTATTTTTACTTGATCTAATAGATGATACCTTGGTCAAAATAATAATAGCAACTATGTACTCAGTGAGTATAGTTTAGGGAGAAAGGAAATGAATGACAGCGATGTCACAAGGAATTGGGAATACTCTGTTGTAGGGGACTTGCTCTACACATGAAGCAGTATTGTGTTATTTGAAAGTGGACTTACTTAGGTGTAAAAATATCCTGTAAACCATAGGCAACCACTTTAAAAATTTAAATAAAAATATAATTACTATGTTCAAGAGAGGAGAAAAAATAGAATGATATAAAATGTTCAACAAACACCAGAGAAGATAGGAAAAAAAGAGTGGAAGGCAAAAAGAAAGAAGCAAAGAGCAAGGACAATGAATTTGAAAAGTTACAAATATGGTAATCCAACTTTATCAATAATCACTTTAAATGTGAATGGCATAATATGCCAATTAAAAGACAGAGATTATCACAATGGATTAAAAAAAGCAAGACCCAACCATATGTTGTCTATAAGAGATCCATTTTAAATATAAAGGCAGAGTTAGATTAAAAGTAAAATAACAGAGAAAAATACACCATATTAACACTAATCAAAAGAAATTTGGAGCAGCTATATTAATTTCAGACAAAGATGACTTTAGAGCAAGGAGTTTTATCAGGGATAAAGAGAGACATTACATTATAACAAGGGCTCGATTCTCAAAAAGGGCATAACCATTCTTAATGTGCATGCCTCTAACAACAGAAAATCAAAACATGTGAGACAAAAACTAATAAAACTACAAGGAGAAATAGACAAATCCAGTATTATAGTTGGAGCCTTTAACATCGCTCTGCTGGTAATTGACAGATCCAGCAGGCACAAAATCAGTAAGGATATAGTTAAACACACAGCACCATCAATCAACTGGATCTAATTGACTTTTATGGAATACTTCATCCAACAATGGCAGTTCAATCCAACAACACATTCTTCTCAAGCACACGTGGAACATTCATTAAGATAGAACACATTCTAGGTCATAAAACATACTATAGCAAATTTGAAAGAATAGACATCATACCAAGGATATTCTCTACCCATAATGGAATTACACTAGAAATCAATAACAGAGAGCTGGAAAACTCCAAAATATTTGGAGAGTAAACACACTTTTAAATAATAAGTGGGTCAAAGAAGTCTCAGGAGAAATTTTTGAATATTTTGAACTGAAAGACAATAAAAATGCAATCTATTAAAATTTATGGGATGCAGTAAAGCAGTAATTACAGGGAAATTTATAATAGTGAATGCATATATTAGAAAAGAAGAAAGATCTAAAATCAATAATCTAAGCTCTACCACAGGAAACTAGAAACTGAAGAGCAAATTAAATCCATAGTAAGCAGAAGAAAAGAAACAAAACAAATCAAAAAATAAATAAGTGGAATTGTAATTAGGGAAACAATAGAGAAAATCAATGAAACCAAAAGTAGTTTCTTTGAAATATCAATAACATTGAAACACCCCTCAGCCAGGTTTACCAAGAAGAAAAGAGAGAAGATAAAAATTGCTAACATCAGAAATGAAAGAGGGGCCATCACTACTGACCCAGGCACATTAAAAAGATAATAAATAATTATTACAAAGCTAATTATTTCAGGATCTGAATAGATGTAAAGATATTCCATGCTTAGGGATACAAAGATTAAATATTGTTAAGATATCAGTTGTTCTCAATTTGATCTGTAGATTCAATGAGATACCAATCAAAATCCCAACATGTTACTTTGTGGATATCGACTCATTCCAAACCTTATATGGAAAGGCAAAAGACCCAGAACAGTTAACGTTATACTGAAGAAGAAAGTCAAAGGACTGACCTGAACCAACTTCAAGTATTACTATAAAGCCATAGTAATCAAGATAACATGGTATTGGCAAGAGAACAGACAGATGCATGGAACAGGAATAGACTCATATAAATATAGTCAAACGATCTTTCACAAAGGAGCAAAGACAATCATGTGGAAAAAAGACAGTATTCAACAAAGTGTCCTGGATCAATTGTATATCTTTGTGCAAAAAAAAATAAAATCAGTCTAGACACTGACATTATGCCTTCACAAGAATTACCTCAAAATGTAATGTAGACCTAAATGTAAAATAAAAAGCTATAAAACTCTTAGAAGATAACGTCAGAGAAAACCTAAGTGACCTTAGGTTTGGCAATGAGATTTTAGATGCATCAAAATCGTGATCCATGAAAGAAAAGATTGATGTCAGATTTGATTTAAATAGAAAACTTCTTCTCTGTGACAGACACTGTTGAGAGAATCAAAGGACAAACCACAGGCTGAGGAAAAATATTTGCAAACACGTATGTGATAAAGGGCTTATATCCAAAATATACAAAGAACCCCTACAATTATATAATAGGAAAGGAAACAACCCACTTGAAAATTAAACAAAATATTTGGACACCTGACCGAAGGAGAGATATGGATGGCAAATAAGCATATAAAAAGATATTTGACATCATGTAGGAAATTACAAATTAAAACAATGAGATACCACTCCGCACCTATCAGAACGCCTACAAGCCAAGACTTTCAACATCAGAGGTGTTGGTGTCGAGCAACTGGTGAGGATGTAGAGCAACTCTCATTCACTGCCGGTGGGAATTCAAAATGGTACAGCCACTTTGGAAGACAATTTGGCAGTTCCTTACAGAGCTAAACACGATCTTACAATACGGCCCAGGAATTGTGCTTCCACGTATTCACCCAATGGGTTAAAAACTGATACCTGTACTTCCTGTGAAAAGCTGCCCATGAATGTCTATAGTAGCTTCAGTCATATTTGGCAAGACTTGGAAGGAACCAAGATGTCCTTCAATAAGTGAATCAACAGTGGTACATCCATACAATGGAATACTATTTAGTGATACAAAGAACGGATCTATCAAGCCATGAAAGAATATGGAGGAAACTCAAATGCATATTTCTAAGTGAAGTAAGCCAGTCTGGAAGGAGTACATATTGTATGATTCCAATTATATGACCTTGTGCAAAAGATAAAACCACAGAGACAGTAACAAGATCAGGTGTTGTCAAGAGTTGATGGGGGGGTGGGGGTGGTGTGGTGAGAGGATGGACAGGTGGCATACAAGGTATCTTTAGGGCAATGAATTTATTTTGTATGACCCCTCAATGACACATGATAGATACATGACTTTATGCAATTGGCAAAGCCTGTACAACACAGAGTGAATCCTAATATGAACTATGGACTTCAGTTAATAACAATGTGTCAATATTCATTCAACAATTGTGACAAATATACCACACCAAAGCAAGATATCAACAACCAGGAAAACTGTAGGGAGAAGATTTGGGAACTCTGTACTTTCTGTTCAATTTTTCTGTAAATCTAAAACTGCTCTACAAACTTCTGTTAAAAAATATATGGATCAAGGAAGAAATCTCAAGGAAATTTAGAAAATATTTTGAACTGCGAATGAAAATGTGAAGACAGCATATAAAAATTGTGGTGTGCACTTAAATCAGGGCTTAGAGAAAAATTTATGATTCAAACTTTGCATTAGAAAGGAAGAAAGAACCCAAATCAACAATCTAAGCTTCTACATTAAGACACTAGAAAAAGGGCAAAAGAAATCCAAAGCAAGCAGAAGGAAGGAAATAGTAAAGAGAAATGAAAGAAAATGAAAATAAAAGTCAATAGAGAAAAATCAATAAACAGAAGTTGATTCTTTGAAAAGATTAAAAGAAAATATAAGACTTTAGCCAGACTGACAAGGAAAAAAGGAGGCAACATACATTATAAACAGTGGAGATGACAAGATGGAAGGTATGGAGAGACCCCACAGATATTCAAATGTTAATAAGGGAATACTATGGGAAAACCTTCCACACCTAAGTTCAACAACTTAGGCTAAATGAGTCGGTTCCTTGAGAACCATAAGCAACCAAAATTTATCCAAGAAGAAATAGATAACCTGAATAGTCTTATAACTATTAAAGACACAGAACTGGTAGTTTAAAACATAAACTTCTGGAAAAGAAAACTCCAGGCTCAGATGTTTTTTTTACAAATGCTTAAAGAAGAAATAATCAATTCTACATAATCTCTTCCTAAAAATTTTCCAACTAATGAGGTCAGAATTTTTGTGTTACCAAAACCAGACAAAAACAACACAAGAAAGGAGAACTACAGTCCAATATCCCTTGTGAACCTAGATGTTAAAATCCTCAACATAATACTAGCAAGTTAAACACAGCAATATATAAAAATAATAGGATACCACGACCAAATGGGATTTACTCTGGGAGAGTAGGGCTGCTTCAGTGTTTGAAAACCAACCAATGCAACACACCATATTAACAGTCTAAAGAGGGAAATGACACATACACAAGTAAATTGATGTAGAGGAAGAATTTTACAGAATTCAACAACCATTTATACTTTTTAAGAAGTAAATCAGAAATAGAATGGAAATTCCTTAACCTAATAAAAACCAGAAGAGGACATGTCCAAAAAAAGAAAAAATCATGCTTTGTGGTTAAGTAATTAAATGTTTTCCCCCAAGATAGGGAACAAGGCAAGGATGTTTACGCTTAGCCATCCTGTTTAACTTCTTACTGGATGTGTTAGCCAATGTCATAAGGCAAGAAAAGGAAATAAAAACCACACAGATTGAAAAGGAAGAAACAGAATTTTCCTTACCCATAGAAAAATATATAATTATATAAAAGATATTCTTAGAAATAATAAGTGAGATTATCAAGGTCACAGGATAAAAGATCAAAATAAAAATATGAATCCTATCTCTAATACTTGCAGTGAAGAATTGGCAACGGAGATTTTAAAACCAATATAATGTATAATAGCTTCAAAAATGAAATACTGAAACTGGAATTAAAATAAAAACTTTTTAAAAATGAAATACTGAGCTATAAATGTAATGAAACTGTGTCTGGAAAATTCTTATATGGTAATAAGCAATCAAAAATGACTTTGATAAACACTTACCCACATTTGTGAACATTATCTGATTTTAAAAATCACTGTAATGGCACAGTAATCAAGACAGTACACTACTGCTGAGGGGACAGAAACAGAGATCGTGGAATGTAATAGTTTCCAAAACTAGACCCATGCAAATAGGGTCAAGGTACCAAGGCAAGTCAGTGGAGAAAGGAGAAGTCTGCCAAGAGCGAGCTGTCAGAGGCGGGGAGTCTAGACGAGTCGCAGACCTCCGAGGATGCACCTGGGACTGTGGTTACCATAAACTGAGCTCAGAGAAGCTAAGTAAGCTGTCCTCATTCTGACGGCAGAAAGGGATGGAGTTTCCATTCCAACCAGATCACTTGGACCCCCAGATGCCTACCTACTGATTTAACCATCTAATCATCAACTGCTACTTCTTGGAAGACGGGATCATATCTACCTTGAAGGGCAGTTGTAAGGATTCTATAAGATAATGCATTTTAAGTACTTATCAAACATCTGGCAGGGCCCAACCAATGAAAGCTATAGCTAACGATTCTGGTGAAATTATTTTTTTTTTAGGATTTTATTTATTTATTTGACAGAGAGAGAGACAGCCAGCGAGAGAGGGAACACAAGCAGGGGGAGTGGGAGAGGAAGAGGCAGACTCTCCATTGAGCAGGGAGCCCGTTGCGGGGCTCGATCCCAGGACCCTGGGATCACGCCCTGAGCCGAAGGCAGAAGCTTAACGACTGAGCCACCCAGGCGCCCCTCTGGTGAAATTATTCTTATTAGAAAATGGGCAATTCTGTTAGCACGTGAAAAAAGTCACATTATCAAAATTGTTCTTAAGTTATCTCTACACCCAAAGTGGGGTTCAAACTTACAACCGTGACATCAAGAGTCGCACACACTACCAACTGAGCCAGCCAGGTGCCCCTACCCTTAAATAGGACTTGAAATCACCTGTAAATTATTCTACCTGGTTTTGCATGTTAAAATGTATACAGTTTGATTAATATGTAAATGTATGTAAATCTATGCAGCCTTGTTCAAGATATGACCGAGAACACCTTCAATAAATGAAGTATACACTTTACTGTAAAATATGGTCACTTCTTTCACTGTGCTGCACTGACACAGTCCTCCAGCCCAGAATTTTCCCCTCTAGGATTTGAGCAGGATCTCTTTACAAGTAAAGACAGAGCCTACACTTAACAAGATGCTGGAGGCAGGGAGGGCCTTCTCCTGCAGGGAGACCCCTGCACTTCCTCACTCTGAATTGCTAAATCCTTGGTGGGCATCGTGGACACTGCCAGGAAGCATTCCCCTTTTCCGTGGCACCTGCCACCAGGATGCTACAGGCAGTGTGGGTAAGCTGAGCTATGCTGCCCAGGGGGCAACACACCAGCCATCCACAGCTTCTCTCCAGAACACGGGAGAACTAAAATACCAAGCTCTTGAATTCTTCTTCCTATCTCATCTGCTTCTTGTTCTCCCTTGCTTTCTCTTGTGTCTCCCTACACATGTGCTCTCAGGAGGGAGGCAGGGGATGGAAGGTCTGCAAACAGCTCCGCAGGGCTCAGTCCTGGGGAGACACAGGGCATCGAGTCCCTCATCGAGTCAGGCAGTCAGCAACCTACTTGGCCTCTCTGATACATGACTTCTGATTTTAAAAAACAACACCAAACAAAACTCTTTTGTGGGGCAATTGCAAAGATTTAAAAAGGTCTCTCCTAAGAGCACACTGCTTCAAAAACAAGACCCAGAGACTCAGGAATCAAATGAAAAAAAGTGACATTCAGAGATTTTTATTTAAAAGAATTTTTTTTTCATGCAAAGGGAGAACCAAAGAGGGAGGTACGACCATGACTGGATGGCAAAGCCTTGCCCACCCAAGCAAGAAACGGGGCTCAAAAGGGGTCCAGGGCAATCCCAGACCCGAATTCCAGATCCTGCATGCCAGGGCCCCTGAGGAATCCAGGAGGAAATTTCTGCAGGGTCTGCTTTGAGCCTCAGAACTCACGATTCTCCTCTTCTTCACTCTCTCATTTGCAAGACAAATAGTTTTAAGATGAAATCAAAATTTACAATCTTTTAATCACTAGAAATTGTATATAATTATTTTACCTCCACTCTAGGACCAGGAACTGCTGTGAATTACTTGGCTTCTCCAAGTGCAAAAAGAAAATGCTTCAATTTTGCATTAATTAAAGAATTTTTTCCCCCATTCCTGTCCATTAGCCGTCACCACGCCATGGCTATGAATGGTCATTACAACAGACAGAAATAGGAACATAAATTTCCCACTAATGAAAATGTCAGGAGGACACACCGTCTATCACAGAAGGTTCTGATATGGAGAGGGTTTTCTCTCTCTCTCTCTCTCTCTCTCTCAGCTCTCTCCAGTTGTAGTTTTTGCCAGACCTGCATGGAAGGGCGAGCATCTTTTATTTATAGACACCTGGGAAGTGTCCTTTGCGATAGATGGAGAGCTATGCTCAGATCCAAGTAAATATTCCATTGATTTTTAAAATTGCTCCCTTTCTTATCAGACCTCACAGGGTCTCGGCCTGGGAAACCTCGCTGACCTTCCTCCTTCCTGATGAGGCCAGTTTCCTTGAGATTGAAGGCGGCACACGCATCTGCCACCAACCGGCTCTGTCACCATTTTATGAGGTGCACATTACATCCGTCAGCGGTGCCCCATTTCCTCCACCTTCCTCTTCCCCCTCCGTGTGGGGAGTTCAATCACCCAGGCTTTTGAGAGCTTGTTCAGAAGCACTCTTGTTCTGCCTTAAGCAGAAGAACGGCTTTAGCGTTGGGTGGTGTTCAGCTCCGGCCATGGGCCTGCTGTTCGTTCCCTGGCTTCGTTGGGCCACCAAGTGCAGATCTGAACGCCGGGTCCTTGTCCTCACACCGCTCCAGAGGCACAACCTCAGAGCTCCCCAGCCAGGCTTTTGTCTCTTTGGGAAGAACATCGTCTCTCTTCCAGGCTTCCCACATGAATGGAAACTGTGAAAGGCAATGCAGTTTTTCCTATTATAAGTAAAAGGGCATCAGGACACCCACTTTGGAAAACTCTGTCTACTCATAGAGAAAAAAAAGGGGGGGGAGTCAGGAGGTATTTTTAAAAATCAAGCTCTTTTGATAGCCTCTTATAGATCAATGTTTGTATGGGTCTGTGTTTGACCTTAAATTCTCTTTGGCTCGTGAGGCTACTGGGAAGTCTTCGGTCTTAGACTAATCAATATCTCTTCCCACGGGACAGTCTTTAACACCCGGAACCTCCTTCCAGGTAACACAGTCAACAGGGTTAGGCCACTGCAAAATCATGCCAGCATTCAGTAGGCACTCAATAAAGCTTGCGAGCAGAAAGCGGGGCTAAGAGACAAAGTGACTTACTCATTAGTCATTCTCTCTACACAATTGTGCTGGCCTGGCTGTCAGAAGGATTCCAAAAATATCTGTTCTCCAGAAAACTTCCAGACAGGTTGTGTTGAATGACTATTTTAGAAATAATATTTCAACATGTTAAAGTGACTATTACAAGCCACCATTTGGATCCAGTTCAACAAGGATGAATGGATGAAATCAATTTCCTGGATCAGAAGGTCTTCAGTCCCAGTGACCGCTAGCAACTGGTTTTACTCAATTTCGTACATTGTGCGGGAAGGAGAGATGGCCGAAAGGTTGAACCACAAAGTACGGCAGAGCTTCTCCCCCTCATCTCATCCTTGTTTAACGAGCATTCGCTTACAGTCATCAAGACCCTCCCGCCCTTTCCATAAGCTGTGTGTCCTCAGCTGTGTGGCCCGTGATATCTGTGGGAAGAAGTAACTTGAGGGCACTAAGGAGCGGGAGGATTTAAGCAGGAATGCAAAGGGTAAGGAACAACCAGAGCCACACACAGGCAGGCACGGACCCAGGATAAGCCAGGACAGAGATGCCACAATCAGGGATGGAATGCTGGGACAGGCCAGGCTGAGCAAAACAAAGCATGTCAGCTGGTTCTGGCCACGAGGCTCATGGAGACTGCCATCACCTTCAATTATCGGAAAGGAAACCGGGTTCCATGTACACGTTGCTATGGGCTTAAAATAGTAACAATACCAACAAGGCATGCAGGGCTCTGATCAAGTAGCCAAGGGTGACCCCTGATACTGAAATGAGTAACCTAAAACCAAGAGCCATCAAAAACCTGAGAATCTCTTAGGGAACACAGCTCCCCTAGAGAATTTGTCTAAACTCAGGAGTGATGCCTGTGGCGTGTTAACCTTATCTGAGGTTGCGATCTTCTTTGCAAAGTACTGCAGTACCTTCTAAAAAGCCCTTCTCCAAGATCACCTCTTTTTTGAAATATCTCCATCAGAAAGCACCAATATTTAACAGGAACCAAAGCAAACGAGACCATCTTCCAGCCTTGAGGCATCCAACCAACAGTTGGGAAGACGAAATGAAGCAAGGTAAAACCCCATTAGCCCCAGTCTCCTCTCATGGCCTGTGATGATGGCCCAATAGTTGCTACATACCATACCAGAATTTTCTTCCTGGGTATAGAATATTCGACCCATTTGTACTGAGTCCTTGATTCACCCTAGGTGCTGTGATGGTCACTGAAAGATGAGCTAGAGACCACGCCCACCCTCAGGGAGCTCACAGACAATCAGAAAATAAAATATCTGAGTGATGATAGCATAACAATGGAATACGATGCCCAATGTACTTGCAGGATTTGGAGGAGGGAAGGTCCCCCTACTGCTAAGCCAGGTGCGGGGTTTCCCATTCTCAGAGCATCTACATGGGAGATGCCTCACCACATTGCTTTGCTGTGTAAGATCCAAGACTTGGAGCTGTATCAGAAGGGCTGCCAGCCTTCGAGAAGATTCTGGTCCATGCAGATGGGAGTGGGTTCGGGAGGCAGGGAGAGTCCTGTGGGATTAAGGAACATTCAGTAGGAACACGAGATGTCTCTCCAGCTTCAAAGAGCTCTTTATGAGATTTTCTGAGATTGTAACCACGACCCTCCTTCAAGAAGGCGAGCACCATTATGCCTGGGTTTTCCTATCCATAGAGGCCCCCGTGCATGTTGGCTTTCCACGGAATGAGCTGGAAACCCTTGTAGAAACCCCCCAAGGGCTGCCCCAGTTTCACCTTTCCTGGAGGCCAATGGTCAGTTGCACAGGTAGGAAATAAACCATCATAATAAATAATAACAGCTAACATCTGTTGGTTGTTCTGTGCAAGTATTTTGCATGTAATATCTCATCTTATCCTCATAGAAATGAAGGCTAAGAGAAATAAGTAACTTTGCCAAAGTCATGGGGCTGGCATGTGGAGGAACCAAGGTGCCGGGGTACCAGCCTGCCCCTGGCTCAGATGCCGATCTCTCTAAATCCAGACTTTCTCCTTCAGGAATAGCACTGCTGCTTAACGAAAGACCCCCGCCCTTTGTGCCAAACTTTTGTCGATACTGTTATTTAAAGGGGCATGTCCCAATTTATTCCAGTATCAATTCTCTATATCATTTACCTCAGCACTGATTGTATCATTCGCAAATTAGCATTAGGCAGCAATTTCTGGTCCCATATAAAACTATTTAGCCATCTCGCCAAGAAAATGAAAGATGTAAAGCAAAAGCCTGGTTGCCAAACCTAATTCTCTTCCTTATCTTCTTGTTACATATTGACGTCTTTGAGGCCATTCAAAAGCATCCAGCTTGTCTTGCTTGAGTGCAAATCAGATTATTGACAATGAAAGCCATTTAACAGGTTATTTAAATGGCGGAGTCCTATCTCGGTGGGATCTGCTTCTTGACGGCTTCTACAGCAGAATGGTCAACTTTTGTTTGTAGGGAACTGAGATGTTTCCCGTTTATTCCGGGGGCCAAGCGTGAGTGCTGTAGAATGCCTGCTCTGACACGTCTCGACGTCTCTCCTCCGATCATCGCTCCCCCAGGGTCCAGCCCTGGCCACCGCCCCAGCTGCTGGCCTGTGGATCTGCCAAGGTACGTTGCCCAGAAGGGACAAGCCAAACAGAATTCCCTGTTCCGTCCACCACCCCCACATTTTAAGGAGCCCCAACCATTGCTCAACACAGAGCCAGTTTCTATAAAAACTGCTCCAGGAACATTCTGCCTAGTTCCATTTATTTAGCAATATTCATCATTGATGTCTGCTGTGTGCTAGCCACTGTCTTAGAGTCTGGAACAGAGAAACAATCATGTCAATAAGAGCAATCGAAACCTGTTTTTTGGGGGGACACTGATGTGCCAAGATCTCTGTGTTTGTGGTCCTAGACGCTGGGCATATAGTCAGCACATGATCTTCTGGAATTGCCTCAGCTGCAGAGTGCCGCCTCGTCCAAGGTCATGCCCCTTCCCAGCCATCCCACATTCAGGGACTGATGACCACAGGGGTATGAAGATCTGGCCATCTCAGCTCAACTCTTAAGGCCTCTTCAAGCCCCAAAGGTCCCCATGGGCTGTCACTGAGTCATTGTAGCTTGAGGTGTCAGGCTGCTTAATTACACTCCTTCTCCTTCCTTCCCTCCCTCCCTCCCTCCCTCCTACAGGCTTGAGACCAAGGGCTCGCTTTCATCACCATCAGGCACGCTGAACTGCACCTTCGTGCCTGCTTCCCAGAAACCCCAATCTGTACCAGCTGGAAACAAGAGCAGTCCAAGAAAGAGGAAGTGCTGAAGTGAGGTTTTGAGGCTGGGTCTCAATCTCTACTCCACTGGCCATAAAGGCCCCATCGCTCCTGGTAGGTGTTGGCCCTATTGTTAAAACTTTCATAAGTGCTGAATGGGGATGATACGCCTACATAAGGAAGTACGTTTGCGGGTATCTGGTAGTTGAAAACTATGAAGGAAATAATAACCAAATGGAATTCAGCTAAATTGGATTGTCATCTGGAAAAAAATATAAGGGAAAGATAAGAGCAATTAATCAACCCTTGAAAGCTACTGCAAGGCCCCTGGGCCTCTTTGGAAACAGACACAAAGGCACATCTCTTGCAGCAGGAGGGTAGAGAAGATGAGGACTGGGCCTTGGATGGAGTTGTTAGATCAGTTGAGCTCCATAAAAGGTTAGACTCCCCAATCCCCAATTTGGCAGCTCTTCTATGCCAAGGTTAGAACCCAATCGGGGAAAAGGTGGACCTTGACACTGGGTTGGGGACATCAGATGAACATCTGGGGAAACCATCTAACTCCAGATTCCCCGGGACCCTCTGAACCTACAGAAGGGGCCCACCCCTCCCTACTAAAGACCCACCCCTCCTCTTGCTTGCAGGCAATGCAAAGTTCCCTCCTGGACCATGAGATACATGTCCCTCAACGTTGACCTCTACTTCCCACACTTCTACACTAAGATCGAATCACAATTAAGCCCAGCTGGAGTCATGCTGAGTCTGATAAGAAAGGACAAGTGTCCTACCCCAAATGTGAGACCCAACCAGCATGTACCTGCTGGAGCCAGGAGGTTACGTATGGGGTTGGAGACTGATAGTGCTTGAGCAAAAGAACCGAAGCAAGAGGTGATATCAGACACAGTTTCTCAATTTAGGAGAGCTCTTTCCGAATACAGGATTTAAAATCATGGTGAGGTCCCTGGAGATGGAAAAATGTGCTACTGAGTTGTCTCCTAGGACTATGGAAGAATAATGGAAGAAGGAATTAAAAGGATCTCAGAAGTAGGCATACCAAGAATGGACATACCCTGAAAGGCCAGAAACCCAGATGATTATGTTCCTTGCAAAAGTCTGGAAAATGCACCATTCACAAGAGGCCTATGGAGTGCACTGGTAAGAGGGGCACCAGCTCACTGTGAAGTTCAGTGGTAGCTGTCCTTTAGACCACAGCTTGTGGTACAGGAGGCTGTTACAGAACTGGACAATGGGGACAATAGAACACTCAAACAATAGAGGAAGGATCAATGGGACACTCCATTGTCAGAAGCCAAGAGGATATAATTACTGTAGTAAGTGGCACGGTCAAAAGGCCACAGATCTGCTGAGCTACAGAGATGGTTAATAGAACACCCTGGGGTTAATAATATCCCTGGGGGCAAAATACAACAGGGCTCTACTCAATTTGTACCATCAAAAGAAATCAAAGATGCATGATAAAGAGAAGGAGGGCAGTCTCAACAAAAAGCCATGCTTCCTAGTCCAGTCCTCAGATCTGGAATTCGCTGAAGGAAGACAAAGCCATGTCCCCACAAGGGGGGATCCTGAAACATCACAGCCATGGATACCCAGTAAAAAGTCCTCCTGTCCTTCCCCGGAGGGAACTGTACTATGCCTTGGAGAAAGGGAAACATCCAAACATCTGGCAGATGGCAAGGCTCAGGATTTGAGTGGACATGGATATCTGCAGGCCCAAAGAATTGTCACAGTCCCCTAGAGAGAGCGAGAGGACAAACATGTCATCAGTGGAGTCCTGGCCAAAGTCTGCTTCACATTGGCTCCAGTAGATTCACAAACTTTATGGTGCTCATTTCCCCCAGTCCTCTAATGGATGTCAGGGCAGATATACTGGGAAACGGACACACTGTGTCCCTTGCCTGGGGAGTGAGAGCCATTCTAATGGGGATGGCCAAATGGAAGCCTCTGTAAGTGCCCACCCCCGATCAGGATGGAAAGCAAACAATAATACTGCGTCCCAGGGAGATGACAGAAATTAGTGCTCCTTTTAAAAATGTAATAAATGCAAGGGTGGTGATTCCCATCACATCTCCACTTAATGACCAGCGTAGCCCGAAGGAAGAATCGCATTGTAGATCCCTAGGGTTTGGGATCAAGGCTGTACTGTCTGCATTAGAGAGTGTGCCTTTTGGAAAACACTTCCCAATGTAACTACTGGGCCTTGATAAAGATGGCGTGCCTGACCCTGGGGCCCTGAATGATGGGATTCTGTCACAATTTCTGGTGGGCCTAGAAATATTCCTTGGGCGATGGAAATGATTAGTCCAGAACCAACCTCAGCAGGGCCTGAAGACACAACAAGCAAGTTGCATGAGCAACTTAGTGTTGACCTTCACGTCACTCACAACTCTTGATCTCTCTCCGAGCTCACCCTATGACTTCGGGGGATCCCTGATGACCATCTGACAGAGGAAGAAAAACCCCAGGCTTCGTTCACAGACAGCTCAGCTCAGTGCCTGGATTAAGGATGCAAATGGACAGCAGCTGTATTGTAACCCTATTCAGGAATGACTTTGAAAACCAGTGGTGGGGGGAAATCCTCTCAATGGGCAGAAGAATCTAGATAACACATGTGGTCTTCCACTTTGCCTGGACCAAAAAGTAGCCCAATGTTAGACTATCTATAGATTCATGGGCAGTGGCAAATAGGCTAGTTGGTCAAGGATCTGGAACAAGAAAAATTAGTGTCTTCATATATTTTTTAAAATTTTGTCTCTATTTTATGATCCTATGACATCATGAGATGAGAGCCTTGCCCTTGCTGACTTGGAGAGACTGCCCCATCCTGGGGCTACCTAATTCCTAGGGAGAGCAAACTATTGCCCCATGAACACGTGTTTCCTATGCAAATTAACCAGTCTAAAGCCTGTATCCCAGCTCCTTTATTAGTTAGTCACAGCTCTCTTACATCGTGGGCTGATATTCCCCTTCCCTAATCACTCCAGGGCCAGCTACCAAACAATTCCATCTGGGACATCCACCATGGAAAGGACACTAGAGGGCCAAGGAGAAAAATGGCGTAGCCAATTGACTTCAGCCAGCCTCTCCACAGCTACCCCAGTGCTGTGGTAAGAGCGTTACGAACAGCATAGGCCCGGTGGCGGTTTGCACAGAAGCTTCCATTTACCAAAGCCATTGCCACTGCCAAATGTTCAACCTGACGGACAGCAATAAAGACAAACGCTGGCCCAGCTACAGCACCGTCCCCTAAGATGGTAGCGAGCTGACAGCATTCGCCTACGTCTGTCCTGGAAAGTCCAACAATTCCTTCCGAAATGAATAAACATGAATCTTGGGTTTGGATTTTCCTGTTCTTCCCACAAAGCAGGAGCCACGTCCCCACTTGAGCGTGTTTGGTAGGTTAGAGCTCTGAGGACGGGAATCCGTGCAATAGCTCCTCAGAGCGGGGGCTCAGTTTATAACAGAGGAGGTCTGGTAGCGGGCTCAGGAGCACGGGCCCTCTGGCGTACTGTGTACTGAATCACCTGGAAGCTACCAGCCTGAAAGAAGGCAGGAACAGCCCACCGAAGGCTCTGCCGAAGTGCAAACTGAAAGGCAATGCTTTACCGGCATGAGGAGTCGTCCTATCCAATGAGGAACACACTTCGAATCCAGGACGCGTACCCAGCAGGAAAGATACATGGGTCCGGGGACCCACGAGGTGCAGTAGGAGTGATCCTACTTGACCTCATCCCCGGTGACCCACTGGAGAATTGGGGCTTCCTGAACCCTACGATTCTAGACTCCGCAGCACTTAAGATCTTGGTTCCCACCGGGCGACACTTCCACCCAAAGACGCAGACGGAGTCCTACGACATCACAAGCTGCACCTGTGCTGAAGGACCAGCAGGGAGGAAGAGCAGTCACCATCCCTGCAGGGTGACTGACCCTGATCATTGGGAGGAGGTCAGGCTGCTCTTACACAGGAGGGGGAGGGGTATGTGCCGGGCAGCCAGGGGATGGACATGGGCGTTCTTGGCATCTCCTTGCCCAGTGATGGTGGTAAAGGGACAAATGCCGTGATCCCGGTCTGAGAAACACATAGTGAGTGGAAACCCAGACTTTCAGACCCTTTAAGGGTGAAGGTTTAGATAATGGCCCCAAATAAGCCATCTGGACGAGCTCAGGTGCTATGTGAGGCTGAGGACAACGGAGAATGGAATAACGGAGAGGGAGATGGTGGGTATCCGTCGGGACTCCAAGACCAGCGGCTGCAGCAGGGGCTGGAGTTCATCCCGTTAAACTCCCGCTTCTAAATTGTCCTCAGGAAGAAAGACCCAGAGGAAGCCTATGGGAGACACTCCCTGAACGTGTATGAAGAAGGGAGAGTGAACAGCCTGAGGGATAAACAGTGGTAGGCAGGTGACTCACTGCCCAGACCCCCTGCAAGGAGGGGCCTGTTCCGCCAGCTTCTGGGAGCTCAGCGTACAGCCTCCAGCTGTCAGTTCCTTCCAGAATAGTATCAGTGGCAGAGAGCCACCTCAACCAGTGTCATGCCACATCTAGGGACTGTGGACAAAGGAGTATAAAGGCCCTGCCATTTCAGCCTAACTCCGGG
Organism: Ursus arctos; assembly: GCF_023065955.2. Lineage (NCBI taxonomy): Eukaryota > Metazoa > Chordata > Mammalia > Carnivora > Ursidae > Ursus > Ursus arctos. The sequence continues at coordinate 37,227,387 of NW_026622863.1, read as the reverse complement.
CAATTCTGAAAAGCCAATCTGGCCCCAGAGCCCTCCATCCACAGGGATGGCTGACCACTGGCCCTGGGGGGCCCCTGTCTTGCTCAGACTCTCTGCTCCCCTGCGAAGCCTGACCCTGCTCTAGCCCCTTGCTGCTCCCCGGCTCAGGCCCCACTCCACCGGTCTCTGAGTTCTGGCTTCCTCGGAACTCCAAAACAGGAAAAGAGAATGAAGACTAGCCCCCCGCTCCACCCTCACCAGCTCCTTCCTTAACATGGTTCTAATCTGGACGTTTCTCTCCACGTTACACTCTGGGATGGCTCGGCCCAGCTCTGCATGTCGGAAGGCCAACACTCTGGGGTTTGGTTTGGTTTTGTTTTGTCTTGCTTTTCCCTGTTGGTCTTCACGTCCCACCAGGCATGGGAAGGGGAGGAGGAGAGAGACCCAGAGACTATATATCCAGTTGGCAGTATCCAGAAATAACCTAAGTATTAAAAAAAACATAAAACAAGAAAACGAAACCAGAAGTAAGAAGAGTTTGATGGGCTGGACTCACATCAGAGATACCGGGACCCCTTCCCCTTCTCACCCTCTCAATCTCCCCATCCTGTTGATTGCCCTCTGCACCCCCTGCACCCCATAACACCCCTTGGGGCCTTCTAGAACCTCCAGGTGCTTCTAGCCATCACCGGCTCCTCGGCTCTGCTCGCCTGGCCGCTCTGTTCCACGCTGGCACATCGCCGACCCTCTACCCGATGACCATATCACCCCCGAGGCACTGAAACCACAACGGAGCTTCCCACGGCTCGCCCTCCGTTCCGACACAGCCGCCGCCTCTCTGTCACCCTGGCCTGTGCTGAGCGCCTGGCGGCCACTATCTGTCCCATCAATCTCGTTATTGCGGAATCCATCAAACTCTCTTCCACACCACCCATGATAGCCAAGGACATTGTCTTCAACTGTCGGCCCCACCCAGCTTTTCCCAAAAGGCCTTCCCTCTCCGTTAGTTTATTCTTTTCTTCTCTCATTTAAGGAAGAGGTCGGAAGAGCTCATTTTGTATCAGGCAGTGTACTTGGCACAGGGGACAAATGACCAAGGTGGATGCAGTCCCTGCCATCCTGGGGTGCACTCCCACAATAATCCGATATGTCCCTGTACATGAATGAAGTGCAGAGAAAAAGCAGAGGTTTTGACCATTCAATCCCCCAGCATTTGCCAACTCAAAGTGTGCGCATCCATCCGCCCACGGGGCCAGCCTGCGCAGGGCCGAAGGAACCCGACCGTTGGAGCTGGGAATCCTCAGCCGATGCGGGGAAGGCCGAAGAGGACAGCCACTGACTGCAAAGGGAGGCAGGCGGGGATACTGCTCGGGCTGTGCTTGGGCCAGGAGGAGGCTGCCAGCAGCCGGGAGATGGCTGGTGTCACCACTCACCATCACAAACCAGCCGAGCTGGTTGGTGGAAAGGTTGCTGCTTTATAGGAGGGAGAAGGGCTGGGGGTGCTCAGAAGGGAGTTCCTTATTCCTCACTCCAGCATCCCCCTTGGGATACATTCTAATCCTGCTGATTTTCGGGGGGGGGGGGGAGAAAAAAAGAAACAAACAAAACAAAAAACCCCAGCCTTTTTGGTCCTTTGGTGAATCCCACGAGGGCCTGGGAGGATGTGGCCTCCAAGCGGGGTCTGCACTCCCCCACGTCCACACGGGCCCCCTCTGGAGCCCAGGGTGCTCCTTCTCCCAGCAGGCAATAAAGAGTCAGAGCACTGGCAATTTCCTTTCAAATTAAGAAATACAAATATTTCCAGCATGAAGAAAACCCGAGTAGCAACTCAGAAAGTATGCGGTTAAGTCCCTCTTATCAATTTACAATATAAAAACATCTCATGCATATAAAAGTGAATTTTGGTAGCAGCGGCCTCCCAACCATTCCTGGGTGTTTTTCTGCACCCAGGTTAGTACATATTTACACGTCGAATGCACACAGGATTATGCCAGAGCCAAATACTGAAAGAAAACATGCGGTAAATGGTTGCTTTAATAAGTCCTGTTCCATTGAAAGGAAATAAAACCTGAGTATTAATGAGATATAATTATATATTTAAAATCTTTTCCCTTGTGCAGTATATAGGATTAATGCCAGTAAACTCACAAACTGCAACATTCTACTCCATTACATCTGCAATGATTAGAGATAGTTTGAACATCTGGCATATAATCTGTGATAGAAAACAGCATTCTGCACTTTAATGGACGTCTGGAGGCTACACATATCTGATTTTATTTCTTTCTGTTAACTCTTTCGTGGGAGAGGAAGATTCAGTGACCCGGCCGCCTCTTTCTTCCCTCCCGGGTGCCCTGCCCCCCCCCCCCAGTCCCGAGGGCACCCCGCCCCCCCCCCCCCCCCCCCGGCATTTGCCCCTGGCTCTTTTACCTTGTCCACAGCGGGCTCAACATGGAAACCACCGGACTTGTCAAAAGTTATTTAGACCCTGCACGACTGAGCAGCATTAATATTCAGGTTCTCGAACCGTTCAGAACTTCTCCCCGTGAAAAGCGGGGCGATTTCCTCATTACCGGGGAAATCAGAAACACTCCAATGAAGACGCATTCACGGCGTCACGGCGACTTCAAAGGTATTACGCACGCTCTCCCTTACCTTGCTTTCCCTTTCATAATTGTGTACAAAGTAACTCGCCCGTGGAGGCAGAAGATTCCACTATTTGTACATTCTCGATGCCTCTTAAGTGTGAGTAGGTAAGAATGTCTTTGACTGGCACAGGCTTTCATTGAAAAAATTAGATGATTTTTCTGCTTCGCGTAGGGTGCGCGTAGCCCCAAGCTACACAAGGAAGGTTTTAGCCCCACTGTGTTTCCGGAGGGAAAAGAAAGATCTTTTGGTGAGATGGCAGAGAGTGACAGCATTAGCTTTTGCTTTTTTTATTGAAATACTCGCTCATACTAACACCTAAGCCAACTTGGAATTGGGACGGTGGGGACAGTAATGAGGAGTGACGGACGGGCCGCCCCCGCAGGTCCGAGGTCGCCGCAGAGGGACCTGAGCGGTGGAGAGAGCCTGTGTCGGGAGCGCTCCCGGGGCTCAGGCTGGCGTGAGAACATGCATGGAAGTGTGCCAGTGGTGAGTAGTTTTGGGGGTGAAATAATCATTTTCATGCCTCGAATTTAATGGCTGGTGCAGAATGTTGTAATAAAGGCCATAGTTACTGCTCATAACTACAGGTGTAATAAGGCGAGATACTGGGCCTTCAGACCCTTCCAGCAATAATTCATGTGGGAATTAAGAAGCCTTAATGAGTCGAATGTGTCACTTGGGACCTCAGAAATATAGTCCTTAGTTAAGGAGAAAGCAGAAAGGACTCGGCGGAATGGAACTCATGCGGAGAGGTATTGAAGGCCATGGATGTGGGCTTTTCTCTTTGGGGCTTTCTCGGGCTGGCTGACCCCTGCCCTGGGCTCCGTGTTTGCCTTCCACCCTCGATGTTAAGCTCCCTGAGGGCAGATTCTTGTGAGTTACCTCTGGCAGATGCGTGAGTCTCAACCACGGGCAATCCTCCCTGCCTACCGCTCCCCGCTGCAGATATTTGGCAATGTCTGGAGGTCACACTGGGGGTGCCCCCCCATCTAATGGGGTGAGGCAGAGGCTGCGGTTACAATGCACAGGACGGAGAGTTGCCCAGCCTGTGATGGCCAGGGTGCCACAGTTGGGCCGCCTGCTAATATAAGCCTCCTATATGATTCTGCCAGATCTCAAGGGCACGCACTTTCAAAGGCAGACTGTCCCTGGACTCCACTGGGGACCACAGAAGCGACACCAGCCTGAAGGTACCAAGTTGAAGTACATCCCCCACCCCGGCCCGTGACCGATCCACCAAACCGATTTGGAGGCAGTGGAGTTCCCAATACAGCAGCCTTTATTAATTTGCCCCTAAATAGTCTGGAATAAGAAATCCAGGTACGGAGCAGGCAGACGGCACCTTGCTCCGTCTGCACAAAGCATTTGCTGAGCATGAGCTCCGTGCACAGACACGGTGGGGCACCGTTTTTAGAACCTTTTAAGACAAGCAGCTCTCGAGTGCCTCGGCCCCACCCTGGGGGTGCTAACCGCTCCACGCTTGTCACACGTGGTCGTCGGTCCTTCAGGAATGCAGGGGCAGCAGGACACCCACTTGTCCACACTTTGTAGCCATTAGTGCCAGTTGCTGAACACATTCAGATTTAATGAAAGGTTTTGTTTAAAACAATCCTAGAATTCTGAGTTGTTATTTTTTTTTCCCATTTCAAATCTAACTAGTGTTCAGATTTTAAAACCTTTACGGTAGTAGTTAGTACCGTATAACCCAATAAAGAGGTTCCCACCCCCAGTTCTTGTCCTTAATGTAATCCAGATGTCAAGTCAACATCAACCCAAGCCCAACCTCGTGACTTGGGGCAGGTCCAGCATCCTTCCCGGGAGGCTCAGGGCTTAGGACTTCCGGCTTCAGCCAAATTCAGGAGCTTCTGCTGTCTCTTTATTTCCAATCTGACTTTTGCAGTCAGCCAAACCTTGGTTCTCTTACACTCCCTTTCACCTCCACCCAATGCATCACTTACTGGAGGACGCCTGGGTAGCGGGCTTTACTAACGAGGCAGGAACAATCAGCTTGCGGGTGGGGGGCTGTGGGGGGCAGTGGGGAGCAGAGGGGGCTATGGCACTCCCACATAGCAGATAATTTAACCCTGCAGAATAGATTTCGCTCTTCTTTCCACACACTTGGAGTTCGCATTTTCCCTTAGCATCAGGATGCCCAGCTCTCCTTATTTCACTGACACGCGAGCAACTCAAACAAATAAATAAATCCTAGCACTATGTTATGCAAAACAAGTCAGCGGCTTCTCCCTCCGACCCCAGACTCTGTGCAGGGGGGCCCCCCTGCCCACCTTTGCAAGGGTGCGGGGCTCTTCTTGGATTCAGTACTAGTCACCCCCGAGGCCACCTTCTCCAAATTTTAGCCTCTGGGACAAAGCACGGTTATTTCCTCGGTGATGTGAATTGTGCCACCTTTCCTTACAAACACATCCCCGTAGAAGCCAGAAGTGAGTTCAGCCCCTTCTACTTTTAAATGATTTTCCTTTATCACATGGAAGTATGGCTCTTAAGGCTTACGCGGACCTCCGCCCTCCTCGAAACTGGGTCAGGCGACATCATACTCTGTGTTCTCCTCAACCTAAGTGTCTTTTCTTTCCTTCCTCGCAAAGGCGCTTACTTTATTGGTGACTAGTGTGTGTCTGATTATTTGACGGCTGTCTGTCTTTTCCTGACAGGCTATCAGATTCGTGAGGGCAGAGACAATGCCACTGTTTTGCTGACCCCCTGGCACAGTGCCTGACCACGCACTTCTCAGTAGTACGCACGCGCAGGAGGGAAGGAGATGGGGTGGGTGTTTTAAGGGACGAGGTCACATCATTGCCTTTCATCTTCTTTACAACCTCGGGGAATGCATGTGAGTGTGAATGTGAGTGTGTGTGCGTGTGCAAGTTGGGGATGGAGGAGGTGGGCCCACAGACTAGGTGATCCGGAATCAGGTATTTTTATTGAAATCCAGGAAACTTCCCCTCTGGAGACTCACCTCCTTTTCTGGTCCTCCCTTCCCCCACCTGATGTCCCAAGTTCTCCTCCACGCCCCAAGCTCCCAATCCCAAGGAGCTGCTCTCCAGGGCAGAAAGGCACTTCAAAAGCTCAAAGACCCCAAAGGTAAGGATTCAAAGTTGGAACACTGCATGGAAAGGAAAGAGTGACTTTGGATGGTGTTTGGCTGGTGGTGGCAACTCTTGGCATGCCTCTGTGTCACCAGCTTCCATTGTTCTGACCTTGTCCAAATGGAAGACCAGCCCCAAGAGCCATAGCAGCTTTCACCATCAGGGGAGAGGGACTCTTCGCTTTGCCCTTTCCAGAAACGCCTTTTCCCTAGCCTCTCCTCCCGGTACTTTCTTCCATGCGGCATCTGGGTCCAGAGGCAAAAGCTTGGACATTGACCCTATGCAGAGTGTCCTCACCATGCTCTCTCCAGGGTAGTCACCAGCATCCTGAAATACCAGGGGCCCTTCCTTTCCCAGCTCTCAAAAACAAGATCTGCAGTTTCTTTCTTCCATCCACCACTCATTCAAAACCGAAATAGTTACTGAGCACTTCCTCTGCGCCGGCCTTCGGCTGCAGGGCAAACACAGAGGAAGGCCGTGCAGGTACTGTCAACCCTTGGAAGGAAGGAGCCTCTGCACAGCTGACATTACCCAAGACAGGGGTTAAGTGTTGGAGAGGGACATGACAGAGACCCTGGGGTGCATTCTGGCTGCAATCCAGAAAGGCTCCCTGTAGGAGACTGCCCTGTTGTTGGTCCTCAAGGTCTTATAGGAATGAAAGCAGAAGAAAGAAAGCCAGGCAAAGTGAATCAACTTAATCAGTCCATCAGATCTGTCACACCTTGACTTTGAGATTAACCCAGATGATAAAGTTCTTTCTAGAGACCATTCTTCGTTTCCAATTAAACTATGGGATTTTCTCTTTTAGTCGGTTGTTAAACATCGATCTTGAGCCAGTGAGAGCTGATTCTTCCAAGGGTCTGGGAAGTCGTGGAAATTCTATTGCAGCCCAGAAAGAGGGTCCGGGTCAGGGTGAAGATGCTCTGGGAGGCCCTGGGGCTATGGTGTGGAGGGAGGCCAGGTCAGAAATGAGGCCAGGGCTTGGAGCTCGGCCTCAGCCCTCTGGAGACATGCCTGAATGTACGCAGGCTGATGTACGCAGACTCGCACCTTCTCCTCTCATGGCACTAATCCAGGAGTTTCAGAGACAGGACAAACTTCATGCTTTTGGAAGCATCACTATTTCAAAGTGACTCCAGGTCCAGAGAGGAGCAAAAGGGCGAGATTTCTATTGAAAAACTACTTTATTGGTTTTTATTTTATACCCACTCTATTTCCAAAGGGATTTGAGGCAGCTTCTCATAAAAATTGGTATATCTATTTACACAGGCTGGTTAAAATACAGATAAATTTTAAAGCTCAGCAGTCAGATAAGGAGTGGGAAAGCTAATGACCCAGTGAGCCAACATCTGTAGCCCCCTCCACTTCCCTGCCTTTCCTGGGACTGGTGCTTGTGACTTTTCCAAGACCTCATCTCAAGCGGATCCCCTCTACAGATGAGCTGGGCAGGGAACACCGTCCCTGTTTTATGCTGTTATGACTGAGCCACCTGAGAAGGTAAGTGATGGTCCCAAGACGCAGTTAGGAGTGGAACTAGGTTAAGTGCCCACACCCAAAAGTGATTGTGAACAAACACGGCGGGGGCGGGGGTCTCCACGCTTCACTTGTGCCTCCCCGTAAAGACATCCCAGAATGACAACACTTAATTTGAAGTAAATCTGCTAGGAAAGAAGTGGGCACCTGCATCTTTCAAGAAGGGGCTGCTGGAGTTCTTGATTTAATTCCCGATGGCACACCTTCGTGCATGGGAGAAACGTAGCTGGAGGAGGTGATGGGCCCGCAGCTGGTATTTCCTCCACCAGCACCGAGTTGGGCACGCTGGCCCTTTAAGAGCTATCTGCCTCTCTCTGATCTGCCCTGCAGGTCTGTGGGTGGGCTGCAGCTTTTTCTTCTGTACTATCTGCCCATCCTTCCTGGGTTTCTCTGCGGTGGTCACTGGAAGTTCCACATATGGCCTGCCACAATGTGTTAGGAGAATAACAGAGGATTCGACACGCAGATCGTGAAAAATAGAGTTTGCTCTCCCCTTGCTCTAGGACAGGGTGAGCGCGGTATGAGAACGGCTGTGCTGTTTTGCTTTTTAGGTCCAGTTCAGCTGTCAGTCTATCCACACAACAGAGAGACAAGCTGATGTCTGCAGAGGGCCAGACAGACTGAGAACAAACACCTAGCTTTAAATATACATCTTTCTACTTCACTTATGAATCATCCCATGGAGACTATGGTCCATAAGGCTGGTGCCCAACAGACTGGGGTCCCAGGCACAGTCAAGGAGCAGGACACGCTTTGGGGGCTGCATGAATTCAGTGCCCACTTATCGTCAGAAGAATCCCAGAAGAAACAGAAATGAACATTTGTGCGTTTTTTTCGTGTACTGAAATTATCTTTTTTTTTTCCTCTTCTAGAGAAACAGCACTCCCACACCTTAAGGGAGGGAGCCAGAGCCAGAGTGGCATGTAATGTAAATCCATTCTAAGAAGGTTGTGGGGGCCATCTGGTGTCCAATGCAGACAGGGCCGGCTGCGGGAGGACCCAGGAGGACGAGGGACAGGGTGAGAGAGGGGTGAGCAGGAAGAAGTGGACTCCTTCTTGTCCACGTCAAAAAACAGCCCATCAGGGGGATAAGAAGGGAGGAGGGAATCACCTTATGTTGTGGGAAGCAGATCAAAGCAGAAAAGATAATGTCTCCATAAGAAAAGGGTGAGCAGAAGGTGCTGTTGATGGAGGAGGGCTGGGGGAGCAGAGGCTCAGGGCGCTGGATGCCGGGGGAGACTTAATGACCGTCTGGGTGGGCTCCTTCCAAGAAAGAGCGGATCCTTAGATGCATTGTTCGAGCTTCGGACACACAAAGACGTTCACACTTCCTGTGACTGATCCCTCTAAAAACCATAGTCCCCATCACTGACTTTCTATGTGGAGCTGAAATAATTCATCAAATATTTGGAATGTGTAATTAAATATCTAATGCCAATTAGCAAATTACTAATGAAATAATCAGGGGCTTTTATGGTTTATAGTTCGGCTCGAATTTTAATTCTAAGTGGTTATTGATTCTAAATAGAGTGGAATCTGAGGTACAAAACATTAGGTATAAGGATATGAAATGCAAAATGAAAGCAGGCTGGGGGGCTGTAGTGAACGCCGCCAGGCACCAGGCATCGTGGCGATCCGGCATCATGTGCGGGAAGCGAATGAGCCACGTCGCGTCGGCTGTCGGCTGTCCCCAGTGCAATCCGGGGAGACACACGGAGGCTCACCGTGGAGGGCCCAGGGCCTGCAGTGCACACTTCCCACCACGGGGCTACACGGCACTGCCTACAATTACAGCCCAGTGAGACGTGTGACACCTTACCGTACTCCCCCCGAACCCCTACTCCGAGAGGCTCCAGGAGCAAGCCAGGATGGCTGCAATAGAGAATGGTCCGAGGCTGCCTTGCTCTTTCAGGCTGGGGGGTGACAGCTGCAGTCTTGGGGGTTTTCACGTATGAGAGAGTAGATGGCCAAGAATTTTCACTTGACTATAGGTTTGGGCTGGATGCGTGGCGTTCGGGGGTGCACGGTTACCTGTGGGGTACGGGAGTACATGGTTATCTATGAGGTGTGGGGCTACACGGTTACCTGAGGGTGTGAGGGGTGCATAATTAGCTGCGGGGAACAGGGGTCCATGTTTAACTAGGGGGTACAGAGTATGTGGGTACTTCTGGGGGCCAAGATGCAAATGAATGATCCAGCAGGGTTGTTGAAAGACATGTAAGCCACTTACGAAAACAATTTTTTTTTCTCAAGTTCCCTTCGCTTTTGTATGGCAAATAAAGTGCTAATCGCACACTGGTTTTAAGTATTGGAGCAAGTTCTTTAAAGTATGCTCTGGAGAGATTATTAGAGAAGCTTAAGTTACTAGAAAGAATGAAAAATACTGCAATGTCACTTTTCTAAGAAATATTTTTCCACCGATCTTATTTCTGCCATTCCATATTTACGTTTCATTTTTCTTTGTTAAAGATTTATTTATTTATTTGAGAGAGAGAGTGCAGGTGTGTGCATGCACACACACACAGTGGGGGAAGGGCAGAGGGAGAGAGAGAATTTCGAGCAGACTCCGCCCTGAGTGCAGAGCCCGACGTGGGGCTCGATCCCACAACCCTGAGATCGAGATCATGACCTGAGCCAAAACCAAGAGTCTGACTGTTAACCCACTGCGCCCCCCAGGCGCCCCCGCCATTCCGTATTTTATAAGATATGCTATCACTGTTACACATAATAACGATCCCTGTCTCCTTTAATTATGTGCTCTATGCAGACTGTCCTCCAGGAACTCCGTCACCCAGGCCAGGTCACAAACAACCGTGTGGGAATCCATTGTCATCGCCGACATCACTATCATCATCCTCGTCTCCCCTTCGCAGACAAGGAAATTGAGGCTCAGAGACTTTCAACAACTTGCCTGAGTTTGTGAAGATACTAAGTGCCAGAGTCAGGCTTAAACCCAAACATATCTAATGCCAACACTGTGACATTTACCATGCTGTCACTTGCAGTATTCGATGATCACTCAAAACAAACCAGCCAACAGCACGCGGATAGCCTCTCCCGGGCGTCATACAGCCTCATTCATGGGCAGGTTTTCAGTCAATATCAGGATAGCAAGTTGAGAGGTCATATCTTGGGGCTCTTTTGGAGGCCCAGAAATGCCAAAGGAAGTGGGTTGAAGCAGAAGCTGAGCCTGGCCCCACGGTAGGCCTGGCCCCACGGCCCTCCAGGCCACCAGAGTTGGCCCTTCCTGATGAAGAAGGTGGGGTGCCCGCTCCTGCTCCCACCTGAGCCAGGCCCGAGGGGACGATCCGCTGCCCTTCCCCAGCCCTCCTCAGCATCTCGGAGCAGGAGGCAATATGTGCTACAAACAGCCCAGGAGTGATTTAAACACTCCTCCAGCTCAAAGGGGAATCTTGGATTTCATTAATTAATACATCAATAGAAGCCAATGGAGAAAAACATGTCTTGTTATCTGGCTTCTCAGATGCTAGACATGGGCTCATTAGCCTTAAGCATATCAGCCCGATAACACTATTTATTCCATACAGAATAATGATCTACTTTAGGGGAATACTGCAGTGAGCCGAAAGGCCGAGTCCGTCCATTACCGCCGCTTCCCGGCACAGACCCACACAGTATTGCCCACTGCCCAGGAGCGGCCGGCGCCTGGGTCCTCACAACACAACCGCAGAGATGAGCACGTGTGACCTGCCCGGGGTCACACACTGATCAAGAGGCAGAGCTGGGATCCCAACCTGCGTCAGACCAATGAAAGAATCAAAGTTGCTTCCACGGTTCCACGCAGATACACACAGAGCAGGACTCAGCATGAACTCATGCCCAGTAGAGAAGCGAAGCCGCTATCAGAAAGGGCAGAAGCAGGTGGTCAACCCGCGTGAACTGATCACTGACCACTGTCTAATAAGGATAAGCAAGTTAACAGATTGCGCCATTGTTGCTATAAATTACATATTCTGTTTTATGACGGTGTCCTCAGAAGGGGCCATTAGAATTACAGTGCAGTCCTAGACCAGTCAGCCTTGCAAGCCAACATGCAAAAATAAGCATAATGCATTATTTGCTTAGGCTCACAGGAGGCTATTTGAGATGCTAAGGACCCCTGGTAGAGAAAGCAGCCATCAGTTAAATGATGACCCTATTAGTGGCAAGGGGCTTCTCTAAACCATGCTGGTTGGTGACTGGGGGGCAGGCCTTACTGCCCCATGTCCCCAGGTCTGCAGTTCTGGCATGTGGTAAATGTGGGACCACAATGGCAAAACAAGAGACCTCTAGGAAGATCTGTTTTCGTGTTTTCTGCAGCTTCATCCTTCTGCCCTTTCTGATCTTAGAAATCCCAAAAGAGCTACCAATCCACCCAGCTACACAGACCACAGGTCCAGTCAGCCATCATGTGATCAACTGGTCAACCCCACAGCAAGCACTTAGTGATCTCTACTTCTATCCTGGAGACCCCAAGGATGTATAGGAGAGTATGATTCAAGAGCCTGGTCCCTTCAGCGAAGGGAGGCCACTGTGCCATCAAGCTCTTAGATCAGAAAGAAAGAGGAGCTCAGAAGAGGAGAGACCACGGAGGCCCCCAGGAGAAGGAAGGGGTCTAACGTGAATCCCCCAAAGAGCTGGGTGGGGGACAGCAGGAACTAGACAGAGCTTCTAGGGGAGGCTGATTTTGGGGACACTGAATCGAGGGCATGCAAAGAAATAAAGCTGATGGACTGGGGACACTGGGGCTGGGTACGGGGGTCTCAGCAGTCAGAGGAAGCCATGAGTTGGGTAGCAAGGAACCAAGCCCAGAGCAGCTGCCATGACCGCACATACCACCCACTGCCAAAATGGCCTCGTTTGCGACAAGGGAGGAAAAGACAGTCTAGAAATGAGGTCTGTTTTCACCTTGGTGCCAGTGAATGGACCTGGTCAGTCCTGTGCAGGCCACCAGGAGTTGTCTGGGCATTACTGAGAGGGCTGTGTGCTGCCCAGTCAATTACAGAAACAAAAGACAAAAGCAAAAACCCAAATATCGCTTCCCTTCTCACGGTGACAGCCCAAGGAGAATACCATGATGCTTCATTGCAAAGCCCCACGGCCACACGCTGCCCACAGACAAAGGGCTCTTCCCTGTGGGTGGCAGCCGGAGTATGGGCCATGGCAGGGAGCACTGGCTACCGGAGTCATTAAAAATAATAGTTTTTCAAATTAATAAAATGCAGCAGTCCACACTCAAGCCCAATAGCTTGTAAAATTGGATTTCTAAAAGATGAAGGGAGAGGAGACCCACGCCGGTCAGAAGCAGCAAAACAGAATTCAGGAAGGAGGGACAAGCGGATTGGGCCCAGAAGGCTTTCATGGTGTCCGTCTGGCTGACGTGGATGCAGCCAATTTGGGGGAGACAGGTCCCAAATCCCACCAACCAGAAGGCACAGAGTGGAGTGAGGAGTGAGGGTCCCTGCTGCCCTCACCTCCTGGGGCCCTTCTCCCACAGGGTGGTAGGGAGAGCCTGAGGCCTGGTGTCAGGGGAAATCACAGTAATGTGACTGCGGTTCGTTCCTGGCTTTTGAGATGGCTTTCCTTGAAAACCTTAATTTATTTCTCTGTCTCCTCCTAGGGTCTGGGCTTCCACACAGGAGGGAGCCCTGGTAAATACCTATTACAGAGAAGGCTCTCGAATTACATCTGAAGACTGCACTAAGGAAGGAAGGGACAGGGTCAGTGCCCAACCTGGCATCCCCTGGGAGCCTGAGACACCAGACACGCTGCTCCTCAGTGTATCCCTGCTCCACCGAGACTCAGTGGGAGCTGATCAGTCAACACCTGTCCCCCCAGTGCACGCGGGCACACACAGCAGCATTACAGAGCCATTGTCAGGCCCGCACCGGGCACACACTCTTGTCCCTACAGTGTGCCTGGGGTCAAAGCCACGGCTCCCTTCCAGTGCAGACTGTGAGCCTTGCCCACCTCCACGACCTAACCCTAGCATGGTTACCACCCTTAAAAAATCAACCACTTAGCCCCTGTGCTGTCCCAACTGCAGGATTTTATTAGAGAAGCAAATCTTGAAGAACAGTTCAATTTCTGGGACACATGGGTGGCCCCGTGGGTTAAATGTCCGACTCTTGGTTTCAGCTCAGGTCGTGATCTTGGGGTCGTGGGATAGAGCCCCGCCTCAGGTTCCATGCTCGGTGCGGAGTCTGCTTAAGACACTTTCTCCCCTTCACTCTGCCCCTCCACACCCCTAAAATAAATAAATAAAATCTTAAAAAGAAAAGAAAAGAAAGAAAAAGAAAGAGAAAGAAGAGTTTGATTTCTTAACATGCTGGGTCGGTCGTAGGTTTCCTGAGACAGGGAAGATGGGAGTACCGGTATCTGCTATGTTTTGGCTGGAGGGCAGGGTTTGCTCCCTACAACGTGGTATACGGGGGTGTGCTTCCTGATCAACAGCAGTAGGGAGACAGAATACCCCAACACCAGCGGCCTGCCAGACTGACCTTATGTTCCACTGACCCCGACACTGACCTTATCTTCCATTGGTAAATTTCTCGAAGGATCCCACTCGCGTTCCTCTTCCACTTCTGTCCAACCAGTCCCTGTCCCCCGGTGCTGTTGTGTGACCTATTACTCCACTTCATAAGTACCACCCAGCAGGCTCCGGGCAGCTCTGCTGTTCTCAAGCCTAAAGACACCCCCAGGTCTCTCCTCCCGGGCCCCGAGTACCAGCTTCTCCCCATCTGGGTCCTACTTCTCCGTCTGTCCCCCACTGAGTCAGCAGCCTCTTTCCCTGCTCCACACCAGGGGACTTCCCTGGGATTCTCTTCCCTGCCCCATCCAATGGTCTGGTGTCTCCAAGCAGACTCCAAGGGCAGGGATGTCTTCTCTCTCCTGTGTCCCTCCGTGGCAAGCACAGACGGTGCACACAATGGACACTTGGCGCATACACAGTGACTGAAAGCATTCAGGGGATGCAAAGTGACTGAGTCCGCCGCAGGAAGGAAAGGCCATTTGTCTGCTGCAGATGATGACCCATTTGTTTCCAGAAAGGACTACTCTGCACGCAGCTGCAGAGGTGGGGGCCCTGCGCTCGGAGCCCCCCTCCCAGCCAGGCTGCGGCAGAGTGGGCTCGGCTGCACGAGTTTAGAATGTTCCCAAGACTCCTGCGGAGAGAGACTCCGTCCTGGCCCGGGTCTATTCTTAGCAGCGCTCACAGCCGGTCCCGGGAGAAGGCTGGCTGTTCCGCAGCGTCTGGCTTTCTCCGTCCAATCTTTGGTGGAGCCTCCTGTTTCCGCCCTCAGGTACATGGTGCGTTCCTGTCCTCGTATCAAAATGGGTGGGGGGTGGGAAGGAGCCATCTGGAAGAGGCGCCGAATCCTCTCCTCGTTCGGCCCTGCTCTCCATACCCCCCTCTCCCCTCTCAGTTATCTGGGCCTCTGGGTTATTTTTGCAACACTCTGCTCCAAACACGCATGGGCTCACCGTGGCGTGGAGGACACCTGTCCCTCTCCTTCCGTCATCAATGGCTACGCTTTCCTTAGACTCCAGGTGGAAGCGTGTTCTGGGAACCGGGCTGAGAGCCGGACCCCAGTGTGGCCGCACCGGCGGGACAGAGGCCCGTGTTCTGGGAACCTTCGCCTCAACCAGCCCGGTCTCAGACCAGCCCAGGGAAGACTATGGGATGTGCAGAGCTCGTGTGCAGAGCTCGTTTGCAGACCCCCATCCTCTCTCCATCATCCCACGCACACGCTCATACCTTTATGTTCATACTCGTATAGCTATTTAGCTCCTGTCTTGGTCTGCATTCCCCCCAAAAGCAGACACTTGGTGAGACAAGAATGGTGTCGTAGTTCGCCTAGGGGATGATCCCAGAAGACACAAATAAGCGGGGGGGAGGTAAGGTGAGGATGGGAGAAACGCCAGAAGGGGGTGCATGGATGGACAACTGGGGCTCGTCCTGCGGAGGGCCCTTTAAGGGCGGTGGAGGACGCCAGAGCGGGGGCATTCATCCACTGACCCCCTTCTTTCACGTGGCAAGGGTCGTCCCCGGGGCATTCAACCCCCAGCACTTTCAGGCTTGTCTGCAATGGGGCGTGTTCCTTTGGTTTTTAGGCAGGAAGCTCTCCGTGGCTGGAAAGTGTGCACTGCGGCTGCCGCGGGATTCAGAGCTGAGCTGAGGGGACACGGGGCAGGGTGTTGAGACCATGAGCTAGGGCCCCATGGTGTTCATTTTGACTGGACGCACACTGGAGCCGGGCACTGTGCTAGGGCTGCGAGAGATGCACCGATCTGGCGCTGAACAAGCTTGCCATCTAAGAGCCAGTTATATTTTTGATGGTTTGAGTGGTTCCTTTCCAGAAACTTAAAATGGGAGATGGTGTGGTTATGTTGAACTAAAATTCAGGAAGTCCAGATTTTAAACTTGGCGTATTTATATAGATGGAACCAGGAAGCATATATGAGGTTTCCATTATGGGTCATCACGAATCCAGGAATGAACAAGAGCGGGCTACTGGCCTCAGAGGACCCAGTGCGGACCCGGTGGAGACAACCGGCCACGGCACACTGTGGTCAGTCCCGAACTCTCGTCCAGAGCCGTGTACTTTGGGAGCACAGACAGAAAATATTTGTCCCAGAGGTGGATGGGGAAGGCTTCATGGAGGATGATACACTCCGTTTATACCACTGGTGAAGATTCCCTCTGTGGGCTACAATTTTCATTTCCATTTGAAAGTCCTCCTGGGGTAGACCATGATTTATTTCCTTACCAGCCTGCGAACTTCTTTCAGTAACAGTGTCTGTGAGTCCCCCCCGCTCTACAGGACAATGAAAAATACCAGGAGAACACATTGGGGCCATGCTATGTCTACCCGCCCTGAGAAGCCTCTTCCTTCAACCCTCCCATCCCATCTCTCTTTGGGCTCAGGCCCTCCTGGCCCACTCACTGGTCAAAGACACCCCGTGCACAGGAACCTTTGGATCTTTGCTTTGGGGCACCCATCGACCCTTCCTCCTGGAATCTCCTCTCCCACTCTCCCTCAGCCCCTCACATCGAGATCCTGTGCTTCGTTCGAGGCCCATCACCTCCCCTCACCAGGCTTTCCCCAGAAATAGTCGCTCTAATTTTCTGTTACACTGCTCTTAGGCTCAACCATGTTGTCACTGGTGTGCGTGATGGAATTACAGAGGCTGGAGTTTCAGATACAGATGGGACAAGCCATCAAGGAGCCGTCGGTGCAAGGAGACTCGCCCCAGAACTCAAGAGAGCACACCGCATTATTCCTGCCGCTTTGTGACGTGGGTGCTTCCTGAGGTCACGAAGCAGTCGCAGGTCTCCTGAGAGCAGGGCTCACGTCTGGCTCAGCGCTGGACAGCCCACACCTAGCACGTGCCCTAGAACTAAGGCATGATCGTGACACGTTGAGCGAATAAAAGCTTCTCTCCCGATATGCGACACCTGGCCAACATACAGCACGGTCCCCATGCTTTGGCTGACCATAGAGGTCATACTCGCCCATCCTGGAATCAATGAATTCTTTCTTCTGGGATTACAAACCTCTTCAGTAATTACAAAACCACAGCAGTCATCTTTAGATATCGCTCTATAAATATGACTCCGATAGCCCTTAGATATCACAAGTGTGTTTATTTTCCACGGCTGGGGTCACAAAACCCTGAGCTTCTCCTCTCTTGAATTGGGTATGTTGGGCACGGCGTTCTCGAAGATGTCCTCCTGCAGGAACATGGCGATGAGTGTGAATGTAAAATGTTTGTTGATGACCTGAACTGAAGCGTCTGTCCTGCCGCCCAACAGTTTCAAGGAAGACAAAATATTTTAAATGCCTAATGCCAGATAGCAGCATTCCTCACCCCCTCGAGAGGGGCAGACAATGAATGGAAGGCAGGGTGCAGGTCAGGCGGTCGTCATTGCTAACAAATGCTCTCACACTGGCCCATCTGTCCCCTGGCTCCTGGCTCTGCCTGGCCAGACGTGAAAACCTTCCATTCTTTCCTCAGGTTAGGAGGACCTAAGTGCTGGGGGAATTGGTCTTTGGAGAGGGGGAATGATTCACGCCCCAGCAGAGCAGGCTCCCAGCCACCTGCTCCCACCACCCTCTGGGCCCTGGGGGCACGGAGGCATGACCTAGAGGGGCTCGAGTCTCCCTGGGCGGATCTATTACATGCATTAAAATAATTTACGCTCGGCCCTATAAAGCGTTTAATTCCTGGTGCCATCATCCATTCCAGAAGCGTTCCTCTTCATCGTGAATTATTTTTGAAGTATTTATGTGGACCTCACCGAAAATCACCCCAGTCAGCAAACTGAGAAATGGAAAGGCATTAAGAAGAGGCGTTGACCCCAGGGTCACAGGCATGAGTGCGGCCAGGGTCACCAGGGCGGGCGAGGGAACCAGGGTGGCTACAGCAGATGCTGACCAGGCTGCCGGGCTCTGTCCTCCCCACCCACACCTTGGCACGGGCAGGGCACACATATTTCTCCTTATTAATGGTTGTGGTCATAATTGACGTGTGTCGCATTTCCATTCGCAAAAGGCTTCCCCGTGATCTCACGTGTTGCTCATGCTCAGCCTTATGGCAGATGGTAGCAGCCCCTTTTACAGATGGAGAAACTGAGGCTCGGAGTGGTGAAGGCATGTGTCTGGTTTAGTAGGACTGGACTTGGATCCAAATCTCCTGACTGCCACTTCCCCCTCGACTGTGAGCCCTTCTGGAGAGTTTGGGGAGCTGGTCTCCAGTGACCCTGATGCCCGAGGCTATCAGTCCAGCTCTGTCCCTGCAGGGGACTGCTGCCCCTCTCGCCCGCCGGCAGACAGATACTCACACTCCGAGCAAGGGGGACCACACCCAGTTCTCAGGGACATGGCCGCTCTGCCTTTGAGTTAGTCGGTATTTTTCCCTGTTTGGGGGCCTCATTTCTGGACACTGCTGAGGGAACATTTTTTTTTTATAACTAACAAAATTTCCACAATACCCTAGTGATTATTATCAAAGATAATTGGGCTGGGAATTTTTCTTTCTTTGATAAGTATTTGAGGTCTTACTCTGTACCAGGCATTGTTTGTCTCTGATCTCATGGAAATTATATTCCAGCAAGGAAGGCAAACCTATTAGCATGTAAACCAAGGGGTAAAGAAGGCATTTTTAGAGAGTAATTAATTCCTGCCACAAGGAACATAGACATAGGAGGATGGAATGTGAACACACGGATGCAGTGATGACAGGAAGTTTCCAGGAGGGACTTCGGAATGGAAACCTAAGACAGGGAAGGTGTTCAGTACAGAAAGGGCAAGAGGGGAGAGCAAGTGCAAAGGCCCAGGGGCAGGAACAGGTTTGGCACCCCTAAGGTACAAAAAACCATTTTGGCTACAGATGGAGGGTATTGAGGCAAAAGGGGAGGATGGAGTTAGAGAGACGGGTAAGATCAAATCATGTAGAGCCTTGAAGGAAGGCCATGGGAAGGAGTATAGATTCTATTCTCATGTAATGGAAGCCATTATAGGGTTTTAAGCAACGTGGTGACATAAACCGATTTGTTGAATAAAAAGCTGATAGAGCTTGGTCGTTTCTCAAAAAAAAATTAAACATAGAATTATCCAGTGACCCAGTAATTCCGCTTCTAGGTGATATGCCCCCAAATAATTGAAACCGGGCACTCAAATATTCATAGCGCTATTACTTGAGACAGACAAGAGACAAAAGCAATCAAGAGATGAGTGGAGGGGCGCCTGGGTGGCACAGCAGTTAAGCGTCTGCCTTCGGCTCAGGGTGTGATCCCAGCGTTATGGGATCGAGCCCCACATCAGGCTCCTCTGCTATGAGCCTGCTTCTTCCTCTCCCACTCCCCCTGCTTGTGTTCCCTCTCTCCCTGGCTGTCTCTATCTCTGTCAAATAAATAAATAAAATCTTTAAAAAAAAAAAAGAGATGAGTGGAAAAACAAAATGTGGAATAAACATCCAGTGGAATATTATTCAGTCATAGAAAGGAACGGCACACTGAGGCCTGTTACAGTATGGATGAAGGTGAGAAACATTAAATAGAAAAAGTCAGACACAAAAGGTCACATATTGTATGATTCCATTTACCCGAAATGTCCAGAACTGGTAAATCCATGGAGACAAAAAGCAGATTGGTGTTTGCAGAGTCTGGGAGAGGGGGAGTAGAGCATGACTGCTCAATGGACAGGCTTTTCTCGCAGGGTAAGGAACATGTTTCGGATCTGAATGGAGTCAGTGTTTGCGCAACATTGTAATGTACTAAACGCCACAGAATTGTACACTTAAAAATGGTTCATTTCATGTTATGTAATTTCGCCTGAAAAAAACACTTAAAATTTTTGGTATTTCTGGACCCACGGCTCTTTCATGTTTTTCCAGACTCCCGTCCTGGACCCTAGAGCCCTGCAGGGCTCCCCTTCTGCCACCTCTAAACACGGGCCTTCAAACACCACACTCCGCACCGCCTCCATCCGGGGCCCTCCTTTGATAAGGCTGGTGGGGACCCGCAGGCACCCACAGACTCCTCCCCAGAGAGATTTCAGCCCTAGGGGCCTCTCTAACCGCTGTTCTAGAAATCACCTGGTTTGTCTGACTCAGGGGCTGGGGGTGAGGGGTGGGGAACTGGTCAGGGACCCTCCTCTGCTGTCCTCCCCTGTGTCCCCAGCACCTGGGGCTCAGGCACAAACAAGGGACCCGCTCCCCCACCCCTCTGACAGCACCCCCACTCCACCCGCAGTACCATGGGGGCCCAACTGCTGACAACAGCAATGATCCAGGAGGAAATGGGCAGCGATTTGGGAGGAAAATCGAGTTTAAGCGTCAATAATTTAAAAGATAAGAAGCATTGATCCCTGTGAGCCGTAATGGGGTTCTCAGCGGGCGCCGTGGCATCCACGCGCCCTCCTCGATGCTGGACTCCACGCAGAGCTGCTCGAAGGCGCATTTGTCCCCTTCGTCGCCAGAAGCCCAGCCCGCGGAGAGCAGCGGGCTCAGAGCCGCGCCTTGGGGCGGGGGCCCTCTCCCCTCCGCCCGCCGCCGTCTGTTGCCCTGATCCCCGAGATCCCCGGGGGCCGCGGGGCTGGCGCAGAGGCCGGGTGCAGGGGTCTGCGCCTGGGAGACCCGCCCCCCACCCGCGGCGACACGCAAGCCCCGGGCGCCCCCGCCTGGCGCCGCTCCCCGCTCGCTCAGCGCCCGCCGGGCGCACCTCTCCAGGCGCGCCGCCAAGTGACCCTGCGGGCCGCCAGTCCCCCCAGAGGAAGGAAACAAAAATTGAAAATGAAACCCTACCCAGGGGAGAGCGTCCACGTAGGGCTGCTTTGCTGTTTGGGGGCTCCGGATGCTCCCCCAGCTTGGGCAGGACAGAAGCGCAGTTGGGGACCGGTCCAGGTCTCCCCTCCTGCTCTCCCTGCACCCCGGGGAGAAGGCCCAGCAAGCTCTGGGAAGCCCCCCTGGACCCGCAGTTACTTTTATTGATTTTCTGGTGATCTGACAGCCAAAAATGGAGGCGTGGAGCGCAGGAGAAAGAGGCCAGGCGCTGCAGAAAATGCAGGGAAAACACACCTCCCGAACAAAGGAGCGCACCCAACATAGACATTCCTAGACCGGTTTGGAATTCTTCCGGCCCTTGGAAAATCTCTTTCTTTGAAGTTGAACCTTTTGACCAAAGCCGTCGGTTTCTTCCAAGCCATTTGACTGAACCTGCCACCAAAAATCACTTCGTAAACAAAGAAAAAGGCAGGGGCTGACCCAAGGTGTGATACACAATTTGGGGGGGCTTCCGGTTTCCCTTTCTCGGTACGTGTCCTTGACTTAAAAAAATGTGACCTCTAACCCCCCTCAACTTTGCTATCCCTCCCTGTCCCACCCGCTGCCTTCTCTGGGAGCAGCCAGGAGGCTGACACATTTTAGACAAATCACAGTAGCCAACTTCTTGTTCGGCCCCATTGCGACCGGGAAACCCTGCCTCCACCTCTCCGGGGTTCAGGTACCTGGATTGATGGAGCCTCCTTCGCGGCCTCTTCCAGCCCAACTTCTCATAACCCAATGCATAAATAATCACATGTTTTATAAATAGCGGTGGACAAGAGGCTGTAAAACAACGAAGATATATTTGTGCCTTTATGTCCTAGAAATATTTTCTAAAACGACTGTTTTATTTGGTGTGAGTTGAATGTGGGTGTGTGTATACACAACAATCCCGACCCAAAGTTTTCCCCTGCCCCCCTTCAGGTCAGACCAGCACTATAGTTAGCAAATTGATAAGGTTCCATGGGCAAGCTTTATTCGTTCTGACACGAGCCTATGACACTTTATAAAAAGAAGTAATCCAGAACAATCTCTAGGTAATTAACACCTAGATAAACAAACATAAATTTCTATACTGCATTTATTTGGACTACCACTCAAATATGCGTGAACCATGCTTTTTTAATTAAAAGATAAATCCATGTGACACTTAGCCTCAAACTTAATTATTCAGCATAGTATAATAAAAAATAGAGCCCATTAAATGTGTCTTGCACTGTATTTCTGTATTAACAGCAAAACAGTTCGGTCTGGGATCATTTAAATTTTCCCCCTCCTCTTTGCCTGTGGTTTCCCTGTTCACATAAGCCCTTCCTCTCCCTCCCTGTGTACCTCCCTCCCTCCCTCTCTCGGTCTCCCTCTTTTCTCTTAACACCAACAGGTGAAGAGATTAAAACTCTACACAAACCCTTACATGGAATGCTCAGCTGGGCGACATTTTTAATATTGCATTACGCTCTGAATTTTTTTCCTTCCCCATGGAAACATACCTCTAGTTCGGTGGAACGTGCCCAGCCCTTCTATCTTGAAAAGAAGATCACAATATTTAACACTAATTTCCTTGGGATTGTGCTTACAATACACCAGGTGAGGTTTTCATAATATACTGTTACAATACAGATGTTAAACAGAGAGGGGAAGTGTGCAAATCCCAAACTACAAGAGACAGCGGGGTTAGCTGTATTAAAGTTTCAGCACAAAATAGTAGCTTACCACTGAGTATCAGCAGCTTCCGGCTGCCAGAAGAGAAATTCACGGGTGAGCTGTTCCCCACCCCGCCGGCAGTAGGAACAAACATTGGTCCAGTCAATCGTCAAGAATGGGTAAAACGATGACCATGTGCCATGTGCCGTGGGAAAGGCTGTGTGAGCCTTGTCACCTTTCATCCTTGCAGCCAAGGGGCTGTGGTAGGGAAGGTTTGAACCCAGGTCTTGAGCAACCCAACCCCTGCTCTGAGCCCCTCGGCTCCCCCAGATGGACCTCACCCTGGCCTCCCGGGTTACCGGCAACAAGAGTGTGCTTCGTCCTAGGGTGACCAGTCATTTGGGTTTGTCCAGGACTGCCCTGGCTTGAGTGTTGAAAGTCCCCTGTCCTGGGAAAACCAGGATGTTTGTCTACGTCGGTTCCTCCCACAAATGGCGCGGCTGCCAGCGTGGCCAAGCTGGTCCATAGAGGGATGAATTGGAGCCACGCAAAGACCCTGAACAGGGGGTAGGAGACTCCCACCCACTCCTTCCCAGGGAACTGAGGCCTCCGGGTGTGAGAGGTAACTGCCAGTTCCCTGGGATCCTGTTGCCTTTGCATGTCTCCACGATCCACTCATCCTGGCTGCAGAATGCACTGCGTTTCAATGTTAGGTGGATTCCTGCTGTTGTCGCTTTCAATGACGGTCCTTAGAACCTGGTGGGTCCCTGGCCGGCTCTCTGCACAGCTCCCTGGGCACATACTATCTCATTTAACCGCACAAAGAGCATTTTGTTGTAGACACTGTTTTCCACTTTATAAAGAAGCAGATTTGGGGGATTGGAATAATCTGCTAGGATCACACAGCTACCAAGAGGTAGAGACCGGAGTTCAGAGCCCCATCCTTGCCCGGAAGGGCATTTGCACATGCTGTTCCTGGACCCTGCACGCATGCGTTCACATCTCAGGTCATTGTCACTGCTTAAGGAAGTCTTCCCTGAAGTGGGAGATCCGTGCTATCTTTGAATCTCCTCTTCCAGACATTCTACGTTTACTTGTGTGATTAACAGGCTGAAGTCTGTTTTCTCCTCGGACAGTGATCTATGGGCATGATCCCTGACCTACCAGTGTCTCTCCAGCCTGTGGCCTGGTGCTTGGCACACAGTAGGTCCTCTGTAAACTTTACTGAACGACCGAGTGGAATAGCATCGAACCCCAAGACCAATTCTCTTGCTGCACCCCACACTATGCTCTCCCAGCTGCTCCTGCTCCCCAATATTATGAAAATGGCAAGAAAGTTGTTAAAACTGTGCTTTTTCTTTTTTTAAATTAGGAAACTGGAAAACAAAGACCTTAAGACATTTGTCCAGGACTGTCTTGTCTGAAGGGGGGTGGGTGTGGAGGAATCCCGTCCACCAGGGAGCCTTTCCCCAAACACGGAAGTTTACCGTACAGTGTTTGTGGGTGTGAAATTGATCCCAAATTTATCCATAACTCATTACACCACGATAATGCAATTTACAAATTGCACTAAAATTTACAAATTGCACTAAAATTTACAAAACCTACATACACTTTTCCTACTTTATTGCGTTTAATTTCATCATTTTACAGATACGACCAATGAACTCAAGACAGTTACATCGTTCAAGATCAAGCAGCCAGTAAGTAATATAGCTAGGGTTCAAATCTGAGTCTGCACACCCCCTATTTTGTAATTGTCGCCAACGTGCTAATCTGACGATCGTCTGTGATTGCGGAGAGCTCAAAACATTTTGATGGAAATATATATTGATGCTTCTTAGAAAGGCCTTCTTCCAGTTTTATTTTTACTTTATAACAGCCTTATTGAGATATAATTCACATGCCATAAAATTTACCCTTTTAAAGTGTACAATTCAGTGATTTTTAGTACATTCAGACTTGGGCAACCATCATCACTACCTAATTGTAGAACATTTTTATCACTCCAAAAAGAAACCTGGAACTTGTGCACAGTGACTCCCCATTCTCTCCTACCTCAACCCTGCAACCTGTCCTCATGCCTATTCTGGACATTCTAGACATTTCCTTTAAGTAGGATCATATAATATGTGGTCTTATGTAACTGGCCTCTTTCACTCAACATGATGTTTTCAAAGTTCGCCCATGTTTTCGTATGTATTGGTGCCCCGTTCCATTTTTGGGGGGCAGAATAATATTCCCTTCTATGGAAAAACCACGTTTTGTCCGTCTATTTATTACGCAGGTTTTGAAAACACATTTTAAACCAACATGTAAAACTTGGGAGCCTTCATACAAAATCTAAGTGTTCTGTGTCTCTTGAAAATTCGGAAGCCCTGATGCCACATTCCTCATGGAGATGACAAGCACTTGCTGAGCGCCCCCCCTCCATTCCTACTCTCTTCTCACCACTAGGGGCTCTTGCCTGGTTCCTAGAGGCATTTCAGTTTGGGATCCATCACATATGTGGTGTTATAACCCCTCAATCAACCTTCCCACCCTGACAGGGTCCCTTCCCAACCCCTCACTGTAACCTCGGGACTCACCTTTGCTGTTTGTAACAACAGACAGTCAGGGCTGCTCAAAACTCCATTCCAGTCGCCTGCTCCCATCCAGCACACCTGTTGTCTGGCATCCTGAAAGAAACCTGGAGATTGACAAATTCCTATACAATGTGGATGGATGCTTTTGCTTGCAACATTTCCTTGGGCCCTCCATATGGGCTGCGGGCTATACTGTGTAAGCTTGGTTTTGAAACCGAACCAACAGCGACAAAAAACAAATCAAAAAGCAGCTCTGCACATCCGGTGTGGGGAACACACTTCAAACCCTCTCGAATCGATGTCAGAGGGCTGCATTATCAGTAACCCTGATACCATAGACTTTATTGTTCTCTGTTCTTTTCCTTTTCTTCAAGAGGGAGAATTCAGATTATCCTCTGTAAAAGACTTCCTGCATGTAATGATTTTTTAAACAACTTTCTACCAGTAAAGGGGAATAATGGATCCCAATGCTTTCGGTGTCTTAGATAATTGCTATAATAGGAAAAGCATACGTGTTTCCATAAGTTTAGCCTTCCTGAGATCGATGTTCACGAGCCTTTGAAGAAACGTAGTTCACACAGGCACGTGGGTGTGTGCACACACTCCTGTACACACTCACATTGTTTAAAGTGCACAGAGATGTTCACTGGTCTTGAAAAAGCATGCGGCAGCGGGGCCATCCCCCCAGCATAGTGCAGAGATTTTTTTTTTACTAAGTGGGGTTTGACCAAGCCTTACCGAAGTCTGACGAAGCTGCAAAAATATGTTTCACTCTTCCTAATAAACATAAGTGAATAGGAAAAGATGTTTTTTTTTTTTTCAGAGGTAGAGGTTTTATTGCGTAAAACACTGGATAAAACTGGACTGCTTCAAAGACATTTTATTCTAACAGCAGAAAGAAAACAGTCATTGCTGAAAAAACAACTTTTAATACTTTCTATACCAGAATAAAGTTCTGTCAACTGATGTATTATAATAATAAATAATGACCAAGAATAAACTTTAAATACAAAGTTTTCTACTTGTTACAAGCATAGCAACAAAATCCTCTACTCTATTGATCTCAGATTTCCTCCAAGATAGATTTTTTTTTTCTTTGTGTAGGAATGTAGACAGTATTATGACCAGCATCACAGACTACAGAAGTTACAGGGAAAGAACTTGACATGTTTAGATATGAGGACCTGGAGACATTCAGAAACTGACACTGCATCACTGCGGCTGTCACTTGTTTGTATTACAAGTTACAAATGTTCTGGAAAGAAGGCTTGTGTCAGAGGGGGAAATAAGGACGGTAGCACTGGACAAAATGGAATCAACACACACACCACAAAGAAGAGGGGATGTTCCCAGTGTCACAAACAGAATTATTGCCTGTCGCATCTGACGACGTTCAGAAGAACACAAAAGAACACCAAAAGAGCTCCCAAAGTGCTAGAAATGGAATGTGGCTCTCATGTTTTTTTCCACTTTTTTTTCCCTCTTGTTTTTTTTTTTTTCTTTTTACTTTTTTTTTCTTCTTTTTTTGGTTTTTTTTTTTTGTGTTTTTTTTTTTTTAATATTTTTCTTTGCTAAGATACCAAAGGCGGGGCAAACACACAGAAAGCAAGCGACTGGCACAGTCACCAAACACAGTATAGTGCAGTTAAAATCCTAAAGCTCACTACAGTCAGAAAGTTTTCAGTAACATTTCAGTCCTTCCTCTAGGATCATAGAAACAGTTGCATTAAGTTTATCAACTCGATTTAAGTAAGGCAGTGAGAACTATTCTAGAAAAACGAGAAAGCGGCTTGCTCTATGCCAGATGGGTCCACGTTGCACAGCGACCTCATTTTCACTGGAACCTTGGGTGGGCGACGCCCTCTGGACCACATATGCAAACCCGATCCCTTATTAGCCTGAGATCCCTTCTGGTCTCAGGATAGCGCTAAGCATTTTATTTACATTGATTGCAGTTTAGAATTTTTGTAAACTGCTGTAGGCAGAGCTGAAGTTTTTAAGGCCCTGGGGTTTTATTCTGTGCTCCCAGCCTGCAAGGAAATATCGACTGTTGTTTTTTTTTTTTAAGTCTGAATGATTTCGTTTTAGAAGAAGTTAATACTTCAATACGTCTCTACCGTCACAAGCAACAGCACCAATTTCGTGTCACTCAAAGGAAGTATGTTAAGAGGCTGAACTTATACACCATTCTAGCAGATTCAAGAATAAACCCTTAACTAGTCTTCTTAGGTTTTTTTTTTTTGGTTTTTTTTTTTTTTTAAATGAGTTAAGTGTTTCATTATTGGCCCTCAAAATCTCCCTCTGGGTGGTGCAGAACTCAATAAATTTGGAGTATCCAATCAGTAAAAAATCTAAAATCTACAAAAATATAGAACACATTTGTTTTACAAAAACAGACATTTTAACTCAAACAGTTTTCTTCATTAGCGATAGAAAGCAGGATGTTTAGATTCGTATTTTAATACAAGCTATTTCATAAGAGCTTGTCGGAGAAGAAAATCTTGCTTCATGTCTGTGATACTTAGAAAAACGAACACATGAAACAAAGCTGATAATAAGGACCGGAGCAGCCTTCATTCAAGTAAAATTTTAAAAACCATAATAAAAAACCATCTTTCGGTGATGACATAAATTTCCATTTCTCACCAGCACCTTCTACGGATAGGGTTGGCTAGTTTTCCTAAACAACGTTTTATATCATGTACGCCTAATTTTTTTTTTTTTTTAGTAGCAACTTCGTTTTCATCTGGAAAAAAAAAAAAAAGACAACGGAGGAAAAAAAAAAAAGCATTTCCCTCAATACTGCAATGTGATCTGAAAAAAAGGAATTACTCATCAAACCTGCAATGGGCATCTGTCTGCAGATAATTCCTGACCATGGATTCATTTGGCTGTGTGGTTTTTTTCAAATGCACGTGTAAGATGGCAATCCTCTGCGTGGCCGGGCAGCCGTGGCGCGGGCGGCGGCGGGCTAGGATTTCTCCGCGAGTGCAGGCGGGACACCACGTGAATTGATTTTCTCTGCAGTGACCGCTCCAGCCTGACTGGCACCGCGGCTGCCTCTCAGCACATCTCATTAGGGGTGGGGGGCAGATGGCAGCAGCTGGTGGCAGATTATAGAGGTGTTTTCAACAATGAAAACACAGCCCCTCCGTCTTCAAGGCAACACTAAATCATTTAGATGGTATCATTTTTCAGTTAAGAGCATGATTGGGGGACAAAGACGACTTGAGAGTTGGAAGGGGCCCCCAGCTTTCTCAAGCTTGGAGGACACCAAGCCTTTCGGAAATCACTTGTCTTCCACCTGCATTGTTTACAAGTACTTGTTGCCGGGGTAACAGTTTAGCAGCCATTTTCAAGGGCTGGGGATTTGTTTGTGTGGGTTTTTTTTTGTTTTTTTGTGTTTTTTTTAATATATATATATAGATATCTTTTTAAATTTTTTAAATGTTCTATACACTAGTAGGGGGGTTGTACATGATTTTTTTTTCCCCTTGGAATGCAGTTAGCAAACTCTTTTACCATATGCATAATCTTAAAACTGTGTAAAATAATATTGCAATATACAGGTCAGTTTGCTCAGTTACGCTCCTCCTGGGCTTTGCAGCCCTCCTCAGTTAGCTCTGCTGAGCTCCCCGCCTTGACAGCTGTGGGGTCTTCGAAATTCCCAGAAGCCTCCGAGTCGACTCTGGAGCGCTTGAACCTGCGGTCGGGATACTGACTGTTGTCAAAAGGCATACGATGGACACAGAGGACGTGGGTCTTCAGGTTCCCCTTTTGAGAGGCACTGTAGGGACAGTATCGGCACTGAAAAGGCCTGTGACCTGCGGACACAAAGAGTAGCAGGTCAGCTCTGCTGCTTGCTTCCCCCCCTGCCCCGCCCCCACAGCTCAGAGGACATCATCATTCCTACCAATAGTATCAATACTATGATTGCACTTACTTTGCAAAAATCAAATTAGCAAAGGACAGAAAAGTAGCCAGTATATCTATTTGGACAAATAATAAGTTACTTGGAGAAATAATAAGTTACCAACTAATAATATCTTGGCCGGGAATGTGTAAGATCTTTCCATCCTAGGGAGAGTTGTAACCGGTATTCCGGGTGACAGAAAACAATGTTCCCAGCACCTAGATTCTTTTTCTATAAAACGTTAGCTAGCCAATATTTTAGGCTTTGCAGGCCAAGGCACAAAATCAAAGATATTATGTAGGTTCCTCTGTGACAAGAGGAGATAAATTTCCAAAGTTTTCTTGCTGAAATTCAAAACTTTTTTTTTTCGATGCTGAAATTTGAATTTCATATGATTTTCCTGAGAGATGAAATAGTTGTTCTTCCTTTCTCCCCCCCCCCCCAATTTAAAATGTAGAAACCATTCTTAGCTCCCAGGCTGTACAAAAACAGACAGGGGAGGGATTTGAGCCCTGGACCGTGCTTTGCTGATCACGGGTCCATACACACAAAAAAAGCCATCAATCCCTCCACCTGGGATTCTGACTCAGGTCTCAGCACTAAGCCGGTTCACTTACTTATCCGCCCCCCCCCCATCAACTCTTTACAGATAAGCAGCCGGATCATGACACGCGCAAGAGGGAGTGTGTGTTTGTGGTGGGCTGAGAGAAGGCTGTGCCCCGAGCCTTGCTCTGGAGCAGAGCTAGGAATACTAAGCTGGTGGAATTTGCAGAACCTCAGCGTTTCAAGAAGAGACAGTAGAAGATGTCTGGCAGGAGCCAAATTCTCCAAGTGGCCAAGGCCAGTATGGTTTTAAAGAAGTTTAGATTTTGAAGAGTAAGCCTGGACATCAAATTTTTCTAGACGTGCTCCCAATCAGAACAGAAGACGGATTCTTGTGGAAATCCATAGTTCTCCATGCTGGGTGATTCCCTTCTGCTGCACAGCAGACGCGCACACGTTTCTGCCATCTTGAGCAACCAGGAAAGCATCTGGTTTGGGAAGTTCTAATAGAACACTTGCATTCCTCCTGATGCTCGGAAGCTGTTGATGTGCCATTCCTGGAAGCCCATCAGTACTGTCCCACCCAGCACCCAGAGAGGTCAGGGCCCAGGGCTGGGTTTCATTTGCTCAGAAAAATAAACAAGGGAAGAAATGGGCCCAACCATTTATACCAGGCAACATCCAAACAGCGTATTCAGCGCTTTTTCTAGAACAGCAAGAGCTGTGTATCTACTTAGCAAAAACAGTCTTGTTCCTGCAACTCTGGAGGCCAACCAAACATTTGGAGCTGAAGCTCACTTTCACTTCGTATGGCACACAGTGTTCCATTCTTTCTTTCTCAGTGGGTTTATGGAGGGAGCCCTCCCTTTCTTCCCTCCTAGCCAACCCGTCTGCAAGGACGAATCTCTCCTATCTATTGAATCTTCCTCTTTGCCATCCCCCCCCCCCCCCAGAGGCTGGTCCAGTATGTCCTAGCTCTCCCCCAGACCATGAACACGGCAGCCTGCAGGACGGTTTCTAGCTTCCCAGGTGTCCCACCGGCAGCCCAGCCTCCCCAGGAAAACGGGCTCCAAATGCAGGAGCTCAGCTGTGATTTCCTTGCCTCGAGCCTTGGATGGCCTCCGACCCTCTGAGAAATCATCAGGACCTTCAAGTCCAGTCCCAGCCACCTCTCCAGTCCCCTCTGGAACATCCCACCTCTGTCCACACCAAACCAAACCACTGGTAGGCTCTGCAAAAAGGCTTCATTCTGCAGGGTCTCCACATGCTTGCTGTGGGGCGTTCTCCCTGAAGTACCGTTTCCATTCTCTCTCTTCTTTCGAGGCTCCGCCCAACTGGGATGCCGCTTCTGTGG
This sequence comes from Ursus arctos, assembly GCF_023065955.2. Taxonomy (NCBI): domain Eukaryota; kingdom Metazoa; phylum Chordata; class Mammalia; order Carnivora; family Ursidae; genus Ursus; species Ursus arctos. Next base: position 37,196,760 of record NW_026622863.1, on the reverse strand, counting down.
GTCACTGTGTATGGATCCCCCCTGATTGGCTGCGGGCTCCTGGCAGGAAGCGGGGCCATCTTAGCGTCACTGGTGCCAAGCCCACTACCTGGCACAGGGCAAGCAGGTGTGAACTGTTTGTGGGACTGAATCATTATCTTATTCCTTCACCTTGCCTTTTTTTTTTTGAACGTATTATAAATTTTTGGATAGCATTTCTGCTTCTTTTGTTTCCATTGTTGCATCTAACACAAGGCTGAATTTGATCAACTTTCCCACTTGCCAGTTTGCAAATCTGTGGACTTTGGAGTGAAGAATAAATGAAACTCAAGAAAAGTACACTTGCTGTTGGCCCTTCTGCACAGCCTACCACAGCAAGAGGAGTGCCACTGGTCAGCACGAGGGGGCCTGCCCCTGATGGTCAGGTGAGAGAAAGATTCACCAGCGTCATTCCCCGCCTGCCTTCCTGCTACCCGGTACCACCCTTATGGCTCGGTCTCCTCGCCCACAGATGACAGGGGAGGCTGCGTGCTGGTGGGGAAGGAGAATGGAGACTCCTATTTTTAACATGGATTTAGGAGTTTTACAAAGATTGTAAGTGACCCTATTCTTCATCACATCGGAGCTCAGGGAAAGGGGCAAAAGGGAAGAACCCAGGTGCCAGTGAGTGGCAGTGGGACAGGAATGACCATTTTCTCCACCCTAACAGGGCATCTAAGTCAGTCCTGAGATGGGAATCAGTGAGTTTCAAGCAGATCCCAGACTCAACTACCCAACTCAAGAGGCTGTTCTAGCCCAGGGGTCGGTGAGAGAGGATTCGGGGTACTCTGCTGGAGAAGCTCTTAAGCAGGAGGAAAGAGGTCCCAAATCTACAGCTAGTGACATATGAACTAATCAAAGGTCATCCAAAGAACCTGAGAAGAACTGAGATACCAGTTCCTAGGAGGCCTAAGAAATGGTTTAAAAGTTTCTCAGAAATATCTTCTCAGAAATAGACTCCGTTTTCTGGCTTGCTACCATGGACAGCCATGTGACCGCCCACCATGCCGAGTACTGTGGCTCACCTGCACAGCCAGACCTCGCTCACCAATTTGTGTATCATGGGGCAGGAAGTCTCTGATGGACGTGATCACCACGGTCTAACAAGTCTCTGGAGTTAAGAACTCCGAATAATAAATAAGTGAAAATAAAATATAAAACCCAAACGCTCGGCACCATGAGATACTAGCCCGAGTATGAAGCAAGATGGCGGAAACATGATCTCGTTTAATAAACCCACCTCAGGTCCCCAGGATTCAAAGTGGTTCTGTTCTTCCACTGTTCTTGCTCGGCTGTCAAGGCTGTTTATTATATTGTCTATTATCACTATGGATAATGCATTTCTGTATGAATTCTATGCTACAACCTTTGGAAGCCAACCTCTACCATAGGGGAGCCACGTGACATGCATCTTGGCAAGCCCAGTGGAGAACCTCAAAAATCACCTTTATTCACCATAAAAGCCTTTTTGAATGGGCACCTTGGCCTCAAAGCACCGACTGTATTTGCCCACCAATTAATTTTAAAATATTAGTCATGATTTTAACCTATGGCTCTCTCTGAGTCTCCAGGTCTTGGTAGAGTCAAAGATACACTATAATCCAGGCATAGTTGGGTACATCAGTGATCAGAACATGAGTACTGAATGGGTTTGCATTGTAACTCAGGTGAGATGGAAATCTATGTGTCAACGTACAGAACACTACGCATGTGTACATTTGTAGGAGGGAGTCTACAATATTAGGATCATAATCAGGCCTGATCCTGCAATATACCCTGCAGATAGGAGTGCTGCAGGGATTGATGGTAGTCCCTGAAGATCCTGAAACCCTCCATAGTCCTTTACCTATAGTTTTGTGTGTTATCCTCATATTGGAGCTTTACGGCAGTTTGTCAAAGAGTGATACCAGCCCCATGGTACAGAGGAGCAAGGTAAGATATAGTGATTCTGGATGGTTTGAATTTAAAACAAATTTTCACCAGATTAAAGTACTCAGACACCCTAATTCTCTGAAATCTTTACAAGACCCATGATTGCAGTACGAGCTTATAGGATACACACACACACACACACACACACACCCTTCTGAGCGGCTTGCTGAAAGGTCCAGAAGAAGGCAGTGTGTTCTCCCCAGGATCAAATTTAAGTGAAAAGTCTGTTCTTTGGTGATGGGAACATTTACTCCCAAACAGAAAGCTATTGTTATGCAAAGCACTTTTGAAACTTGATACGTCAAATGCAGTCATGTCCAGGTCTGTTAGCTTTTGGTCAGAGACCATAAGCAAGGGCTTCAGAACAAACCCCACATCTGAGAACTCCCAGGAGTAGCTTACTGTGGTGTTCAAATAGTTGTGACCAAGAAGGGATCCGTCTCCAGGTAGAAGCAGCAGGAGGGGCCCACCGATGTCTGCTGCGAGCTTCTGCTCTCCTGCCTGTGGTGGGGGTGGGGGTAGGGGCTTGCGGCAAATCCGACCTCCAGCTGGTGGCAGGTCATCCCGTTCCCAGAGGAGAAGCTGCTGCAGCCCTCAGGGGTACAGGGCCACCCCTTGGTGAGCTTTGAACTCTGCAAACTTCCATCTATCCCTTTTGAGCGAGAGGAAAACCAGCCATGCCACCTGGGTAGCCTGGAGATAGAGTCGGCCATGCACCTGGGTCTGCAGGTGGCCGTGAAGACACTAAAGTTCATCAATTTCTAAGACAGAACAAGCTTCCGCATTAGCAATCAGCGTGGACAGCGGCCTCTTTCCAGTGGAACTCCATTGGGAAGAACTGCACGCCAGGGCGGCCTTTGGCCACGATGAAGACGGGAAGCCCTCCTGGCTTGGCATTTTTGCTTTGCTCTCAGGTGTCCTCCGGCCACACACTAGGCAGCGTGAGTCTGACCAGGAGCATGGATTCAAAGCATAGCATAACTTGAGTTTCCTCTGTGTCTGGCCCAGAGTGAGGAATGGGATCTCTCAGGGCTTCGGTTCCCACGCCTTGAAAACGGAGGTGAGGGGAGAGGGAATATTAGCACCCCCCCCACCATAGGATGTCGTGAGCATGGGAGGAAGTCACGTGCCAAGTTTGTAAAGAATCCAGGGCTATATAAATCAGCTGTCTGTCACTCTCATGCTCGCTGTTCTCACTGTTGTCATCTGGCGGCCCATCTAAGTTGGGTCAGGGGCCCCTGTGCTCTGGTCTTCATCAACGTACTCCTTCAGCTGGTGTCTCCGCACCCCTGTTGTGTGCTCTCTGCCTCAGGGGGCCTCCAGTGGAAGCTTAAGACATCGTCTGTCCTCCGGGCATTTTCCCTTGAACGGGAGCTTGGGAAACTGGAAGAGCTTCAGTTCAGCGAATGGAGGTGAGGATGGGCTTCCGGTCAGACCGCATGCCGGAAACATCTCCCCATCTAGTCAAGGGCTAGACCGGAAACACCGCTTTGAGGCAATGTAGGCTGTGCTAGGGTAGAGGTGACTGGGGGGTTCTGAGAGCTCAACCCAGAGGAACGTGAGCCCCTCTAGGTCCTTCTACTGTCTTCCCCCTCAACTCCCCCCAGAGTTTGCTGTCTTCTGCTTGCAGGACTCTCTCTGTTCTCCAAATGCTTCATACTCTTTCCTGCCAAAGGACCTTTGCTCCCCCCTTTTTTGTTTCCTAATCTGAAATGTTGTTTGCCCCTACATCATCTCATTACTGTAGTCATAGCCTCTGGAACACCTGCCCCTGCCTGGAGGAGGCCGGATGACTCCAGACTCACCATGATGGTGGTGAACCCATCAGGGCAAAATCTGCAGGAAAGTTTCCAACCACAGTAGCTGAACAAAGAAACAATTATGTTTATCTTCTCCACTAAACAGTCGGCTCCACAGTGCAGGGACTGTGGGGTTTTGCTTTTGGGGTTTTTTGATCATTGCCATTTCTCACCACCAAGCACAATGCTGGGCACATCACAGATATTTTTTAAGCAAAGGAAGGGATGGATGGATGGATGGATGGATGGATGGATGGATAGATGGACGGATGGATGGAAGAAAGAAAGAATGAGAGAGGCAGCCAGGAGAAGGGAAAGGGAGAGAAACACTCCTCCAAACAGAGAGACAGACCTGACCCCAGGTGCAGGGATAGGAAGCCTGGGATCAGTGCAGGGGTCTGGGAGCAGGTCACGTGATGGAGGTGATGCCCAGTGAGGGAGCCGGACAGGGGTTAGGCTCACAGGACCCACTGGGGAGCTTGGCCCTCCTTCCATGGGAGAAGGGAAGTGGGGAGGCCCTTCTAGTCCTACAACAACACAGCTGACTGAGTGTAGCTCCGATCCTTCTCTGCAGCCGGGGCCCTGCGTCCAGATGGGTGCCCCCCACTGCCCACCCCGCTGCACTCCCCTCTCTCTACCTCTCACTTTGAGACCATCAACATTTCCCATCACTGCCATGTGAAAAGTAAGTACATCATACGTTAATTTGTATTGTCACTGCGCCGTAGAGCCGTGGTAAAGAGCACATTCATTTTTAATCCACTATGAATAATATATAAATATGTATACAGTGTGGAGGGTCAAGAGGAGTAAGGAGAAAGCAAGTCGTACATTGTTTATAACAAAAGTGGGGAAACGAGATATTTTTCTTACTTGCTACGATGGAAATATCTGCTCTTTCTCTGTACCTAAGGGGGAGAGGAAAATGCCTCCCCTTGGGGGACCATCCATTAATTACAGCTCCACACTTGTGGGCAGAGATGGGCTTGCATCCACGAGCCTCCAGACTTTCCAAACTGATGGTTTCTCTTCCGGGGCAGGATGGCAGGTAGGAGGGGCCGGAGCAGTCAGTGGCCAACCGCGATGTGTGGTCTTGGGACAACCCATCAGGGCACATGGATAGGAATTGTGTCAATTGTCCTCACGGTCACCAGTAGGGAGATGTGCTAGAGAGAAGTCTTCCCATTTTACAGATAGGAAAACCAAGCTCAGGGAAAGTAAAGAATTTTCCCAAGGAATATGCAGCTAGCTGGTTTCTGACCAGGAATTCAACCTCAGGGCTATCTCACAACAGATGCTCACCTCCGCTCCCTCCTGCCACTCCCTGCCAATCACCTGTCGGAAGATTCTCCGCACAGGGCTTTCTCTGATCGGGACCCAGGATGCTCCAGGAGAGAGTCTACGAACACCCTGGAAGGATGTGCACTATAATGTGTGTGTATGTGATATTTCACACGTCACATGCCACCCCCCCCCCCCGCAGGGACAACAGGCACCACTGTGGCCTCGAGACACCCACCAAAGCCAGACATTGCACACGTGGCTGTCACCAAGCCACAGGACTCCAAGCTTCCACCACACAACTCCTGGAACCCAGCCCACTTCCACCAGCACACAGTGAGTACCTACTGCATGCACTACCCCGAGCAGATTGCTGTGGCAATGACACGGGGCTTTCAGCGCCACGAGGATGGGGAGGGCATCTGTTCTGCTTGCCCGACGCAATGCCCACCCAAGACATGCTGAGTGACTTGCCACACTACCCAGGGGACACCCTCTCCAGCGGGAGGAGAATGAGGCCACGAGTTTACGAGGCGAGGACATCCAGCTGCTTGGAGCCAGGCTCCAGTTTCCAGACAAAGAGATGGCTCAGAAGACAGGCCCTGAAAAAGCCCTGGGTCAGGAAGAACATTCTTGAGGAAGGATGAGCTGTTTGGCCAGAGGCAGGGTCTACTCATGGTGCCGGAGGCACAATTCTGGACATTGGCACGAGGGCATCCACGAATGGAGAGAGGCGATCCCCAGAATCACGGTACGTGGGTCACGTGTGTAAGCAGTAGGGAGTGGGGTCCCTGGCCCTGGGTAGACACAGACACACGGGCCAACCCCGTGTCGTCATACTGTAAAGCCACCTCTCACACCAGGGCAAGCCTTGCAGATCGATCACACAGGGCGCTTCCATGGTTCACTGAAATAAATGGGAAAAGATGGCATGTGGGTAAATAAAGAGGAACACTGCTGCCGTGGTTTCTAGATCAGCCCTGGCCACAACCCATCTGCACCCTGGCTGGGCGTCGACCCTCAGAAAGCCGCCCGCAGCAAGCCCATGGCTGACTCACCTGGAGACCCTCCCATGGTCCTTTCCGAAACACCGTCTTTGGAGCACAGGATTATGGAGTATTTCTAAGACCCCAGGAGGGTCTCCCACAGCCACCTTTTATGGCACTGTTTCCTAGAAGGGGCCAGCTGGTGAGCTGGAGAGCAGTAGCCGTCAGAGGCAGCCCCCATGCCCAGGGCCAGGAGGCTAGGAAAGCACCACCTCTGAGGGGTCCCAAGAGGGTTCCTGAGCAACTGCACTCCTCCTGGTGCACGTCAACTGGAGAGTCCTTTGCGGTCCCTGAAACTCAGGACATTTGCAAGATGCGCACTGGTAGTTGAGAAAATGGCCCCACCTCGAGAGCCAGTCGTGTATGTTAGAAACGTTAGAAACGCGGCTCCCAGAAGCGGACTTTCAGACCGGGGAGGGATCGAGGCATGGGGGTCCCAACACGCTCTCCGTGGGGCAGGCCTCGGGGCAGTGCTCTGGTCTCCGCCCGGCCCTCCCCTGCGGCTCCCTCGGAGTGTCTGCAGCTCACCCCGATGCTGCCAACTGGAAGGGCTCCTGCCCAAGACCCTGGCCATCCTTCCAGGTCAATAGGCTCAGCAGAAGCAATAAGATGGGTAAAAATATACATAACACACACTGAGCCAACAGAAAAAGCTACTTTCTCAGTTGCATGCATTATATACATACGCACACACACACACACACACACACATATATATTTAATTTCCCTAATTCCAAATAGGCAAGAATGGTTCTAATCAGGTGCATAATTTATGTTTTCAGTTTTCAAAAAAATATTCATCCATCTAATCAAAGATGCTAAAACACTTCGGAATATCCTTAGTATAAATAATTTTAGGTTTCAAATTTCCTGTGATTTGGGTTTTAATTTAAAACACTACCGAAAAATATTTCAGTATTTCAAAAGCGAATTTTGATCCACGTGGTAGTGGATTGGAGACGTCAGTCTGTGTGAGCAGGTGTTTACTTCAATATCTAGAACACAGAACCGAGTATACGCAGGGGTTAGTAGACACACTTGTGTTTCCCTGCTCTGTCCGCTGAGCGCGCCTAGAACCCATGCCATCCCAGGGGCAGCAAGCGCCGTTAGCACCCAGACTTGATTTTTAGTACCGTTCTCAACAAAAGGAACCAAGGCTGCGTGTAGAAATGGCTGAGTCTAGGGCTGGAACAGGAAACAGACAAGATGGTCCTGGAGTGTCTTTTGCCAGAAAGTTAGGAATTGCTTGAAAAACCACGCATGGATGGGGCTGTGTCAAAATAGCAGGGAGCCAAGTGAAAGAAAGAGCCCCCAAAGGCCAGAGCTGGAACAATTTTAGCAACAAAGTGAATGGCATAGCAGCATATTATAACCGGAAGTATCGACGAATGTCCACAAGTCATATTGACGGAACTAAACGACTGAATGTTTTAAGTACATGGAGAAGGACAGACAAATGCCCCACGCATACCACAGCCTTTATTAATGCAAATCTCCACTTAGGAGCTGGAAATATAACTCCCATTCCTTCATGTGGGCTGCGTGATGACTTCCTTCCCAGGGAAGGGCCCAGGAAGAGCACCGTATGGAAAAGGGAAAAGACCGACTTCCCGGGACAGACACCTGACAAACAGAACCTTAGCCAGGTCACCACGGTCCGAGTGATAGCAGTGTCCTGATTCAATACAATGGGAAGCCCCTTCACCTCTGTGGTCTTCCACTGCGAAACCCACAACCCAAGTCTAACCATGAGAAATCCCAAATGAGAGACATTCTATAAAATATTCTTAGAAACTGTCAAGGTCATCAAAAACAAGGAAAGCCTGAGAAACTGTCACAGCCAAGAGGCCCCTCAGGAGACATGACAACTAGTTGTAAAGTGGTGCCCTTGGTGGGGTCCTGGAGCGGAAAAAGGACATTAGGCAAAAATAAAGGAAATCGGAATAAAATAGGGACTTTACTTAATAACAGTGTATCAATGTTGGGTCAGTAATTGCAACAAATGTACCCCGCTGATGGAAGATGTTGACCATAGAGGAAAATGGGCAGCATAGGAGAATTCTCTGTACTATCTACGCAATGTTATTGTCATTCTAAGTCTATATTAAAATAAAAATTTTATTTAAAAAGTTTCTTAAAAGGTGAATTTGGTTGATTTTCCGTGGACCGTGACAGCACAGCGCCCCAGATCAAGAGCTGGCCACAGCTGAGAGTGACCCTGAAATCCCTCCGGGGGGGGCACTGGAGCACCCTGCGGGGCCCGCACCCAGGGTGGGGAGGGGGTCAGGCAGGGTTGGAACACTAATCCCCCGTCCTGCTCCTACCCCGAGGCACCATCGCTGTGACTCAGGCACGGTGGGGAAGGGCGTGGGCTCTCCGGTCCGAAGCCTGGATTCAAACCTTATCTGTCTCCAGGGTTTCGTGATCTTGGGCCAGCTATCTAACCCTTCCAGATGTCACTTCTTTCTTCTGTAAAATGGGCATAACAGAGCTCCTGGATAGTGTCAATGTGAGGATTAGAGGAGGGGAGGCCTGTAAAATGCCAAGTGCCGCGTGCGGCATTTAAGACTCGGTAACTAAATATTCCCTAGATAGGGCTGTCAGTATGGAAGGACCTGGTCTGTGAAGTGCCCGTGCTGGGGCGGCCTTGAAGGAGGATCGCTGCTCCAGTGACAAGGCTGAGGGCAGGTGTCAGGTCTCCACCTGCCAGCTGAGCACGCTGAGGCCCTGAGAGGCTGCAGGTTTGTCGGGACCCCGAAGCCCTAGAGAGGCAGAGCCCTGCTTTGCAGCAGTTAGTTCCCTCTGACCCTGCAGCCCGGGCCCAACCCACTGCGTCTCGCTCTCTCTCTGCAGCAACAAATTCAAGTTCATTTAGCAGGAGAGCTCAGAAAGGGAGGCTGGGCTCCAGAAAGCGACTGCAGAGAAGAGTACCTGGAAGGGGGTGTAGGAGTCTTCCAGATCCTCCCAGTTCTGCACCTACCCCACGGCCCCCTGCCCCAGAAGGATGAGACCAGGAGCATCCTGCCCTTCCTTCCCCACGGCCTCAATGTCGTGCCTTTCTCAGCAACTTCACGCCCATGCAGATATTGCCTTAAACCGTGTGGATCTGCTTGCCCCCCCGCAGCCTCTGTGCTCGGCTCGGCGGGGCCACCAGCCTGCCTGGGTGGGCAGGAGACGCAGCCCCAAGCTCGGGCCGCGGGCACTCACGGGCAACTATTGATCCGGGATCTTACATCATTCCCCAGATTTTATGAAAGCTTTTATGTTTATCATTAAATAACCTTCAAAGGGTCGATGAACTTACTTTCATTTTTGGCGATTTTTAGATGTGTAATATAATAAGACTCTAACAATGCCCAGTGTTTGTCTCTGGGTGAGCGATTTCATCCTGAAAGATGCTACAGGAGACCAAAGAGAGAGGACACTGCCCTCCGCTCAAGGGGGGAGCCAGGAACAGAGGGGCTGGCAGCTTGCCCCAGGTCACACAGCAAACCTCCCCCCTCCTGCTACTCTCTTCTCTCTGGGCATTTCTGGGGGAGGGTGGGTGCAGGCATTGGGAGCACAGCACTCCTGCAGGTGGTTTTCCATGGAACCAAGCTGACTGTGATTTAGGTTAACAGCCTTAAAAAAAATGAGCGAATCAAAGTTGGTTAGGATTGCTACAATAAAGCTAGAGGGTTTTTTTTTTTAATTTTTAATAAAATCTTTAGTGAAATTACTAAGGTGGTACTTGAGAGATGGCAAAGATGGGAGGGCTCCTAGGGTTCGCTAGTACAGCACCTTGTAGTCACACGACCTACCCGTCTCTTCCCTCCTCGGGGATATTGGGCAACAAGTCCCCATGACAACAAGATGGGCAGTAGAGACCTCAGGAGCTTAGCAGAAGTAGTGACTCCCTGTGACCCCCCTCTGGCACCCACAGCCCACCCCAAAACAACATCGAGGACTCTCGGGACAGAAGAAGGACACGAGAAAGACAGGAGGTGCGCCGCTCACAGCAAGCCGGGCCCACATCTGTCTGTGTGTGTGCCACCCCCACTCTCCAACCTTCAGCGACTCCCTATTTCTTACTACAGCACCTTGCTCCTTAGCCTGGCTTTCCAGCTTGCAACCCCTTCTTACCTAATACCCACTTCCCTCCCCGCCAGGAATTTGCCCACTGCAGTCCCCAGATTCCTCCCAGTCAAACCCACCAAAGCCCCAGCACCTCCTAGAAGCCTTTCTGAGGACCCAGCCGGCAGAGCCCCCACTGGCACTTGTCAAAGACTCCACACAATTAGGCACTTAATTGCATTCGACAGGCACTGCCCACTAATGGCTTCCCGTGGCGCTGGCTTGGAGGGGCTCTCTCTTCTTTAGGGAGACGGGACACTTGCGGCTCTGCACAGAACAGGGACCAGGTAAGGGGCCCTGGGGGTCATTCCCCTTGAGCAGCCACTTAGGAAGGGCTTGGTCCCCTGCCTTGGGTGGGTGACCCCTGTGCCCAGCCCCATGATTCTCGCTTCATGGGGGCCTGGGGAACCCCTGGCATGGGCTCGCCTGGGTTTCTGGTCTGGTGAGGAGTGCACATATCCCGACCTTGCCCCCCTCCACCCTGCTTGGTGTCCTTCCCCAGTATGAGCCACCCCTCCTGACAGGTGACCCCCGCAGACTCCTCCCCTGGGTTGTGCTCCATACCTGGGAAGCCCCGTCCCTGCCCTGCTGCTCTCCTCCCCAGGAAAATCTAAGTGCTACATGCCCTGGAGACCCCTGGGGATTCCAGTCCAGGCTGCCACGCTCCCCTCCCGTTCCCCACACTCAGGGAGGGCACAGGAGGGCTGGGCCATTTTCGGGCTCACTTTTGGGTCATTGGTGGTTGTGTATTTTCCTGTGTTGCCTGAGGGGGAGCTCCATCTCTCCAACCATCACTGCTCCGTGAACCACACCCTCTCCTCCCCAGGTCCTGGGAATGCCATCTCCACTTTCTGTGTGATGCTGAGATGCCACCCCCCAACCTGACCCAGAGCCCCTACAGCCCAGGTGGGGTTGTATGCAGGCAGCTCCGCGGCACTCCATCATGACCTTGCACAGACACTCTTTCACCGCCCCCCCCCCAGAGGTCACAAGCTGGTGGCACACAGGTATTTATTTTCTGTCCCCAACACTATGAGGATAACAAAGAGGTTTCAGTAAAAACATGGGTTTCCAGCTTATCTTGAAAATCGGAAGTTCTAGCAAGATTCTCCCAGAGGCATCCGGTCAGACCTGGGTCCCAGTGCCCTCCCCCCCCCCCCCCCCCCCGAGCTGGGCATGGTTCGCCCTTGGGCCCACCTCACTCCTGGCATCAGCCGCCTCCTGGCACCGTGGGCCTCAGAGTCCTCGGTCTCTGCTTTGTCCTGTCCTGTCCGTGCCCAGCGCCCCAAGTGCCTCACCTTCTCTGGGGGCCGGGCGGGGGCCCCAGGGGAGGTCTTTGTGCGGTTTGCACGGGCCAGAGGAGCCACATTCCTGTACACACCCCGCAAAATAAACAAGTGGGTGGTCTCTGCTGGTTCAATCGTTTCCTGTTTTCCATTGTGTCGCTTAAAACGAACCCATCAGAGCTTAATGGTAGTTTCTGTTTTATTGTACAATTTAAATATGGGAGGGGGGCCAATACTGTGACTTGGCGTGTGCCAAGGGTGTGCTATGCACTGTGCCACGCTAGTCCAGACGTGGGGGGAGGGGGCGTCCCTGCAAAACCGCCCCACACAGATACTGCCACAGTCGCAGACGTCCAAGCCACTAAAAGCTGGTATCCAAGGTTATCTGTGGATAATTCACTACCCACACTCGTCTTCATAAAAACATTAGTACATTTCTCGGTGGGAGGCGGTCATACGGTGTTGGGGGGGGAGGGGGCTCACATGGGCGGCAGAAAATCTCACCAAAAAGAGTGTACCGAGAACACTCACATTGCATAAAATTTCAGTGCTCTTGCATCGTATTAATGTGAGTTTATGTGTGAGAGAGAATCACACATCCCTCTTTTCATAAAGGAATCAGACACCCGCAATGCATACCCACAGTATATATCCATATAGATGGGCACACGGGATATATTTTAAATAGCTACTTTTTATCACACCCAATTCTACAAATTGGTAGTGTGAACAATAGAAAATTACAAAGTAAGGAGAGATGGAAGCATAAACTTTCCAACGTTCGGCTCTCTCTGACTGCCACTAACAGTGTCACATGCCAAAAATAAAATAAAATAAAATAAATAAAGCAGGCTAGAAGAGAGGTGGCTTTTCTTATGAAGTCACAAAGGAAATGCTACTCCTTTCTTCTCTTTTTTCCCCCTATAAAAGGCTCTCTCTAAAATCAAAGGTGTCAGACTTTGCTTTCTCTTGCTGGCATGATCCAGAATATGGCTGAGGAATGACAGATGTCGGCACCCAGCTGCAATGAAGCATGCTAAAGTTTCTGTCTAATCCACTTATTTCTCTGTAGTCACGTAAACCAAAACAAATGGGCAGGGCTTTACATTAGGAAAAAAAAAAGAAGAAGAAGAAGAAGAAGAAAAAGAAAAAGCCCACAGCAGCAGGACTTTGTTGCATAATGCCGTGTACACGCCATCTTGATATCATTTTTCTCTCCGCAGGGAAAATGTACCTTGTGGCGAGCACAGGTCCCTCCAAGTGTGACCCCCGAAGCCTGCCAGCTCGTGGGCCTCCTCGTCCCGTGCAAGCCACGGCCTCCAAAGGGAGAGGGTGAGGTTTGGGTGGATGAGGGTGAGGGGTGTCCGAGCACGGAGAGACCTTCCGAGGACCCCGGGGCACACCCACGCCACACACACACACACACACACGCACCCACACACTTACACACCAGCACGCTCCCAGGTTTCTGAGCTGCTAAACCGAGATGATCATTGTTATCACCAGCTCCATCGTTTTCAACTACTTGAATAAATCCAGAGGAATTATAAACGGAGCCCGTGTGTAATTAAAGTGAGCGTTGTTAGACTCTTCATTTAATAAAACACTTGAAAAGAAAAGCCCTTGTAGGTTTCGCCCGGCCACGGGGAGCGGGAGGGCAAGTGCGCGCGGGGCCCCGCGTGGAGGCGCGCGCCCCGCCTCCTGCCAGCGCCCGGCGACCACCTCGTGAACCTGCCCCCCTCCGATCTTGTAAGGCGCCAGCGAGGATCAGGAGTCCTGGGGCTCTGTCACCGCCAGCAGCTCCGACAGCTGCGAGGCACTTTCAGACGAGTCACAAGGAAAGATGTGACGGATTTCGCCCATGGCAGAATGGCGTTCCGTTTCTGGCCCTTCAGGCAAAAACAGTAAAGGCGAAGAGGAAAATTTGAGATTTCCCCCCTTAAACTTCCCACAACAACCTCAGCAAAACCACATGACTCGCCTTCTACAATCTCCCTGGTGTGTTCAGTGCTACTTTGGCAGGAAATCAGAATTACTGTTATATAAATTCCATCTGATGCCAGAGCGACCATCTGTGAGGAAAACTGCTTCACCTACGTCTGCCTGCAAAGCCACTCTCCCAGAGACAAGGGAGAAGGGGAAAAAAATTTGATTAATTTGCAGAATGCTTGTGATTTGCTCATATATTATTATAACTGCTCATGAGCACATGACAAATTCCCAGCCCTCGGTGCAGGCCCCCGTTTGGTTTCAGCAGCTCCTTGCGTCGGCACCTGACAGACTGCAGGGCCTCTAATGACTTTCAGATGCTTACAAACAGTAATTCTATCTTCAGAATAAAAAAGAAAAATCCGTAGGAAGAAAAGAGGAGTGAGTTCGTCTATTTCATTTCCTTCCTGTATATCAACATAATTTAACTCTTAAGGGCGGCCACCGCTCCACGATGGGGCCTCCCAGGCCCTGCCACGGCCGCCTGCCGAGACAAAGACCCCCAGCTCCAGAGGCAAGGTGCGGCGGAGGTGGGGGGGGGGGGGAATGCCCGGAAGCTCCCGGGTGCCGGCGGCAGCGACCACCGCCCGGCTCTGCCTGTCCCTCTGCTCTTCGGGACCCCCGGCGCAGGTCCACTTTTAAAACCCGAATCACCTCTCACATTGTCTGCGAACACATCTGTCTCGTAACTGCACTTGGATTTCTGGCGTCCCCCCCTCCCCTTTGCTTTTAAAACTCTGATTATGCCTTCTGAAACCCAGCCTCTGTGCTTGATTGCCTGTTTCAGATTAGAGATTTTAGAAGGAGACAAAGACTTCAGAATGCACATCAGTCCCACATATGAGGACCCGCAGAAGGAAAAGCGATAAAATGCGAAACACCATCTGTCCACAAACAATAACCTGCGTGTTTGGAGGCTCACAAATTATTTAGCGCACAACCTTCCCAAATTACGGAGCCTTGAAACAGGGCAGAGGCTGGGAGTGAGACCCTCTTTGATGTCTTTTGGTATTTCCCAACCGCCCCCCCCTCGCCCCCCACCCCCAAAACTGATTGCTAACAGTTGAGGAATGTCTCGGTGACACGTAGATTTTTATTATCTGGATCTTCCTATTCCACGTAGCCTGGGAGCCAGGCAAGGGTGGGCTCGCCCCCTCCCCTGTGCCCCCCCACCCCCACCCCACTCCAGGCCACAGACGTTGTGGGACAACTGGCCCAGAGGCAAGGTCTGTTTCCTTTCACACGTGTCTGAGGAGGGGGCAGGCCGGGAGGGAGGGGGATGTGGACTCCCAAGCAGAGATCCTGAATGTCTCGGCCTGTTCAGGAGGCTGGTCAGCTGGCTGGTCTGCATTTGGCAGGTATTCTAGGTTTTCTTCAGGAGGCATTTAGATGACACACAAATGGATGCCCCTCCCCCGCCCCACCTCCAGTCTTCTACTCCCCTAAAAACATGTTCTGTTACCTTTCCTGCTGACCCCAGGCCATAAACGACATCTTGATAATTAGCCAGTATCTTTTTACTCATGCTACAAGATTCCTTCTAAAATGATTTACTAAAATGGAAGGGAAAAAAGGACCAACTATCATATATATATATGAGATATATATACAGTTTTATATATATGATATATATATAGTTTTATATATATATCTCATATATATATATATAGTTTTTGTTTGAAGTGAGTGCTTTTTTATCAGACATTCCTCACCCCTTTGTTTTCAGCCCGGGACCTCTGGTTATGGGCAGGGGCTTCACCACTCCCTGAGTCCTCCCTAGGCTTCTATGAGTAGGTCCTCCCATTTCAGAATCAGGGAAACCAGCGGGCATGACGGTGGGTAGTGTAGCGGGCTGCAGCCGGACATGGGGCAGCTGGCATTGGAGACCAGGTGGTTTGGCTCCAGATGCCTCCCTGAACCACCAGAGAACCCCAGGATCCTGCTGTAAGGACGAGGCCCGAGAGGCAGCCATTTAGTGCCAAAGAATCCAATGGATTACTTTACATGATTATTAATAAACAACCAAACAAACATTTACTTTGCAAATTGAAGCATTTCTTTCCTGAGTCTCAAAATAGACGCGTCGCTCTACGGAGAGGAAGGCTGGAGCTGAATGGGAACTCAATCAGGCTTCATTACCAAATTCATCGCAAACCTTAATTATCCAGGTTCTAGTCCCTTTTTGGGTAGCTCCTCCCTGGAGCCCCCTGCCAGTTCCAGCAGGCCCAGTTTCCCCACAGTCCGTGGCAGGACTGGGCCCTGTCTCGGGCCCTGCATGGGGCCTCTTTCTCCCCATTCATGGGCTCCTCACCACCGTGGCCTGGGGTGGCTGGTATTTGCTCCCAGCCCCTGTCTGACAAAGCCCTGCACACAGTAGGTGGTCGGCCAGTAGGCTCCTATTGTTGGATTTCTGGAGAGGTCTGGATTGCAGCATGTTTTCCAGACTCCCCTAACCTGATATCAATTAAGACTGTGTTTACACACACAGCTTGGCTGAAATTAGGGGGGGCGGGGAAGCAAGGAGGGGAGTCTCACTTGCATTCAAACAACCAGATGTTTATTTTATTTTTTAAAATACATGATGCCAAACGACAAGCCACGTTGAGATTTTCACTTCCTGGTGTCTAGCAACAAAACCAGATTCTGCTCCGCGCAGCCCCGAGGAGCGAGCCCGTGTGCCCCTTTGCCTTTTCCTTTTAATTCTCACCAGTCTTACCATCATGTTCTTCTCTGCCACACGTGTCCCCCTTCGTAATTGGCTGACAGTTCCCGCACACGTCATGCTACGGGACACAGACGGGACACGGTCTCAGGGAGTCACGGGAGGCCCAATGAGCCCGGTTCCTGCTGGCCGTTCCGAACACGCGTGGCACCCCACGTCGCTCCCAGGGTCCCTGGCTGTCTTCCTTTCAGAGGGACTCTCCGGATTTCTATTTGCTATCTGACAATGGCATTATCCCAATAACCACAACCAATCCGAAGCTTACCCAGATGACTGAGCTTCCAAACTCCTTCCCCTCCCAAAACAGTTTGGAAAACTGAGAAGGGAAAGAAGAAATGAGGAAGCCCTCCACCCTCCAATCCACCCCCCGCCCCGACAAGGAAACAGTTTCTGTTTCTCTCTCACATCGCCAGCCCCTCACACACACACGTTTTCGGCATTTCAGCCCTTACGATGATGTGTCAGGGATTGGACATGGATCACCATTTCATTGAATCTTAAAATCAACAGGATTGCTATTGAGCATTCCGCGGGAGCCCAAAGTTACTCCAAACACACAGAGACAGGTGCAAGGAGCAAGGAGAGCTCAGGTTTCAGAGGCAGGCAGGCAGTCCTGACTTCAGCACTGAACAGCCTCAGGATCTTGGGCAAGCCCCGGCATCTCTCCAGAGCCTCGGTGTGTTCATCTCTCAAAGGGGCTAAGAGAGAGGGTCAAGGTCGCGGTGCAGCGACACGCCCCGAGAGTTTAGCACAGAGCCCGGCACAGAGTGCATCAACGTTGCCCATTGCTATGACCATAAACATCAGCCGCGGCCCCTCAGCAGACGTCAGGTCCCTGAAGGTGTTGCCTGCCTTCTCTCCATCCCGTCCCCGGGGACAGACGCGTCTCCAGCGGAGGGAGCAAGAGGTGGGTGCCCAGGGCTGCGCGCCGTGACTCACGCGCTGATCCTAGCCCCAACTCAGGGCTTCGCCTCGACAAGAGTCAGAGCTGCCATTGCCTCAGAAACACCGTCACCCCCTCTCAGGCACATCCTTCACTTAAATGAAATATTGAAGTCCATCAGGATGAAGTGGGGGTCTCAGAAGCTGTAGTAAGAAAATTAAAGCAACCAAGTGAGAGCGTTTTACGCACGCGGGATAACTCCCTTTTGATATAGCTTTTTACTACACATTTGGTATTATGGATCTATAACAGATAAATGTGTATCGTGGAATATATAAAAGTGCCAACAATTGTCAATATGCATTCATGTGCCGTAGTAAGAATATTCTATAAAATACTCTCAAAATATGATGGATGTGCCGAACTCAGTGAGTGATGCTGCTGATGAAAATTGGGAGACAGTGTATCTTAAGCCCTAAGGAGGTTTATTAGACACAACAGCCCAAACTCCGCTGACATTTTAAAAAGTCCCTTGATACTCAGAACAAAGAGTCCTCCGGCATACACTTTCGCCAGAGCAAGGACTCAAAACACACATAAAAACTAAATAAATAAAATCTAAAACCTAGGCTTAGGTGATAGGAAGCAGCAATTTGGGTCCGTGAGTTACTGACCCAAAGCCAGTGTGGACGCTGGTTTTCCAGGTACCTGCCAGGCACCTGCACTGGGACATAGGATGTGGGTTGAAGTGGCCTGGCCGCAGCCCTCCAATCTTTAATCTACATGTTTCTGGGCATCTAATCCTCAGAATGAATTTTATGCTCAGGCATGATTGTTTTTCTGCCCTCACTTTTCCTGGCAGCCATAAACACATTGTTATGCTCTTAAAAAAAAAAAAATAAAGTAAAACATTACCAGCTTCCTATACACATAATAAAATCAATCTTCTGGCTCTAGTACATTAAATGAAATAGCATGTCCCCAGAAAATACATAAGAGTCAGTGTCTACAAGAATCATGCAAATAAAAGTAAAAATAAAAATCCAAAGGTCAGAATAAAATACTAAGCATATCCTACAGAAATAGATATAAATATCTGCATGCATTTTATAAATCATGTGTCCTGAAAGCACCCCTATCAAAATGCATTCTAGAATTCCTCATCTGTGGTACCTTTTTTTTTTTTTTTTGAGTTTATGAAGTCAATCTTCCCATCTCCCTGAGATATAAACATTATACACATGGACAGTAAATAGACCTTCTTAATTGAGCTGATAGGTTGAAAGTATGTCCTTGAATTTACACTGAAAGATAGACAGTGATAACAAGGGATCTAGCCGCCGACTTCCCTTTTGTATGGCAAGGACTTTATCAACGGACATACTTAAGTTAATAATGCCCAAGAAGATAGATTCTGCATTAAAGGACAATCCTCTCCACGGGTCAGATGTGGGTGCCAGAACGCTCCTTTGACAGGCTGCCCTGTGCCCGGAGAAGGGAGCCCGGCGTCGCGAGAGCTCAAATTCATCAAAGTTCACATTTGACTGGCTCCTCGCAAGCCAAATGTGGGAATGTGGCAATCTGCAATTTATTTAATTTTAATTCAATTTTGTTTCACATCCTGTTTTGCAAGTCAGCGAGCTGGGCTCGGGCTGCCAAAAAGGGGGTGAAATGAAGAAGAGCAGAAAGTTCCCGAGCCGGCATGTATTAGCAGCCCACTGTTTGCCCGGCCGGTGGAAAGCCTTTCTCCGGAATCCACCACTCGGTCTGCGGAGCCTGTCTTGCCCACAGTATCACAGCCTCACTATCTCCTCGCTGAAGGGCCTATTTGTCTGCTTTAAGTGAAATCACTCAATTCTCAAAAGTCAGTGGAGGACTTTAGAAGGGGGAGGGTTCGGATAGGCTACTCCAAATAAGTTCCATTAATCAAAAGACACAGTGTAATGTAACTAATATTTTACAATTAGGGGAGACAAGATGGAAGTAAAAACCATCTATCTCTCTTACACCACATGATCATTGATTCATAATCGGAGACTGAGAGTTGCACAAAGATGCATTTACTGGACGGGGGGAGCGGGGGGAGGGCCGGTCTGAGCCGAGATAATGAACACGATGAGAGAGCGCGACGCTGAAGGCTGAGGAGAGATGACAGAGGGGCTCAATGCTGACGGATGACATGAAGACAGGAGCAGATACCTGACAGCCCGCGGGAGCCGCCGCGCTCCTTCCCCAGTATTACGATCCTCAATTATCCTGGGGAGGGACTAAGAGGGGAGAAGGAGGAGGCTGGCTGGCGGAGTCGCCGGTCACTTAGCGCCGGGGCGGTGCGCGACGGTGCCCCGCTGCCCGGGGGAGGCCGCCGGCCCCAGGTGGACACCACTTTGTGGGGCTGTGGCTTCCATTGTCAGCGCTCCTGGGCACCCGGGGACAACGGGGACGCTCGCTGCTCCATCTGTTTTGTAATAAAATTCCTAAAGCTTCAAAGGCAGTCATTTTTTTTCTTTCACTGCCACCTTCAGGAAAATGAAAGAGTTGGCCCTTTGCAAAAAAAAAAAAAAAAAAAAAAAAAATTATATATATATAGAAGGGGGGCGGGTTTCCTGGGAGTTGGGGGGGAGGCTTCAAGATGGGCTGCTGGAGACAGCTCACGCTCCCTCCCGAAATGGTCTTCCAGAAGTCCACCAGCCAGGGAGTAATGCGAGGAGGGGAGGAACCAGCAGGAGGAAATGCAGAGGCTGGGGAAATGGGAGAGGGAACCGGGAGGCAAGTTGGCAGGCCCCTTCGTGGACCCGGGGATCAGGAATGCCAGCACGGAGAAACTTTCTCTGGCCAGCCAAGGGCCACAGGCCGGGGGGCTTGAATACCCGCACACTCCCCACCCTGCCCCATTATTTCTTTGTAAAGATACAGATGGCCTCACGCAAATGCTCTTGTAACGTGTCTTCCGAACAAAGAAAAACAAATGATGCTCCGGGAGGCAGAGTAACTTGGGAACTCAGCGAAATGGCAGGACCGTGGGGCAGGTGGCGGGGGTGACAGGGCCCCGGCCGGCGATGGAGGTCACGGGCTGTGCTGCCTGGGTGGCACCCCTTTCCCTGGGCTGCATTTCCACCGAGCCGGTTCTTGACTCTGCGACACGGTAGTGACTGGTTATGTCATATGTACAAATCCCAGACTGAAGCTGGAGGTCCAGGCAAGCCGCGATTTTGCCCACATTTGCGTTTTCCAACCCTAACTTGACTAGTGTGTGTGCTGCCCGCCTCGCCCCTCCTGGCCGCCCGCCCTCTCTACCTTGATGTGCTCTCCAGGCCGCTGCAAGTGCCTGTTAGCAAAGAGCCAAACCGGATGGGGAGCCTAGAGTTTGATGTCCCTACAAAGCGGCTGGGAGTCTCGCGTATGTAAGTGTGTGCGCACATACCCGACACACACAAATAAAAACACTCCTCAGTCGGAAGAGCCCCCAGATGTCCAGGACTTCTCTGCCCAACTGCCATCTTCAGCAGCTCAGATGGGGTGGCAGTGAGGGCAGGTGACGGCGCTTCCAAGAGGCTCGTTCCAAAGCGCCCATCTCGCTGTCGTCCCATCCCTGGGGGAGAGGGGTAAAGCATGGGAAACCGAGGTGCAGGGCCCATCATCAGAGCCAGGAGCCCAGCGGCCCCGGGGATCAGATGGGAGGTACTCCTTCCTCTTTGGGCTTTTAACCAACTCTTTCTGAGGACCTGGAGAAGCTCCCCCACAAAGCAATCTAAGTGCACCAAGAAGAGGGCTCTGCAAGTACCAGGGGGGTAAATTGAGTCCGAGCTGGTGGGCTAATCAGAGGGCAAATAAAATCAATGGGTGTGGCCCGAGTAGCCTTATTTGAGACCCGTCCTATATCCACATGTAACCCCCTAGAAGCAGCACCAAAACCAAAACTGGCCCCCGGAGGCCAAGTTTAAGTGTCCCCGACATAAATAGGGTGCAACGGCATCTGCCCCCCCCCCCCTAGGCTGGGCGAGGACTGCTCTGCTGGTCAGTGAGGTCAGGTCTCGGCTGCTGCACACGGCTCTCCTACCCCATCAATCAGCCCCTATGAGGTCATCCCATGAAGAGCAGCAACCCTCTCCCTCGCCCCAACTAAAGATTTCTGAGTTTACGTGCAGAGACTTTCATGCGAACCGACTGAACCAAGCCACAGCTGGATGGACCAACGCCTGAAAGCCAGCCAGAGCCAAGCCTTTAAACACGAAGTCCCAGGAATACAGTTCGTGCGTGCGGCTTTAACCTCTCCAGCGCCACGATGTCGTCCCGAAGCGGAAACAAGCACTGAGCGTGTCCAGGTAGAATGAACATATTTACCGAAACCTCCTCCATTAATCCATGGAAATTCGATTTACTGTCTTTGGAAGCGGTCTGTGCATCGATACTTTCATGCACGTGTGGATCCCGCTTGGTCTTGGTTCAACACATGGTTCCTTTATTTGTGGTCTGATCCAGGGCAGGACAGGGAAGATATACAACGTTTCAAGAGGATTTCTGGAGTCAGACATTCTTAGGGGAAAAATATATACGTCATATGCTACAAGATAGTGTTACTGTATTCAAAAAAAAAAAAAAAACAAGAACACTGTTAAAGGTATGAATTCTTAAGTTGAATGAGGTAGAAATAAAAGCATGGTTTCCACGTTGCTCTAATTACCCGAGCTATGTCCATTGACAGGAAATCTTAGCCGCATGAGTCCAAAGACACAGCCCCCTCCTGTGGAAGGAGTTATGCGACGGGCTGCAGCGGGGTAAGGCGACAACTGAGTGGGTTTTTTGGTGTTTTTTTTTCGTCTTCCAAAGGTTCTAGAAAATCAACCACCAGTCTGTGGTGGTCATGGCTTGTGACCACCTGCTTCTCCGGTTCTTTCATTAGGAAGATGGTATCTTTGAAAAGATATTTAGCGGAGCAATTCCTTTCCCCTTTCCAGGGACATTTGGGTTCCAATTCTCAGTGCTAAGTATTGACAGGAGGAAAGGCGGGTAGAAAACATGGAGAAGAAATGAGCAGAAAGTCCACTTAGCTTTGCCTCCTGGTCCCAGACTAGGTGGGCTGGCAGCCACTAGAAATTAAATAGCAGAGGTTTTCAAAATGAAAACAGAACATTTCCACAATTATTAAAAAAAAAAAAAAAAAGGGCTCTAACGCTGTAATACTCCTTGAACTCCAAACAAATTATTTGGGTGGATATTAAGCCTGGAAGGTCTTTCAAATTTCTTATTAGAATGGAGATTACTTAGAGCTCATGGCCAAATCACATACAATTTGACCCAATTCTTCTCCACCCTTTCACATCATTTGATATTAGGCAGAAACTATTGTTCCAGTGCTGAAATTCATTATCCTCTTCTCCAGCCAAGGCCAGGCTGGGAAAATTCCCAGAGACTTGGCTTTCAACCTTTTATTGCAGCCTTAAAGGTGGTCTCTCGTGCCACCTAGAGGACAGGCGGCAGCATGGCATGTGAGTCACCCCGAGGAAAATTAAATACAGCTGAATAATTGAATGAGAGGGCAAGTTGAATCAGGGGTCACCATCTGTTTGACTAGAATTGTTGGCACATTTCAGCTAAGCCTCGCGCGCCTCGTAAACATGCTTACAGTTATCATAGCTCGCATTGCCCTAAAATAAAAGAAAATTGGTCCTAAAATAAGCCTGAACTAATTAAACATATACCATCTTGTCGTCATGGAGACCAGAGTGAAGGTCACCAGTTTCTCATGGCATTCAGGAGGGTGTCGGTGCCAAAAAGAGACAGGTGATTCTTTCAGCCCCTGGGGAGAGGGCATCTCAGGGGCTGCAGGGGCTGCCCGGGTGGTGGCGGCCAGGGAAAGAGGGTACCACCCCCGCCGGCCCACCCCCCCCAAACCATTCTTCCTCTAGGAGCCTGAGGGGAGGCAGACAGGGGAGCAAGGAAGAACTGACCCCCATCTTTGCAGACCCCAGACCCCGGGTGCCCCCTCCCAGTGTTACTTAATGCTCTGCCCACTTGGCACGTTTGCTCCTGGGGATGGGGGTGGGGAAGGCATCGTTCCAAAGAAATGGGTGTCATGTCTGAACCGGATCCCTCTGCCAGCTTCATCTGCGAGCTGGTCCTTTACCAAGAATCTCGATGCGGCTGGTTGTGCGTGCGTGTGTGAATTGTACTGTACTCTGTGTGCGTGCACAGCCCGCACGGATGTATATTTCGGGAGAGAAATCAATTCCAATAGTACATCTCCTATTCCTCTTCATCTGTCACTCGCACCTGGGGGAAACGCACACCTGGGCTCGCGTCCTCGGCACACAGTGGGTTTACATCGGGGGCAACTGGGGACGGTCATGTGCAAACCCAAAAACTCTGGGGGCTCGGGAGCTGGGATTGAGACTCAAGAGATAAAGGTTTAGGGACTTGAAGAGGCAGCTTTTCTGCCCAGGTGGCCCTCAAGCCCCTCCCTCTGTTCTCTCCCAGAGGCAGAGGCCTCTCTCCTCTCCCTGCCTCCTTGCCTTGCCAAGGCTGCCCTGCCTTCTTCCTTCCCTTTTGCACCGTCGATTATGCACAAATCACTTAAGAAAGACACAGTGGAGTGACCCCAACTTCAGGGAACCTCCTTGGGGACACAATTAGCGTCTGTTGCATCCCACATTGGCTGGGCTGACACCCTCACAGGCTCCGGAGGTGTTATTCTCTCTCACAGGCAGAGATGCCATGGGGTGGGTGAGGGGGTGCCCAGAGACCAGAGCGTGGAAATGGACCGGGGAATGGAGCCGCCGCTGTTCCTCAGTAATTAGGACCCATCAAATGAGGCCGGTTTGCACCAGTCTCCCCGCCTCATAAACCAGGCTGCAGGCTGGCTTCCTGGAATCCAGATCGTGACAACTGGCAAGGAAGGAGAACAGAAAGAATTCAGGGCCACCGGTATCTGCGGGGCTGGTGGGCTGGGTGGGGTGTTGACCTAAAAGCTGGGAGGAAAGACCTTTGGCCCCAGGGAGCTTCCAAGCTAGCATTGCAGGAAAAGCAGTCCAGGGTCATGAAGAAAGGATTTCCTGTGCTTTGTGCCAAGAGCTCTCTCTTCCCTTGTGCTTTCTGCTAGGGATGCCCCCACCTTGCCAGCCCAGATGTTCCCTCCTCCAGGAAGCCCTCTTGGATGCTTCTCAGCATACAGGCAGTCCTTCTGGCACAGCTGCCAGTTTATTCATACCTGCATGTCAGCATCTTGAACAGGTTTGCCTGCAGCCTGGAGAATCAAGACCCTTCTAGGTTACTTTACCCCAAGAAAACAGTACTGACCGTGCTGCCCACTCCATGGGGCTCAATCCCCAAAACAGAGTTTGCCTATCCACGAGGGATCCCAGATCAAGCAAGGCTTCCCCTGGGGTTTGGAAAAGTTGCAGAGCTTGGGAAACGTACATGTTTGGGGGAAGTGGAGCTGCGCTTGGGGTGGGGGTGGGTATTTCACGATGATCGTCAGACAGACAAGTTGGAGGAGGGCAGTCTGTGGATGCGTCCCTGCCTCTTCCTTTTCTGCTCTTGTTATGACAGAGGAGCCAGGAGTATCCTCTCTGGCCTCCCAGACCTGCCAGGGTTTTCTCGGACCCCTCTCTGGCCATGCCATCCACCCCAGCGCTGTCCTGTGCCCCCGCCCCTCCCTGCCTCCTCCCACTGCCCTTGGCCTTAGCCAGAATGCTCAGTGGAGATAGGGCAATGGGTCAACCAAGCCCAGATAAACCAGTGGCCAGAAATTTGCTGGCCTGTTCACCAAGCAAGTAACTCCAGCTCCTGACATGGGCCAGAAGGTGGGGCCTGGGGACCCGCTGAGACCCCAGTCCTGTCTAAGGGACAGCAGCCACCCAGCTCAGGGCTAACCACGGCCTTGCAGAAAAACAGGCCAAGGGTTGCAAGTCTTCTAAATTTTCCAGAGGAGTCAGAAATGCAGATTTTGATGTGAAATCCCTTGAGTTTTAAATGTTAACTACCAATTCCAGGCCTGCAGAGGCTCTGCGGGGGCCAAGCTGATCAAGTCTGCAGACTGCTGGGAGCCAGCACACACCTGCCTGAACCTTCCTACTGAGCCCCACCTGTCCCGTCCCTGCTGCCCCACACCAAGGCCTTGTCCCCAACACCCCAGGCGGCCTCCGCTTTGCAGGAAGGATGCTCCAAAGAGGTCCCCGGGGGCAGCTTCTGACCCTCAGGTCCCCTCGGGCACTTTGTGGGCTTTGGTCCTGATGCTGGTGCTGGTGACCCACACCCCAAAGGGGTCTTGATGCCAGACCAGCAGGTCTTGTTCCTGCCAAGAACACGTGTGCTCTGTACCTCTTCTCTCCTGCCTTTGCTGCCCTGGGCCTCGTCTCCATAATCTCGCTGCAGGCACTGAAACTGCCCTCTGTTCAGAGATGACTGTGGAACCGCAGTTAAGAGGAAGGAGCTATTGATGATCCCCTCATGGATGGATTAACTTTCAAAAATAAAAACTCAGGCTGGTGCCCGGATAAAGGGAATCCTGAGCTGCTACTGAACCAATCAGTGCAGATATGCGGCCGGTGGGACTCAGGGCTCGGCGGCCTCTCCGCCTCTCTTCCGCAGGGAAGGGTGACGCACCTGTTGCCACCAGATGCAGTGGCTCCTACCCCGGCTGGCTCTGTGCTGGAGAGGGAGTTGTCCTGGCCACAAAATGCTCCTCCCTTTCTTTCTGACTGATGATTTCATTGACAGATTGCTAGTCGGCAGAAAGCAAAAGTAACCCTGAAGCAGTAAGGGCAGGGGTCAGGGAGGGTGGTTTGGGGGGGGCAACAAGTTGTTCCCAGGAACCCAGGAGAAGCTAGTGAGGTGCGGGCTGCCCTAGGCCCTGTGAGGCCCACCAGAGGCTCTGGTACTGAAACATCATCCCATCTGTCTATGTTTCCCAGCCTCCTGAGCAGAAGAGTCAGCTGGCCGGGGGGGAGAGTTTCCCTGCCGTCTGCATGGGCGCCGCCGCCTGGTCCCTGGGGCCCAGCAGCCAGTGCAGAGGCTGGGGCGGCAACCCTGCTCGGGACTGGCTGTTTGAAAAGCCCCGGCCTTCCTCTTGTCTCAAGTTCCCACAGTGCCTGTCACCAGTGCTCCCAGCTGAACCCTCAGCTGGGACTGGGTAGTCCTGGGAGGTGACACCGTGTATGATGGGCCAGTTGGGACCTCAGCCTTGCCTGCATCTCTCCCTCAGGCCAGAGTCAGGGGCTGGACCACCCTTCCTTTCAGCTCGGCTGGCTTGGGCCAATGTCATAGGAGGTCTTGGGAGGAAGACCTTGCAGATCATGAGCCTCCCGACCCCTGCCAGGGTCCCTGAGCCCCCTGGGCTGGCCCCGCCCCCCATGCCACAAGCTCTTCTCACCACTTACCGTAAACTGGCCCAGCCATTTGGGGAAGAAAGCTGTGGGTCGTCACGGGACTTCCCAAGGGCCTCTGAAGACAACTTCTAACCCTCCTTCTCTTTGCAATCGTGGATTATTTCCAGAGGCCCTGTTCATGGTCTCACCATCTGATTTCTCACCTGCAGACCTCTAGATACATCTCCTTTCTTAAATATAAACTCCCATTGGACGCTCAATCTTCAGATGCTCTCCCCTGTGTCAGGGAGGAGTCTACACTCTGCCTCGTCCACTCCCGGGGAAGGGAATTGGGGATGGAGGGTCACCCCTGAGGGCCACCTGTGCCTGTCAGAGACCCCTGCTCCTGGGATCCGAAGTAGAGAGGACACGAAGACCTCATTCCTTTCCGAGCCCTTGGCGTTACTGGGCAGAGGCCCCCCCCAGGACTCACCAGATCCCCCCACACAAGAAAGGGTGGTCTTACACCCTGGGATCTCGGCTGTGTGCTGGAGTTCTTAGAGGCCATTTAAAAGGGATTTTTGGTGCCAGAGGAGACAATTCATGAACAATGGGAGCCCATGGTTATCTCCATCTCTGCAGGCGCGGTCAGTCCCCAAAAGGCGCAGTTCACCTCTCTCTGTGCTTTCCAAGGGTCAGACCCAGACGGCCCCACGGCAGGTGGCTATGCTGCTGCTTTTCCTACTCCCCGGGAAGTCATTCCTACCAAGACTCTAGCCCGGGAACCCTGTCCCACCATGGACAGCTGCGGATGCCCTCCCCAAGACCGTGGGGCGAGCCGTGGCTGGAGCCCGGCGCACAAGCAGGATGAACAGTGGAGTGTGGCCCAACGTAGCCAGGGAGGCGGGTGGCCGCCGTCCTGTCCTTGCAGCTGCGATTTGCTTTGTAGATGCACTTGTGTGTCAGTCACCTGGCTGTTGCCACCACAACCACTAAACACAGACCAGACGGAGGGGTAGACAGTCGTTAGGTAACCGAGGTAACCACGCAGTTAGGAACCGGGTCCGCGAACCCCAAGTTCCCCCCCGAGCGCCCAGCAGGTGTCCGGTTTCCCGGTAGGTCCAGCCTCACCCTGCCCCCAAGTGATCACAGCAACCCACTGAGCACAAACCAAAGTTTACTTTAATTTGTTCTCTTAATACCTAAGAAACCATTTCTGGAAGCTTCAGAACTTTCTTCAGTTGTAGAAAAAGCATCAGGTCATTTACCCACAAACAAACCCAGTTCCTTAGAAACTATTGGTTCACCTTTGTCTCAAAAGAAACTTTTGAGAAGATAGTTCCATTTAGGTCCTTGTTCAAAGGGTTTTCCTCCAAGAAGTTCCTCAAAAATATATTAAAAATCATATTAAAATCATTTTCATAAAGTATGTGCTGAGAAAAGACAAGTTTAATTCTCAAAGGCTCCATTATTGAAGCAAAAATTAATATTTGTACTGTTTCTAAATTGGAATAAAATTGCAAAGATGCAAACACCGTCCTATATCATAATGTATAAACCAGTCACAAATGTTAAATCAACTGTAAAAATGATTTAAAATCTACTTGAATAATTTTATTAAACTGATTTAAAATCATATTTTGTGCTACCTTCATTTATTAACTGCATCTCCAACAACAATGGGGTTATAATGGATTTTTGCAAATACAGATATGTTCCCAAAGAACGCCGTCGAAGGAAAGGCTCCCCTATCCTGGTGGGCATGTGACTTCCCAGCACAGGGCGCAGACAGTGAACTTGCAGAGTGAAAGCCACATAATTTACATATCCACAGGCTGCCATGCGATCCCATTCAGCAAGCATAAAATCCCATACACAAGGGTTCACATTCATATCAAGGCACAGTAGAGACAAGGAAATCATTTCTTATGAACACCCGGAATGGACTATGTCCAAAGACCCTGTGTGTTATGAGTTTCTCAGTGGTTGGAGTTTAAAAGCAAGTGTATGTTTGTGCTAGCGCTCACTACTGAACACCAGTTTCCTGGGAGAAGCTCACAGACGGCTCTCAACTCTATGGTCCTGAAGGCACCTCGTCTGGGTGCAGATAGCTAGACCAGAGAAGTCAACCAGTGTTCCATCCTTCCTCTGGGTGCCAGAGTGGGCATTCGCTGCCTTGCCTCTGAAAATAAAGTGGCAACAAACGGAAGTCTCAAGCAGAGAACACTGACAACAAGGTGCCCAGCTCCGCCTGGGTCTACCAGATGTCCCTCTGCATGACTTTCTGTCACTAGCCACCAGATGATGGAAACCTGCTTTGGGTCACTCAGGAGGAGCTCCAAGCTCATTGCAGCACAAATGCTTGCGTCAGCAAACTCAAGGGTGAATCCATTTGCCTATCCACACTGTAAAAATGAAGATGAGTTACTGGTGGTCCTCACATGATTCCCTCCGCAGGTGTCTACTGGGGCCCTGAGTCTCAATGACATATCCAGTTCCCCAGAGGTGGGTGGGAAGATTCCTACATCAATAGGTAACACCGTTTGGATAGCTACAGGAATTAAAGTCATAAAATAGGAAGGGAACTGAGCACCTCCCCCCACCCTGAGGCTTTGGACTGTTACCTGTGCCTCTCAGGGAGCCCTGACAGCAGAGCCTCCCAGCCACCTGCAGCTGCAAGTTTCTTAGGGGGGAAAGGTTTGGCAAGACAGGAAGGTGGGCAGTGGGGCCCATCCTGCCCATGTGGTCTGCTCAAGCAGCCATGAATCACTGGGGCGCCGGGGTGGCTCAGTCGTTAAGCGCCTGCCTTGGGCTCAGGTCATGATCCCAGGGTCCTGGGATCGAGCCCTGCATCAGGTTCCCTGCTCAGTGGGAAGGCTGCTTCTCCCTCTCCCTCTGCCCCTGCTTGTGCTCCCTCTCTAGCTGCCTCTCTCTGTCAAATAAATAAATAAATAAGTAAATAAAATCTTAAAAAAAAAAAACAAAAAACAGCCACCAGTCATTCTCCTCCTGGACCCTGAGTCTGACTGGAGGGACCATCTCTGAGAGTGGCTGCCTGGTCCCCTTGTCCCTCGTGTCCAAATGCCAACAGCTGCCTCTTTCAAGCATGGACACTTCCCTCAGGCTTTTGTTGACTCTTTTCCTGGCTGCAGAGTCATGCTTGGCCAACCGGCTGAAAGTCAACGCCCCCCAGACGGGTGCTCAACCAATGGTGGCAGCAGTTTGCAAATGCAACCCCCCTATGCTGGGGTAACTCTGAGGAGTGTTCCACATTGGCCCCGGAGTCCCTCAAAGCTCCAGGCGCCCAGGGGGCTTGATAAAGGACGCTTCGTTGGCTTCCTTCCCTTCCAGGCACGCCATCAGTCCACACCACAGATAAACCCCGGGCACTTGAATCGTAACCCAGGCTTGGCTTCCGGAGACCCCACTGCGAGGAGCAGAGAGCGAGCAGAATTCCACAGCACCTGCTTTTGCCTGACACTCCGTACCCACGCCCTCTCCATCCCCAGCGGGCCCGACCACCTAGCTTCTGGGACAGCAACCCCCAGATCCACGGCTGCACTACTCCAAGGGGCCTTCCTTGACCGAGAGATGCCGTTTGCAATGAGGAGTGCCGCCCATAATGGTGGTCCACACCCAGACCCCCGTCCAACCTCCCGCGGCCACCCGGCCTGCCGCCACTCCAGGATGAATATCTCAGAGCGCTTCATCTCTGAAACACAGTATCTGCCTCTTCGAGATGCTGTGTGACCTTTCACATCATTTCCCCCAAAAGTTAATTTCTGTGATGAATGCAATATACTCAAACCCATAAATCTGACTGTCTGAAGGATTCAAATTAGGAATTATTGACAGCTGATGGAACCCAAGTGCAGAGATGAAGCGGGTTTTCCCATCTGTCCATCTAAATGTTGGGATGTGTATTGATTAAAATATGACGCGCTACACAACCCAACATAAATCTGACTCTATTAGATTAACGCGAGCATTCAATTAACATAAAATGACAACGTAGGAGAAAGGGGCTGCGTGGCGGTCATCGGCAATAGTTTAGCCATAAACATGGGGACCCTGAAATCGGGAGGCGCGTTTGCACTGGTTGGGCCGTAGCACTGGGTGGTAGGGGGGGCTGCGCTCCCAGAGGCGGGGGCAGGGGCACAGAGCCTCGGCCACGGTGCCACAAGGAGGAAGGGATTGCTGCGGCGGGCTGGAGA
This sequence comes from Ursus arctos, assembly GCF_023065955.2. Lineage (NCBI taxonomy): Eukaryota > Metazoa > Chordata > Mammalia > Carnivora > Ursidae > Ursus > Ursus arctos. Next base: position 37,166,175 of record NW_026622863.1, on the reverse strand, counting down.
GTCTGCTCTAGTGTCCGTTTTATTTGGGACCTGCCCGGGCAGCAGGGGCGGTGGCGCTGTGTTGGTGGCAGAGGGGCCGGTCCCCCAGGGGTCCCGGGGCGCAGGAGACCAGGCTGCAAGAGTAGAATTCAAGTAGGATACGAAAGACGAGGCTTCGGATGGGTTCAGGAGCCCAGGGTGGACCATCTAAAATGTCCCAGAAAGAGGAGAACCACGATTTGAGAATGAACCAAAAGGGGAGTCCTTGAGTCTGAACAGGAAGCCCACCCAGCAAAGTGGGGTCAGGCAGTGCTTCCAAAGCTCCAGCCCCAAGCTCAGCGTCCACTCCTGTCTATCATCAGGTCACACATGTCATCCTGGAAGGGTCCCGGGAGAACGGGAACTGCTGGCTTCGCAGACAAGGAAATGGAGGCTCCAGAAGTTACGTTCTCACATGTCCACATACTGGGTGGGGAGGTGGGGGTGGAGAGGACACCCCAGCAGATCGTTCCCACATGTGCCCAATGTTTCCAGGGTCTCTGAGGGGTGTCCAGCCACGGGATCACATTGGCTCAAAGTGCCGGCGTGTTCACTCAACCAAGCAAGGAGGAAGGTTGGTTTATAAACGTGCCAACTTCCTTCTGCCTCATTGGCAGCCCTGGGACACGCTTCACATGGGTCTCTGGTGGGACTCCCAGTGGGACTGAGACCCCATTTCCCACAGCAGTACCCGGCTCTGGAATTCCCCTGTCTTGGCTCCTGTCTTCCCTGAATCACGTCCCCACCCCGCCCCATGCTTTCTGAGAGCTTCTCCCGAGAAAACAATCCACGTCTCAGGTCTGACCCTGCAAACATCCAAGCAGAAAACCGGGTCAACTGGTCGCAGAAGCAAAACGCGGTAGTGGGTTTTGTTTGTTTGTCTTCTTGCTTGTTTGTTTTAACCCAGGGCTTCTCCTAAACCTCCAGTTGTGCTAACAGGTTCTCAAATTCGGAGCTCAGAACCAAGACTAAAAGATCGCTGCGAATAAGGAAGATTTGGGGGCCTGTATCTCTTGGCTTTGACCCTGATTTCTATATGGCTCTTAATATGCTCCTTTCTATAGAAATAATATCCTAAATATAACTTGATGACCAGGCCAGCCGTCAAAATTCTTTTAGCATCTGGTTTATGTAGTGAATTGTACTATTCCAAACCCATGCATTATTGTATAAAATATTATATTTGGGGTACTATCCGGGATGTTTGGGCATAGTAACGTGGGTCTGATGCGGAAGAAGCGCGGAGGATAGAAAAGCAGGACTCCCTTGACTATGAGATGGGGAATCATGCACCCACCCAACTTCTAAGCACCAGCACCTGCAGCCAAGCTTCTCGAGGAGAACAGGCTGATGTTGCCTCCTTATGCTCACATGCTGGTGGGGCTGGACCCACAGTGGCACCAGCCTTCAGGGCCCGAACCAGAAGCCACTCCAGAAAGCTCCCCCGGGGAAGGCCTTGGTCCCTGTGATACGATTTCACGAGGCAGCTCAGGGAAGATGTTCCTTGAGAACAAAGCTCGCTTCTGGCCTCACCGTGAACAGCACATTAGCCGCTGCCCGCCCCCGGGACCTCCCAAAATTCCCCTGGCAGGGCCTAGAATGACAATTCTGATGACAGCAATCCTAGCCTGTGTCGAGAAGTGCTTACGGTGTGCAGGACACCGGGGGAAGAGCCACATGCCTACCTCGGCCGCAGCAAGAGTTGTGATTTTGCCAACTTTACAGACAGAATCCTGCGCCCCCAAGCAATGCAGTAGCTCTTCCTGCTGTGAATGAGCCCAGACAGCCTGCGCCCGGAGCACCTGCTCGCCTCCCTCCTCCCCTGCCTCACACTCATCCTGAGAAGCACTCCATCCTTGTCCCAAGAAGACACGGGCGCCTCCAGGGAGGCCAGCTGTGGATCTGGTCTCCCACCCTGAGGGCTCTCGGTCCAAGCCAGAGCCCAGGCGAGGGCAGGGCAGAGCAGGCAGACTCAGATCCGGGCATAGGTCCCCTGTGAGGGGAAGGAACAACTTCGTCTTGTCCGAAGTGTACCCTCAAGCTTTGCACAGGGGAGGTGATCCAAAAACGCACATTGTCTCCGTGAATCCATAATTGCAAACCTGAGGCCTTCTCTCCTCTAATTTTCTCAGGAGCGGAACAATTTTACACCTGCAGGTTTTTCCAGTGCCCCAGGAACGATGAACCAGGACCCTTGTCCATTGAAGCCATGCACCCCACACAACCCCCTCACCTTGCAGGGTTATAAAGGGAGCCTGGGCCTTCTGCGAGCCTCGAGCGCCCTCTTGTGGCCGTCCGGGGTTCCCAGCGCTCCGGGTCTGAGCTGGGGGAGCCGGAGGCCCGTCTGGGACGCCTGACTGCCCTGGCAGGTGCCTCCAGCCCCGGTCCCTCAAGGGTCCTGTCCCTCTTTTCTCCGGCCAAGCGGGACACTGAGGCTGTCCTAGGGGACGCCAACCATGGACAGGCAGCCTTCCGCAGAGAGGGGGTCTGAGCCATGTGGGCGGGCCCTTTCTCAGGCAAGGGACTCAGAGTTGTCCACAGTCTCCAGGGGTCCTCAGAACACACCTGCACCGCTCAGCTGGCTGGATACCCAGTTTGGGACACTGAGTGAGGAACAGAAATGGGGGGACCCACCAGACAAAAGGCACTTCCCATAATTGTTGATAGAGTCATTTCCCCTCCAGAACAAGATAGGATGCCCCTGCCACCTTGGCCATCACCTCGGCGGAACATTACGGGCCCTGCTCCTGCTGGGCTTCCACCCCCAGCCCTGGAGTGATCTAGCTCGGCTCTGAGAAGCCTCTGGCCACGGCCATAACCTGAGGCCATGGAATGCCATGGTGACGATGCCCTAGGCAAATAAGGTCCGCCCCCCCCCCCACACACACACACATCACCTCTCCTACTGCCCACCCAGAGCCCACAGTAGAGCTCCTCGGTAGGGCTGGGGGATCCTTCTCTTAATTAAATGGAAGATCCCCAGGTATCTTGCATGTTGCACCAGCAAGGCACAGGCATGGAGGAGGTAGACTGGTGGGCATGCTGACAGGCCCCATGACGACAGCAGCTTAGGGCTTCCTCATTGGTTAGGAACTGGGGTACCCCCACCCCCCGCTGCTCCCTCTCGTGCCAGCTGAGATTCCACTTATCAGGGACCCACACAGAGCCTATGAATAGCGTCAGCAGTAAGAGGCTGGGCAGAGAGAGGCTGGAGCTGGCCTCCAGGCCCCAACACAGATTTAGGTGAACCTTCACACAAGGAACATGGGCCGGCCCATCCCGACTGGGGCCTGGATGCCATGCTACCAGGGGTTTGTCCTCAGACACCCCCGCCCTGGACCCTTGGGTCTTGGATGGAAGCCCCCTGGGCCCTCCTCAGGAGGGGCTCCCACACCCACACACATCAAGAAGTGACTATAGACTGATTGGGGCCAGGGCTATGCAGCACATTGGGAAGAAAAGTCTAGAAGGGATCCATGATTGGCCCGGGGATGCAGGAACCATCTGTAGGCAAAAGGAGAGTCAAGCCCTGTTCTCCCCAGGAGAGCTACTCAGATCTTCATTCAAGGTCAGGACAGCCCCTCTAGGGGGACTCAGCAAAGCATGGGAGAGAATCTTTAGGGCAAACGTTCTAATTTTGCAAAAACATTTTTCCTGGAAAGAGAGAAAATGTGGCCAAGACCATTACTGTGAACCAAAGAATTCAACTGATTTTTTTTCTAATATTACGTTTAACATCCAAGAGGCATCCGGTAGCTGCAGTCATTTCGGAAACCAATCACATGCTCATTTAAATGAAATGCCTCAAAATGATGGCGCCCGGAGGACCTGGTTTCAAATCTGACTCTACTGATGATCAGCTGTGTGACCTTAGACAAATTACTTAACCTCTCTGGGCCTGCATTTCCCCAGTTGTGAAATAAGAGTGATAATAATTCATTCTTTGCTGGGTTTGAGGATAAAATAAACCCATGTATGAGAAGCCCAAAGCATAGTTCCCAGCACGCCAGAGGATGCTAGGATAATAACAGTTATCCACGGGCTTCCTGTTACTCTGTTCGCCTGCCACCGCCATAACGCGTGGGTTGCTAGGTGCTCGAGCCCCACTCTGCATCTAAGAAAACCCAGCATGCTCCAGGCCTTCAGAGCAGCTAGGCATTCATCTAGCCTGGGAACCTGAAAATGTGAGATTACCTTATTTCTTCTTATTGAAAACAAAAACAAAAACTAACCAAAAGCGAGTCTTCTCACATTGTTTTACATACAGTCTTTGTCAATTACTTCAATTACCCTTGAATCCAGGCTTGGTGGGTGGGCCGGGGTTGGGGGCGTTGCTTTGCCATCTGAGGTCTCTGAACCAGCCACCTGCCCAGGCAGGCTGCTTCAGCACGAGCCAGGCCTCCTGGGCTGATGGACCCCCGGGCAGAAAAGCCAGGCGGAGAGCCCCTCAAGGTGAGAGAGGAGTCCCCACAGCCTGGGTGCACCCTTCTGTGCCATGAGCCCACCTTTCAACAGAGGCCAACCTGCACCCAAGTCCCTGCTCTGCTACCGACAGCAGCAGCTCCTCTGGACTTCAGTTTCCCTGCCGTGAAATGGGGGTAATGACACCTGTCCCAAGGTGTAAGTAAGCGAATGTGGGGCAAGTGCCCAATTCTGGTGGGGTGAGGGGGAGGGGGGGCCTGGAACACACAGCAAGCATCCGATAAATGCTGCTATGAGCTTGCAAGGCACTCACAGGGTAAGTTTCGATGTGAAGTCCCCAACTCATAGGATAGGCTGCAGCCTGGAAAGAAGTGGGCAGATCCAAGAGCAGGGGTGCTCCCCAGGGAGACAAAGGGCCCCAGTATCCTGCCCCTTGTGCTCACAGCACATGAGTCTAGATAGCCTGTGATGCTCTGTTAACTATTTTGGATTTCGAATGCAGGCAAGTCTTTTTTTTTCCCCCCAATGGAAAAATTAAAATGTCCCTGGGCCCCAGCTCTGAGGCAGCGGACCAGACCAGTGACATCTCCAGCTCTCCCTCATCCCAGGTGTGAGCTCCTGGGGACTCTGTGCCCCACACCCCACCCCAGACACAGGGCTCTTCCTAGAACACCCACCCCCAGCCTCTGTACTGTTCAGAATGCTCAGTGCCCAAAGGGAGCAGAGCCACTTTGATTTTAGGCTGAACAGAAATGTGGGTCTCATTGTTATGTAGAGGGCGCCATCTGCTGGTGGAAGGAGGTGAGAGCAGCCGGTGCCAGCCTGCATCAGGAGACCACCAGGAGAGAGGGGGGTAGGGATGAAGAGGAGAAGGATGCCCAGCACATTTAGCCCCTGACCTGAGAAAGAACCCAACAACAGGGGGCCTGAGCTACCTGAGGCATCAAGGATATGAAGAAGCTGAGGTGTCCGTCCTTCGTGATTATGGGATGGAGCGGTAGACAGGCCCGCACCTGCTATGGGGAGGGGCTGGGTCTGCACACAGTATCTCCCTGAGACACTCATAAGGTGACTTAGTGAATGCTCACATACATGATGTCTGTGGCATGTCCCCTGTCCCTGGCCAGTGATCCCTCCTTCCCTCAGCCCTCTGACCTCAAGTGAATGAGCTTGCTCCCAGATTCCCTCTAAGACCTGGGCCCCAAAGTTCTGCACTCTGCTGCTGACTTCCCCACCAACTTTGCAGGAGTGCCCTTGTCCCGCTGGAGGCAACCTGGCTTGGTACCTCAGGCCTGCTATGGACGTGGAAATGCCTTTCAGCAAAAGAAAGAGTCTCCAGATGAGACCCAGAGTTTACCCTGTGGTGCCCCTTCCTGGGCCAGCCCCACAGCCTTTGAACAGCCACGATCTCCAAGACCCACCTCCGGGAGACCTGTACCAGCGGGGGTACCCCCTGGAGAAACTCCAAGCCTGAGCCTGGGGCCTGGGGTGGGCAGGCAGAATGGGGGTTCCTCCCGGACCAGACCTGGCCTGAGCTCCCTCCACTGGCCCCCATCTCGCTGCCTGCAGAAAGCACCAGGGAAAGAAAGGTCTGCAGGGCGGCTATTAAAATAATGCATGACTGCTTGTTGTTTTTTAAAACTTTCTCTAATTTTTCTGTTGGATATGGTTTTTTACATCCAAAGCGTTTCCTATTAATTAAATTTCTTTCTTGTTCTCACAGAACATTCAGGAGGCACTATGTGCCCTGTTCACAGATAGATAAAGGGAGGCCCGGACTGCCGAAATGAGAAGCTGCCAGGCCCAAGGACTGGGCCAGCAGCCTTGGGGCTCAGCACTCCTAGCCGGGAGATGTCAAGACCACACATAGGATCAGAGATTTTTATAACAGAGCACCCTCTTTGATGCAGCCACACCGGCTCCCCAGGGAGCAGAGCGTGTTCAAAGACCCAGATTTTATTCCCACCACCCCCTACTCACTGAGTTTTCCTACTCTTCGATAAAACAACAACATCTGCATAAATCCAAGTTACTATGAGACCAAGAACTACATACACATATACATACACTGTTCTAAGGCAAACACCGATGATGGAGGAATTTTTATTCCTCTCATTTTTAGATGAGACATGTGAAACTCAGAGAAGTTAAGCAACTGGCCTCAGATCACACGGAGTGCAGCCGGAGATCTGGGCCCAGGGATCGGATCAGAGTCTGCACACCCCCGCCCCATCTTCTAGAAAGCAACCCAGCATGATTCAAAGGCTGAGACTCCACGTTCCTAAAACACAGAGCGTTCCTACAACGGCAGCTCAAGGTCAGGTTTATTATAACGTACAAACTACCATCACCAAGGAATAAGCAGGACCAGTGGACTCTGGCAGCTGCTGAGAGAGAGGGAGAGAGAGAGATGAATTCCTTCAGATAGCCCTGTTTGAAACCTTCCCATGATGACATTAAAAGTGGGCTTTAAGTGATTTATTTTTTCAATCTATGAATCTAAACAAATGATCTCCCTTCTAGGTACATCGATCATATGATCTCCTTCACAGCTGTGAAAAAATGCTATTAGTGCTTTCAAAGCAGTTTTATCACAGATTAAAGAAGCCTGGAAAAAAAAAAATTGGCAACCGGAGACAGCCATATGCCTACTTGACCTAGGACCATAAACCTGTTGTTCATTCCGGAGAGAGGATTACGGCATTACTTTTAGTAAGTTGCTTTTCATATGGAAATTTCTTTTCATAGTAAAGATCTGTCTTTAATAGCATCATCCTAAAAACATGCCTATTTTTTAATTCCCTGATCATGGACATATAGATTTTTATAGTGTCTGCAAGCATACATTAATGTTAATTTCACCATTCTCCTTTGTATTTTGTTAATGTCACAATCTGCTGTAAAACCTTGCCAAGTTTCTTAACTGTCATGTTAATTCCAAGACCTATTCTGCACTCTTTGACATTTCAGGACAGAACAAGGCAGTAAAAATAGATTAGAAACAGCTTATAAGTATTATAAAATCTAGAACTTTGCAGATGGCGGAATTAGGTCTGCTGAATGGAAATTTAGCAACTCTGAGCACAATAATATTAGAAAAGCCTATTCATTTCTAAGGTAAATATTTGGAAGGGGTTGCATAATGGTGGCTGCAGAAGTGTGGGGGAACTTATAAAATGCAACAGAGTTATGTTATTTTAAGCAACTTACTGGATACATACACCATATCCTGAAGCGTTTTGGGCTTCAAAGGTTTTCTCTACCATATAAATAAGGGTGCATAGCCAGAGTTTGATTTTATTCATGGTCAGTTCAAAGATCACACAAATTATTTCACGCAGAGGATTTGTCCGCATTTTCCTAAGTCAAAGCAGAGCATTACTGTACTTCGATATTAAATGACACTACCACATGCTAAGAAATTTGCACGAACGGACAGGAAATTAGACACTGTTTTCTTAAACTGATTGCTACAGAATGCCCACTGTTTAAATGTGCACTATCCATTTCAAAGGGAAGCACTGGCTGATTTCAGGAAGTTTAAAATCAGCTCATGGAGAGGCAGGACAAAGGTGGGTTAAATGCATCCTCCACCCCCCAACCACTGGGGGAAACGAAGAAAAGAAAAGAAAAAGAAAAAGAGAGAGAGAGAGAAAGAAAGAAAAAAAAACTTTTCCCTTTTTCTTTAGGGAGGACTTATTTTTTCCATCATCCTTGTTGAGTTGCTGATGAATTGTTCACATCCCTTGCCAAGCCCCACCCTCTCCCTTCCTCATTATTTGCTGCATCTTTTTCCCACAGCTCCTACCGGCCATCAGGGAGGCTTAAAGACAGCACGGTATTAACATGGGGAAATGGCTTGCAGTTCCCAATTGATCCCCTAATACGTTATGTTGAAATGATAATTGGTACACTCCTCGTTGAAAAATAAGAGGGAAAAACTACTTTTCAGTCACCACAAGGTATTATCTTAGCTCATGTATTCAGAACTAACAGATACATTAAAAAAAAAAAAAGATCCCCCCCACCCCCCATCTGCAGCAGACACTGCAGTCTGCAATTCTTTTCAGCTGACATAATCCAGATTGATTCGTTCAGCAGATAAAATTCAGGCCACTTCTGCCCTTTATGGGAGCAACATAATACCAGTCTTTATTCAGTAACAATGTAACATAATGGGATCGGAATGTGCAAAATGACTGTTCTTAAATTACTGTGCCTCACAAGGGCCCAACACAAGCTGGGGCTTAATGTAAAAAATCATTAGGCGCACATTACTAGAGTGCTCCTGCGTTAAGGAGGTCAAACCGAGCCTGTTTGTGGTATTTTCCAGGACAGAAACTCTTTGCTAATATCTTGATTACGACTGTGTTCTGGGGGGGCCCATCCCAGCACCCACGGCTCGGGCGTTGTGGCTTCTGTCAATGGGCAGTGGGGAGAGGGGCGGCGGGCAGGCTCGGAGTCGGGGCGCCAGGTGGAGTCGAGAGAGAGCCTGGAATCACAAGACAGTTTCAAGAAAGTTTGGTGCATCCAATCATTTAAGCTCTGAGCTACTAAACTATGCTAATTTCAAGATCTTCCCGGCTTGGTTATTAAAATATATAGGAGATTTGGAAAATAAAGAAAAGCATAAAGACAGAATGACTAATGTCCTCCCATCATCTCAATACCTGGGAATGACCCCTGGGCGTTCTGAATGTAAATTCATTCCTCTTTTTTTTTTTTCCTGTGGGTAACTACATAATACGTTTTTACAAAATTTATGCTTCAAATACAGCGTTTCACTAAATGTTATAGGTACTGTCAATATTTCGCCATATCATTAATTATTCCTCTGCAGTATAATTTTATGGCTACACGGTGTTCCTTCGAGTGGAGACACCTCATTTGTTTAATTTTATCCTGATTCGTGGGCATATAGCTTGTTTTCTAAGTTTCCCCCCTTACAGAGGATGTGTTGATGAGTATCCTTTAGAAGAATATGTCCCCCCGTGTCAGATCATTTTCTTTGGGTTCCTAGAACTGGAATTGGCCGAATTGACGGAAATGCACGTTTTCTGTCTGTTCGATCCATGTTTCTTCCTCGGTTTCCAGAAAGTTTGCACCCATGTGTGCCATCGTGTTTACAGGACTCCATACTTCCAAGGATGGGTTTGGAACCCATCATACCAGCCTCATCCTCGGCCCGAGCAACACACTCCAAAGATTTCTTGACCATTTGCTTTGTAGCTACTGACTCCCTTCATGCAAGAATACCACGGCCACTGTTTGCTTCCACACACTCACGCATACAACTCTCATCAGGAGAAAGAGTAAATCAAGAGAAACCATCGGCGCTAGCTCTTAGAAACCTAAAGTTGCCTAAGAAGGTTCTAGAAGAGCAAAATAGGACAAAACAGGGCAGAAAAGATTTCCCTGGCATTGAAAGGATTTTTTTTTTCAACTTGCAAGTCCAGGCTTCATGCAATTTAATTTTTGCATTTGAGAGCATTGCTAGCCTCTTATCTTATTTAAATAGAAGTCTTCCGAAATTCGAAATTCGAATCACTGAATCACCAGGTGGCCTCGGAGATGATGCAGTTATTCTTCGGAACAGTGGGCTCACGTCTGGAGTGGGGCCTAGTATTTGGTCAACGTTTTTACTAAATGAAGCAGGCTCCGTGTGTGTATGCACAGGGCTGCAGGAGAGCTTGCGTGAATCAGAGATTCCGCATATGCAATCTACAAACACGTGCACGTAAATCTACGTATCTGCAAAAGGAGCGCCACCATCGTAGCCTCATCACTGAAACTCACACCATCTGAAACTTTTGCATGTGATTACGAGCCTCCACTGTCAATCATGACGGCACAAATCCAATACTCAGGCCATATGGCCTTGAAACTTTCAATCGATAGGAACCTTTTAAAGCTGAAGCTTCAAAAAGTTGTATCAAATATATATTCAATGAGAAGAAGGTTAATTGAATAATTGATTACTCAGTAACAATTAAGTGCTCTTCAGATATCTTTGGGAAATCTTGAAATATAAGGGGGATAGATATTTATTAGTTTATCAGTTATTATTGCATTATATATTTAGTTTTAGGCCCAGAGTCAATTTCTTTCATTTATATATTTTAACATCAGAATCCCCAGGGTGATACGATACATATATTTTTCACTACTAAAAAACCAAGGAGATGGAAAGATGGAGAGAAATCCGTCTGACGTGGGGTTACCAACATTAAAATCGCTTCATTGAGGGGCGCCTGGGTGGCACAGTGGTTAAGCGTCGGCCTTCGGCTCAGGGCATGATCCCGGCGTTCTGGGATCGAGCCCCACATCAGGCTCCTCCGCTATGAGCCTGCTTCTTCCTCTCCCACTCCCCCTGCTTGTGTTCCCTCTCTTTTTTTTTTTTTTTTTTTTAAACATTTTATTCATTCATTTGACAGAGATAGACAGCCAGCGAGAGAGGGAACACAAGCAGGGGGAGTGGGAGAGGAAGAAGCAGGCTCATAGCAGAAGAGCCTGATGTGGGACTCGATCCCGGAACGCCGGGATCACGCCCTGAGCCGAAGGCAGATGCTTTAACCGCTGTGCCACCCAGGCGCCCCTTGTGTTCCCTCTCTTGCTGGCTGTCTCTATCTCTGTCGAATAAATAAAATCTTTAGAAAAATAAAATAAAATAAAATAAAATAAAATAAAATAAAATAAAATAGCTTCGTTGAGACAATTCTTAGGTAAAACAGTCAGACAGCGCCTCTCACAAAGGGGCCTGCTCCAGAACGCAGTCCTTCTTGCAAGGAACGCTTGGGTGATGGTATCAGTATCGTGCGGGTCTTCCTGCCACCTTGTTTCTCTTCAAAAGCACTCAGATCTACAGGTCTCCACAGAGAAAATGCCAGTGATCATTCCATTGAGAAGCAGAGTGACCCTGTCCTGTTACTATCATTTGTGAGCAAATCTCTTAGATTTGTTATCTATGTCCTTTTCGAAGGAGGTATATAGATGGGGCTTTATGAAATCACCGAGAATCTATCTAAGAAGATCACGACCCATGCATGTGCACGCACGCTTACACACACACACACACACACACACACCCCTCTGTACCAAATGGGGTGAGGGCAAGGACAGAATCTGACTCTAGTCTTCGGAAAGAGGAGGCCAAGCGCTCATTCTGTAGACCACCCTTGCACGCATCACCTTTACCTTTGCCCAAGAGCTCAGACGAGCTTATCTAGCATAAAAAATCCCTGAATAATCCCTGTGCAATTGGTAAAATGAGATTTCCTTGACACTATGGTTGCAACATCCGTAACAGGCACACCTAGGGCATGGCTGCCCGGACACAAGAAACCTGTTCTGTTTAGAGTGAAAACTGTTTACAAATGCACTTACCAAAAGCCAGGCCAAATGTTATGCATTTGATCTCTCTCTCTACATTTTTCCATTCATTCATGCATTCCAGAAATACATCCCGACCCTCCTCTATGGGCTGGGCACTGTAGTCCCCAGAAGAGACGAAGGAGTGAACAGGACAGATAGGGTGTCTGACTGCTTGGAGTTCTCAGTTTGGTGGGAGAATCAGACAAAAAATAAAAGAGGAAGAAATTGAATGCATACGGTTTTTAATAACCGCTAAGAAGTAAGTAAAGGACGAAGAATAAGCCATTTTTGAGTGGATGGTCATAAGGTGCCTTTTTGAGAACAAGACATTTGAGATCTAAAGAGTGAGAAGGAGTTGGCCATACAAAGCTTTGTGCATGTGCGTGCGTGTGCGTATGTGTGCATGCGTGTGTGTGTGTGTGTGTGTGTGTGTTGATGGGAGACCTTATCAATTATTCCAGGCAGTGAGAATTCCATATTCCAAGGCTCTGAGGTATCAAATGCTGGCAGTGTTTAACCATCAGAGAGAAGGCCCATGTGGTTGGAGCAGAGCCTGAGAGACAAGGTCATAGGTCAGGTAGGGACCTGATCACTCTGGGCTTTGTGGCCAGGGGAGCTTGGGGTTTAATCAAAAGGGGATGGGAAGCCATCGAAAGGTGTTAGGAGAATATATGGTCCTTTTTATAACTTTAGGAGCTCACTGTCACTCAAGGGTATAATGTGGTTTGGAGGGAGGCCTCGCAGATCTGATAACATTGCCCAGGTATGAGATAATGGCCCCACAATAGAAGGGCGAAGATGGAAGGAAAGGGGGATTCTTGATTTATTTGGAGACAGACTTGGCAAGGCTTGCTGGTGGATTGGAGGCATACACTGAGGAAAGGGAGGGATCAAGGAGAACTCCTAGGTTTGATGTTGTGAAACGTCCAAGGGGAGAACTCCAATAGAAACTTCGGAAAGAAATTCTGGAGGAGAAAAGGGGCTGCAGGTCCGTGTCTGAGAAACCCCCCCCCCCAACACACACAGAAGTGGTGTGGAATCTCTAACAAAGGATGAAATGTCCCAGGAGACGAGGTGCCAAGACTGAGTCCCAAGGAGCCCAAGGCGGGCAGGCAGAGAAGGAGAGCCAGCAACATAGACCAAGAAGGAGGTTCCCATGAGGCAGAAAGAAGACTCAGAGAGGGAAGTCTCATGGAAGCTGCGAGGGTGGTGACTAGCCAGGGTCTATCTCGGGCCCCCTTGGACATTAATGCTTTCTTATGATATCCCTGCAACCTCATTGCCTGTGGACTTTGGAGCTCTTTGAGACAGGTTCTGATCTCCTACCCACAAGAAGACTGAAGCCTGGGGAGTTTCAGTCACTTCCTGGACATTTTAGTCCAGCTGGAACCTGTCTGGCACCCATCCTGTGCTCTTGGCCACTCAGTCCTGTATATGCCTTCTACTTTCCAGAACATGACTGGGTTTGGGGGTCGGGTCTGCCCATGGTGACCAAGCCATGCCACATGAGTGTGGTTTGGATACCTTCTTTCTGCCTCTTTTTTGTTTTTTGTTTTTTTAATATTTTATCTATTTACTTGAGAGAGAGCATGGAGGCAGAGGGAGAAGGAGACTCCCTGCTGAGCAGGGAGCCCAATGTGGGGCTCGATCCCAGGACCCTGGGATCATGACCTGAGCCAAAGGCAGATGCTTCACCGACTAAGCCACCCAGGCGCCCCTTCTTTCTGGCTTTTTTAATGCTAGCATTGCGCCCATCTGTATGGTGCTTCTGAGGAGCTATTTCCCCCGCTGGCTCTCGCTGGGGAAGGGCCGACCACAGACTAACTGAACCAAGTCCAGGGGAGGGAGGCTTTGCAAAGCAGACACGCTCAGGGGCAAGAAAGCCTTCAGAGGACCCAGTGACGTGGGGTGCCCACCCCCTTGAGCCTCCGCGGCAGTGTCCCAGGTTGGCACAGACCCCATGTGACAGGGGCCCGCTTCCTCGAGTTAGGGACGTCAGAACGAGGCCGTGCACGTGCAGGGCACTGAATGACACTGCCTCGGAAGCCCCGAGTCATTTCCGCCGTGTCAGGGGTGAGCCCGGCTTTCTGTAGAGCCTCATCACGAGATGACAGGCATCGCCGTCCAGGGACCGACCGGGGAAGGCGGCGAGTGTCACAGACCAGAGAGCAGATGTATTATTGCGTCCCTGCCGAGACGGGAATGACACCTTCTGACTCTGGAGACTGTGCTTCAAGACGCTAACCTTCCTTTTCCAGTTGTACAGACAAAAATACGGACAGCCAGCGGTCCCCCAAGTCCCGGTGCGCGGGGCGTTGGGAGACAGAGCCCAGCGCATTCCGCGGCTGGGCCGCCGTGGAGACTGCGCCGTGTGCTCCGGGAGAGGGGCTAACAAAAAGCACACTGGGGTTTTAATATTGTTTTAATGTGATTAAAAAATCCTAAATTAATTTATTTTCTTATGCTAGAAAATAGTCCGGCACTGCTGCATTGCAATATTGTGCTAAGAAGAGCAGTCTGATAAAATTCATTAGAAAAGAATTAAATTCATCATATAAAACACAGTCATTTTATTTTAAGTAGTTCCCGACTCAGAAGACCGGGCAATCGTTCCTCTGAGTAATAACAAGGACAAGCGGGAGAGGAACCCCAGGCTAGGTCTCCAGAAGGCTGTGACTTGGTGCAGCTAAGACGACTTGCTTTTGTTTGGGGGCCCTTCCAAACACCGTCAGACTTCGATGAGAGTGGAATTTTTAACTGATTAGACAAAAAGACACCAAGAGCAAGAAGAAATCCTTGCTACCTGCCTTTTTTGGATGAAGCTGTAAAACACTGTCAGACTCTCCCCTGCGTTCAAGACCCAGCTCCGTTCCACCCTCCTCCTAACCCTCGCTTCCTTTCCACCATGTATGTTGACTTTATCATTCACGGTCTCAGGTAGCAGCATGATTTATAGGCTTCGGTTTCATTTCCACAAGTAGCCTGCGAACTCCTTTGGGTGCAGGCTGATTTCAGACTTCGCTTCTCCAGCTCCTCACTGCTCTGTGGCAGCCAGCCCCCTGTCCCCGGCAGTGAGCCCAGCCCTTGACATGGTGTCCCTCTTGCATGTGGCTACCTTTGGGTGCCATTCGCTTTGTGGGCAACGTGTCATAGACTCCCTTGTCCCTTTGCGCAGACGGGAATGAGCAGAACCCCGCGAGAAGTCTTGAAGAGAGCAGGAAATTCTTGACGTCAGCTGGCTGTCCCGGCGCGTTCTGTCACTGAGCATTCCAAAATCTACCCACATAGGACCTGTTACATGACTGTTTCACTCCATTTTGTAAAAGGAAGGGAAAGTAGAGATTTTAAGTCAAAGGAAACTTGGGAGTCTCTCTGAGCCCCTGAAGGTACCTTCTGCTTCTGACTTTCTCGGAGGTCCAGAGCTCTCCTGCAGGAGTGGATCCAGGCCCGGGAGCCGCCCCTCCCTTGTTCACTGGGCAGAATGATAGCTGGAGGAATCTGGTGGCAGGAAGACTCTGCCTCTAACCAGCATTCGACAGTACAACATTCCTGAGATTTATCCCTGGATTCCGCTGAAGGATGGAAACGTTGAAGCCGGAAGCAGGGTGTGCACAGCTGAAGGGCATCGGAGCGCCTGCCTGGAGCTCAGCGGGGTCGGCCTGACTGGAGGCTGGCTCCCGGGTCCGCCGAGCCAGGCTGCGCGATCGCTCAGGGCACCGGGCTGCTGGTCCTCACACGGCCGCCGAGCCTCTGTCAGCACAGCAACGGCACCGTGACAGGTGACAGGGATGATCCCGGTCAGAGGGACAGGAGGCGGGGATGGCCACTGCCAAGGCAAGCAGAAGATGCCTTTGCTTTCCCCTTGATTTCATCATATAACCAGTGGCAGTCCCGGAAAAACCTTTGGATGCAAGTATGCCACGTTTTTTTGTCTTGAGCAACCACAAATGTTGACTTCGGCTGTTTTTTGTTTGTTTTTGGCTGCTTTTTTTTTTTTTTTTTTTTTTTTTTTTGCCATATCAAACTCCAGCCTGGCCCTTGGTTTCCAGGAGTGTCTGGGGATCTGTGAATGTGGGAGGGGAGTGAAGGGGACCACTCAGGGCAAACAATCACACTTTGGTTCTTCTAAGCACAAGTGAACATTTCAGATTTTGTGATAAGCCCCCAAAATGCCCACTTAGGAACTGGATGACTGTCACTCCCAATTGCTATGAATATTGGCCACCCCCAGGGGAAGGATGGGCTTCCCGCCCTCCAGACTCCACACAGCCCGGACACCGCCCTTGGCTCCCACCTCTGCCAGGGAGCCCTCTCCGCACACCCACTCGTTTGGAACGTGCATCGGCCACAGGGAGGGAGGTTCTCTAGACATTTAATTAGCTGAGAATTTCACACTCTCCAGTGGCTTGCTTGGGAGAACGGCAGAGCTACCGAATGGCTCCTGAAACAGGAAGGCTGCTGTTGCCTGAAGGCAGAGCAGGAGCCCTGGGGAGGAGTTCGGGTTCTGACGTGGGCAGAAGTTCTCAGGTCCTGAAAACTCCAGCCTCCACCCTGCAGCCTCCCTGTGGGGGCCAGGTCCCGGGGCTTAGCGCCTGCCTATAAAATGCAGAGGATTGAGCCCTGCATCTGGGGGGAACACTTAGGGGTGGGGGTTGGCGTGGGGGTCCTTCAAGAAGCAGGGAACCAGGTGTCCCTAAAGAAAGCAGCCCCATCCAGCTCTTTCACTTGTCCCAGTTAGTCCCCTTTTTCCAGAGAACCTGAAAACCTAGATTTGTAAGTAAAAATCTCACCGTTTTAGAACGCTTGCAACTAATTGAAGACCAAAGTGTAAATATCACACGAGCCAAACAAAACACCTCTGAGAGCCGGATACAGCCCCCAGGCTACCCTGTATGTCCCATTAGCCTACCTGGGCTGCTTGGAGGGCCTCACCTCGCCCTCTACACCTCTCATCAGCTGTGCTTGCCCCAAGGGGCTGAACAGGGAGGAAAGGTGCACAAGAGCCCAGGGCCAGCGTGTGGTCCGTGGACCAGTGGCACTGGTACCAGCTCGGAGCAGATGAGCAAGGCAGAATCTCACACCTTCCCAGACTTTCTGAATCAGAACCCACATTATCCAAGACCCACGGTGATTTGTTTGCCCACTAGACTTGAAGAAGCATCTGTTTGGGGCCAAGTAAGAGCACTGGATGGAGAGTGGGGAAAGCCCTTCCCTTCTCCAGAAGACGCAGATGTCCAGATCCAGCACCTGCCCCTTCCACCTGTGCTAGACTAGAAATAGGCACCACAGTCCTGGAGGAGAGGCTGCCCCAAGCGGGGAGCCAGAAGTGGGTTTCCAGAACTCCCATCCAGCTTCCACCACTGCAGGACCCTTTACGCCCAGGGAGAGCCGCCTATGCCCCAGACGCAGGTCCAGCAGCCAAAACGATGCCACTCAGCTCAGATCGCCAGGACCGGGATCCCAGGAAAATTCTCTTTGGAAATCAACCTTCCTTAAAACAAGAAGTTTCATGCTACCTGCTCCAGACCCCAGAGGGGGCAGACACAGCACAGTAGAGGGGAAAGGTTTCTGGTGAGTCCTACACAACAATCAGGTTCCTCTGCCCCTCCAAAAAGCACCATTCAGGGCATCTGGTTGGCTCAGTCGGTTAAGCGACCTCGGCTGAGGTCATGATCTCAGGGTCCTGGGATGGAGCCCCACGTCAGGCTCCGTGCTCAGCGGGGATTCTGCTTGAGATTCCCTCTCTCCCTCTGCCCCTCCCCCACACCCCAAAATAAATAAATAAATAAATAAATCTTAAAAAAAAAAAAAAGACAGTAAAAGAAAAGCACCTCTCAGCATCCATGGGGCCTCCAGTGACTATAGAAAAGTGTGTTTCTGTCTCGGTTTTGCTTCTCCGGCTCTCCCCAAATCCCCAGGCCTTGTCAACAGAGACACATCTATCGATAATTACAGAATACACAGCTTTGGGGGCATTTCCCTTCCATTCACGACATTTACTGGTGTCAGTCTGAGCATAAATACAATTAGATTTGAGAGTTCTATTACAAAAGCCAATAAAGTGGGCCTCAGTAGAGATTCTAAAATTACTTAACTTTTCTTTAGAAAAATATTAAAACAGTATTATCACATCAATGAGAAGAAAAGACAGGAAGATAATAAAGTTATGTTAAACCTCCCTGTATTTACTCATGTGTGAAACAGTTATGTCTGGTCACATAATTGCAATGGTTCTGAGAAATATTTCATATTTTATAATGAACATTAAAAGAGTTTGTGGATCATTACTTTATATGAGTTCCAAAGTTATTACATAAAACCCAATAGGAATGGTTATAAATTATCGGATCCTCCGGCCTGGCCTTGGTAAACATAACATGAAGACTGAGACATCTCAGCAGACAAGATTCATGAGAAGAGGTAAAATTCTCCCTGCATTTTAAGGGGGAGCGCAGACTAAAGTACTTGGAACTAGCTCTTACCAGTTTTGTTTCTGTTTCAAAGAAATTCTATTGAACCACTAGCTAAGCCACACACACACACACAAAGCTTCCGTTAGAACAAAAGAGAACTCCCTTCCAGACACTACCCTCATCTTTCCATCTCTCATGATCCTAGCTGTGGCCCTAAGGTCACAGCAAAATTCATGAACTTTTCAACACAGCGTGGGTTTGAAATACTGTACTTACCAGACTCGTATGATCACCAACAATTATTTGTTTTCAAAAGGAGATCCTCTCTTTGAAATCTGAAAATACGACCTCTTTGCAGAAACTGAGGAGTTGATAATATTCTGAGTTTTGTGGGTTTTTTTTTTTTTTTGTCTGCAAAATAGGTCGGCAGGCAGCATTTTAATTAAAAGCGGTCATTTGTGAATCCCGGTTAAGAGTAAAGTGGGTGCTTTTCTGTTTACTTGTGCTTATCCTTTTTTCTTTATTTTTTAAATCAGAGCATCCTATGCTGTGTAGCAATTACACCTGCCACTTCGTTTGCCCCCAGCTTCTGCTTGGTGACTGTTGAGTATCAGGGTAATAAGCAGCTGTGTGAACGAAGTTAGGGCCAGAGAGGGGAATGCAGCCCTCCTGTCAGCATTCAAGAAGCACGTTACCCAACTGGTCCCCTGGAGACGCAGAAAAGCGCAGAGCTCCCCTAAGAAACACAGACGGCAAAGTTCCATATCCAGCTACAAGAAATACAAGCGCCTCCCTCCCTCCCCTGGGGCTTGAGCAGCACTGCCCTGGGTACTGGAGGAGGGAGGGAGAGAGGATGCTGGCCTTCTCTGGGGAGTCCTGCCCCCAACCCCCGTGAGGGTCCTGTACCTGCCAGCTCCCCACCTTGCCCGGGCTGTCCCCTTTATAGGGAGCAGCTGTTGGGGAGGCTTTCTCGGCAAACAGATGTCTTTTGGAGAATTTAAAGCTCTGAGTTGGAGGCCAGATTCTGACTGTACTTTGAATTATGTCTGCCTCGATCATTATGCAGTCATTCACATATATTTTAGACATCAATATTGTCTTAAAATATTCCCGAGTTCTCAATGCTATTTATATGCTTCAATTCTTTGCTTTGCTTCTGCTCTGTCCGTATGCTCCTGCTTCCCAGAGTCAGAAAGCCTACACATCATCTTAATAAATATTTTTATTGGGGAGGGGTTTGCTATTTCATCCTAGATGATTCTCTCTGAATGGAACAGAGACCAACATTCCTTCGTAACCTGTTTGAAAGATTTACCACTTTCAGGATTGTTTAAGATGAAACAATGTCATGTGCTGCCTCGTTCTATAGATATCAAGTTTTACTAAACAACAAAAGAAAGGATATAAAGATGCCAATGTGGGGTGAGGGGGGCTCTCCCTGCTTCGTTACAGAAATGCTCATTTGTCTATAATCTGAGCTTTTGATAAAATGTAACTAAGCAGGTGAAAAAACCTCCAAGTGTGAAAAAAAATAAAAGAAAAGAACGGATATTTTCAAGACTTAAAGGGGAGTGTGAGAGGTTGGAAATCTTGCAGACATCCCAGCACATTTAGTATGGGGCCACGTCTAGGGACATCTGCACGGGACTCTCAGAACCTAACATCATAAGCCCAACCCGGCCAATTAGATTCAGGGACTATGTTCTTACTTGAGAACGGGGTCAGGGCTTGGCTCCCTAAAACTAATCTATTGATCATCTTGTCCTTGTTAGCGGATCATTCCTCTGCAGCACTTTTTGCGATCACCTCTAGGTGGTGCTAACACTGCATAGCTTCTGCTTTTCGGCACAATGAAAACATTAATTTGCTATGAGATAATTTTTGACGTAAATGTAAAATGGTGCCCATTCGAACTCAATAATGAAGCATGGAGCATTTCTGCAGCTCCTAATTTGACTAGTTAAATGACTCCATTACGTGTCTAACAGACAGAAGCAAATAATTTCTGGTCAGTTGATGTTCACTTATCCGTATCATTTTGCCCTGAAAATAAAGTCTCTAATCTACAATTCCTTTGTCTTAGGCTTTTTTTTTTTTTTTTGGCTTAAGATTATTAAAGCAAATATACTTAAATAATTCAGATTAAACCAGTTCCAACTAACAGTGAACACGTCGGAGCACACGGGCACATCGAGTACCAGTAACAGGGTAGACAGACAACCGGACGGCCCCTCCCCAATGACTCCAACCTTTGCCCCCATCCCTGGGTCTGGGGGAGAAGATGGGTTTGGGGCTTCGAAAGAGCAAGGGTCCGCCTTTCCAGTCCATTGTCTCTCTGTGCCCAAAAGGAGGCTGCTGTCTGTTCTCTTCCCCTTTTTTACTTTGTCACATAACTTTGAGGATGTTTGGGAAATTTTCAGCAGGATACATCTCACTATAGCAAAAAATGCTGCTTTAATAAATATCAAGTGATGAATAATTTTGCCCAAAGGGGAAAAAATGGTTAATATTGAATCTTAATGTTCCTCATCTAAATGCTTTTTTCTTCCTGCTAAAAACAAGTCCAGAATTAAAGCGTATCAGTTTACACATATTGCATGCATATTAGTGAGACACAGCTGTGTATGTCCCCCTCTTAAGAGCCATATGATTAAGTTATGGGATATCATATAATCCAAACTCCTTTTCCATTGGTCACCTTTCACAGACAAAAGCTTTTTAGTTTTAGGTCTATTAAATGACAGAATGTCCGATTCTGTGAATGCGCAAGTAATTATTATGAAACACCTGTGTCTCTTATTTTCGCTTAGAAGGTCCATCTACAAATTGCTTTTGGAACGGCGCTCAGAGGCTGACACAGGACAGCACTCCCCGTCTGGGGCAGCTGTCTGGGGCTCAGGGAGGTGGATCAAGATTCTGGGTTCTGGGTCCCGGGTCTCCGGATCCTGGTGAACTGTAGGATTACAAGCCCAGGCCGTCCCACCCCATAACCCCGAGGCAGAGGGCCAGTGGCCTCTTTCCATGCAGAAACAGCAACCGGGAGTGAGGAAGAGACCCCAAAGCGTGCAGGGAGCCCTGCCCATCTACTTTTTGTGGCTGTGCCTATGTCGTATTATCCACCAGTTCTCGCCGAGCAACTGGTTTTTTTTAAAGCCAACATTTAAGCTGGTTTAAAGGACCTTCATTTTTCCCCAAAGTAACATGCTATTTGACTCAATTAAATGCAGTTTTTAAAACTGGCTCGGGTGTGTGTATAGACTGCTTTTATTAAGCTTTTGGATTTCCAAATCCCTCTGTGTGTGCAAATTTCAGCCATCTGCATAACGAGGGACACGGGCTGTGTGCTTTTGACGTGAAACAATGTCAAAAGGACTATTTATGACTCATACCTAGTTTGTGGACATTTTTGCTGCTGTTTCCACAATATAATTTGGAGAGGCAGCCCTCCTAGCTAAGGCTCGCCCTACGGGGGCCGGACCTCACCCCTCGGCTTCCCCTGCCCGACGGGCCCCGCGATAGCCATCACTACCAGGCTCTTTGGTGTTATGTAGGTCGAGCAGCCCGTGGGTTTACAGGAAGGATTTGGCCTTTTGATTTGGTGTAGAATTTACAACCTGAGAGCGATGTTGCAATGTGCGGATCTGGGTTGTGCACGCTGGAAAAGGAAACGAGGTCAAGCTAGGAGAGAATAGTGCGTCTAAAGAGGTTTCCGCAGGTCCTCAGCTGAGGGGCACGAAACCCCTCCCTGTGGCCATCTCTTTGACTGGGGCACCTGCCGGGAGAGCGGACGACAGCCCCTGGGTGCGCCCCTTCCAAGGCGAGGCCCTTCGATCTGTGTCCTGGGAACAGAGGTGTAAAAGGAAGCAAATTCCATGAGGACGAGTCCACAGTGCAGCCCGAAGAACACAAGCAGGTCGGGCAGGTACGTGTGAATCAGCAACACCGCTGAGCACGCAAGGAAAGCGGAGCTGCCAGGCTGCTAGCGCACTTCAGAGGAAAGACTTCCAAGACGACACGTGGGAAACCTTACAACTCCCTAAAACCCACCGCGGGAGCCAGGTCCCTCTCGCTCTGGTAGTTAGGGGGGGCCTGGCATGAAATGCTTCCCCTAGAACAGCTGAGGGCATCAAAAACGGTTTAACTACCCAAGGGTCGGCAACCCCCCCAAATGAAAAACCAGTGATGCTCTCAGCCCTCAGGAAAGGAAATACCCGCTTCTGAATTGGGGGCTCAGTGAGGTGGTGCCGAAACTGAGTGTGCAATGCCTTTCCTGAGGCTGTAGGCTGGCACGGAGCACGGTTTTCTTGGAACAAGGGGTGACACTCACGCAGGAAAATAGAAAATAGAGGTTTTGCCTTCTTGTCCATAAAGGGAAGGCAAGAGCAGATGCCAGCAGCAGACAGGTATTTCCCAAGGAGAGGAGAATATTTCCGAAGGAAATCAGCATCATAGCAGAACAGGTGAGAAAGAAATTAGAGAGTCTGAAGACGGGTCACTCTGGGACCAGATGGGAACCATCTTAGGATTTGTGCGAGAGGAGGTAAGGAAACAGGGGAACGATTAGCAAATACCTTTTAAAAATACCCCGGGAAAGAGGAGGAGCACCAGTGGACGAGAGCCCTTACGCAACACCTATATTTAATAACGACTCCGAGGGAGATCGAGGAAATTAAACACCAGTAAGGTTGACTAGAGCAGTGGGGAAGATATTGGAAACACTAATCAGGGACAAAATAGGGAAAGTTATGATTTAATTAAAGATATTCAGCATGGATTCACAAAAGGGAGATCATACGTAACAAAACTAATAGAATATTTTGAAAAAGTAACAAAAAGGAATTGAAGAGGGAAACCAGGGGTATAATTTACTGGGACTTTAAGAAAGCTTTTGATGCACTGACTCACAAAAGGCTAATCTCTAGCGGTGGGGAGTTTGGTCTGAGTGTGGTGGGGGTGGAGAATGAATGAAGAATTGTCTGGACCAAGGGTACTTGTGAGCATTACCATGAAGAGATTAGGATAAAGGGAGGAAACGGACTGCTGGAATTTCCCGAGATCTGAATTTTTTAAATTAATTTTTTAAACATAGCGCATCAGTAGCCTTGCTTAGGAAATGTGCCCGAATGTGATGAATTTCTCCTG
This sequence comes from Ursus arctos, assembly GCF_023065955.2. Lineage (NCBI taxonomy): Eukaryota > Metazoa > Chordata > Mammalia > Carnivora > Ursidae > Ursus > Ursus arctos. The sequence goes on along the minus strand of NW_026622863.1, from coordinate 37,142,809 downwards.
CAGGTATAATATCGGAGGGCAGGTGCCAGTTAATGCTAGAAGGACAATAGCTTTGGGAAGGATTTGTTGAAATTTGATGAATACATGACTGTTCCCAATATACAATGAGACTGTTTGTGGCCAACCAGGGGGCATAGCCACTCATTGCCATATGAATAATGAACACAAATAAAGATGGAGCATATGAATGTAAGGGGCCAAGGCTCTACGATCCAACCAGGGTACCAGCGGTACCCACCGATGGGTACGGTCCTGTCTTCACACGCACGCACGGACACCACCACACACCCACACGTGACTTAGCAACACTCTCAAACATGCCTTGGTGCCTTGCAAAGATGCACACGTCTGGGCGGCACATACCCACACGCACACCTTCATAGACATAGTCTCTGCACTTTTATGCCCGTAGAAGGAACTGTATACACGCACGGTCACGCACCTGCTTGTGCCTATCCCAAGACGGCTCCACAGCGTATAGGGGAACAGGACAGATGCAGAGGGAAGAACGTAGTATTTTCCACAGGGAGATATTGGGAGGCAAACGGGGGAGGGGGGAAGGTCCCCTTAGTCACATTACAGTAATAATAGAGGCCACAGGAATGAAAGGTGAGGCAGAGGGGCAGAGAGACCACGAGGCACAAAAAGACCTTTGTTACTACAAGCCAAACCAGATCTGAATACCTTCTTTGAAAAAATAGCGAGGGGCACAGTACTTCGGAGAGATAATGGCAGAACTCCCCACAGGGGCCCAAGTCTTAGCCTCGGACACAGAGCTACAGAGACGGAGAGGGTAGCAGGAGCCTGCAGATCATGCCGACCCCGTCGTCGTCGGGGACCTGTCGCCCTTAGGGCCCGGATCTGAAGCTGACCCTGGGCAGTAGCCAGGCTGGGAAAAGGCACGGGGCACTCTCCAAACTCATCCTCCTAGCATTTGCCAAACACATACGTCTTCATTCTTGGGAACACACAGACGATGTTCGGGTCAGGGCAATGACCGGAAGTGTGCATCTTTCGGGGAGATCCACGCTACAGGTGGTCACCACCATGGAAGTGGGATGTGGCCACCAGGGAGACGGCGCGACGATCTCCTGTCTACTTAGGAAGTCGTACAAGCCAGTGGAGAAGATGCGACAATAGACACAGATTCTAACGTGCAAGGGTTAGAATAATCCGACCCTCGTTTACCTCTCTCACCACTTATTAATATGAAAATGTGACTTGGGCAGTGTCCACATCTAAAAGGTCGTTTAGGGTGGAGAGTTGCAAAATAAAGGATGCGCGTCCTTCTCATTAATAATGACAGAACTGTTGCCGCAACGGGAATCACCTGCAGCGCAAAGGGACCAAGCATTCATTCGAGATGAGATGTAAAAGAGTAATATTCATTATAACATCTTTATAATCTCACCCCGGAGGTGTCCATGTCTTAATGCCAATAGTTACAAACAAATACTCAGAGATTGCAAAATAGAAATGAAAGACAGAAAGCCTTTTTTTTTTTTTAAGAGGATAGTGGAACGCAACATCAAAGTCCCTCCTCCCAAGTGTCCCGGAGACGACTGACATAGACAAGCACCTCTTGTCCGGAGAACATTAAAATAACAGGAGTCACTTAGCCTGTGGCTGCACTATCGTTTTACGCTCTTGTTTTTGCAGCCGTACGATGACTTTTACCAGGCTTGTGTGTTTTAAGGAAACACACGAGTAACAGAGACCAAAAAGCTCGACTTGCCTTTAAATTGGGCCCATTCCTTATTTTCCTCCTGGTTTTTCATGCAAAGCAAATTCGGGGATTTCTGCTTTGTCCTCTAAAGCAAGAAAATGCTTCTTTTATTTTTTTAAATTATTTTTTATTATATTATGTTAGTCACCATACAGTACATCCCCGGTTTCCGATGTAAAGTTCGATGATTCATTAGTTGTGTATAACACCCAGTGCACCATGCAATACGTGCCCTCCTTACTACCCATCACCGGTCTATCCCATTCCCCCACCCCCCTCCCCTCAGAGGCCCTCAGTTTGTTTCTCATAGTCCATAGTCTCTCATGTTTCATTCCCCCTTCTGATTACCCCCCCCTTTCTTTATCCCTTTCTTCTCCTACCGATCTTCCTAGTTTTATGTTCCATAGATGAGAGAAATCATATGATAGTTGTCTTTCTCTGCTTGACTTATTTCACTTAGCATGATCTCCTCCAGTGCCGTCCATGTTGTAGCAAATGTTGAGAACTGAATTTATGGGACTTCATCAAGATTAAAAGCTTCTGCACAGCCAAGGAAACAGTCAGAAAAACTAAGAGGCAGCCCACGGAATGGGAGAATGTATTTGCAAATGACACTACAGATAAAGGACTGGTATCCAAGATCTACAAAGAACTTCTCAAACTCAATACACGAGAAACAAATAAACAAATCAAAAAATGGGCAGAAGATATGAACAGACACTTTTCCAATGAAGACATACAACTGGCTAACAGACACATGAAAAAATGTTCAAAATCATTAGCCATCAAGGAAATTCAAATCAAAACCACACTGAGATACCACCTTACGCCAGTTAGAATTGCAAAAATAGACAAGGCAAGAAACAACAATTGTTGGAGAGGATGTGGAGAAAGGGGATCCCTCCTACATTGTTGGTGGGAATGCAAGTTGGTACAGCCACTCTGGAAAACAGTGTGGAGGTCCCTTAAAAAGTTAAAAATTGAGCTACCCTATGACCCAGCCATTGCACTACTGGGTGTTTACCCCAAAGATACAAACATAGTGAAGAGAAGGGCCATATGCACCCCAATGTTCATAGCAGCAATGTCCACAATAGCTAAATCGTGGAAGGAGCCGAGATGCCCTGCAACAGATGACTGGATTAAGAAGTTGTGGTCCATATATACAATGGAATATTACTCAGCTATCAGAAAGAACGAGTTCTCAAGAAAATGCTTCTTACACCCTAGTCGAGTACCACCTAAGGCAGTGTCCCTAGGGCCCAACCCTCCCAGGGAGCAAAGGGTTAACTGGAGGAGCATTAAGCCCTTCCCAATGCCACCAACCAGCCCAAAGAGACTCTAAATAGACATGCGCTCTAAGGAAAGACTGGGCCCCGCCTCCACCTTCCACACAGCTTGCCCCCCCCAAATTCCTGTATTGCCCCTGGCAGCACCCCGGAGGAGAAGAGAATGTGTTTTTGAAGGAACACAAAGGGTTAAAAAGTACCTGTCAGGAATGTCTCTTGAAATCAGTCATTGAGAATCATCTGTCAGTAAGACAAAATTAATTACTACATGTAAAATGAAGAAATCAATGTAAATTAAACACTGTATAAATGGTATAAAAGTTTAGGACACCTTGATTGTTAACTAATTACTGATACATGTGTGAATTTTCAACAAGCCCCAGCAGGGGCGTGGCTCATGGGACTCCTTCCAAATCTTTCCAGAGTCTTGGGTCCTGGGGTGCTTCTCGCCTTTCCTCCTCCAGTTAAGTCTGAAGTTTGGGGCAACCCTCCCCCACCCACCCGGCAAATACAGTAACTCACAAAGTTCAGTGACATGTTGGCATTTCCCGGGGTCCAAGGCCGGTGGGAAGGACACAACCTCCATTCAAAGGTGAGAGTCGTGACCTCAGCCATGAGAAGAAGAGCCCCCTGCCACAGGCTCGCTAAGAACTTGGGAGATCGCCATGCTGCCCATTGCAAATATTAATTTATGCAAAGCCGGTTTTATTTGTGAAATGAAGTCAGTCATTATAAATACTTGAAACGTGGTCAGGTTTTAAGATGTGACTTCCGTGCTAGGTTGAGTTTCTAAGGTCCAATTCAACGGCTTCTTGGTGGGGACAGGGAAGGGTAGGAGAAACGCCAAGGCAGGGGCTGTTGTAAATCACACACTTCAGTCGTGCCCCTCTGGGAACTGGGCTGTGCACCCTGCACCCCGTCCCTTTCGCTCCGGAGCCCTGGCAGAGACACCCAGTCTACTGACACCGTATCCACTACAGAAGGATTCAAAGAAGGCATTTGCCGCCAATCACCTTGCCCTCAGACAAAACGCTTTGCACCATCTCCTTGAGCCCAATATAAGCACACTGCAGCCCAAATTCTCCCCTTTTTTGGTGCATTCTAATTGGATGCTACCGCTGGAGAAGGCCTTGCAGGCACTTAAGAAAAACCCAGGTTTCCTTCTGAAACTTCACCTCACTCAGGGTGACCCTGATTCTCCCCTCTCTCCCTGGCCTCGCATTTCCTCTCGCCTCCCTGACCTTTTACCTGCTAACCACCTGACACCTGTCATCTCCTCTGAAGCCTGTGAGGTGTGCGCTCCTCAGCGGCTGGTCCTGACCAGGATCCCCTCCCTGGGACTCAGCCGTCAGCCCTCGGGGAGGATCCAAGAGAAGAAAGTTCTCCCGCCAAGACCCGCAAGCCCCATGGCCGAAATGCACCCCAAGCATCCTCCAAAGTGTACTTTGCAAAAGCCCATACACAAAAATTTTTAAAAAAAGTACAATATACAATTTGTAAAATTAGGGAGCTGGAGATTACTTAGGAAAGGACGATTTGCATTGCAAACGAACGTTCTGATTTATAGAAGTCACCACGGGGTTCCTTACATGAGTCAATCTAAAATAGGATTCAGTTGCCAAAATTCAACACACACACACACACACACACACACACACACACACACGCCCTATCGGCAACAGCCCCCATCGATAATAGCCATTGCCAAGAGTGAGGTCCTCCAGCAAACTGTATTTGCCTTTTTTCTCCAAAGGCTTTCCTGCAAGCGTATCATCACTGCCATCATATAGGCCCTCCTTTGGCTTCGTAATGTTATCCTTAGCCCTTGTCGATCGGGGTCCTTTTCCACTCACGGCCAGCGGCTCCTTGGGTGCTGGCCGCCTTTGGGCAGGTGATGGGTCTCAGCCGAGAGAAGCCACCTGACTGTGGTCTCGCACCGTGTTTGATAGTTGGTGGGAAGTGACTACGCAATTGAGGAGCAAATTCAAGGCTTAAAATTAAGTTAAGGGGCAAGTAAATATTCTGTTATGCGAGGCAATCATACCATTTCAGGTAACCTGCCCCGGAGAAATACTGTCAAGTGTAGGGGCACGCCGGAATGAAAGGGGCTTCCGCTATGTTCAAAGACATTCCCCGTGTTATATTTTACATAATAAAAAACCTGCTACAGCCTCAATATTCAACAATAGAAGAAATAATTATAAAATCCCAAATAGGGTATTTTATGATAGCCGTACATTTGTACATACAAAGGGTTTTAATAATATGAGAAAATTTGCACATTACATATATATTACATCCAAGGTCATGTGTACAGTAGGATTATAATGAGGTAAAAGATAAACACAGGGAGAAACCCGAAAGGAACAAATCCAAGCTGTGGCAGTCTTCACAGAGTGAGAAATGGCTGAAGGTTTTTCCCCTATTTTTTTGATACTCGGAAAAAAATAAGTAAAAGTTGCTTTGACATTAAGAAAACACAAAGTTGATTTCTGTTTCAAAAAAGAAAACATATGGTGCCAAAAGCAGCGAATTAAAAGTAAGCTTCAATTCACTTTGATATTTATCATTAAGAAGTAAAATTTCTATTAATGTCAAAGATGTTAGCTCACTTAGACCATAACATTATTTAAATATTTTATACTCGCAATATCGTAAGGCCTCAAACGTGGGCGGGTCCTGCCTGCTGACGCAGAGATAGCTAACCCAGACCGAAGCTAGTTCAGGAACCGCACACGGGGAAACGTACCGGGCTCCATGGGGTTGTAAGGTTTCCATAACTCTGCACCTGTGTCCCTCAGAGGGTCTTGCTATCCGACGGGCACAGGTACACAACGTGCCCTCAACAGCCAGTGACGTCATCCTGCCCACACCACGGGGCCTCCCACCAGGTCTGGTATGAAATGATATCTCAGCCAATGCTGGATGAAAACTGAGCATCCTGTGAGCGTCCCTCCTGCTTTCCGGGAACCCAGGGGCTCGTGCAGAATCACAACCACTTCTGCCATTTCTCTGTGCTCCCACATGGAAGACCACGGGCACAGAGAGGGATTTCAGGAGCCCCTGAGGTCAACAGCCTCCCTGCCGTGCAGCTGGGAAGCTCTTGGGCAGAGAACAAAGACAGACTGGGATTGGAATTCCAGTCTTACTAGGAGCAAACTCATTGCGCCTCAATTTGCCAATCCTTAGAATTGGAGGGAAAAAAAAAAAAGCTTATTCCCCAGGGAATGGGGTGTGCTGAACCAGAGGGAAAGAAATAGTATTCTTTTAAGGGCTGAAACAGTGCTGATTGCCAAACAGAAAAAAAAAAAATCTGGTTTCAGTTAATTAAGAAGATGTTATTTCACGTCGACCTCTGGCCATGGCAAAAAGGCATGTATCCAATCCACCGTCCCATGGAGAATAAGTAAGAAAGACAGCAAGAGAAAATAGTGTCTGTGTGCGTGTGTGTGTAAATTATTTTAAGGGAGAAGAGTGTTATCAAAGAGGCCGTGATTGAGGGGCCCAGATTGTAAGCAGAAGGGATCCTGATGAGCTGGGCCTGGTTTGGGCATCGTTCGTCCCACTGAGCAGCCATGAAGTCCCGAGGGGCCGCCGAGACGTGGAGAAGAAAAGCAGAGATTTCCAAAGTCCAAGGGGCCAAGGAGACAAAAATTAGAATCTAGGGCCTGGCAACGTACAAGGTCCCCAGCAAATACTCCGTATTTCATTTCAGTGATGACACCTGCAGGGGCACACTTAGGAGTAAGAACAGACAGGACTGTATGGTGACTAACATAATATAATAAAATAATAATAAAAATAAAAATGGGCTATAGGCTGGTGCCCCTGGGTGGCTCAGTCACTTAAGCGACTGACGCTTGGTTTTGGCTAAGATCATGATCTCGGGGTCATGAGATTGCCTAAGCCCCACTTACGGCTCCGCATTCAATAGGAGTCTGCTTGGGATTCTTTCCCTCTTCCTCTCCCTCCCCCTCTGCTCCTTCCCCTGCTTCTTGCACACACTCTCTCTCTAAAATAAATAAATTTTAAAATCTTTTAAAAAATGGACTATTGGCATATATGTCATGTCTTACGCTCTCTGGCAATCTTAACCCACATATTCTGGAACTTGGTGCATGCCCTATCTAGATCACATCTCGTATTGATTTCTTTACAGAGAAGGTATAGGTGTCATAAAATATAAATAAGCCGATGTGAATAAATAAATAAGAAAAAAAAAAAAAGAACAGACAGGAAACAAACCAACCCTTGAAACCCGCTCAAGTTCTGATTGGCTGAAGGTGACCTACCCCAGGCCTTACGGCCTCCTGGAAACAAAAGTAGGACCCCCCAGGGGGGACGCGGCATTATCTACAGCAATGCTGTCCAAGATGGTGGCCACTGGCCGCAAGCGGCTGTTGAGCACTGGGCATGTGCCTTTGTCAGAATTGAGATGTGCTCCGAGCGTAAAACGTTCACTGCATTTCCAAGAGTTAGGACCATAAAACGCATGGGATAGCTAATAATCATTATATTGGTTACGTGTTCAAATGATAATATTTGGGGCATATGACATTAAATGAAACATATTATTAAAATTAGTTCACTGGTTTCTTTGTGCTTCTTTAATGTGACTACTCTAAAAATGACGTGTCTCACTTACATTATATTCAGATGTGACGGTGCCAATCTACAGCCTAAAATTATCTGCATTTTTTTTTATACACGGGGTTTGACTTCAATAAAAATTCCCAGGCACACCAAGAAATAAGGCCAAAGGAAAAAAAACAAGGATAAAAAAAATTGAGACCACAGGTAATAGAAACAAACCCACAGGAGATCCAGATATTGTCTCAAAGAGTTACAGACTTTAGAATAACGGTACCTAATATATTTAAGAGGAGAGGTGACAAGGTGGAGAATTTTGGCAAGAAATGAGATTCCATAAAATAGGGGTGCCTGGGTGGCGCAGTCATTAAGCGTCTGCCTTCGGCTCAGGGCGTGATCCCAGCGTTCTGGGATCGAGCCCCACATCAGGCTCCTCTGCTATGAGCCTGCTTCTTCCTCTCCCACTCCCCCTGCTTGTGTTCCGTCTCTTGCTGGCTGTCTCTCTATGTCAAATTAATAAATAAAATCTTTAAAAAATAAAAAAAAGAAATAAATAAAAAAGAAATAAATGGAAAATCCTAGTATTAAAAAATACAATATCTGAAATGAAAAACCAAAGCGTGTCGATACCCCAGAAGAAAGACCTGGGTAGCTGCGAGAAGAGTCTGTCTGCTGAACACAACCGTGAGCCCTGCTCTTGACCGACAGACGTACAAAGTCTGTGCTGGAGCTAGTCTGGCTGACAGCTACCTTCCAACTCCATGGGGAGTCCCCACGCTTTCCTTCCCGCAGAGTCAGAGTGCTGAGGAGTCTCGGGGGTTCCAGATGCGGGAGGTGAGCTAAAATAGAGCAAGGTCCGGCTCAGGGTGCTGGCCTGCCATCTGGTTTGACATGGGTCCTCCCCGGAGATCAGGAGCTGTGTGGACACGAGAGCCCAGTAGCCGGCTCGAGGTTATCTGATGGGAAGAGCCTTCGGCACTTGCATGGGCTGCTTCTGGGTGGTCCACGAGGAAGCCACCCGGATGTTTATGTTGTGCTCCGATGTCCTAAACATTGAGCAGAAGAGCAAACGGCAGAGCCAAGGGGCCATCCATTCTGTCCACATAACGCTGGCCCTTGCACAAAACTGTTGGAAATCTGTGTTTTGCTGCTTTGTGTAAGCCCCACCGCAGAGAAAGACACAGCCTCCCTCCAACAGCAGCTCGGAGGGCCGCGAGCTTAATCAAGCTTTACATACCAGAAGGGTTACTGGAAGCCCAAAACTAATAAACTCTGCGCTCTCACCGAGGACCCAAAAAGAGAAAAGGGGCTGAGATTCTAGAAAGACAGATTTGGGTTTGGATTCTAGTAAGAGCTTCTCGATAATCAAGTAGAGCAGGACGTTAAGATACGCGCTTCTGTTGCTTTTTTGATGAAAGTTCCAAAAGGCTATCCACTGCACAAAAAGGATGCACACACGATTTATCCAAAGTGGCACACCAGACTGGCAAAGAAGAGTCCGGAACCCCGCGCCAACACCCAACTGGAGGCTCTGGAAGAGCTGCCTTTTAAGGCAGAGGGCTGCACAGCGGAGGGGTTCTTTGGAGGGAGCTTGTGGTCTGCTGTGACCACCGGCTCTTCTTCCATGGAGGTGGCCAAGGGGTTGCCTTCCTCCACTTCAAGCTCAGTAAAAGTGAGGCTGTCCCATGTCCTTTGGTGTAAGTGGCACAGGAGGCCATGGCCGGACTCAGCGTGGCCAAGTCCAAGGCTGCTGGCTACTGATGGCAGGCTGAGGGGGAGAGCTGTACGGGGGAAGAACTGTCCTTCTGGAGATTTTGGAAACAGATGGAAAGTGTTTCCCAAGGTCCAGATGTAGGAGTCTCTGGAAGGGAGCCCCTACATAAAACCACTGCCCCAGAGACCCCTGGTGAGAAGACACTACCTCGACAAGAGGAAACCGATGCTTACTCAGGAATGCCGTATCTGAGGGGTAGAAGTCAGCAGCCCAACCAGAGGAACATTCTAAAACTGGAGACCCCAGAGCCACAGAGTTCCAGCAGAGCTTGCAAAGGACTCCAGAAAGCACCCCGCCCGGGGAGGAGGGGAGACACCTGCCGAGGCCTGACTTTTCCTGGACTTCATCCCACGTGGGTGGGGTGAAAGAATCATGTCCTGTGCCTCCAACCTGTGAAATGTTCTCTTTCAATACCGTAGAGATGATAAGGAAATGATCTGTTAGTTGGTCATGAGAGGAAGCTCTTTGCGGGAAGAAGATACACAGTCACGGCCATTTAACAAGCAACGCATCCCAACCCTCATACTCTCTACTCATGAGGACGCGGAGCCCTGGTGAGGAGGGAGCCAGCACTCGGGCATCATGGAGCGGGGCTGCCCTCTGGTCCTCACTTCCACGGGGGCGCAGTGGCCGTCCACCCTGGAGTCAGCACACGGGCCTCCCACTCTCCCCTCTCCGTCTGTGACCCAGATCATTTCTTATCATTGCAATGCTGGTGGCCAGGCCGAGATAGAAGGGCCAACTCTTATTAGATGGTCACCACTTATTTTTTTTTTTTTTTATGGCTGGCACAGTATTGAAATGGGTGACCCCACTGAGCTAGACTCCAAAGGCCAGGGGTACCTGGGTGAGAGAAATGCACTTTAGCTGGGCTTCGTCTCGATACCTTCTCTCAGGAGACTCTTCTGGAAAATGTCACAGCCCCTGGCACCTTGTGCAGAGCATGAGTGGCCCACAGAAGGGCTGCACCCATCATCTGGACTGCCCGGAGCGAGCCTGAAGCCACCAGCTCCGAAAGCGCCACATGGCAGGGAGCTGGGTTTCCAGCAGACAGAAGAGGAGGTAGCTCTCTCCGCATGTCCTGCTGTGTCTGGAAACCCCATCCAAGAGGCAGCGTGTGGGTCTGTGCACGGATCTGCTGTCGCGTAATGAAATGGTAATGGGAGGCAGTCCGGAGCTCCTCTTTACACAGCCACCCACGGATGCCATCCGCAAGGAGGGCAGCTGCTCCTCCAATCTGCCCGCTTTTTCAAGTCAACACTCTCTTCGGAGACCAAGGACACCCTCGGCCACACCCAGGAGCCCTGGCCGCCTTCAGAGGGCCATCTGCACTAAGATGCCCCTGCTGGAGCCTTTGGGCACTCCTTAGTCCCAGCCGGAGCGCCCAGGAGCTGAGAATCCATCCGGGGTGCAGGAAGAGAATACCTTGCAAGGGGGATGGCTCCGGCTCCGGCAGGGAGCCATGTCGGAGAGGAGCTGTCCCCGTGCCCAGTTCTGCGAACTGCACCCTCTCCCTCTCTTTGTTAAGATAACAATAAACACAAAGCAACAACGGCAACGACAAAATCCAAATAAATGATAAGCTCCAAAAAGAGCAGGATGGGACTGCCATCTTTTCCAAATACCTGTTCACCACAGCGGATGGACTGTGCCAACACCAAGCTGTCTCCAATATATGCCATATGCCTGTTTCTTTACTTAGCCTTGTTTGGGATGGGAATCCTTCGGAGAATGGAAGGTCCCCGCGTATTTGGCAAAGCAGACAAGGACACCAGCCGAATGTACACAGGGATGGGGTGTCCCTGAATGCACGCGTGTGCACACACACACACACACACACACACACACACTGTGTTCTTCTCTCCCAGACCGTTTGTGACTCTACTCATCAGTTGCTTTTTCTGTGAACCGTAACCAAATTAAAATATAAATAAGCTGGGTGCTGGGAAAACAGAGCAAGTGTGACTTTGTCACACTTTGGGTCAAATCACCTAGCCGAGGTTTTAGCTACCAAGTCAGACACACACACACACACACACACACACACACACACACACACGTACACCCCCAGTACCACAAACACACACGATCTCCTCACATTTCTGATTTGGCGCAGAAGAGATACGGAGACCGTGAGCTATGCTCCCAAGACCCACATCCCGTCCCCTTCATGCTTGGGTTGCTGGTAAAATGGGCCAGACTTGGGTCCTGGCCTCATTCGCACACGCGGACACACCATCCACCGGTATTAAGTGGAGGGAACCGCAGCCAGGACAAACACAAGCCAACAGGAAATCAATGGTGTTTTAACATCACGGGGCTCTCGCTTACGCTGGTTGTCAGCAGGGGATCTGCGTGGCTGCCTGGCGTAGGGGGACGTTCAGCCGCAGCGCCTTCAGAGTGCCTGCAAGAAGTCCCCTGACTGGGGATCTGGCAAACCCTAGCCGATACCCATGACGGTGAGAGGCTGCCCCAGGAGATGGCCCCTCCTCTCCTCCAGGAAATGAGGAAACTGGAAACGTGGCAAGAACCTCTCAAGGGTAATCGTTTTTCCTGACTGGTATCTTAAGCTTGTCAAGTTCTTAGCCAGAGCTTTCCAAGGCAAGTTTGGTAGAAGCATATGGTGCTCGCCCAGTCCATATGACTGGCTGAGCGTCGACCACTACTGTTGATACAATATATCACTTTCTTCTCAATATTATGACAGCATTTGTCAATGAAAATTAAATTACTGTCAAACGTATCCTGCTAACTTACGGCACAACCGTCAGAGAAAGCCAGCATCGAGCCCTAAGCCAATGGGACCTCATCTTTATGCTCAACCAAGACGTGGGGGAGAAAGACATTTGGGACTCTAATGCCAGTAGGGATGGACTGCCAAGCAAGCACGGGGATGGAACGGAATCTCCCTTCCTGCAGCCTCAGCTCCCGGGAAGGGCGTCCGTGGCGGGTGGGGGCAGGGGAGCCCGGGCATGTGCTTTATGAGGGAAATACCACATGGGTTACACGCCTGTGCTGGGTAAAGGGGAGGGAAAGACCACATCTTTATAATCAAAGATCCTTGGGGTGTGTTTAAAATCTAATACTGACATACCGAAGCGATCATATGGAAACATTTAGAAGCTGGATTAGGTCTGAAACAAATATCGGCGACTTCTGTACCTTTGAACAATCTCAGCTCTCATGCCAGAATCTGAGCTTATGGATTTTCTCCTATTTTCCTGCTAAGGCAGTGGATTAATTATGAAATTTTTCAAGTGTCCGAAAAATTCAACCTTAAAATCGACCATTTTTTCTCTTCGATCACCTTATTGGAAAGTGTCTGGAAGCGAAAGGGGGTCTGGCGGAAGAGTGGCAGGTGGGGACGGCATGGGCTACTCGGCAGTCACAGGGCCTGTGAGGTAATGGGGCTCTCCTCTTGCTTGGACCTTCTCCCTGCCCTACCCGCACCCTGCTTCCGTGCCCAGGCATTCAGTCCTCCCCGTCATCTCAGGAAACTGCCTGGGGATTGAGACCGACCGATGAGTCACATGGGGATTCTGACTTCTTTACTTTTTCTCTGTCCCTCCCAAGAACAAAATGTCGCACTAATCCCAGCCTGCAGTAGCTCTGGCAACAGCAGACGGAATGCCACGATTAGCACTGGCAAAGCTTATGGGAGGGAGTGAAGACACAAAGTTGGGGGCCCGGGCAGGGCTTCCTGTTTTTATAGAATGATTTCTTTGCATAGGAATATTCCAGAATAATGCCTAATCTAGAAAGAAGGGAGTCTTCTAGAAAGAGGGGGGCTAATCGAGAAAGAGGAACAGATAACGCATCCCCAGTACGTATTACGACATCACTGTCATCTTTAAGGTCACATCAAGTAGTTAAAAACAAATAAAGGAGACTCTTCCCAATAAACTATTACTCACAGTTTAATAGTTTTAAAGAGAGCCCCATTCTCTTTTCAGGAAGGTCTTCCCAAACCTTTTACCTTGGACTCCCTCCAGGAGAGGAGCCTGTAAACGCAGTGTCCATGGGCTCTCGGCACCCTCAAGGACCGGCCTTCCGTTGGTTTGGGGAGGTATCATTTGGAGCCACGGGCAAATGAAAGCACCTCTTCTTGCAATGAGTCTCTAGGTATCGGCTGAGTCCTCAAGGCTCAGAAACGGAAATGCGTCCTCTCTCGAGGAGAATTGCCCCACATTATTCCTCGAGTGCTCTGTGAGGAGAGCTCAAGCTTGGAGTGAAGGATGTTTTCAACAGTACAGACACCCACGTGGCCGTCCAAGTCGCTGGGGTTGGCATGGGGGCGGGAAGAGACCTCCAGAGCAGGTCTTCTCCCCACGCTCCCTCGCGGGTGGCCCCGGAGAATCAGCCCCTCCAGAGACACCATGCGCTGGGGCCGTCTGTGGTTTCGGGAGCAAGCCACTCTTCCCTTATGAAATAAAGAGGACCGAGAGAAAACCAGTGTGCTTTTCTCCTTTAGGGCAGGGTCTGAATATGTGCGACCTGCTCTACCCAGCTGGGTAAAGAGAACATCAAAGAACGATCTTTGCTGCTCTCTCCTCCCGAAAGCCCCAGCCTTTCACCAGAGACGTGTCCACAGAGCGCGGTGGGAGGGGAGAGCCGGGGCTGAGGCTGGGCCAGCCACCGGCTGCAGAATCTCAGCATGGCCATGACAAACTCCCGGCGCTGGCAGTCGGATTTCCATCCCCAAACCGTTCTCCCCAACACAAAGAAGGGCAGCCTGGCGGCGTAACAAAAGCCAGTGTGGGCGGCAAGGTGACTGCACATTTCAGCTTGAATGCTCCGGTGTGGGGCTCACACCTGATCACCAGATGCTTCAAGCAGATGGCCAGGGAGGGGAGAGACGGCTCCTGGTTGCTTCCGAGGGGCTCCAGGAGAACCAATCCAGAGAGCAGGCCGGGAGTGCCCGGCTGCCCAGCTCAGTCCTTGCTCCAGAAGCTCTTGCCGGGTTGGAGCCTGGAGCCTCACCTTCCAGGAGAGGCTTCCAAATACCAACCACCATGCCTCACCCCTCCAGTGAGACGCTCACACAGGGCGTGAGGCTGGGCCACAGGCATCCTTTTGTCCATGGAAGCTTTTAGAGTTTCTCCTGTGGATGGTCTTCTGGAACAGGCCTGGCTACCTCTGCTGTCTGATCCAGAAGGTCTCGGCAAATGTGATTCATTTGCAAATTAATTTTTCAGCAAATGGCTGGGTGAGCAATATAAAGGAGCCTCCCCGTGGTGCCTAGGCCAGCCCAAGCCGAAGCCCTGGGATGGGCACTTCTGCTCACCTTGGCCCCGTGGCCACTCCTGACAATGACCTAGGCCGTGTTGGAAGGTAGGAACAGCCCCTCAGAGAGGAAGAGCAGGAGGAAGGGAAGAGGGCTGTGCCAAGGAGAGCTTTCTGGAGAGCAGAGGATTCTTCAAAGCTTCCTCTTAGCAGCTTCTGCTGGCTGGGTCTGTAGGCAGGACCGAAAGCCTCACTCTTGTTCCTGCCTGGGGTCTCCTTTTGCTTCCAGGGAATCCAGGTTCTCGTGTGCCCAGACACACTGTCATGCCAGTACAGACATGCGTGTGCACACGCAAGTACACACACACACACACACACACACACACACACATGTGCAGGCACACACGCAGGATCCGTCACTGAGAATAGGGGTGTTTAGGCTATTTTATTTACCAATGTATCCCCCTGTCTAGAAAGTGCCTGAGATATACATGGTGCTCAATAAACATTGTTCAATAATAAACGAACGAACGTGTGAAGGAATGAACAGAGAAGATCTCTACTAACCCGCTCCTTTGTTCCCTGCATAACGCACTACTACTCGAAAGGATCTTGATTCCACGCTTGTTTGTTTACAGGCTCGTGGGCTGCCCCCCCACCCCCACCGTTTTTGAGTGTGAGCTTCCTAAGAGCAGGCTCCCGCCCGGCCCAGTGCTGGGCATGAGGACGTCTGCAGGATCTGCTGATTGACTGAGCGAGGCCCTGTTTCAAGCCCTCCCACCTGCCCAGCCCAGATTGGGTAGCAGCTGCAGCCCCAGGTGCTCCCAGGCCCACGGAGCCTCCCACGCTCTGCCTCGGCAGATGAACTTGTCATGAGTGTGACCCCCCACCCCAGTGTTTCCTGAGTCTGCAGCCGGGCTCACCTCCTCGGCAGGGTGCTCCCTCCCCACGGAAGCAGGAAGCAGAGCCCGCCCAGGGGCATGCTGATGTAGGAGGGTCCCTTTTTCCCCTTGGCCTTGGCATTCACCTGCTCAGCCCAGAGCTGGGAATTGAGTGAGCGTGGGGTAAGGGCGCTGGTTGATAAATGACACAGGAGCGCGGGAGGGCAGAGACAAACTCCTAGCTGATCCGGGGCCACAAGCAGGGCCGGAGCCTATGAGAACTGGGGGACAGGCCACAGAGCCTCTTTACTGCAGCCGGCAGGCAGGCCAGTGCACACCAAGTCATTCGTCCATCTGCTCTGCAACTTTGAGCAAATTCCTTGACCTCTCTGAGCTTCAGGCCTTTATTTATAAAATGGAAGAAATAAGGATGCCCACTCTATAGGACTGTCGCAAGGGTCTGAAAGGTAATCAGCCCGTTGCCTGGCACTGAGCAAGCCCTCAGTGGTAACCGCTCGCACGTCCCTGGAGCCCTCCCTGTGCCAGGCACTGTCTAAGCACCAGACTTAGCCGCAGAAGGGCAGCCCAGTCTCCGCTCTCTGCCTGGTAACTACCTATCCCACAGGTATGGGCATTCAGTTGGAGCTTAAAGAGTGATTCCTGGATGGGCGAGAGCTATGTGGTACCATGTTCCCCACCCCCTGGACGCAGTCAGAGGCAACCTGAGGGCTCTGTGAGGGCTCAGGAACCCCCGGAGGAGAAGGGGCAGCGCCGGCACAAGCCAGGAGGCCTCCGAAGCCCTCGGAGTGGTGGCAGGGCTGCCGGGCCAGCGCCATAGCAGGCGGCTGTGACGGGTGGCAGACCCTCTGGCCCCAGGCTCTCCCACAAAGGCAAGGATTAGCCCTGCTGCCCTGGCCAGCGGCCAGCTCAGATCATTTCGTTTGGCCTACTTAGCGGTCCCCCAGGGGTGCGAGGAGAAGATGATTCATCACTGTCTGGGGCACCCTCGTGCAGAGAGGCTTCCCCCCAAGAGGGGCTGCGTCCCTGTCAGTCTGCATGACATGACAGGCACCGTCCCACCCCTCCCCGCAGGAAGCGAAGGCGGGCAGGGGTGACCCCGGTGTGGGGTGGAGGTGTGATGGGGTGCCCAACAAATCGGCAGCAAAGACAGGAGAGCGTGCACCCCTCCTGCGACACAGCTAGGCTGCCCGGTTCCGGGGGAAGCTCTGGGTCATGTCCACGCCCAGCCACAGGGATGACGTCCCCCCACACCATGGCCTCGCCTCGCTGCTGCTCTCCCACCTCTCTCAGGCCACCTAGAGAGACAGATGGTGTTGAGAGCGGAAAGCAAGAGAAGCAAGCCCAGGTCTTTGACGGCTTAGAGTTTTATAGAATCTGTTATCGTCCTCTGTTCTTTACAGAGGGCTTGCCTGTCTTTGTTTAAGGGGAGATGAGAGCCCAGAGAGGTGAAGTAACCTCTCCCAGGTCACACAGCGCAACGAAGGCAGGGCTGGAACCCAGTTCCCTTGTCTTCCAGCCTCGAGCCTTTGTACACATATCTGTCTGTCACCTGCAGGAAGCTGGATGGTGCAGGGTCCCAGGGCTCCCAGGCCCACCCGCCCCAGTGAGACCAAAGAATTAACTGAGCCTCCACTACTTGGGGGCCCAACACCTCCACCCGTGAGCACCAGTCTGATGCTTGGACCTCCCTCCCCACATTTCAGGAGTCTGACGGCTTCCTTAATTATCCGTGGGCCCAACTTAACAAAAGAAGCCGCCCAGGGGTGGGGGCTCGTGGCCGAGGGCCGAGCTGGCCGCGGTGGCCACGGGAGGGTGGGCGCTGGCCAGGCTGTCATCTCTGACGCGGGCTAGGCCCCCCCACCGGCCACCCTCCCCTTCTGCACGAGTAATTAAGAAACACCTGTGTTTCTCATCAGGCTGCACATCCAGAGAGCCCCTCCCGCCACGCAGGGCACCGGTGGTCCCCCCAGCCCCCCGGGCGGCCCCTGCTCTCCTGCAGGTGCCCCCGCGGGTCCGCGCTGGAACTCCGAGGCCAGCGTGCCTTAGACCCTGCTGCAGAATGGCCGGAGCCCCCGCAGAACTTGGGAGTCGGGACCTGCCCCTCGACGGGCCTCCTTGCCAACACTCAGGCCTATGCCAGCTTTCTCACAAACGAACAGCTTGTATCCCCATGAAAATCAATGGATGGAACAAATTGTATTAAATTATGTAAAATGATACTAAAGAGCACATTCTACCAGTGAAAAGAAAAAAAAAAATACCCCCCCAGAAAATCTTATTTTAATAAATCTGACAAAATTATAGAAGACAATTAGGAGGGAAAAAATGCTAAATTTTTTGTGACACTTAAAGACACATCCCTTGGCCATAAGCAGAGACACAGGATTTATGCCCTCATAGGTCAGACGGGCATAATTCTTTTGTGCGTGTGACACCTGTGAGTTATTTAGCGCCCCTCGTGCACCAGCCAGAGACAGCTCCCGCCTGGCTCCCTTCGGTGGGGACGGGCTGGACCAGGCGGCAGAAACAAGCATGCATTTTTTTTTTTTTTTCGGGAACCAAATTTCCTTCCCTTTCACATCGATTTTTTTTTCTTGGTAAATAACTGTAATTAGCATTGAACTTGCGATATAACCTCTTGCCTATATGCGGAAAAAATCATTTAAAAATATTTTAGCCCCTTCTGTCCTTTCAATTCCCTAGCACAGCTGCCATTTTTTGGAGAAAAAAAAAAGATTGAGGCTATCCTAAGACATGGTGTTTAATAGGTCAGGAGACCTTTCTCAGGCCCATGCTTCCAGCCCCCACTGCCGGCCCCAGAAGGCCCACGTCATTTACCCACACAGCGTCTGTGGCACGGCTGCAGGGGCCAGAAACTATCAACACGGGAGAACACGTCCGGTCTAGAGCACGTTTCTGTCTAGAAGCTGTCTATGCTGAGAAGGTGGCACGCTTCGGGGAGGGCAATTTTGAACCTGCCCCACCCCCCACCTCTCAGCTGTATGACCCGGAACAGACATCGAAACCCACCCGACACTGTTTCCTCACCTGCACGGGGGGTACGCTAGCCAAGCTTGTCCAGTGCTTATGAGGATTGAGGTGATTCGAATAAGAGCCAACGTCTAGCACAATTTCTGGCCCAGAGACAGCATGTCATAAATGCTTGCTTCTCGTGTTTATAATACTAGGAGTTACGATATTCGTGTAATAATTAATATAGAATAACAGTGACGGAATAATACTGTATATCAGCAGCCTCGACATCCGATTGTTTATAATAATAATGATCATTTCTCCTGGCTGTTGACACATCATGGGGCCAGCGCAGCTCGACTGACTTTTCTCTTGGACCCAGTCTGGAAGGGTGTTATTATTTGGGAAACCCAAACATGTGATTTTTTACATCAAATGCTTCTGGTGCCTCCCTCAGTCAAGCGAATGATGACTCCCCCGGAGGCGGGGCTAGGTCAGACAAAGAAGGGTCACGCTCTGAGGGCCGTCACTGTCCCTGATCACGGGATAGGCAGAGTCAGCCGCGCCCCATCACCTGCGCTCACCTTGGGCCCAACCTGAGTCCTGGCCTCTTTCCGAGCCCTCACCCTGGGCTCATTGGGCCTGGCTGCTTTCCTGGCATTCAGAGGACAGGCCCAGATGGCTGGGCTGTGCTGAGCTCCGCTCCTTAACAAACCCATAATTCTGTACTTCCTCCATATGAATACTCACAGACATGTTTAAAGTTGAACGTCTGAGATAATGCATCTTACTACACATATTGGGCTTTTTGGGGTTTGTTTTCCCCCCCAAAAGATGGCCGTTAGATAGTTCATAGTATCACCACATTAAGAATAATAAGAGCGCAGGATGGTAAGAAGGCCACCAGCTAGGAAGCCGCCACCATCTGTGCTAAGGGCTTCCCAGGGCTAGAGGGTCACTCTGGGCTTTGGTTCCCATTCCCAGAGCAGGCCCTGGACTCCAGCAGCAGCCCCGGGACTCTCAGCGCTGGGAGCTGTGCAGGCGATCTCGCGAGAGCAGGCCGGTGGGCGTGGCTGACGAGCAGGTGGGAACTAGGAGGGGCCAACTTGAGCACCGAGTGGGAACGGTGACCTACGGCCAGGCCTGGATGGCACTCCTGATAGCTCTGCTACTGTAGGGCCCCCAAGCATCCGCCCTTGAGTTACACCCCCCCACATACACACACAACATCTCCAGTCAAGTCCTGAACCTACTTTATGAGTGGGGACAGAGTCGTCACGTACAAGGCTGGTCACACTTCCAAACCCTTTTCCAAGGAGCCACACAACCTCTTCGACCCAGGCCGCACGGGGCTCCTCTAGAGCTGCTTGTCATCTCCGCTTTCGTTTGCTCATCCGTACCACGTGCACTGAGGACCCACAGTGCCAGGCTCGGTTCCAGGTGCTGGCGCTCCTTACAGACAAAGCCGACAGCACCCTGGCCCTCACAGGGTGGCATTCTACTTGGGGCATAGAGAATGGTGAGTCTGTAATGGGCCCTGCATTTGTCCCTGCCCGGAGACTGAGCAGGAAGGGCTCAATCTTAAGTGGGGGCTCAGGGAAGGCCTTCTGGGGAGTCCACAGCAGAGGGTGCAGCAGGTGCAAAGGCCCTGAGACAGGAGCCTGAGCAATCTGAGCACAGCGATGAGCCAGTGTGGCTAGAGCCGAGTGAGCAAGGTGCAGCGTAGCAAGGCAGCAAGACGTGGCGTCGGGGATCTGGCAGCGGACCAGACAGTGGGAGCCCTGGGGATTTGAGCCTAATCGTGACGAGATCTGATGTGACAGCTGATGATCCCTCTGGCCAGTGTGCTGGGAGTGGGCAGAAGCAGGGAGTCCAGCCAAGAGGCCATTCATAACCCACGTAAGAAGTGATGCCAGTATGGACCCGCGTGGCCCAAGTGTGGGTGGGAAGGGAAGGGAGAGACTCTCTATCCAGAGAGCCTGACGGAATGGATAGGGGGTAGGAGACAAAGGGAGAGGTCAAGAACAACCCTGAGATTTCTGGCCTGAGCAAATGGAAGGATGCAGTTGCTGTCAAGGAGATGGGAAGTCTGCAGAAGCGTACGTTCTGGGACAGGATGAAACAGGCGCTTCCTGCGTGCTCTGCCCTGGAGCATGACGGGGTGTGGGGGAGGCAGAGGCAGCCCGGGGCCCTAAAATCACAGGGGACCAAAGAGGAGATGTCAGGCCCATCAGAGCCAAAGGCCCCTCAAGAACTGTTCAGAAGAGAAATGCAAAAAAGCCACCCTGGTTCGCTGACCCTCCGTCCCCAGGTATCCTGCGGATCAGCCCGCTGCTTCTCCCTGGGGCGCCGCCTCAAACACCTGGCATCCTCATCACCTAGTGACTCCGACAGCCACCCTAGTGACTCCCAGCAGCCGGGCCTCCAACCACAGCAGGCAGCATATATAAAAACCCTCCCCAGACAGCCTGAAAATACAGAGGTGTAAAGCTTTGCATCCCAAAAAAGCCTCCCGCTAGAGGGACTATTTTTAAAAAGACTCTTAAGAGGTGTGAAAGTGAAGCTGTCTATTATGTTTCTCCAGCCAGGCACCAGATCGTAGGTTTTCCAACAACCAACACGGAGCGGCCACTTCTGGCCAGCCGGCGGGTAGGAGGTCCTGCAGCCGTGGCCCCAAGCCAGGCGCACCCCCAGGGGAAAT
Organism: Ursus arctos; assembly: GCF_023065955.2. Taxonomy (NCBI): domain Eukaryota; kingdom Metazoa; phylum Chordata; class Mammalia; order Carnivora; family Ursidae; genus Ursus; species Ursus arctos. Next base: position 37,121,631 of record NW_026622863.1, on the reverse strand, counting down.
GATGGACCTCCGGGCATTAGGCTGGCCAAACAATCGAACGGCAAATTGACCTCCCCTAAACACGGTGGGTTCATAGAATCTGAATTAAGCTTGAACTTTGCTGATGTCTCTGAGATTTTTGCTCCCTCCTAACACCACTCAAATCTGTGTTATTAGCCCCCTTCTTTGGGCAAGTACAGCTGCTTTGCCCTTACAGCTTTTATATACAGCAAATTGCCCCCAAACGCCCAAATACATCACGGGGACGCTAATCATCCAGTCCGCCTGAGGGTCAGTTGAAAGCCGATGGAAATAACTAACTCTCTGGCTCACAGCCGCGGGAGAAATGGACGTTTCAAGCCGGGAAGTTCATGGTGAGCTAGTTTTGGTTACTAAAGGTTTCCGTTTAAATGCAGGAGCCAGAAACTTATTTCTAATCTTCTCTTTGAGGAGCGCGGATGTGAACGCAAGGGCGCCGTGCACTGTCTGGGGACCGTTTCAAACTGCTTTCCTTTAAAACACAAATTCTTCAAGGAGAGGAGGGTCTGACCCGGAGGGGAAGACCGCGGGCACAGGTGGTGTCAGATGACACAGACAGGGTCCCCTCCAGCCCCCCACATCCATCCCGCGAGCCCCCACCGGCTTCCCAGCCTAGGGGCCCATGCCCACCGCCCCCGCCCTCCACCCCCACCCCAGCTTTATGTCTGTCATAACTTGACATGCTCTCAGGTTTAAGACAAATACATAGTTTCATTATCACGCTGAATTATGGCTCGTGGTTGTGAAGATACTGTTTTTAGGTCTGGCGCTCAGAGGCCGTCCTGGATAGCTTTCAAAGAGAATGGAGCTCTCTGGGGCTCAGATTTCATCTAATATGGACTGTTTGATGGGCTTGGAGAGGGAAGACGAGACTTGGTTTCGGCCTCTGAGTGCCCCCACCGAGGCGCGGGGCTCTGTACAGCCCACCTGCCACCAGCGCTGTCCCCGCAGCGCCTTCGGAGACTCTGGGAAAGGATGACCTGGAGCATTTTGGGCTGGGAGGTCAGTTCCCCCAGAAGGGCCTTCGGTTCATCCACAGCTGATCTATAAAAGGTAATAATCTACCCAAATCCAGCCTCTTCATCCTGGGTGAAAATGTCGCTTTTTAACCTAGGGCCTCCAGCCTCCTGAACGCACCCACCTGCCCCTGCCCCCGCCCGGCAAGGATGTTCGATGCTGTTCTTCAAACCTTCACTGAAAAGACTTCCGCAAGACAAACGTGATATTCTAAATGTCACCGCAGAAGACTGCAAGAGCGGTTATTTTCTGTTTATCACAAATATTGTCTGATGCTCTCTGTCTAAAGAATACTCTTGATTAGAAAGGCCCTTCCTTTTGTTCAGTGCTTCTAAAAATATAAAGACTATCATAAAAAAAATAAAATCCTAGTACAGGTGACACAAATCTTTCCCATCAGACTTAATTTTTTTTTTTTTTTTGCCAGAATTGGGGTAGCACATTATGATGAGGATTCAAAAAGAATAATTAAAGTTCTACACGGACACAGATCTGCCTCAGGGAGGACCTTTTATGTTGTTTTGCATTTCGTGTGTCATTCAAAAGGTTTGCAACTGGGAAATGATGTTGAACTAAAATAAGACAAGAACACATTGACTGAAATTATAACCTGTCCAATGAGTTGACACCCCTTTAGACAGCTCACCACGACGACTCTGGAGCCACCACTGCTCCACATGTGGGTGACATTTAGACTGCACAGTGGCGCAGGCAAGACGCAGTCTCGGAGCGGGGAACGTGCCCACGGATCCCAGGACGGCAGAGGGGAAAGCAGAGGGTCACCTGGGCCCTGCAAGATTTCCGTTCACTGGTGGAGCGGGAGTCGCCACCAGGCAGCCTCCCTGACCCTTCCGGGAACAAAGACCAAAAATTTGGTTTTTAACCCATGTACTGTTGGGTTTTGTTTCGTTTTGTTTGGGTTTGGTTTTTTTTTTTTTTTTTTTTGGTTAGTATTTGAGCCAACGTTTAGCAGGAATGAAGTTTCGCATAAAGATCCAGATGTCTGGCTTCATTTAAAACATGGGTAGCGGTGGCAGCGTCCGCCTGGCTTTCCCTTCTGGTGACACCGTAGGAGCAGAGTAGAGGCTGCCCACCCAGGCAGGGCACTCCCTCCCTGGTCCTGCCACTCCCCAGTGTACGTCGTCATTGGAACCGAGGGTCAGCCAGCATTTATCCTTGCATTGGGAGGGCTCTTTTTATCACAGTTTTAAAAAAAAAAAATCTGTGTACCTATGTTGTTACTAAAAACTAATGAACAAATAAATATTTAAGAAAAGCAGAATTTAAAAAAAAAGGCAGGGGGCGCCTGGGTGGCACAGCGGTTAAGCGTCTGCCTTCGGCTCAGGGCGTGATCCCGGCGTTGTGGGATCGAGCCCCACATCAGGCTCCTCCGCTATGAGCCTGCTTCTTCCTCTCCCACTCCCCCTGCTTGTGTTCCCTCTCTCGCTGGCTGTCTCTATCTCTGTCGAATAAATAAATAAAATCTTAAAAAAAAAAAAAAGGCAGATGTGAGGGAGCCTGCTTTAGTAATTACAGCAAAGAACCCTTCTTTATGGAAGTGAAGAGCATCCCAGTGCACGTATATGCGACTCGCAAGCCCATATCACTCATTCATGCCACTTGCCTGGCATCTCCAGGCGTTTCGTCATTCAACAGATATTGACCGAGCACCTGCTGTGCCAGGCACTGTTCTCCGGGCCAGTGACACATCAGCGAGCAATGCAAGCAAAAATGTCTGCCCCCATGGACCTTGCCTCTTTTCGGGGCGTGCAGGAAATTAAAAAAAAATACACAGACGTGAGAAATGACAGATTCCTATGTATGCTGGAAAGTGAAAAATACCATGGGGGGACATAGAGCAGAAAAAAAAAAATATTGGGAGCGTGTGGAGAGGTAGCAACTTGGAACATGCCTTTGGGCTTTGCTGCTTCTGCCTTCATGACTCCAACCGACTCTCCCTCCTACAGGAAGTCTTCCCTGACTTCTTTACCCCTCACAGACGTCTCCCTTCTCTGGGAGACCACAGCACTGACCGAAGGCCTCACACACTTTGGTTCTAAGAGAGAGCACGCATTGAGCTGCTTCGGGGACCTGGGTTCTCCTCTTGGCACCATGGAATATGCAGAGTCTCTATTTTCAAGGAGCCAAATCTCATTTGGTGATTGGGCAAGTACATGCATTACTCTCATATTAAGTAGGAAATGCTGAGCAGACAAGAGGTAGAGAAAAGTGGTGTCCGAAATTCAGAGGGAAGGCATTGTCTGCAGCCGGGGCGTGAGGGGCCTGGGAGTATGAGGACTGGCGGTCTCCCCACTTCTCCATGGCCCCACTCAGACTTTACCTTTGACTCCCACCCCTCTAAGATGCCACGGAGGCGGCCCCTTATTCTGCATTCAAGGCCTCAGCCTCTTTCCAACCCAATTTCCCCATTTCCATTTCCTCCAGTCATTTCCTTCAGCAAATGCCTTTGTTAATGCTGACACCAGGAAAAAAGGCATCGGAAATATAGCTACCAAAAATAGAGAAAAGGATAGAGAATACCTATCAAGAGAGAAATTTCTGTAGGAAAGGGTAAGAACATGTCACGCAATAACGCTCTGCCTGCAGGTGCAATCAAAGAACTAGAAGGTCCTTGAAACAGAGCATTAAAAAGAGATGCAAAGAATCGACACGTAGATGATCAAACAGGAGAAGGACTCAGAAAGGGATGGAAGGAAAAATAAAGCCACTTATCCACAATAAAAAATAAAATGAAATAAAGCCACTTTTTAGAAAGAAGTCTTATTAGAAGCAGAGTACGTTGAATAGACATGCTGACAACAAAGACTTGTGGAAGAAGCACTTGAGAAAATCCAGCAAAATAAAAGCGAACTGGTGAAGAACTAAAATTAATGAAAGAAAAAAAATGAGAGGCAAGGCCAAGGGAATTCAGCACGCGTGTAACTGGTGTATGTAAAGGAAATAATATTTTATAAAAGTAACAAAAAAATCAAAGATATAATAAAAGAAAACTGTCTTCAAATAAAGGAATGCGATCTTTGGATTGAAAGAGCGCGCTGAGTCTTAGGAGCCCCTGGTGTGTTTGAGATTTTAAGAAACACACACACGCGCACACACACACCCATGCACTTGTGGATTCCATATTAAAACAATAAACAAGCAAACAAAACAAAAAATAATAAAAGTAACAAAAAGGCTTGAGAATTTTATTAAAATATAGAAAGCTGGATAAAAGGTAAGAGCCAGAATATTTAAAGCACCACTTTTCCCGACTCTCGGTGGAAAAATACACACCAGCACAGCACATACATAAAAAGCAAAGAAAGCTCGGATAATATAGCAAAAAAGGAAACAAAGACAGAAGAAAGCAAGGTAAACTCACAGTCCTAGAACCAAGTATATTTTTACATCCATGAGTATAAGTACGTTAATCTTACTTAGTACAAGAGAATGCTCTTACACCGAATGATAAAAACAAAACAAAACGTCACCGTGTGTATGTGACATGTGAGGCAATGTGACTTGGAAAGATTAAAATTACGGTGATTGGCAAAGATTTAACATGAACGCATAATACAAAAGAGCAGGGTTTTGGTAATTTTATCAGGTAAGTTTAAATTTAGGGCAAGAGTACTCCCCTAGACCAAAAGAGACACTTCCTAATGGCCAAGTGAACAAGACTCGATGATCTCACTCGCTCACTGGGCACCGAAACAATTCGCAAAGCTAAAAACAACATGAAAAACAACAACGACAATCAAAAAACTCCAAAAAGTATTTTGCTTTTTAGAAAAGCAAAAATTACCAAAACAAAAGAGTAATAGAAAACTTTGACTCGTGCTCAGTCCCTCACAAATCAGCAGACGAAAGTTGGGAGGGATGTGACAAGTATAATGTCGCACAATTGATAAGGTGAATCTCAGAGGGAGTCGTCAAACTCCATTATCTTAAAACAGAAAACACCCACTCCTGTCACCCACTACAGAACAGAAAACAGCAACTGATCACAAAGAAATCTGGTACAGAACCAAAACTTGAGGTGGGTAGAGAACTTCCTCTGAGCAACATGTATGTGGACCTAGATATTAACACCTAAAATGGAAAAGAAAACAAAACCTAAACAAATAAAGAGATAGATAATTAATTAAAAACATTGGAAACCTTCTAAAGATGAAAATCCCTTGGGATAAAGTGAAAATTAAAAGGGAAATTGTGGAATCTCTGGTTAAAAAAAAAAATCACCGCCTATCAAAGGGGTTTAAAGATACAATGCGAAAATCAGAGCCTTAAAAATCTAGGCTATTCAATAAGAAAGCACTTAAATTAGTAAAGCAAGCATTCAATTTACAATGAAGAAAAATAGGAACCAAACGCATCCGAGAAAAGCAAAAAGAACTTATGAAAGTAACAGCAGAAATTAATAAAAAAACATCTTTGTAGGGGAAATGCAAAATAGATACATCTCTAGCTATCTCCGTGGCTCTCGACGAGGGATGATTTGTTCCCCCAGGTGACATTTGGTAATGTCTGGAGACATTTCTGGTTGTCACAGCCGGGATGCTTCTAGGGCACCTCGTGGGCAGAGGCCAGGGAGGCTTGCTAAACATCCTTGGGCACCCAGGACGGCCCAATGGCCAAGAATTCCCCCACCTCAGATGTCAACGGTGCTGAGGTCGAGAAACTCTGAGCTATCAATAAAGACCAGATAAGAGAGGCACAAAATTCAAAATAATCATATGGCTATAACCACAGAAGAGATACCAAAATATATAGGAAAGAACACATTGTTTCATTTTACGCAAATAATTTCAAGTAGATAAAATGGATATGTTTTTATGACGGCAGGAATTACCAACATTAACCCCACAAGAGAAGGAAAGAACTTAATGGAGCCAATTACCATAGGGGGGAAAAAAAAACCACTGAGAGAGTCGTCACAGAGCTCTCTCAAAAATGCATGAGGCCCAGATGTTTTCACAGGTTAATTCTATCAATCCTTCAGAAGACAGATGATACCAATGCTATTTTAACTGTTCCAGAGCTTAAAGAGAGAAGAAAAATACCTTAAATCTTTTTTGAAGGTGGTATAACCTTGCTATCGAAACCTGATCAAGATATTTTTTAAAAAGCCATAAATCAATCATACTAAGGAATGTTCTAGAAAGTAGACTTTGGCAGTAGTACATTAGAAAGAAAAACAGGCCTCCATCGAATAGCTGATTCCTTAAATAAAAATAAGCTTTAATATTAGGAAATCTATTAAGATGATTCACTAGTTTAATATTTTAATATTATATCAAACAACGAAAAATACCATCTTCATGAATGCACGAGGCATTTGTCCATTTAAACACAAATCCCTGATTAAAATAAATAAACAATTAACCAAACAGTCATAGAAGGGTGTTTCTGCAGCATGCATGTCGGAAGATGTTCAGTGCTGAGGCGCTCCAAGCAGGCACACTGCAGTTACAGACAGGAGGTCTACCACCGGGCCGGCACGGAAGGCTTTCCTCCAACGTATTAGCCATTGCAGTGAAAAGGAGAACGAGGAGGTTCTAAATTTGTTAAAAAGGGGGAAGATTGTCATCATTTGCAGGTACCAAGATTCCAGACCAGAATACTTGTGGGAGACTGCTGGGGAAAAAAAAAAGAAAAAAAAAAAAGGAGAAACAGTAGGAACAATTCAGCAAGGTGGCCAGTTGTAAAAGGAATATACAAAAATCAGTAGTTTCGATTAACCCAAACAATAACCAATTAGGAAAACGCAGTGGAAGAAAAGATTTGATCTGTAATGCAGTACATTGTGAGAAAGAGAGAGAGGAGGAGAGAGACTACCTAGAAACGAAACGCCCTGTGAAATTTAGGGCCAATAAAAACAAATAAAAGCCAACCAAAAATTGTGAAGAATGGCCGAGGAACATACATCGAAAGCCCTGTTTTGCTCTTGGACGGAAGGCTCTAAGTCACGGCAATGCTAACATTTACAGATTTATTATCTTTCCTCATCTCTCCAAAATATTCCGCTGAGTATTTTGTGGGGAGAATAATTTTTAAGCTAAGACTACAGACTATATAAAAATAAATATGAAACTAGATAGTAAAATTCTGAAAAAGAAAAACAGTAAGCCTTCACAGATCCTACGCTGAATTATATAGTCATTCATACATTTTTTGAAACAGGTGCAGAAATAGCAGACAGGCCGGTTGAGCAAAACAGAGAGGACAGAAACAAGCATAAATGTGTCTGAGAATCTAGTAAATGATAAAGGTGCTTTTTTAATCAGTGAGAGGAAGAAGAATTATCTAATAAATGGTATTTAGTCGACTGGCTAGTCACTGGGTTAGGGGGAGGATAAAAACCCCTCATTCACTTCTTACACCAAAATACAATCAAGATTATGAAGGATCTAAAAGCCAAAAGAAAAAAAAAAATCAAAAGCTTCATATGCAGGTTCACATAAACCCTACAAGTGAGTAAGTTACAGGAGCCATAAAATGACAGATCAAACCAAGTATTAAAAAAAATCTAAAACCTCATTATGATAAAAAAATTATAAACAAAATCAAAAGGCATATGACACACTAGGAAAAATATTTATAACACAAATGACAGAAAAGGGCTAATTTCCTTAATATATAATACACTCTTGCAAATCAGTGAGAAAGATATCAATCATTCAATAGGAAAAAAGCAGGCAAATGATATGAAAAGTCAATTCACAGAGAAAGAAATATAAATGACTTCACATATGGAAAGATGTTCAGTGTCACTCATAATTAAAGATGTGCAAATAAAAACAATGAGAAACCTATCAGATGGGCAAAGGTTTCCATCTTTGAGCAGTTGTACTTCTTGGAACTTGTGCTACGAGACCCCCTCATCCTCTTACCCTTTCTCTGTTTCTGTCTCTGTTTTTCTTGCTCATCAAAGGTCGCCGGTTATAAAAGAAGGAAGTTATACACACACACACACACACACACACACACACACACACACACATCACACATAATGATTCATCAACAGGGGACTGGTTAAGTAAATTATAATAAATATCTGCAAAGAAACTAGGGACCTTCTTTTTTTTTTTTTTTAAAGATTATTTATTTATTTATTTATTTATTTGACAAAGAGAGACAGCCAGCGAGAGAGGGAACACAAGCAGGGGGAGTGGGAGAGGAAGAAGCAGGCTCATAGCGGAGGAGCCTGATGTGGGGCTCGATCCCAGAGCGCCAGGATCACGCCCTGAGCCGAAGGCAGATGCTTAACGACTGTGCCACCCAGGGGCCCCAAAACTAGGGACCTTCTGAAATTATTAACAAAACTATGGAAGACATGAAAAAATACGCATGATATATTAATAAGGAATAAATCAAGCTTTAGAATGATGTACATAATATGTTTCAGTTTGTTTTAAAAATACACACACACACACACACACACACACGTATATTTTCACAGGAAATTCATTGAAATACACATGTTAACTATCCATGGTGGTTATCAGTGGGGCTGGGCTATGAATTTAAGGAACAGGAAGACTCACTTCTCATTGAACAGGTTTATCATTTCGTACAGTTTGAGGTTTCACTATCTGCATGTATTCAAACCAACAAAACACCTTTGGGGCACCTGGGTGGCTCAGATGGGTCCTGGGATCAAGCCCTATGTCAGGCTCCCCGTTCAGTGGGGAGCCTGCTTCTCCCTCTTCCTCTGCTACTCTGTCTCTCTCTCTTAAATAAATAAATACAATCATTTTTAAAACAAAAACAAAGACACCTTTCCTGAGTGCTCAAAAATGAAGGAGGCATGTCAAAAGGCCAGTTTGGAGGTGCTCCCAATGGCCAAAGCCCTGACGGTTTCGGTAACAAAATCATAATAGTAATGGATTTATAACCCATAGAATAAAATAAGTACCAGTGAATAAAAAAAAAAAAAAACCCAACAACTGAATAACTAATGGGAGTGAACAGCTTTCCCTTACAGAAGAATTCCAATTTAAGAAATGTAGAAAAGTACACAAAGTGAATAAAATTTTTAAAAAACCACACAATTAGAACATCATTAGTAATCATCGTTCTAAGCAAGATCCACTAATGCATATAAAAATTAGGGAGCAAAGTATGAAAACCAAAAGGATATTTGCATTGTCGCAAAGTATCTCCCCAGAAGATACTTCTTCATTACAAAGGAAAAAATACTGAGGGCTTCAGAGGGGAGGGGCTGGGGGAATGGGATAGACCGGTGATGGGTAGTAAGGAGGGCACGTACTGCATGGTGCACTGGGTGTTATACGCAACTAAGGAATCACCGAACTTCACATCAAAAACCAGGGATGTACTGTATGGTGACTAACATAATATAATAAAAAATATTATTATAAAAAAAAAGGAAAAAATAGTAACTGTACAGCTGAGAAAGCTGGAAGACCCCATCTTAACCAAGGGATCAAACTTAGCTTCACCAGTAGAGAGACAGACACATGGGCTTCACGGACCTCCCGATACCATGCACTGAGGGGACACATAGCATTTTGTCTGAAATGCATACCATCACTCTAATCATGAAAACATAGGAGACAAACCCACATCCGACAAAAGAGCTGGCCAAACGTGTTAAGGTCATGAAGGACAAAGAATGATGAAGGAACAGTCCCAGGTTGGAGGAAGCTGAGGACACAGGACAGCTAGATACACCATGAGATCCTGGACTGCAGCCTGGCCCAGAAGAAGGATATTGGTGGGACATTGGGGAAATGTGAATAAGGTCTGGAAATGAGTTAATAATTTGCATCAAGGCTAATCTCCTGGTTTTGATAATCAAACTAAGGAAATGTAAGCATTTGGGGAATTTTGTGCTATTTTTACAACTCTTTTTGTAAGTCTGACATTATTTCAAAATAAAAAGTTTAAAAGGTAATTTTTAAAAACTGTTCCAGGAAGTCCCGCTGGGATGAGCAATGAAAGATGCAAGACATTGACAGATCAACAAGTCATTAAATCACAGTGGAAAATCCCAACGACGTGGCCTCCTTTGCCTGGAACTTGTGAGCCTTCCTCTGAGATGCGAAGCTCTCATCACTGCTCACCAGCGTGCCCCATGCCTAGAGATCCCAGTGAGGAGCAAATAGGCGCTCCTTTTCTCGGGTTGACAAAGAGATGGGGAGCCCCCAAATGTAGGTAAGTCTCTGGGGAATAGAAATGTTGCATGTGTAGTGTCAAGAGTCTGAGTTCCAGCCTTAAATTTTATTTTTTTTATTTATTTATTTTTATTTTTATTTTTATTTTTTTTTTTAAAGATTTTATTTATTTATTCGACAGAGATAGAGACAGCCAGCGAGAGAGGGAACACAAGCATGGGGAGTGGGAGAGGAAGAAGCAGGCTCATAGCGGAGGAGCCTGATGTGGGGCTCGATCCCAGAACGCCGGGATCACGCCCTGAGCCGAAGGCAGACTCTTAACCGCTGTGCCACCCAGGCGCCCCTGGCCTTAAATTTTAATACTTCTAGCCAAGGGTCTCAACAGCCTGTTGGGTTTAGAGAATAGAGCAGATTCGAAAACCATCTCGTCCCTACTTGAGAGGTCTTGGAAAGGGACTCATTCATTCCCAGTTTCCCATCTCTCAATCTGTAAAATCTGGAGAATAAAAGTCACTACAAGGGTAAATGATGCTCTTGAAAGCACCGGATCCTTAAGATGGGCTGCTCATTTCATGATCTCCAATCCCGTGAAGAAGATAACGGCAATCACCGAGGACACGAGACCCACTCTCAATTCAGTGTGCAAACCCAGGGAGCTGAAATGAGCATTCGGAAATGCCCAGGACCAAACAGCCAAAGAAGGTTGGTGCCTTGGAGCCTTGACTCCTGGCTCCCAGGGCTGCCACCGGTTCACGCTTAAGAGATGAAAATTATTTTGAAAACCAAGGGCAAAGGCCACCGGCATATATTTGCAGTGGATTATTGACACGAGTGTGCCATGGACCTAGCCAATCAGAAAGTAATTTTATAAACACTGTTATTAAACAGAAGGGCAATTACTTTAAGTACTGGAAAAATGTCAGGGTCATACATGAATTTTGTGGGTATCACATTTTATTTGACACTCAGTGGATCAATGACTCCAAGTAAATTTATTCAGAAATAATATGCACCATGTCACCAACCTTCCAGCTCAACCTCCCCTATACATATTGCCCAAATTTACAGAGGAATAATTCCTGATTTATTCAGCTTACTAAGTATCCAAAAATGCATTCAAAGCTCTTTATACATAAACGTATGGAAGTAATTAAGGATTATGCTCTGTGTACAAACATGGTTTGTATGACTGCATTTTAGAAAGGACCCTTTTTATTTCTGTCTTTGTCAACTGAACAGAGTACAGGGTTCTAATGTGCTGTAATAAGTGTAAGAGGGGCCCAAGGGCAGCTTTTCCGGGAGGCCTGTTTGCAAACGGAGCGGCCTCGAGGTCTGCCACTGTCATGCTCCCCGCCCCGCACATTCAATTTCTGCTGTAATCACAGGGAGGGGAGCCGAGGAGACTCCAGGAGCCAGCTCTGCTTCCCATCACCTTGGAGGACAGATTTCCCACAGTGTCAAATGGCCAGGTAGTTGATTCCACCCCAACGGAGTTTGGAAAGTCTCCCAGTGACCCCAGGGGTCCCCAGCCTTCCCTCTCTTGGCAGTGACTGTTCGATTTTATATGAGTGGTCAATGCATTAAAAGGCAGGGAGGCTGAGAATGGGACACACGCAATAGACCCTCCATGAAAATACAGCAAATAAATGAATGATTCACAAGCTTTTTGAGGTCAGCAAACACAGTAGGAGTAAATAATAGAGATTTTTCAATGACACTGCATTTGGGAGAACCTTAATTTTGAGAAATCTCAGAAGAATGCATTAACTTGGGCAAGCTAGTTCTCAGGGCTGGAGGCAGCCTCTTCCCCCCCGCCCCAGGTGTGCCTGTCCCTTTGCCCCTGCAACAATGACAGTGAGCAGACAGACCTGCTCCTGGTTTAGAGACGGTTGTTTAGCCCCCAAAGAGGCCAACAGAACAGGCGGTCGCTGGAGAAGTTGTGTCCAAAGGGATGCAGGCCTAAGGAACCCAATATGTCTTAAAAGCCTAAGGTAACATGAGGCTGTTTCTTCCTGCGTTGAGAACCAAGCTTCTACTCTGCCCCCCATTCACACAGGACCACGCGGGAATACCTTGTCCCCCAGATCGGTTGACTGGGGAGTCCCGAAACAGGATGTAGTGACGGAGCAGCTACCTACAGACTTCTCACCCTCCGTAGCCCCTGAGGGGTACCCTGTGAGCCCCATAGGTGCCCGCCTAGCCCCGGGGAAGGTGGACCAGTCTTGCCAGCCTCTTGAAATGGCTCTTCCAGATGGGAATACGGTTGCCTGTCCCCAGCACTGTGCTGAAGGCATGTATCATTTGGGTCCATTTTGTAGATCTAAGTAAATTAGAAACCTTTCTTTCTTTCTTTCTTTCTTTCTTTCTTTCTTTCTTTCTTTTCTCTTTTTTTTTCTTTTTGTTAAAAAGAGAAAGAATGTGTTATAATGTCCATGTACTTGTGAAAGAAAACACTGAAGGGCTGGGAATACATTTCTGTCTTTCATTTTGCATCCTCAATGCCTAGCACATAGTAGGTGTTCAATAAATATCTATGGATTGATTGGATGGAGGAATGGATAGATGGATGGATGGCTGGATGGATTGATGGAGGGAGGGAAGAATGGAGGAAGGGAGGGATGAAGGAAGGGAGGGATGGAGGAAGGGAGGGATGGAGGAATGGATGGATGGTTGGATGGATGGATGGATGGAGGGATGGATGGATGGATGGAGGGATGGATGGGTGGATGAGTGGGTGGATGGTACCTTGAGGCACTTGAGTTACCAAAACCAGTTCCACTGCCACCATAGCTAATGGCCAACCTAAGTATACAAGCCTCATCTCGGGCCACTACTGTGAACCACTTTATCAGTTAAGAAAACACTTTCCTTACTGTGTTTCATTGGGCCTTCACAATAGCTCTGTCAGAGAGGCCTGGTAAGACTTATCATGCCATTTCACAGCTACAAAAACTGACTACCAAAGATGCTAAGGCCTGGCCACGCAGCTCTTAAGAAGCAGAGTGAGGGGGAGAACTTAGCTGTACAGAAGTACATTTGAAGGTCCTTATATACGAACTCATACAAAGTAACTAGGAATCACGTGGGAAGAGCACAAGGTGTACTTTGTGGGTCTTAGTGAATCACATACTTAATCATGTTTCCATTTTTGCATTGACTGCTAGAAGGCTCAGGTCCCGATTTGCAGCTTACCTCTTCCAGGGCAAAAACTCTTGCTTTAATTTTGTAAGCCGCCTAATTCTTCCTGAGAGCTGGGATGGGACAAGCAGTTTTGACATGTGTGTGTGCAGCAATGGAACAGAAAAGTAAAGCACGCAGGTAGACTGTATGGTCCAGAAGCAGCCCCTTTCCCAGCTGCTCTATCCGTGGAACTCTGAAAGCAGTTACAATGCCGTAGCGAGCAAACCAAGAGGAGGTCAGACAGGATGGGGCCATCCATCCCCTGGCCCTCTCCACTTCTGCGGCGGACCCTGGGCTTTGAGGTGAGAACCCACACCCCTCCCAAGTGGCCACGTGCCAGTTTTGGTCCCTGCTCGCAGCTCAAGGTGACATTCCCACTCCGACACCCACTCCTTAAGCATCAGGGAAACTGGCCACAGTGTTGGTGGCAGAGAGGTCCTGCTTCTTTAGAGAGGATTACAGCAGCTTTCCACAACAACAGAAGTCGCCTGAAGGACCTGTCCTGGCCCCTCCCGGAAAGCCATGGAGAGAACCGTGGTGATCCAGACTCCTGGTCCCCAAGCTGCCCGGACCTAGTTCCTTAAGGCCAGAAACAGCACGTGGCCTGCCTGTGCCCTGCACCGGCATCCTCCAGAGCCCTGGGACCACCGGCCAGCATGGCTCATTCTGAATCACAGGCCGGAGTCCTCTGGTCTACAGCTGGGTAAACAGTTGGCACCCTGCGAATGTTCCAGCAGGCCGCATCCTTGGCCGAGTCCCCTGAAGGCCCACCGTTGACCCTATCCAGCAAACTCGTTCTAATGCACAACCTCACACCCACACAGCCCTCCCCGCCTCCCGCACCAGCAGACGCCCAAGCCACGCGTTTGCCTCCCTGGTACCCCAGGAGATGTTTACCTGTAAAAATTGGCCCAGGTAAATACTTCCTAGAAATCCATCTGTCTGCCCAATAACTACCTTCATCAGGGTTCAAGGTTCCTTCCGATTCGGCACTTGATGAAAAAGTCCCTTTTCACGTGAGTCACACCATCTAAGATTTTGTAAATATTATTCCAAACAAATCCATTTAAAAAATCAATTGTAATTTCTCTTCTATGAATTTATTGTACAAATACAATTGTATTGTGTACAAAAGATATTTGGTGTGGTATTGTTCAAAGTAACAGAAACTCACAACGACCTGTGTGAATGGGCGTCGATACCCGGCTGGTTAAATAGATTGTTGAGCATAAAAGAATATTACACAGCTGGTAACAATGTAACTCCAGCCTCAGGGCAATACCTCTAACAGCTACCTCGTTCTTTTTAATTGAAAAAGCAGATTGTACAAAATATCAATCGTGTAATTATTATGTGATTATATTTGCAATAAAATAAGACTATATAGTAGCATATATTCCTACCATATTATATGTATATATAATAGGATTTTTTTCTATTTTACCATTTTCTATACTTAATTTTTTAAATATGATTATAAAGATAAAGAGAGGAGGTGAAAGAGTTATTGATGAATGGGGAGCTTCATTAAAATTCGTGATGAGAATAATCATAAAAATATCTTCATCACAAAATATCAGTAAAAAAAGCCTCATTTTGCACTTTCCAAAACAAAGCAAATTACCCATAAATTAAAAAAAAAATTCATTTAAGAGCAGGTTATAGCTGCACTCAGTCACAAGGAACGTGTGGGAAAGATCTAATGGCATTTTGCAGTGTGTGCGATTCAGGAATCTTTTGTCAATAAGTTTGACAAAAATCATTACATTGCAGAGCTTCAGGGAGTCGAGAGGATCATTTGATCCAAGTTAGTCCCAGGAGTTCTGCATTATGCGGACAGTGGGGCCAGTGTCCTGGCCAGCATGCCGGCATTACCCTGCAGGACACCTGAGCCAGCCTATGCGTCCACTCTGACATCCTCTCTTTCTTTTCCCTCTTCTGTTCCAGCTGGTGGCCCCGCTCTGGCCACCTCCAGCACCTGTTTCCAGGCCCCCAACTGATAACCCTGGCCCAGTGGCCAGCACTTTATACCACATATCCTCTTCCTACTCAGCCATGACTTCCATGGAGGTAATCATGCAACCCTCCTTTTACAGGAGAGGAAACTGAGGTTTGGAGAGACTGACCTTCTCAAGATCACATACTGGTGAGGGTCCCAGATGGAGCCTGGAGAGCCCACGCTGCTACCGCCCTCCCTTGTGGGTGCGGACCCCAATCCCATTCGCACTCAGGACCGTTCCTCCCTGAGTGGGAACTCACGAAGTGTTGCCATTCCATCATGGATCTGTGGCCATGTGAGACAGGAGACAGCTTCCCTTGCCTTCCCAAAGGAGTCTTGACGACAGTTCTGCCAGGGGAGTTGTCCCCCACCCTCGCCGTGGCATTGGAGAGGCAGGATGATGTGGCCCCTCTCCAGTGGGGTGAACACTGCCAACTTCAGGGGCTCGGCCTCCCCATGCCCTCAAGGCCAACACTCCACTCCAGCTGGGCAGGGCCCCCACTGCGCAGCCGTGAAGACCAGCGGCCAGGGGCGGCACCCAGGACAGCTGAAGGCATTCAGCCCTTGAAAGGAAGAGGGAGCCTTTCAAAGGCCCTGACAGATGTGCGTGCCCTTGTAGGCACATTTTCTCAGAGACACCTGCTGTTTGAATTTGCCGGCAACCTGGACGTGATCTCAGCTGGGGATCCCAGAAAACACTCGCCGTGTGGACCCTTGGCTCCTCTCCCCCAACTTCGGGCTTTTCAAATGGACACCCTCTTTTCCTCCTCAGTAGCAATTTGACTCCCTTGAAACAGAAAGCCACCAGAGTCACTCTGACGCCATCCTGAACTTGCCCTCTTATGGCAAAAAATGGTGGGGGGATTGGCAGTCACAGAAGTCAGGTAGGGGTCTATCTGCAGATGGAAGTACCTTGCCCCTGCCTATGTGCTTGGCACTCTGATGTCATAAAGCACCCTCCAGACCCTCCAGGATCTGCGTTTATCTTGCTACAACATCAGCAGCTGGAGTATGTAACTGCCGCCTGAGCGGGAATGGGTTTCCCCATCTGGAAAATGGGGATAATCAGTCTTTACCAATACAGCAAAAAGATAATGACTATAAATTACCCAGCAGTGTGAGCGGCCTTGAGATGCGTGAACTCCCGTCTGGGAAGCCCGCCACCTCCGGAGGGATGGCACACGGCCCCCCCTGGTGTTCCTTGTCCAGAGCCCCACCAGGGAAAGCCGTTCCCGCGTGGAAGGCTGGGGGCCAGGACCGTCCTGGCCCTGCCTCGGGTTTGCTGTGCAACCCCTGGCCGGTCACCCGCCCTGTCGGAACCTCAGTATGTGAAAAGTAAGGGCGTTGGTTTAATTATCTTAGGGGCTGGCTCCTTTTGAATCAACATCACCTCAATGCATCCCCCAAGGCCCACAAACCCAATTTGTTGACAGATTTTGTCTACCAAGAATAAGTCAACCTATTACGTAATAACTAGCTTAATATCCCGTGCTAACTCATCAAAGGCATGTATGGTGACCCGTTAGTGTCTGTGATAAGGAAGAAGAAACCAATGAAGCTGATAGAATTCTCGCCAAAAACACTTGACATTTTCGTAAAGTTCAGCAGCCTTCTTTTTAAAGCCGCGTCATTATTTTATTTTATATTTTCCAAGTTGAAAAGATATTCTTCCTATTATAAATGTAACATATACTCAATATCAAAATATAAAATAACACCCAAGTATATAAGATAGACTTGGAATACAGGCTTCAAAATATTGCCATGCATACATATTGCAAATGTGCGTATTTTTACAAAAATGAACTCTACCACATATATTTTCTGTAACTTAAAAAAACTTAATAGCATACTGTTGGCAACCCTCCATATTTATCCCCAGAAATGTATTTCATTGTTCGAGTGCCTTATCACATTTCAATAAAGCCCTATCACTGGAGACCCGGGGTTCCTTCCATTGTTCCCCTCCTGCACACAGCTGTGTGTGCAGGAGCCGCGTGGCTTACTCTGGGCACATATTTAATTATTCACTTATATTCATTGCTAGAAGTGGAATTGATGCTTCAGATCACACATCCTTTTTTAAAAAGTATCCTACTTTTTTCCAAAAAAAATGTTACCATGGACAGTACTGCTTTAGGAAACCACCCTTCGCAAGTTACGTGCTCAATTCTACCCCCATCGTCAGTGCGTTCGAGCGGGGGCGCCTTCTTGTTTCCCTGGTGAAATCAATTTTTAAATTATGTATTAAATAGATAAAAAGTCCTATCCGGAATGATCCATAAGATGATAATTGCGATACAATGACGATCTGGCTACTTTCCACCTGGTTTGAGGGTCAGACTCCGCTGTATTTTTACAGGTCAGCACGTGGCTTTTACTTGTTAATTTAAATCGACTTGAGAAGTTGTGGGCCATCTGTGCCATCTCTCCAGGGTCTGTGATGTCAGGGAAGTTAGGTCGAACACAGAAGTTTTGACCATCTCCGTGGTCACAAAATACTGCTGGTCATCCATCCATCCGTCCATCCTTCCACCCACCCGTTTTTCATTCATTCATTCTTAGCATGTCTCTGTGACCGCCCCTTTTCAATTTCAGGCACTGGCCAGACGCTGAGGGGTCCGGGATGACCAAAGCGGGCCCAGCCTCCAGTCCAGAGCGCTTGGCAGACAAGGAGCGTGGGTCCCAGCCACAAGCTCCTGCGTGATTATGGGGATACCCGCGTGCGCTCTAAAGACAAAGGTCAGCGTGGTCGAAGAGTCCAGAGTCGGAGGACGGTCAGGACACACTGGGCAGGTCACTCTGTGGACAGACGCCTAACCCCATGCCTGCCCGCAGCTCCGAGCCTCGCCCTGTTTGTCTGGGGCAGGGCACAGATGCCTATCTTCTCCCAACCATGGGGAAGATGTATTCAGTAGTATTACTTTTAAGCAGCTTTTCAAAGGCAGGATTAAGGTCTCTCGGGAGCACCCAGGCAGCGGCTTGCTCTCCGAATCCCGGGTCACAGCAGCCACATTCTACACAGAGAACACCTCTCTGCCTCTGCACAGACTTGATATTGACAAGTGAGCTCCTCCTGGGGCCCCTCTGCCAACCAGCTCCTTGAGCCCTGGCCACTACTCAGAAGTCAGTAGCCTGGCTCCTTTGGACCAGGTCCCTAAATTCAAGCCCGATAATCGTGTGTATGCACACACGGGACCCCTGAGCTTGCAGCCTCACTGGCTTAACCTTTTTGCACAAGCTAGCTGCGTGGGGAGAACAACAATATCATCACCCAGTCATGACTTTTGGCTGTCCATGGGAATTTGGTTGTCAAGGGCCCTAAATGTAGCTCTAAATATAAACAAATGTGTTTGAGCTGGATCAGCACGGCACAGAGCTGGCAAGGCCGTGGGCCGCACAAGGCAGGGACTTCATCTGCTTTGATCCCCATTTTAGCCCCACTGACTGGAACAGAGCCTGGCATACAACAGATGCTCAATAAATACCCATGGAAGGAAAGAATGTGAGTAAACATCTCATCTGTGAGCACAGGTCACCAGCCACCTGCTTCCTCATTCCTCATCGTTGACCCAAGTGAGCATCCCAAACCCCACCCCCATCCCAAGTCTGTGTTTTGGTCACAGTTGCAGGTGAAGACTGTGGGAGACTAAGCCTCCCAATGGAAGCTTGCAGTGCACACGGCGGGACCTTCTGCTCAGAGGTGAGTTGAGGATGACAGAGACCTACCTGATGACCATGGAGAGGTGACATTTTTAATGCCCTTGGTTTCCTTCTTTGGGCCAAGGAAGTTCTCCCTGTGATGAGAAAGTTCTAGAATGGAGTTTCTGAGTTTCTCGGGGCCCCCTGAGCCCCATCCATTCCACGGCATCGCCACTCCCACTCAGCATGACTCGATCAAACAGTGAGCTTGGGAGAACCCAACTTCCTGCAGCAGGAACTCTCTCTCTCGGGTCCTTTTACGTGAAGGCAACTTGACGACAGCCTTCCGGGACCCCTGTATTCGCACCTCTGGCCGCCTGCTCTCTCCTGGAGAGCAAGAGGTCCATGTGATTGTGTGTGTCTCAGCAACGGGTCCCAGGAAGTAAATTGAACCTCTCTCGGGAGTCATGGCCCCATTGGAGGTCTCAGGGGTATTCATGGGTTCCTTTCCACGACAGAGATGCTCACATTCCAATTTTATATTCAGCCGCGACAGTTCCTGCGGTCCCGGGGCCCTCCTCGGGTGGTTCAGACACCTGGGACAGGGCCCTCTTCTCAGGAGCTCTGTCCAGCAGGCTGAGGGAGAGAGGTCCTCACAGCTTCCAGCCTGTTGCCCACGCGCCCCTGGCATGTGACTTTCTAGAATGCAGATAGCAGTGGCCTTCAGTGGTCACTGTGATGGGTTCCCAGCACGAAGACTGATGCCTGGCAACTGGTCACAACTTAGTCGACACTCTTTGAAGGAGTAGATAATACGGTCATGGGTGGATCTCTTTCTCTCTCCAGGCCTCAGTCTCCCCACAAAAATTACCATTTAGATGAGCTCTTTGGTAACTTCTGGCTTTCAAAGTCCATAATTTGAGGTTCCAGCGTGCTCACCCATGGACCATGGAAAGTGTGAGGCGGGTCTCTCTTCTACTCAACGCTTTCCTCAGCCTGGTCTGAGAATGTAGGGATCAGACCCTTCAGCCAAAGACTTTCCCCCCGGAGAGCAGGCCCTACATGCCCTACACCCTACTTAAAAAAAACTTCATCCATAAAAATCAGAAAGTAGCCTCTCAATCAACAACAAAAACAACCAGTAAAAACCATTTCACTTTACAAGGAGTTGCTGGGAAAAAAGAAAGCTCCCTTTGATAGGTCCACACTCCACTCTTAGCAGAAACACTTAAAGCCAGAGTCTCCGGGGCCTGGCCTTTCTGAGGAAACCCACAGTGTCTCTATCACTCCTGAGTCTGTTACGAGCTACGGAAGGGCAGTGGGGGCACAGACGGGGCACATGTCTGAATGCTGACCAGCCAGGGGCGCAGGCATCTCCTCTTGCTGGGACACCCGCCAGGCTGTGTCCACATCCCAGGCCTCCGTGCTGGGGCGCTCTTCCCCCCTCCCATGTGGTTCACCAAAGGCGCCTTCAGTACGTGGTGGGGGTGGGGTAGACAGACGGGGGTGGGATCGAGGAGATGTTGGAGCCCTGAAAAGCTGTGTGAGATGCATTCAAGACATGATGGGCGTGTGGGGGCTCTGGTCCTGCCCCCTGCGTCTGGCCTTGGACAGCACCTCGGATCACGTCTGGGTTTTTGGTGTTTGAAAACCGGGAACCATCAACAGTTAGGAATATTTCTGAGTAGAATACAAGCCCAGAGTCACCATCTTTCCTCCAGTGACAGTTGGTGAAAATTGTCATATCATATCCATGACACGAACAAGCGATGGCCAAGAATCAAATCCAGAGTGGGGATGTGTCACTGAATTTCTGAGGGGACCCATTGGCTTTTAGGGAAACTGGTCCCATTAGTCCACAAAACGGCCCATGAATAGGGTAAAATGCCTCAAGGTTGCCAGGGAAAAGGGAGACAAATGTGCTTTGTGAAATTCATAGAACCTCTTCAGGTCCTTGTCTGTCCTGCCATTGTTGTCCAAATTCAAAGCCTCACTTGTAACTCTCATGTTCCGTATGATGAGAAAAGAATCTACAATTTCTGCTTTGTTTTGCGAAGGGATGCAAATGGCCCGAGTCGGAAGAGTTAGACCGGTCCATTCTCTAGGTTATAATCTGAGGCCAGGTTAAATTGGAAAAGTTTACTGAATGGATATAAGAATGAATAAACAAAGATGAGAGGGAGGGAGGAGGGAAAGGAGGGAAGGAAGAAGGGAAGAAGGGGGAAGGGAGGGAGGGAGGAAGGGAGGGAGAGAGGGAAGGAGGAAGGGAGGGAGGGAGGAAAGGGAAGAAGGATGAAGGGAGGGAGGAGGGAAGAAGGGAGGGAGGGAGGAAAGAAGAGAAAAAATTCTCCTAAATCAAGGAGACAAAGCACTGCTCTCCTTAAGTTTAAATATAAAAGATAGTATTTTTAAATTAGAACTTCAGATTAGAGTTTTGTTGGCTTATCACAATGAATCATAGAAAATAATGTTCCACTGGGTAAAATCGTCATGTTTACCCAGATCAAAACAGGGTAGAGTGAACAATTTTTCTGTGGTTCGGAGTTGTCTAGATAGATGGAGTGGATAATTATGCTTTATTCTCCCTCCCCACACCTAACCATTTGTTTGCTCTAATTTTGCCTTAATTACCCAGAAAATTAAGACGAAAGTGGAGTCCCTAGGTTTTTGAATAATCTAGACAAGGATATATATTTGGTGTGGCTTTAAAAAAGGGTTTTGGAAACCCATCATGTGGCTTTGGATGGAGGGGTCTGCGTGGGCGTGCGGGTCTCCGTAGTCACCCTCTCACAACGGACGCGGCGGCACCCACACCTTCCTTTTTACGGGCGAGTCACATCGCAGCTACGGCTCTGCTCCCAGAACTAGGCAGGGCCCTGGGGAGGACCCCCTTGCAGGTGAAAGTGCTGGAAGACGCCATTTACCCTGCACTCCAGCGGAGTCGCTGGAGGAGGGAGAGCCCAGCGGCCAAAATGCCAGCGACGCCGCTCAGAGCCCTCCTTCACTTCTCACATCAGAAAACTGGTGGGCATTTCCCCAGCCCCATCAGCGATGCATGCCTGCAACAGGCGCATGCCTGTGCCGAGGATTGCATGCAGCAGCCGCAGTTGCTACATTATTGAGCACTTACTGTATATTTTACATATGTGGTTTCATTCAACTCACCGGGGTAACTATTATCTGTCATTTAGAAACCGAGGCAGCAGCGAGCAACGCGTCCAAGATCGCGGGGAAGCCAGGTGTCAGGTGCGGGCGTCGGACCCCAGCGTCTACGCTCTTGAACAGTACCCTACCCTGCCTTCGTGTGCGGAACCGAGAACGAGGTAAACTCAGAAGCACCGAGCATCGCCTGGGGGCCAAGCCTTGTGTTGTTGCCATCACCCCCATCACGGCACGGAAGCTCGTTTATTTCTCAGCATACCCCTGCCAGGTGGGCCCTGGTTCCAGAAAGGGAAATGCAAGCTGGACAGGAACGTGTAATCCTATTTCCAAAGCTCCCCGCCGCTCCCCCCACGGAAGCAGACACAAGCGCTGGGCATCCTGCTGTAAGCGGAGGGAGACCTAAGTGTGTAGCAGGTCAAGGGCAGAGACCATCTCCACAGGAGCCCAGGAGCCTCCAAGCCTCGGGGAAACCCTCCGGCCCCTGGTGTTCCCCACCACTGGCGTGACCCGTCCAGGGACAGGGATCTTGCAAGACAGGAGGCCCAAACTGGCTGGCCCAGAAATTGTCGGGGCTCTGGTCATAATGGGAAGGTCCTCCCCCACTTTTACTCAAGACCAGGGAGAGCCAGAGAGCCTCTGCTCTTGATGATTTGCAATCTGCCTTGCAAAGTGCAAAGGACTCCTCCAAGACACCAATCCGGTGGGCGGAGAAACCGGTCCAGCCACCCGAGAGCCTTCTTTTGCGGCAAGATTTGTTTTCAGCTTAAAAAAAAAAAAAAAAAAGGAGACTATCACATTTGAAATCTGCCTCATCCCACAGCCTCATCTGACCTATGTGGTCATCAGACCAAAAAAAATAAAAAAATAAAAAGTTTCCTTAAATATGGCACGGCCGACGCCTTGCAGAGCCACGGAAGCATTACTAGGGGTTTTTTTTCTTCTTCTTCTTCTTTTTGCAGCTTTAGAAAAATAGATAATTACTTCAGTTAATTTCAGCAAAACAGTTCAAACTCATCAGGGCTGAACAAGTATAATTTACTGCTCCTTCTGACTTATTGTTGTGACTGGTTGTGGATTGATGATTAAAGTGGTAAACAGTAACGTTTCTGTGAAATGGCTGACTCGGCTGCTGGCGTGTCAGGGGAGACACCTGCCCCAGTGCCTGTGCCGGGATTGTGCCTGCGCGCCGGGCTGTCAGCAAAGAATATAAGTATTTGACAAGGTGTTATCTAATTGTGTTTTTAAAAGCCACGATACATACATCTTTTAATGTGTCACTTTAAGCAGCCGGAGAATTTCTTTTATTAAAAAGTACAAAGGAAAAATGAATGCCTTGCATTTTCTTTTTTTTTCTTTTTTCTTTTTTTTTTTTTATGCGCCCCCCTTCTCCCTCTCTCTTGTTATTTCTTTTTTTTCCTTTCGCTTTCCAAGCTCTGCCCTTTTGCCGTCATTCGGGGGGAATATATTTTGCTCTTTAGTCAAATTGGCTTTTATTTAAATGGTTGCCCAGAATAGCTCAGCCGCATTAGGTCTATAAGGAGAAAGAACAGTATGTCCCGCAGACGATCTCTGCTCTGGTCCTGGTGGGAATTAGCTATGGCAAAGAAGGCAAGGAACAAGCCTCTGATGTTCTGGGCCCTGAGAGTGAGGGGTCAGTGGGGGCTTCCTCAGCGCGTGACCCTCGGAGACCCCCTCACTCTGCCCCTCCTCAGGGCCCCTCGGTCACAGTCCCCTGGGACTCCGGGCTTCCCTTCCCCTCTCCCCTGTCCCCGGGCCCTGACGCCCATCCCACAGTGCACTGAACTCTGGACAAGACAGGTCCTCTCGCCCAGAAATGTGGGAAGGGGCCGGGAAAGGACAGCAGGAGTCTTGGGAGGCCCTGGGCGCATCCACGGCGCCCTGCAGAGGTGGGATTTTTGAAAAGAGCCAGAAAGAGCATTCTACCAAAGAAAGTGCTTGGAGAGGGCAGTGGGAGGGACGGACAACCGAGGTCCAGCAGGAGTGGGTCCCAGCACCGCCCCCCCCCTGGGGGGCCTGAGGGAGGGCTAGGAGGAAGTGCCTCATCCCTACACGGGGTGGAGAGGGGAACCCAGCTCTCAGCTACACGGGCAGAGTGGACGGCCATGTGTGCAATTCAGGTGAACCCAAGTCCTCAGGCGGGGCTGGCCCGGCTGCATTTCCACTGTCCTGTTCCATGGCCCCGCTTAGGGACCATTTCTTGCTGTGGCTTCCTGCACCTGCCTGCAGCCAGGCCCGCGTGGGAAACACTGACAGAGAGGAGCGGCCCTGGAGGAACCCGCCTGCCTCAGGGAACACGGAACGCAGAGGCACGCCTCCTCGGCAGTGGGATTTGGGGCACATGGGGAGCGAGGTCTGGGGGTGCCTTGAATCCCACACCTCAGATCCACACTCAGGCCCATCTGCACGGCTCCTCTGTGCTGGGCTAACTCGGATGTTGGCTTCAGTTTTCACTGAACTGAAGGCAAGTCTGTGTGGTTTCTGTGCTGAGGGAGACAGGAGAAGAAGTGGGGAGGGAAGGAGCAGGCAGGCCAGCTTGCCGCCACGGGCAGTGGGCAGGACCTCCCCAGCCCAGATTGCCTGAGCGCACCCCCTGCATGGCTCCGGGGGCTCCAGCGGGCATGCCGGGGACAAGGGCCTTATGTCCCGGTCAAGGCAGCTGTTTAATCTCTCGTAGTCAATGTCATGGCATGAGTCAAGTCACATGCGACCCGTTATGCAAGGAAGGCAAGGGCCAGTGATGGAGGGAGCTGGGGAGGAAGGCGGCAGCAGGCCGCAGGGCTCACCCCAAGAGAAGGACCAAGCCTGAAGGCAGGGAGACCCACGCCTGGCTCACACGTGTCTGCCCAGACCATGGCCCAGAAGGCAGCCCCAGAGAGCCCCAGAGGGCCTGCCCTCTGCCTTTCCACAGCCCACTCAGGTGCAGGAAGGACCACTGGCTGGTGGCCATCTGTGGACAGATGCGGGGCGGGGTGGGATGGACCAAGCAGGCACTTCATGTCCTTGGGCAAGGCCAGCAGTGGGGACGGATGAGGTCTGGGGCAAGCCATCCAAGGGGCGCTCCTTGGCCTCAAATGCCCACTGATCGCTCCAAGAAAGGGCTCGGGGTCACTGACTGAACCTGGTGTTTGACATTTGGGGGGCAGTGCAGTTCCCGGCAGTTTGCAAAGACCAAAGGAGGAGACGGAGAAGGGGACGAGGGGCAGACCCTAGGAGGCAGGCTGCTCCCCGAGGTCAGATCGTATCTTTGCATCTAGCCTCTGGTTGTCTTCTCAGAGTCTCCATGCCTCCACCTTGACGGATTCACTCTCCCCAGCTGGCTCGTACCCTCCAGGTGCTCTGAAGGCCCACCCGGCTGGCTGACCCCAGCTCTCCAGCCCAAGGCTCTGCGGGAGGCCACTGCAGGGGAGCTCACCAGCCCTCGTACTGACAAGCTGAGCTCCCTGCTTAGTCATGGAGTCCCAAGGAGGGCTTGGGAGGCAGTGGGTTGGGGGGGGTGGAGAGTGGGGCAAAGAAATGCAAAACTCCGTTGTCTGCAAGCTTGCTCAGAGCTAAAGCTGGCCGAAGACTAGAAGGGCTTTGCTTTCCCAGAGAGTCACAACTGGGTCCGTTCTGCCTGCCTACCTTCTTAGGAAACGCTCCATTTCCAGAAAGTAGGAGCCATTCATAGGAGATGGTACCTTTGGGATGCTGGCCGGCATTGGTTGGCCTGTCTGCAGCAGCGTGGACAAGAGCCCACAGGGCCATCCATACAGAAGTTCTGGGGAACCTGTCCCAAATCTCCTTACATCCGGAATATTGGGAGACCCAGCCACAGGGCAGCCTCTTCGTCATGGCTCACAGGGGTTCTTCCCCTGCCCAGCCTTCCTCGCTGCCCGTGGACCAGGGGGAGCCTCCCCGGGGTTTCAAGGAAGCACTGCTTACTCCAACGGAGGGCCCAGTAAAGCTGGAATTGGCCTGGAATTGGATCAGACACCAAGAAACAGAAAAGCAGCAGGCTTCAGGAGAGGGAAGCGAGGAAGGAGGCCCCACTGATCCATCTGGACAGACTCTGACGGCTCCCACCCTCGCACTGACAGATGCAGGTATTTCTGACCGGTTTTGTGCTGGGTGGTTTTCACACAGCATCGTCTCTCTCTGATCCGCCAGGCTGTCGTTATAAATACTTGATAGCGTGTGCACGAAAGGATCTTTTTACAACAGGTTTAATGAAGGGCTCTGCTCCAGATGTATGGGAGAAGATGCTGAACCTGACAATGGTTTCTAAATGGTATGGATGTGAAAATCCGCAGCAAATAATAAACGCATTTCAAGCTTTATACCTGTTTATTTCACACTTTCTTTAATATACCAATTATTCATGTAACACCTAACTGAGAAATGTGTTATATCT
Organism: Ursus arctos; assembly: GCF_023065955.2. Taxonomy (NCBI): domain Eukaryota; kingdom Metazoa; phylum Chordata; class Mammalia; order Carnivora; family Ursidae; genus Ursus; species Ursus arctos. The sequence goes on along the minus strand of NW_026622863.1, from coordinate 37,095,062 downwards.
AGCAATCACTTATAAGAATTTGCTAAAGAGTAGCACAACGGACGCGTCCATCACCAGATCATTTATCATCCCTCTATAACCATGAACTTCCTGGCAAATGGGGGGTAAAGTTGATTTAATCTTTGGGTTTAGAAAAAAAAAAAAAACAGAAGATATTTGTGATTATGAGACATTTGCTTTTCATTTCCACAGCCAGTTAGGATTCACAAACATGAAAATCCATTACGGAATGGTGTGTAAAGTGTGACCGTGTCTTGTTCAGTCAATTAGTGAGCTGAGCCCGGGTGCACTGCATATCTGATAATCTGCATCTTCTGTCTGACGAAAGTAAAGAAGATATTCGAAGAGACGGGGCACGGGTCAAAGGAGGTCTTGACTCATCCAGCCACGCTGGACCCAGAGGCCCACCCGCCTGACTCATTTTCATTCCACGTCCTAAGAAAAGGCCCAACAAGAGAAGACGATCAAAGGACTTGCCGGGAGTTGCTTTCCCAGCGTGTTGGACAACCTCTTGATTTAAAGTCTCTCCAACTTCTACTCCTTGACATCCTTTGTGCCCCCTTGACACCTTTATGCAATGCCAATGGATAATTTATCCCAAAAAGGATGCTATTTTTGCTTTGCAAGAATTTGATGCATAGTGACTTGTGCATGGAAATTACCTTGCACATCTGTATTCTGATTATGATATTTAGTGCAAGGGTCATGAATAATAATATTGCTAAATATGCTTATTGCCATCTATAAATAAAGGTTATCACACCAGAGAAGGGTTTGTGTTGGAGTGGCAGAACAACGCCCGTTAGTTGCAAGACAATAGAGCTTTAATTTTAATATGAAAATAAATACTTAAATTTATAAATATTCAAATGATTTCCAAAGCGCAGGAGAAACGCACCCCTACCTGCTCGGCAAGTGAGTAGGAAGCTTTTCAAAGGTTTCTGGGAAAGTCTTCCAAGGCCACCTTGCTCCTGTTGACACGCCACTCTGAAGGGTGGTGATCCTCTCTGAGGGATGGGTTTCTTTTATATGTTAATAAAATTATAGTTTGTGATTAAAAGCCCAAGACAGCCTATCGTCTCTCCTTCAGTTGCTCCAGCAAACCCATCAAAGAGACTCAGAGGGGAGGTTGTGCACGGGACAGGTGAATGGGGTGGCCGAGGGACGTAGCACACCCCAGCCCCCCGCCCGGCCTCTCAGAGCTGACCGCCATCTCTGCAAGAGGACTGGCCATTTCCCCTTTGCTCTCATCTGCTTCTCATCTGAATGCTCTTCTACCAAAAGGGTGGGGGTACTCGTCTCTGGTGAGTTACCCCCTGTCTGGTGGCATGGGTCCGACTGCCTGGGAAGCAGGCCCAACTGTGCTGAGAGCTCTCAATCTGTGTCCATCTGGGCCTTGTGCGGGGCGTTGTGATTCGGGACACACCGGAAGACCTTGGTCTTCTCCCGCCACCTGCCGGCAACCACTAGCCATATGTCAGTTCCCTGCTACCTGGGAAGATTTCCATCCATTCCTCCCAATTCCCAACCAGCCCTCCCTCAAATAGCCACCCATCAAAGAGGCTTTTATTGGTCATTGCTGGCTTAGAAGAACCACCGAAAACAAACACTAGACCTGGAAGGTCCTCTGAGCGGCTCAAGGGTCTTCACTGTGCCTCCGACAGTAAAGGGGCTCGGTGAGGTCGTTGGTAAGGTGGGCCATCTCCTGGGCCACGTCCCCCTCCTCTGGGACCGCAATGTCCAGTAGAAAGAGGGGTGCCAACTTCGAGTACTGCAAGTGGATTGTAGCCTGCAGGGTAAGCCCAGCACATACAGGGCGGCAACATTATAAAACTCACTGTAGGGCCCTTTTAATGGAGATGATATGAAAAGAAAAGCTGGTAGCTCTTGCCTTCCCCAAACCAAAGGCAAAGCAAAGGCTTAGAAGGCCGACAAAGACAGGATGGAAGACACTGGAAGCCACCAAAACTTTGGCGTGTCGTCCACGTTCCATGGACCACAATACCAGGGCCCAAGTGCTTGACCACCTGGCCACTGTCAAGCTCCCGCAACAACGAGTCACTGGGAACACAGGGCAGCCCTCTGGCTGTCACTGAGAGTGTCTCGATCCTCATGCAACAGGTCAGAGAGCCCGTGAGGAAGGTCCCCAGCATCGGCACGGCCCAGGCCTGACGCCAAGAAGACGCCATGAGTCCAATTCTACCAGCAAAAGCGGGGTGTCTGGATGGACTCAGGGGGCAGCCTTTATGTAGCATCAGCTTTTCATCCTCTTCAAAGATTTTCTGCAGCAGATGCCCATAGCGCCCCACCCATATTCCCCTCCACACTCACTTCCTCCGAAGGCTGCTGGGAGGGAACGGGACATGGAAACACGCTTTGCCTTGTGCAGGGCCAGCTGGAAGAGCCAGGGGATTAATTCCCTAGACACAGCCCTCAGCTAAGGACAAATGGGGAGCCAGGGGGTAAATACCCCAGAACGTGCTCCTCAATTGACATAACTCCGAAGTGCATTCCACATTGTCTCCTGGTGTCCCCCCCCCCGCCCCCCCCCCCCGTGGTATGTAACCCCAGCGGGCCACTGTGGTAACAGGCTTGGTAATGCAGCCATTAAAGTTCTCCTTCCTTTCCTTGCCTCACGTCCCCACCCCCTGCCTGTTCTTCCTGAGATCACCTGCAAATAAACCACTTGCATGAAATTCTCAGACATCCACAACCCAGGGAACGTCTGTGGAAGGAGATATTTGGTGCCAGGTGTAGTTCTCTGCACAGCAATGATGGCCAAAGCACAACAAGGGCTCGGTTGGAGCCCCTCGACTTCACAAGAAAGTAATGGAAACTTCTCATTGCTCAAGCAATCGATTGAAACAAATTATGTCTCTAGTTGTCACCGCCTGGAGGAAGAGTCAACAGCACCACCCATCTTGGTGTGCAAGAGCAACGAAGGTCCGCCGCACAGAGTCCGGTGCCAGCAGGGTCCCCAGCAGGAAGGCTGAGCCCTTCCCTCCATGCGGCGCAGGCCACCGAAAGGAGCATGCCACACCGCCCCGGGGAGCAGGGGGCGAAGAAGTAGGAGGTCTGTTCCTATTCTGAACCTATACCTGGTCCCCTCCAACTTTCCACTGGGTCCTGAGGTCTCTTGGACTTCCTCCAGCATACCCAGCGACGATCCTGTCCCTGTTCCCAGACTGCGCTTCTTTTCACTCTGCCTCTGGGACTCCCACCGTATTCTCCTATCACCTGTACTGTTATTTATTTACTTTTTAAAAGAATAGCTCTTTTTAGGGGCGCCTGGGTGGTTCAGTCCGTTGAGCATCCGACTCTTGGTTTCAGCTCTGGTCATGATCTTGGGGTTATGGGATCAGGCCCCACGCCAGGCTCCACACTCAGTGGGGAGTTGGCTAGAGATTCTCTCTCCCTCTCCCTCTGCTCCTCCCCCAGCTCGTGCACACACACACACTCTCTCTCTCTAAAATAAATACATAAATAAATCTTTAAAATAAAATAAAATAGCTCTTTTCACTCTCCATTGCATTCATTCCGACAGGAAGCTTTCTATCGGAAGCAGAGATGGAAACCGAGGGCTCAGCTTGAAAAAGGTACATGTACCCAGGACGGTGAAGCGGGAGCAGCGCTCTACGGCAGCTCGAAGCAATCGTCTAAAGAGGCTCTAAGGCTTCAGACCTTCTCTCTCTGGGTTAAAAACTGTCATTAGCGAGTGTTGGGAAGGCGTGAAAGACAGAGCAGCACCAAACTGATCTTTTCTTCTTGCTTTTCATCAGAATGGTCAGAAGAAAATTGGAAAGGGAATTCATTTTCCGTGATGCTTCTGGGGGCTGCGGGTCAACTGTCGAATCCTTGGTGAGAAGTGTGTGCCCTGCTCTGGGACGCCGTCCCTCTGCGTGGCTCCAGACCTCTCCTCCTCTCGATTCGCTCCTTGGGCTGACCTCCAGTCTGCCAATCTGCTCCCCAAATGGGACATCGGGGACCCCACAGGTAACACCCCGGTCCTATTGCCGACCACCGTGACAAGGACGCTCAGCATCCACCGATGCAGTCGTGACCATATCAGTGTCTCGGAGAACCTGGGTTCAGGGTCAGGCCTGGCATGGCCCTGCCGTGGGGATACCCACAGTCAGGCGACAGGACACCCTCCTGGTTCTGCATGGGCGCTGTCCACCAGACGGTCCTGAGACCGCTGCGCGAGCTGGGTGAGAGCTGTGCTCAGTCTGACCTGCCGCCCAGCAGGTGAATCTGTGATTCAAGACACAGCTGCCAACCCAGGGAGCTCCCCGGGAAGCCACATGTTGCTGCTGGCTGAAGATTGAATGCACTTAGCAGCTGGGGCCTCTGAGCTCTGGTGGGACTCCCACAGGAGGAGGCAGAGTGCCCTGAGTGGCAAGGCCGTGCATGCACCAACCGACGGCAGTAAGTAGTAAACAGAAGTACCTTTTTAATGCACCAATTACAGAAGCAACTCCAACTTAACCTTGTGAACCTCAGAGTTAGCATGGCTGCGGGCTGCAAATGTAGTGGGGAATAAGCGGGTCAGAAGGGAGAGAGCACGTGCAGGAGCTAGGCTTCTCCCCAGTCCCACCGAAAAAGAGCCTCCACCCCTTCGACCGCGCAAGCACCAGCCCCACCGCCTTCTCCAACAGACGCGCTTCTCCCCCAGAAGGGTGCCACCTAAAACATGACCTTGTTAATCCGTGCAGGAGTGAACCCTCCAGGCTATGAGGCTGGAGATCAATAGCTCAATTGACAATAAAGGATGCAAGCCACCACATGCCGAAGGAGGCTGCCCAGGACAGTCTGGCCAGGCCCTTACAAGTTTCCGGAGCCTGCCGCGCCTGCTACTCCCAGAAGTTGCTGCCAGATGCCACTGAGGGGTGAGCACCTCAAGAGCTTCACAATGGGTGGTGGAGAACGTGCGTGCCATAATTAAGAGACTGGGAGAATGGGGGAGTAACGCCAACTGATCTTGATTTAGCTGGAAAACACACACCCTATCATTTGTTGTTAACTATTAAAGTCGTTTAAGCCCTTCTGAGAATAGATCTAACATCGGGGTGCTTTGAAGGTTTGATATGTCTTGTAATCCATAGATTATTGAAGTTAATTTCTCTGCTGAGATCCTGCTATCAGTGCAATTGCATGCATACTCAAAAATGGGAGGGAAAAAAGACAAAGAAAGATTTTTAATTGGAATTCTGCTCTGCCTCAGTCTAGAAGAGTAGCAATGGTGGAAATGGCTGAGGATCTAGAAGGAAAAGGGTATCTTAACTCCTTTCTAACCTTTTCTCAAGATCTATGCGGACAGAACCATGTAGACTTTGCCAAGCTATAAAAAAAACATTTGTCGTTCGCTCATCTAGGAATCTTTTTTGGTTGTTTTTAGAGAGTTCCCCTATAGGATAAGATAAAGTGGGCAATAACAAAGTGCTGATTTATATTGTTGTGAATCATTTTTTCCATACTTTAAATTAATTTTAATTGAATCTCATCCCCTTGACTTTCATTTACTTTTAAATGAGTTTCAGTTGTGGAGTTGCAATGCAACTGACTCCAAGAGTTGACAAGTTTTAGTGTTTTGATCATAGATTATTATATAATGTTGACAAATGTTTCTTGGACTACAATACTGCATATTAAATACTATACAATGCTCATGGTATTCTCCATCCACAGTATATTACAGGTAGGCAAAAAGCAGGCTAACTGTGTGAAAATGTAATTAATTTCCAGAAGGTACCATTGCCTCAAGAAGTGACTGCAAATAATTTACCCATTTATGACCATCCTCCAGAAGTCGGCTAACCAGGAGAGCCTTTTAAAAAATGATATTCAACATTGGAAATGATATCAAGTGCCAGAAGAAGGAAGGAAGGAAGGAAGGAAGGAAGGAAGGAAGGAAGGAAAGGAATGAAGTGGACAGAAGAAAGGAAGGACAGAAAAAAGGAAGAGAGGGAGTGGAAGGAAGAAAAAAAGGAAGGAAGGAAGGAAGGAAGGAAGGAAGGAAGGAAGGAAGGAAGGGAGGGAGAAGGAACGAGGGGTGGAAGGAAAGTAGGAAGGAGGGAAAGGAAGGGAGGAAGGAAGGAGGAGAAGGAAGGGAGGAAGGAAGGAACATGGCTTCTTGGGTTGGTCTTCAAAGATGCTCTTGGGTCAGCTACTCCTCTACCAGTACCATGATTTTGCCCTCTAGGCTCTGAATTTGAGCTGTGTCCTTCTCTGGAAGGTTGGCCCTAGGAGCTGAGTCTCAAAAGGTCCTGAGTGACTGCGGACATGCAATGGAGCACAGAGGTCAAGCGTTCTTGCCAACCCGCCCATGCTGGGGCCAGTTATGGGCTTCCCCCTTCCTTATTGTCTCACTACATATAGAACAACATTGTGGCCGCCCAGTTGCCCACCAGAATCTCATCTGTCCAGGCAGAACCAGGATAAGCACAGGGCCTCTCACGTTTCTAGGGGTGAGCCCAGAGCGGGGCCCATTGCACTCTGTTTCATAACTTCTCTTATAACAACCCTCGGAGAGAGACGTGGCTGCCAGCTCACGTTATGGATGATAAAACTCAGTCTTAGAAATACCTTATAACTTGCCTAAAGACATTGCTCCCAAGTGGTTGAGCTGGGATCAAACAGAGTGCAAGCTCCAGGAAGGCAGGGATCTTTTCCGGGGAAGGGGTAGTCTGGTGGGGCTTGTCATGATGACTGGTGTGTTTCAAGCATCTGGAGCAGTGCCTGGCACAGAGTGGGAGCTCACTGCCTATTTCTTGAATAAATGAAGAAATTCGCCCCAGTACTTGCCAGTGCAGTGTGACAAATGCTGAAGCTGATGTTTCCAATGTCAAGCTATGTGGTGCAGACAATGAGAGAATGTTCTGTGGCTATCAAGTGGGAGACAACATATGTGGCCTAGGGTCAACAAGAAAGGCTTGCTGGAGGACAGGCCTTGAATTTCAGGGAGGTGGTGAGGAAGGGAAGGCATTCCCAGTGAGATGAATCTCAGGGAAGGTGGGAGAATGCAGAGGTGAGGATGGAAGGGGATGGGTGACAAAGGTGGGGCTGGTCTGCTTGGCAGAGGGCTTACAGTTAGTTGTGGTGACTGTTGATTCTAGAGGCACAAAAGGCTGGATGACACCAAGCATCCCACTCTGAGCCAACAGGTACTTTCTGTGAGTCACAGGCCTACTTCCCAAATTTCTAGTCATAATCAACCCTTCCTGACCCCTGGAGCCACAATCACTGCTCTGAAGTCCTCCTCAATAGCCAAGCTTGTCAAGCCTGAAGTGTTGTTTATTCATTCATTTGTCATTGCTTTGTCCATCCATCCACCCATTCATCCATCCATCCATCCATCCATCCATCCATCCATCCACCCATTCATCCATCCATCCATCCACCCATCCATCCATCCATCCACCCATCCATCCACCCATTCATCCATCCATCCATCCACCCATCCATCCACCCGTCCATCCACCCATCCATCCATCCGTCCATCCATCCATCCATCCATCCATCCACCCACACATCCATCCCATCCATCCCATCCAACCACCCAGTCATCCATTCCTTCATTCATACTCTACAATATTTTTTGAGGGCCTATGGTGTGCCAGACTCTATTTTAAGAGCCAGGAATACATTGATTGCTGCCCCAAGATGATTACAGTCCCTCCAAGGGGCCGTGCACAGGAAGCACCATGGTCTCTTCCTGCTGACACCGGCATTGCAGAGAATTCTGTAGATTGCTTAAGACTGTGTATTAATGACGATTTTGATCTGAGAAAAGATGAACTTCTAGACTGCAGACAGTGAAAGATGCGAGTTTTTCACTGTGCAGACTTGAGCAATTCTGAGCAGGAGGCAGGAGAGAGAGACCTGTGTGGTTCTGGAAGGCTTCATTAAAGAACAGAAAAAGAGGGTTAATCCTGAAGGCTGGTCATGGATTGGCGGAGAGGAGCTGGAGGGTGTTCCAGGCTGAGTCTCCGGTGTCTTCAAACACTGTCTGAACTGCACATTGGGTAGCCGTGTATCCACACGTAGAGAGAGTCGCAACTTGCATTTAATCAGGAGTGCCGTTACACTGCGGGGAAAGAAATCGCAATGGCCAGGCCATGGGGGAAGCCACATTTTCCACTACACCCAGACTAAACACACAGCACCTTCACCAACAGCTTTCTTACCACTGATCCCTTATCCTCCTGCTGCAGGGGGATTTACGAGTGTAAATAACACAGGAGCTTCGAGGCGTTATCTGCCTGAGTCCCGCAAGGAGCGGTGGAGAGATGGCCCCTCCACCTGCTAGAAGAGCTGGCGCCAGGCTGCTGCTTGCAGGACCCCACCTCTGGGCCAGCCCTGTGCAGAGCTCCCATTCAGGGAGGGAGCGTCCACGTGCACTAAGCCAGCTCCCAGTGGGAGAGCCCAAGTGTCTGGGTTGGGTTGCGTGCAGGGTAACCAGCACACTCCCCAAAATCATTTCCCTATTTAGGAAGCCCTCAGGCAGTGAAGGTGTGGCACCTTCCCGCCACCCCTGTCCTGAAAATGGCCTCTCTCGGCCTCAAACACATTGCTCCGGGCCCTGCAACCAGGCAGAAAGACTGCTGCTGTGGCCCCCAGTGGCATCTCCCCACCAGCTCAGAGAAAAGCCCAAAGTGCTGGGCCCTATTCCCCTATAACATCACTGGGTGTGGCCCCGATGGCCTGGAGACCCCCATACTTGTCGTTCCCCACTCTTTGCCCTAGAAATGCCACTCAGGGCTAGAAATTTCTTCCAAAGTCCCTGTGACCATTGGTGTTGCTGAGGTGCTTGGGGATCACCTAGTTCCACCTCTTAAGGCATAAATGGGACACCTGTGGCCTAGAAAGGATTTGAGACTTACCCAAGGTCAGTCAAAGAATTAGTAAGGGTATCTGGGTCATCAGATGTTATAACTTTGGAAACCACATAGTGTTAGTGGATTACTTACGGCTGTTTCAGGTCACAGAATGTACCCTCAACACACTTCCTCAGCAGTAGGGGCCCCAAAGAGCTTAGTTTCCCTCCCTTTGGTTTGGTGGGTGCGTGCTGGGCTCACTGGGCTCACTGCCTTTTTATTCCTGAGCTGCCATATTGCGTTGTTTCCCAGCCCCCAGCCAAAACTTCCAGGGTTGAGAGCGAGTCTTTGCTACCACACAAAGCCCCCCTGGTCCCTGCTGAAACCCACCTGTGGGCTCTTAGCCTCTTCCCCATCCTTGTTTGGTCTCTCCGAGAAGTCCTCTTGGAATCCTGTGGACACCCAATTTGCTCTGGGTTCTTTGGCACCTGTCTCTCAGACGTAACTGCTTTGTTCCTCTGCTGTCCTGCTTCTAGTCACAAGAGGCCCAGAAAAGCTTTCTAAGAAGGGACACAGCCCTGTCAGCTGGCCTCAGCCTCTCTCTGTCCCCAGTGTGGAGTCCCCGTAGAAGCTGTCTCTGGTCTTGGCAACTGTCACCAGCACTGTTACTTTCCAATATAAATGTGGAAAGGGGAAGTAAGCTGAACTTATCAGTTGGTTATGATTTCTGTTCCTAAAGAACTAATCTCACCTGTAGTGTGCCCGTAAAGATCTGCTTTTCTAAATTCAGGTAGAATCCCAGACTTTGGAGGTTCCAAAGCAAACTGTCAAGCTCACAGTTCCAGAAGCTGAAATAAATTATCCAGGGTAAACCATTTCTAAGTTAAATGAGGACTGATGGGCCCACATGGGTCTCGGAAAATGCTGAGCCCACCTGCGACCACGGCCACCACTTGCTAAGGGCACAATCTCTGCCTTCTGTCTCATCTGCGGAGACCTACAGCCCAGGCCTCCGGGGAGGGCAGCAAAAAGGGACTGGGATTGTCCTGACTGCCATGGATGCCATGGATGCCCAGGTGAGAAAGAGTCTTCAGGGGAGGAAAGAAAGGACACAAAGCCTAGTCTGAGGCCTGGGGATGAACTGGGGTTTCCTTGAGTCCCCACTGTTCCACAGCCTCTCACAGGGCCCTAAGAACCAGAACACAGAAGACTCTGTGATGCCTATTTCCTGGCCTGCGCATCTGTTGGCTAAAAGATGGCGGCCATCAGTGGCCAGGCCCATCCCAGCCATTCCTTGGAGAAGTAAATGAGGGGTCTGGTTTCCCGCTCTTCCCCGCAGGTCCAGATGTTCAGAGCATGCCCCCACTCTACAAACTAAGCTCTGGCTCCTGCACGCACAGGGACACGTCCCTAATCACTGCTCCTCGGGGGTCGGCCCCCAGTTGCCTTGGGCGAGCCCACACTCACTGGGGTCAGACTCCTGATGCCAGGGCCCTGGAAGACACCATTTCCTACCCATCAGGGACAGGAGGAACATTCTAGGGACTCGCTGCAGAGACTCTAGGTCTCTTCGGAGCTGGCCCTTTATTACAAGTCAAACCCCAAAATAAAAGTAGAATCAGAGGTCAGATGAGAGTGTAGCAGGGAGGGGTTCTCTGTGGCCTGTCTGAATGTTGATCACCACAAGAGCTAGAATGCATGCTCAACCCAAGAGCCGCTGGGTGAAAGTGGGTCCTCCCGAGGTCAAGGCAGGAGGGGAGTTACCAGAAGGAAAGGGGGCAGCCGCCAGGGGGCAGGAGGCGAGAGGCCGTGAGCTTCAGACTCCGGGGCTGCACCTGCCCCATTCCAACCATGTGCCTTTGGAAGTCAAGAAACCGCAAAATCTTCCCAAGCTGTCTTTTTAAAAAGAGAGTGGCTACCAACAGATAGAAGGAAGGACGTTTCTTTCATGGAAAGGATGTGTCCAATGGTGGCAAAGCAGGCATTGCGGGAAGGACCTCAGAACACACTAGAGAAAACAGCTCACCATAGTGGTGTCCGGGGATCGAAGGAATTAAAATATCTTCTAAGGCTTTTGATTCCATCCCATCCACATCACTGTCCACACCACTTGATGTGCCCCTTGGGGATCTGGGGACAGAAATTGATTGATTGATTGCTCACTGGCTGCGCGGCCACGCCCTTCGCCAGCCTCCTCCCGCACTGGCTCAGCCGGGCCACGTGGCACGCTCTGGCCAATGGGAAAAGAGGAGCCGACCGCAAGCAGTCCTGTCAAAGCCCTTGTGCATTTCTGTTTGCTCTCTTGGACCTCTGCCCCTGACGTGAAAACCAGCCCAGGCCAGCCTGCTAGATGATGAGACACATGGGACAGAACCATGTGACCCCAGCCAAGTTCACCCTCGACCAGCCAGTCCCTAGCCGATCTGCCAGCCAGCCAGGGGGGCCTGAGCAAATCCGGCCCGGATCAGCAGAGCCTGGCCTGGCTCAGCAGAATCAGCCAGCTCACCCAAAGACCTGCGAGAAAACACGCGTTGTCATTTTCACCACGAAGTTTTGGTGTGGTTGGTTGCACGGCAGTAGCTTACTAGTGGTAAAGGTACACTTACTGGTCATGGGATCGGGGCAAAACACATCGTTTCTCTTTGTTTTCACTCCTTCAGCTGCCTTATATTCCAAGGATGGAACTTAGCAAGGGATTTCCTGGATATAATTAAAGCAACTAATAGGACCACCTTTATAGCCCGTAGCTCACACCTAATGATCGCTATCTAAGCCCCAGGCACGGTGCTAAGGCCTTTGATACAGTCGAGTCAGGTAGACACTAGTATTTTCCCCACGAGGAATGTGAAGCAACCCGACCAAGGTCACACAGCTACAAGTGGCAAAACCAGGACACGAACTCCGCTCTGATGGGTGCAAGAGCTTGCCCTCGTAAATGAGGCACGCAGGGACAAGTGAGCCTGCCCAGAGTCTGGATTACCCTCATTCGATTCAACGCCAAATCCTAATAAACAATGAACTAGGGGCGCCTGGGTGGCGCAGTCGTTAAGCATCTGCCTTCGGCTCAGGGCGTGATCCCAGCGTTATGGGATCAAGCCCCACATCAGGCTCCTCCGCTGGGAGCCTGCTTCTTCCTCTCCCACTCCCCCTGCTTGTGTTCCCTCTCTCGCTGGCTGTCTCTGTCAAACAAATAAATAAAATCTTAAAAAACAACAACAACAAAAAAACCCCAATGAACTAAGCCCTGCTTTAAGAATACTCTGGTAAGAGAAGCCTCCTGAGAGCCACTGTAGGTGAACGGTGTCAGCCTCCAGGCATCCTTCCTTTGCTGGGACGTGGACGCCTTTCCTACCTAGGTGGTCCTGGAGGAGGAGGAGGAGGAGACCACTATTTCACAAGGCGAAGACGGGATGTGCATTAGTATTCTGTGCAATTGGGACTTCGAAACAAATCTATTGCTTTGGCAAAGACTGATGGGAAGAGAGCTCTTTTCTTGTGTCATGCCATCCAGCACCTTCCTATCAGTGGGATCAGGCGGAAAAACCCAAGTAGGACCTGGCTATACCTTCAACATTCCGCTGTGGCCAAGAAACAGGCGAGAAGCCCAGACTACAACCGAGGAAGAATTTGAACGGGAAGATCCCAAAGACATTTTCTTTGCCAAGCCAGGCACTTGGCTCTGGCTCAGAATTCCGGGTCCCGTCGTGTGACATGTCCCTCATACGTGACTGAGCCGAGTCTTCGGTCAAGCGGGGCATCCCCATTTCTGGCTCTGGCTCAGCATTTGGCCTGGCCCGCTCTCCCCACGGACGCAGGAGACCCCTTCGAGGGACTCAGTTTCTAAACTATCGGGTCTCTGAGTCCGATGAACGTTTTTTGTGGGGTTTTTTGTTTGTTTGGTTTTTTTTTTTTTAACAAATCTGCCATCAGATTTGTGAGTAGACTACGGCTTTCCTCCAGAAACCCCTTCAGAGTCCACCTCTGAACTGTAAAACAACAATTTTATTTAGAGAGCTGATTTATTCGTAAGTAAATAGGATACAGCGTGGGTGAAGTCAAAGGAACCAGGAGGCAGTTAGCGGATCCATCAGCACAAAAGCAGCACTGTGGCCGGAGCGGAGGCTCTGCCGTCCCCGTACCTTTCAAAACTAATATGTAACCATATCTGTTTTAAAAGAGTGATTCATTTTCCTCCCATTGCCTGCGAAACTCTCTTCATCCCCACCACAGGAAACTTGAGTCTCATTTTAATGAGCTTGGAATGTGGCCTTTGAAAAGTAGTGCATTTGAAAAGATGGAACATTAAATTTTGTAATGATGTAAAACATCTTCAATTTTTGACAGGACAATGGTGCTTATTGTACTTTATGAGCCCACTGGCGATTCAAAGGTCACTTTGTATATGACTCCACAGAAAGGGGCAGCACGGAATGAAAATTAGGTTACATGTGATCAGCTTTATTATTAATCAGACGAAAATGGATTTTTAACATTTTTCTAATGAGCAACAGAGAAGGAAGAAAATACCACGAATAAAACTACAGAAGAGCAAGAGCGGCCGGGTCTAAAAACGCTCCACGGCCATATCTAAAAACGCGCTTTAAATCTGAGACGCTTAAACACTATCTCAAGGAATAAAATGCAGCTGCATATTTTGGTGTCATAAATACATGGAAAACCACGGAAATACCTACTCTAATTTACTATCTCTGTCCGTTGTTTATAACTAACTAATGAACTGATTTCTCCGCACAGTACATTACCACCGGCCCCAAGAACACCAGGCTGGGTGAGGTGGTGTCACTGTTTCCATGATAAATCCCGTGTTTCAGGGGTTTATAACTCAGCTGTAAATATGGAATTCAGACTAAAACTTGGCATACAAGGCCTCAGCCAGGAAGCAAATTTACGCGACCATCACCACTCCACCCCCATCTAATTTTTGAAGCCTCTCTATGTCGGATATTTTGGTATGGAAGAGATGGGGTATTGAAATGAAAGCGGGAAAAAAAAAACAATAAATAAAAGTCGAAGAGTTGGTGATTTTTTTTCATTTCTTATTTAAATCAAAAGGCTCTTTTTCAAGATACTCTTCTGCAAAGCATATCAAGGTATTTATGAAATAAACAGGCTTCGCAACCCAATAATAAAAGCAGGTCACAGAGGCATGTTTCAAGCGCAGCTCGGAGGAGCGTGTGGTCAAGGAGACCGAGACCGGGAGACGCGGGCTCAGGGTGCACTTTGCTAAAGAACCGCACCCCTCCGGACCGGGCCAGGTCTTTCCTCCCACTGCTGGCCTAGGAAGGCGGCGGGATTGGACCGAGCATTGCCTGGGACAAAACACAGGTCCACCCCCCTTGCAGACCGGGCACTTTGGCAAGAAGCAAAGCCCACAGGTGGATCTGGCCATGCAGCCAGCCCCGGGCAGGTACACGGTGGGCCACCAAGGGGAGCCAAGGGGACAGTGTGGACTGGGCAGGACTGCAGGTCCCCACTGCGGTGAGCAGAACCTGGGTCTCTAGCCCACAGGGTCAGGAATGAAAGTGGCCGGTGTAGATGTGGCCTTCTGAGACGAGAGCAGGACCTGCCCACACGTACGGGGCAGCTCTCCAGTCCCCACGAGGTAAGGAAGAGGAGACAAGCAGAGGAGACGGAGGAAAGAGGTTGAAGTTAAAGGGTGGCACTGGGAGTCCCAGGTAGGGCAAGACCAAGGGTGGGGTTGGCAGCAGGAGGACCGGGTGGGGTCTAAGACCATGGTGGACAGAGAGGAGGCAGAGGAAAGGGCGGGGAAGAAGCGGGGGCCCACACACACAGGGGCGGAGAGAGGCACCACTAGCACCCACCTCAGAGGAGCTGCCCCCACTCACCAGATCCCCGCGGCGCCTCCTCTCTGGCCCCCAGCTTCCCACACTTGCCCCCCAGCCCGCCCAGCAGCCAGCGCAGTCCAGGCTGTGCCTCGCTGCTGTTCACACCCTCCAGGTGTAAAGCTGGGGGGTCAGAACTACTACATTCAGACGAAAGGAAAATGCAGAGCCCCCGCTTCAAACATGGGTGAAGATTTCAGGACAGTGAGCCCGGCGCATGACACCAGGCGCCCTTCTGAGCTCAGGGCCGCGGGACTGCAGGGTCTGGAGGGCTCTGAAGGCCCTTGGCCCTTCCCTGTCCCCTCTGCTCTGTCTTCCCTCTGGCATCCCCCCAAGTGCACAAGCAAGCTCACCGCCTCAGGGTGCTGGCCCTCTCTATTGCCTGCCTGGCAGGTGCCCCCCAGATCTTCCAGCTAACCCATGGCTCTCCTTCCTGTCTTTGCTTGAATGGCACCCTTAGGCACCCCATGTAAATTAGCAACCCCGCCTGGCACCCCCCCCCAAATTGCTATTTACCTTATTTTTTTTCCTCTAGAGTCTTATCCCCTTTAACTAGTTATTTAATGTGTGGATTACCCACCACCCCACCCCCTAGCACGTGAGCTCCCTGAAGGCCAGGGGTGTCTCTCCTCTTGACGGCTGGATGCCCGGCGCCTAAGGAGGGATCTGGCACGCTGGTGCCCTCAGGAAATATCTGCTAAAGGGATGAACGCAGGGAAATGTGGCTGCTTCCTTGGTCGTGCTTCTCTCTCATACATGACTCACACTGGGGCTGACAGCAACCACTCGGGGGCACAGCCAGAGCTGGCTTCTGACGGGAGGACAGCGGCCACTCCCTGAATTGTCCACGGAGGACTCAGGGCACCCCTCCAAGCCATGCCAGAGAGGTCTTATCCCATGGGAAGGGCTCCTGGAGGAGGTCCACGCCCAACCGGCAGAGCAAAGTGGAATTGGATTCCCAAGGCTAGGGACTATGGCCATTTGGTCTAATGCCTAAGGGAGCGACCCACATCTGGGAGACGCTCAGTAGACATTGGCCACATGGAGTGATGAAAGAACGGATGAGTCCATGAATGACTGACTGCTGCGAGCACCTCCTGACTGTTTCCTGCAAACTCAGTCACCCTCTGAGCAGACGGCAAGGGGGGCGGGGCTGGGGCTGCACACGAGGAGGCAAGCCAGTGTAGACCTGGGCCCGTATACACACGTCCCTCCAGCGCCAACTCTGGATGACACACCACAGCCCATCACCTTCCTGCTACCACTTTTCAATGGAGGGCCGCCCTTGACTAAATTCAAGCCAGGTTGTATCTCCATTTCCCACCTGTAAAATAAATCCAGTCGGATTCAGCCCAAGCCAAGGAATCAAGTACATTGATTGAATATCTGTATTATTTCTGTATTTATTGATTACAGTGTATGTATGTTAATATATACACATACACTTGATCCTGGTCGAGTGTCCACACTCACACGTGTTCATAAACTATGGCCTGGCCTGCTCTAAGTTCTCCCCAGCGTGACACCGAAGGGGCTTAGAGCTGAATGACTTACTTCCACGTGAGCACCCACGTAAGACCAGTTCGACAGAGTCCAGAAAGGCCTAGCAATGACGCCTCTCTAACCTGAACCTTCCTGCTGCCATTCCGGCCCATTGTCTTTGGGTTGACCTTTGGCAGCAGTGAAGGGAACAGGTCCCTGCTATGGGGACCAACCACGGGCACTAGTCCTGCACTCCCCAGACCAGCCTCCCCAAGGCAAGGTGTGGCTGAACAGCAAAAGGCAGTGGGCTTAGGAGTCGTACTTCTGGGCCATTCTCCATAGGGGAACCCACCCAGGAGCTTTGCACCTTTCCCCAAAGGGTCTTTCCCCCAGTCTTTGTTCATGCTCATCCCGGTCCTCTGGCCCAGCTGCAAACCCACCTTTTGTGTAGAGAACATCACAGATAATGCCAGGGGGGAAAAAGCTGCTTTTCCACTTACCTTCTCACTTTGAGAGCAGATAGGGTGTCTTAAGGTTGCTATTGTTCCTAATTTCACCTTTTACTATTCGGAAACAGATAGCGTTGCCACTAATACGGAAGGTGGGCTACTTCTTGTCTCCCATGGAGGCCAGAACGGCATGAGATGCAGATAATATAGCAACCAGCTGGGAGAAGAAACACTAAAAAAAAATCATCCAGAAATAGCGATTCATTTGAAAGCAGTTTGCCCAGACAAGAGCAGGGATCCTGAAAAGACAAGGGAGCGGACTGTCTTGGCAATGATTCTCCCTGCACCTCTGGGGAACAGCATGACCGTCACCGTCCCTGTGTGGGAAGGTGTCAAGGAGAGGCTGAACCTGGTCCCGGCCAAGGTCGGGATGGGCTGAACTTCACAGTTGCAGGCTGGTCTGAGCAGTAAGCATTTGTGGAAATTCATCTGCCTTTCTCCAAGGAAGCTTGACTCAGATTCCCAAGGGGTTGGCCCATGTTTTCCAGGTGACGTTGTAGGGCTTGGCCATTAAGAGTCTCGACTTAGCACCAGCTTCCTGTCTGTGGGATACCTGAAAGGAAACTGGGCAGGCTGTAGCCAAAAGAAAGGACTCTGCCGTGGGCCCTCTTGGTCTGTGGCCATGAGAGGCCCTCCTCTTGGGGGAGTTGTGGGATGGCTCTTTTATTCATCGCACCATGTTCCCAAGGTCTGTGACCAGTGCTCTGCATTTCAGCTGGGAGTCCAGAGACGCAGGCATTTAGCTCAGCCTTTCGCTGCGGCTGACGGAGCAAGTCATCACTTGCTTTTTTTTTTTTTTTTTTTTTAAAGATTTTATTTATTTATTTGACAGAGAGAGAGACAGCCAGTGAGAGAGGGAACACTAGCAGGGGGAGTGGGGGAGGAAGAAGCAGGCTCCTAGCGGAGGAGCCTGATGTGGGGCTCGATCCCTTAATGCCGGGATCACGCCCTGAGCCGAAGGCAGACGCTTAACCGCTGTGCCCCCATCACTTGCTCTTTGAACTCCAGTTTCTCCAAATGGGGAAAATGGAGGGAAAAGCCCCAGTCCCAACTCTGATGACTGGTCAAGGCCATGCAGAAGCCTGAATGAAATCTCAGTGTCTGGGAAAGCCTTGGGAAATGTTCATCCAATACACAGGTGCACGAGCCCTGAGATCCAAGAGGCCCCTGCGGTGGGGGCCTTCTCCATCCCTTCTCCATCTCTGGGTCTTTGTCTTTGCCATCCTGTCCTCAGAACATGCATCCCCTCATCTTTGCACGACTGGCTCCTTCCCATCACCCAGGACCCCCTCCAATGTCACCTTCTCGGAGAGGTCCCCCCGACCTTCACAGGGTATGACGCGGACCTCACTAACTCTTTGTTATCTTGGTACTCACTCATCAGAAGCTGAACTTTGTTCTTGCCCATTGTCAGTGTTCCCCCATAGAATGTGCCCCACAAGGGCCATCCTCTTGGCTAACTTGTTGATGGCCAGCTCCCCACTCTCTGGAACAACTCAACATGTGCTAATTAAATGAATGCAAGCTCGCACTCATTCCTTGTCACGGGATCTTCTCCTTCCAAAAGGTCTGGGAAAACACTGTTTCTTCATTCTCTAGAACACTGCCGGTGGAGCGTGGAGGGCGAGGTCTGGGGCTGGAGGGCAAGGAAACCCCCAGGGTCTCTGCCCCCTTCCATCTTCCCCCCAGACCCCGCATCTGTTTCCCCTTTTGTGCTGCTGCTTCGTGCTTTGCAGCCGGCTCCCAGGACAGGGGCCTGGCACCTTCGCATGACGGGAACTTGCCCCTCCCAGGCGTGTGTCCCCTGAACCTGCCTTGCCAGGGCTGGCTGCATAGCTGGGTCCCCAGCAGAGCACAGCAGCCTTAGGAAGCAGGGGGGAGATTTGTGTTTCCAGAGGGGGGCTCAACTCAGCATTTTTGCAAGTGGTGCCTGGTTCTAGCCAGAGATGATTATTTAAATCTGAAAGCATAGCCCATTTGAGCCAGGGCTGCATTAAAAGAAACCTTCTCTCACCCGTGCTTCTGAAGTGGCCAAGCAGGGGACATTATAAAGGGGTAAATTTTGCCCCAAAGCTGCAAGGACAAGCCACAGGAACCCTTCCCCTGCCTGGATAGAGATCCCTATGAAGGCACGGCTGCCTAGGGCCGCCCCGGAAAGCAGAATGATGGCCAAGTACATAGACCTGCCTGGACACCCGGAAACAGCACTCACCCTTGTCTCTCATTCAACAACCAAGGGCAGATTCTTCCCCGATTTTACATCTCAAAGATGACCTCTAAGACCACCTGTAGCTCTGATAGTCTAGGAATCTTTAATTTCATTATGGAGGAACCAGTTTAAGCCTCCATGAGCTCTAAAAATAAAGCAGTCTGCCCAATGGTGTGACATGTGTATCCGATGGGACAGGCCTGAGACTCTGAGAAGCCCGAGGCCGGGCCCACACTGGCCAAGGAACACGGAGGAGCAGCGGGAGAAGGCAGGTGTGGGAGGACAGGGAGGAGTGTGGGGCCCGCACCAGTCAGGTGGCTTGGACTGGAGAGAGCCTCCGGGAGTGGCCCTGGGATGCGCGGTGCGGGCACAGTCGTTTGAGACCCTCCCTGGCTAAAGCTTGACCCACTCAACCTTCACCTATGTGTCCCTTGGGTCCTTCTTTGGGAAGCTCCCAACTTTTGACCTCATCAAAGCCCTGAGCAGACGACAAAGACACACCACCCACAGCTTGTTGGTCCCCCCAGGGCCCCGACGCGCACCCCGGTGGGAGGGAACTCAGCTCTGCCGGGCCCACGGCTCGAAGCGGACCCCCGAGAGACCCAGCCCCCGGCCCACTCATGCCCACCTCCTCTCCGGGAGGGACTCTTTGCTGAGAAGAGCACCTACAGGGCTTCTTCAAGATGGAAATGTGCTAAGACGTGAAAAGGCAAGGACCAAAAAAAAAAAAAAAAAAAAAAGGAAGGCCACCATCAAAAGAGCTCGACTGCAAACAAGCCCTCTGGTGTCGACGTGGAGGCAGTTAGGAGCTCTGCGGGCCCAGCATGAGGCCCACTTGTCTTCTTTTGAGGAGCAGGGGGACAGCTGACCGCTTGTCCATGGGACGTGTTTTGATAACTCCGAGAAATGAGAGGGTGTTTTATGGGAGGGTAATTGGGCATAATTCCCTTCATGACTTCGAGTCAACAGGCAGCCTCCTTAGCTGGCCCTTATTTCGTGGCATCAGCAGCAAACGCTCTTTTCAAGGCCAATTTATTAAAGACTCCATGTTTTTGAGGAGACGTCACAAGCACAAAAAGGGGTATATTTATTGATATGTTTAAAATATAGGTTTTTAACTCGATTCCTTCACCCTTAAAAACAAAGTAAAGAGATAGACAGATACAATTATGTTCTGACTCGTTTCCGCCGGCCTGCCCAATGGGAGCGTTTGTATACGGTTCTCAGTGGCGCTGAAATCTGCTTAGGAAAGCAACAAGTCCTTTGTTCTGTTGACAACAGTTATTACAATTAATTCATTTTGTGATTGGTACTTGCACTGAGTGACAAGGTGTTATTTTACCGCAGTAAAAGTTAAAGTGGTAATACCTACACGCACACCGACGCGGCAGGCCTGCTATCACTCACCGCGGAGAAGAAAAGGCTGACTTCCGGCTGTCTGCTCAACTGCCACCCTCCCCGCAGCCCCCGCGCGAGTTTGAGTTGGGAGGCATGTGCTGGAAACTTCCTCGGCTGGAAGTTTCTGCCACCCGGAAACTCTCTTTCTTGCAGAGATTCTCATAAAGGCATGAGGTGCCCAGGGGATGGGACTTGGCGGGAAGGTGTCCCCCGAGCAAGCCGGATGCCACAACGTGGGCTGGGTGGTCAGCCTTGACACTTGGCTTGGAATGTGTCCAGCTTGGACTTACACTTGAAGGCCTGATTCTCCTACCTGCACACCAGGATTTTGCAACCTGGCACTAACCTGACATCTTGGGCTAGATAATTCTTGGCCTGGCCTATGGGTTGTAGGATGTTTGGCAGTGTCCCTGGTCCCCCCCCCCCCCACTAGATGCCAGTAGGACTCCCCCCAGTGTCCCCAGACATTGCCCAATGTCGCCTGGGGAAGAAAATCAGGCTTGCCTGAGAGCCACTGCCGGACACGCACCCGCTGTTTGCTGTCAGGAGATAGACGGCCCAAGAACCCTGCTCTGGCTTGCCCTGTGTTTAACGAGAGGCAGGCCAGGTCAGAACTGCCCAGAGGAAAGGGCGCAGGAGGACGGTGGACCTTTGGTGCCACCCAGAGGGTGTGGGCAAAGGAGAGGAGCTGGAGACCCAAGCAGGGCTGTGGCCACACGGCCCACTTCCAAGGATGCTTTTCCTCGGGAGCCCAGACTCCCTTTAGCCAGGGTTATCAAGAAGGAGCATTTTCTGGTCATAAGCAAACTCTGTTGGAGTGCTCTGATGGCCGGGCTTCTGGAAAAACAGAACCTCCTTTCTGCTCATTTATTCCTGTTTGGCTCTCTGCTTAACTTTCCTATGGAGACACCACCATGTCCCATGGAGGAAGGGAGACAGGACTGAGATGAGGTCATCCTGGTTCTGGCTAGGAGTGTCTCCGGGAGGACCTGAAATTGTTTTCCAGGGGAGCAGAGCAGGGGCCATGCCCCTGTGACCTGTTCACCCATCACCTCCTTCTTTAGGGCAGGCCGGTTGGGTTTCTGTAGCAGAGACATACAGCAGCCGAGTGCTCAATCCTTGGCTGCTTAGGCCGGGTCCCAAGGCATCGGGACCGAGGGCCTGTCATCTCAGCTGCCCCGGAGCACGGCTGGATGTGGCCAGGGTCCGCCAGCCCGCCCGACATCCTTTCCAGTATGAGTGACGAGGTAGGACTCGACTTGCGCTGTCTCTCTCTACTGGAAAGCCATTGACGGCGAGCCATGGAAATCCTCCCAATTTTTTTTTATTAGCAGTATTTATCACCTTCTCAAAATCAATTGCATATTTTAAATTAAAACAAATGACTATTTCTAGACTAATCAATACGTGCATCTTTGCTTTTTAAAAAAAGTAAAAATTTAATGTAAAGAAATCCTTATCTTTGCTCCTCTCGATCCAATTTTAATATAATTCAATATTTAGTAAATATAATCCTCTTTGTGCAGAACAACGTCATAAAAAATGCAGAAGATTTCATGGTATCCGAGACCCTGTGAGGTGGAAAATGTTGCCTCTGCCCTGTCACCTTGGGGCCCCCGGTGTGCTGCCCCCCCCCCACCTCCAGTATCAGGACCTGTTTATTCCTATTAAGCATAAAGAGAAGGGTTTATATATTTAATGATTCTAAAACCAAAATGCTACCTACTATCTGCACAATTGCCATTTTATCTCTTTAAACTTCTCCAGCCTGACGTTTTTAAAAGGGCAAAAGCAGAAAACCCTTATATAATACCTAATTTGTACATCTGTGGTTTCCCTCTGACTGGCACAGACACCATATGTTTTTAATTATCATAATAGCCCTAAAGAACCTGTTCGGTGGGAAACACATATGATCCTTTTATTACTGGTTTGTAATTTAAACAGTTTTAACAGAAAAGGTCTGGCTATAGGGGAGTGACAGGCTCAAAGGCCTAAGATCCCAGTCGTCGACCTCTGGAAGCTCAAGTTCAGATCCCACCCACCGAGGCGGGACCTCCTTCCCCAGGCTTGACAGAGGTAATTGGTCACATGTGAGGCGGCTCTGCGGGACCTTAAAAGACATGATCTGTGATCTCCAGTGACGCCGGGTTTGGGGCAGAGCCTGACACAGTGAGAATAAGGTTGATAAATATTATTCTAGTCTGACCTGTGCTGCTTTCACAGCTGGGGGCTGGGCCTGAGGCAGCACCGGCAGGAGGGCCCGCTGGTGCCCTGGGCCACCCACTCTCCGCTCCCCCCCACCTAGACCCCAGGGAACCATTGCAAGGTGAGGGGTCAGGTTTCGCTGAGCCCCTCTCACTTGCAGGGGCTGCGGTGGGGACGACGGTATTTTCCTGAAGCTGAATGGGATGGAATAAACAATTATTCCAAGAATAATTGATTCTCAGGCTAGGAGATGGAAGGAATCTGGGGGTGAGCCATGCTACTCTGTCACTTATGGGGAGGGGAGGACACCGGGGGGGGGGGCAGAATGGAAAGAGAGGTGCTCAGGGTCACGGGGCAAGTTTCAGAACTTGCCCACCCCCAGGGCCCTGTGCTGGCTGTGCTTGGGGGACAAGCCCCAGGTTCTGTCTGTGACTGGAGTCTCTGCTTACAATCGCCCCCATCCTCTCCCAGGACCCAGAGCTGCGGTTGGCAAGAATGAGCTATTTTTGTCTATTTCTTGGTTGCGTTTTCCTTTTCGATGCATCTCCAACCAGGAGGACAGGCACGGTTAAGCACCAGCCACCTGCAAGGGGAGGCTGCACGCAGGTCACGCCCCGCTTTGCGTCTCAGCATCCTGACATGCTTGCTGGGCCACCCTGGGTGAGCGCAGCAGCCTCTCTGTGCCTCCACCTCCCCGCATGTAAGATGGGAAGAGCAAGAACTATCATCTGCCTCGTGGGGGTTTTATGAGAATTAAATGAAGGCATATCATCTGTATTCCCCCTCTATCAGGTACTTAGAACGGGAGTTGACCCTGGCACATAGTATGTAATTATTATTTAAAAATAAACTTGCAGATGGAGAGATGGCCTGGAGGGTCAGATCCTGCTGCTAGAGATAAGGGGGTCGTCCCCTGGGCGCGGGGAGATTACAGGGGAAGAGCCATCTCTCTTCAACACTAGAGCCAACATGCTGGGTCTTGAATGCGACGAACCCTCAGGGTGGTAACGCATTTCGGGGAAACTTCTCGAAGGCGTCCAGGGGCTGGGGGCAGGGTTAGGAGCGATGGCCCTCGGACTGTCCCCCTCTATGCTGTCCAACTCCCAGGTCTGATTCTGCTGGGGTCCCATGAAAGTGCCCTTCTCTTTTCTACCGCTGGGTGGTTTAGCACCCAAATGTGGTTATTCTATTGGAGTTTTGGTCACAGTCTGGTATTGGAAATGCCATGCAAGGTAAAGGCGGTATCTTGCAGCTGGTACTACTAACTGCTATTGGGTAGTGGACGTGTGCTCTTTGCCAGGACCAGCGCTCAGCCTGGGACACGTGCCTCTCACTGCACACCCCCCCCAACCCCGCTGCTGTGGGGCAGCTCCCCTCGTGCCCTGGCCACAGCTGGCCACGCTGAGGTTCAGAGCCTCCTAGAAGGGGGGCAGAGTTCCAACTTGAGGCGCTGGGAGGCTTCTCCATTGAGTAGAAAATGGGCAAGTCGCCCCACATCCTTTAGTCTCAGTTTCTGATGACCAGCTGAACTAGGGTCTGCAGAGGTGGCCGGTGAGGCGGGTGGCAGGTCACAGAAGGACCAGCCGGCTCCAGGGGCTTCACATGAAGGGGGCAACACCGGGATGGCCCACCTGCCTCGAGGGCAAGGCTGGGAGCCAGTCTGGATCAGGGAGAGCCTGCCCCATCTTTCCTTGTTTGAAACGAGCACCTCGCCGGGGCGGTGAAACCGGCATTCACTTGGAGGAAGGACGGAGTCCCAAGTCCAGAGATGGCCCCTAAATTAAGTCCTCCCAGATGACCAAGGGCAAGCCCTCTTGTAAGTTAAAAAAAAGAAAAAAAGAAGAAGAGGTAGGGAGGCTCCAAGCCCCCACCCCAGAGGGCCCGCTCTTTCCTTTTGGCAAGCAGAGGGCCAGATGGCCACCCTCATTTGCGATGTCAGTGATGACCTCTCGATTCAAGAAAGAGCAAGTGCGTCTTAATCAGAGCACGGCCTTCCTGTCCACCAGACAACGCAATTGCACCGGCCCGCCCCTCAAGGAAACAAGCCCTTCTTAATCACAGGCTGCCCGGAGGGGCAGTGAGGAGGACCAGAAGCCCCGCCCGGCCCGCAGCCTGCAGGGACCGTCGTTGCCGCTGCCCGCGGCCAGCCCGGCTCACTTGCCCGGCCGAGCCCAGGCTGAGATGAAGGCACCTCGAATTTGCAGTCCCTGGAATAATAGCTCACATGACTTCGATCCCATCTGCACCCAGCAAAGGCAGAACAGGGGAAGGAGCATAAAACACAAAGTTCCCACAGACAACATCTGTCTTAGTGCAAACAATGGACCATTATCTTGTAAATAATTCTGATTAAGCTGCAGCATTTCCTCCTGAAACTGGTGGCGGGGAGCACGGGGAGGAGGGACCGCTGGAACACCAGGCCTCCACCAGCCCCTCAGCCCCCTCAGTGTTCCCGCAGGAGCCGTGAGCACCCCACGTCCTGCAGCCAGGCCCCTCAGATGGGCACGAAGACTCCCGGGAGCCCAGGTGGCTCTCCAGGGGTTTCTCCTAGCCCGGACCCTCTCCTTTCTACTGGGTCCTCTCCCCCCTTCCTCATGGCTTTCCTCCCTCTGCCCTCCCCTCCAGGTGCTTTCTCTGTCTTTTCCTTCTACTCTGTCTGTACTTCTGTTCTCTCTTAGCTTCGGCTTTCCTTCGCTTCTACCAGGCCCCATTTCTCTTCTGGTTCTTTGTACCCTGTCTCATCATCTGGCCCTTCCAGCTCCCAGTCCCTCAGTGGCTCTCTCTCCACCTTTCCTCAGAGCCCAGGCCCCTGGGGCTCCTCCGTCCCTCCAGACTCTCCCATGGATGCCTGACAGAGTGGGAGTAGTGTCCAGTCAGGGGCCCAGAGGCCCGCTCGCCCCGAGCTGCTCTCTGGCTCTTGGGGGCTCTCAGGTCTGGGGAGGTGCTGGAAGCCCTGGGCCCACGAGAGTCCCTCTCCCCACCACTGGCAGGTCCCTCATGCCTCGCCCCAAATCAGAAGACCCTCTCCCACGCTCGTGCCTCATTACCCAGCTCTTGCATCTCCAGCCATGAGAAAGAGCCGATGAGTTCAAGAACCCAGCCCAACGCTAGGGAGACCCAGGCACTATCCACTTTGCAAGGGCATTTACCCCAAAGTCCTCAAGAAAATCCCCCTTGTGATTTAAAATGAATTGCCCCGAATGTGATTTAGAGGAAATACATCAAGGCCCAAGCTTTCATGTAAAGCAAGAACCATGGGTGGAACAGCCCTGTTCCCACTGGCTGACCACTAGATACTTTTTTAAAAAATCGAATTGTGAATGCTCGGTAACATTAGAAAACAGGAAAGATAGTTCCACTGGCGCCAACAGGGGTGATTTCTGCACACGCTGGGAATGGGATCTGAGTCTTCACACATGGGATCACTGCCTCTTCACACAGGCTTCTCCCGGGACGTGTCCATTCTGGGACAGGAGGCCTCCCAGCTCAGCTGTTTAGACAGTGGTGAGTATAGACGGCAAGTTTGGGGATACCATACCTTGCATTCCCCTACCCAGATTCTCTCCCCACTTGCCAAGGTCGTAGCGACTTCTGAGTTTCCAGGGGAGCTCTGCCTGGGTCCTGCATGGCAGCAGAAGTCCTAAAATAATTGAAATGTGGGTGACTTGCCAACCTCGAAGTTATTCATATACATTTTATCCTCTTGAGGGTGCGTATGTGTGCCATGTGGTGGAAGACGAAACTGAGGCCATCAAGTTATAACCCGTTAAATATTAAAACCTGAGGACCCAAGGGCTTCCCACTTGGAGATAGCATATACTGGCCCATTGGGGGGGCTTGCTAGCCAGCAGCGACTCTGAGTGGCCAAGAGAACTCTGAGGATGGAAGAGCAGATGAGACCCCAGACACGGAGTGAAGATGCACACTGTCCCCGTGCCCCGTGCCCCATGCACGCAAAACCGAGTCCGACATGCACCCGTCTCTTGGTACCTGTTTTCTCTCCCTCTGCGTGTTGGGTGGGAGTTGGGGCTCCCAAGAGGGACTACTGTCCTAGGAGGGACACACTGGATTATCAAATTGGTATCTGGAATGTGCTTGAGGAAAACTTAATCATGAAAAATACTACCCTCTCAAGCTCTGCCGTGAACACAAGAGGTTGAAAATTGAAAAGGAAAAGAAGTCAGATAATCAGTTTTTCTTGCACTACCATCAGCTCAAAAATCCAGTTGTATTGACTCTTTCTTTGAAAAAATACGTAAATGAGAAATTCCTCCATGTCTTTTTATGATTTAAGAAAAATGGCTTCACGAGGAGGCTAGTACTCCCATGCCCCACGCCCTCAAACAATAAATGGTCTGGGCCAGAAATCCCACATGTTCACGCACCTGTGGGAATACCAGCTGGGCTCCCCCATCTGGGGGCCTGCTGAAGCGAGCGTTCGCGGAGACTCTGGGGCTGACAGGGTCCTACAGGGTCACCTGAGAAGTCAGGGCTAGAAAGGATCAGAAAAGCCGGAGTTTGGGACCCAGGACCCTACCGAGGGGACTGGCAAGCACCCTTCCTTTCACCCATGGGTAAATGGTGTCCAAAGAAAAGGATGAGTTGTCGAAGCTCCTTGGAGCTTGATTGCTGGTTAGACACCTGGTCTCCTGACCACCAGACCAGCCCTCCCATCTGGCCTCCAGTAAGCTTGTGTCTAAGCGGAGAGACCGTGCACTTTTCAATATTGAAAACCCACAGTTTGCTTCCCACAGGGAATCGTGGAATGAGTATCTGTCCTCGTCTTTGGTGACCTTTGCACCGAGGGTGGAAAAACTTTCGGGCCAAGGGGATCCCACTTGTGGCAGACGTCGTAGGTGCCCAACGGCTTAAGAGAAGCAGTTCCTTGCCATGCCAACGGGCTCATGTTTCTCTCCACACATGGGAAGACTGCTCGGTCATTGAGCGGGCTGCAGTGACCCTTAACTAAAACCCCAGCTGGGATACATGCCCTAACTCCGTCAGCCCTCTGTGGGGCAGTTCTGAGATGAGCTCTGCGTGATATCCTAGACGATCGCCAGGGGGACTGCACGCAGTCCCCGAGCAGTGGCGACCCTCTCATTAACACACCTGGACAGTCCTCCCTTCCTCCTTTGAGGCTCCCTCACCCATGGCTCCTGGGAGCTCCTCCCATATACATGACCTCCACCCACGTTCTGTTCTTAACGTCTGCTTCTGGGAGATGCCCAACTAGGTCTCCAATGGGATCTCGGAAGACCGAGAAGATGAATGGACTTGCTCCTTGACAAAAGCCCAACATACTCCTAACCCCTAAGTACCCCCTGAGGCCACTCCACCTGCCCACAAAACACCTCCTCCAGCCCTGTCCCAGGTGTGGAGAACACCTCGGAGTAGCCTGTCCTCGGGGCCTGACCCAGCACTCCTCCCAGGACACACAGAACACTCGAGTCCAAGTCAGAGAAAAGCGACTTGTCCATCCTATAAAAAGAGCAATAATTTAGGAAATTAATTGCAAATTTACTTTCCCTGCTTGGTTGCCTTTCTCCTTTTATGTGGATAATTGAGAGCATATTATATTAATTTGACAACAAGAGAAGTTCAAAAAGAAAACTTAACCTTGTGAGCAGCGGGTTACGATTGGATGGGTGTGTCTGGACAATCCGCAACAAGCACGAGAGATCAACTCGTCAGAGAGCCAGCCGGGGGCTGGGCGCACAAATGGGTGGTTTTGCTAATGAAACAGCTTTGCAGAGCTCCCCAACTTTAACCTTGAAAATGCACACTGTTTGCTCGAGAGGCAGAATCCGCTCTTGCAGACAAGGCTGCCCGTATGCGGCTGCGTACTTCGGAATGTAATTCAATCATCGTGACGTCTCTGGGAAAGAGCGATAATCATCTCCCAAAGTTCAGGCCTCCCCCGCCCCCACCAGAATATCTGAATGTCATCAAAGCAAACATATTTCCCAACATGTGTAGATGAAGCAGGGGACCCGAGGACTCGTCCTACCATAAGGTGTCGAGCACCTTTCCCTTCCTGGGCTGCCCCACCCTAAGCCCATTTCCTCCTTCAAACTCCAGTCTCACCTCCCAGGGCAGGTCTCCGGTCCACCTCAGATCAGTGGGCCGGCCCTGCTTGGGAAGGGTCAAGGGCAGACCCAATAGGTGATGCATGTGATTGCCCCCACTGGAGACCAAACAAGTGGAGTTTACTATAAGCCCGTGTGGGGACGGGGGGTAGCAGCAGGAGACAGAATCGCGCCCCCACGCAGCGCTCTGAAATGAAGTCAGCTGGCGCCTGAGGCCCGAATCCCCCCCAGCTCGCTCACAGCACACAGGGCGCTCCCAAGAACGCTCAACGGGTGGGAAGGGAGTTCTTCCCCCAGGCAGGAAGGAGCGGGAGGTGAGTGGGAAATAGGGGTGCCGTGAAATGAGAGGTGGGAGGAGGCTGGGACTCGGTTCATAAAAGCGGGAGGATGAGAATCCACAAAGGTCCCCTCTAAGCTTGAGATGTCACCACTGGGGAGAGACTCAGGAAAGACCCCCTGCCTTAGAGGCGGAGATGGGTAGAGACCCCGTTAGGGAATGGGCCCGGGGAGGGAGAGAAGACAGCAGA
Source organism: Ursus arctos (assembly GCF_023065955.2). Lineage (NCBI taxonomy): Eukaryota > Metazoa > Chordata > Mammalia > Carnivora > Ursidae > Ursus > Ursus arctos. The sequence continues at coordinate 37,065,966 of NW_026622863.1, read as the reverse complement.
CGCAGGGATGAGCCGCCCGAGGAGCCCTCCCCGTCAGCATGACGATCTGTCCCCTTCAGCGGTACTCCATCTGTACCCAAGGCCGCCCAGCCACTCCCCGGGTCCCTGCGTCCCTGCTGGCTGGGCAGCCCGGGGCTACGGGGTCAGCAAGGGGTCCCAGAGCGTGCAGAGCGATGGTAAACGGTGAACAATGCCCGGGGAAACGGGCTCAACCCTGAGCGGAGGCACGGAGGCTCAGCAGCCTTCCACAGGGCCCCCTGCTCCCACCCATGTCCCCAGGCCTGAGGCACTGGTCCAGAGAGGCCCCGCAGGTGCCCCCAGCCTACACAGAGTGGATGGTGGTGAGCCCCATCCTGGGAGCTGCACTTGTGGCTTCTTAAATTACCAGGAGGGAACCCAGCACCTCTGCACAGAGACGCAGTGTGCCTGTCGAGGTGACACAGGCCTCCTGGAGCCCTCAGGAGGCGAGAACTCAGGGAAAAGGCTCAGGGGGCACTGAAAATGAAGACGACACCCTCCTGGAGTCCTTCTTTCTGTCCGGGTTCGGGGTGGCCACGTGGGCGTGGGCCATGTGGCTGTGGTCACTTAGCTTTCCCTTGGCCGGGCATTTTGGGATCCACCCTGTTTTCCAGCAGAACCCACAGTGCGTGTTCTCTGTTCCCTGCGAACAGAATCAGGAGGCAGCTGTGGGCATGGGGAGCTGGCAACCTTCTTCGAGATCTACGATTTTCCCGTGGGCTTTCGTCATGTATCCTAAGACTCAGAATCTCTCCCTTCTCTCCTCTTCTCCCAAATGAGAGACTGTACTGTGGCCTTTGGGGTGGAGATGACTTGAACAGCTGGCAGGAGACCTACTGGAGGGAATGTCCCCAACACTTAAGGTGCTATGACTGTCCTGTCTCGAAGGCCAGGGTTGTTCAGGGGGACATTCCTGAGCTTCCATCCTCTCCCACAGGGGACACTTGATTTATTTGGGAGTGTGGGGATTCTGTCAGATGATGAGAATACCTTTTCCCCCACAGGACCCTTTAAACGGGGAGCTGGGGCGTGCACGGAATTCGACGGTTTCCAAAACAGACCCTAACAGGGGAAGCTTGGAAACACTGCAGAAGTGGCAGGGGCCTGAGGTCCAGCTCAACCGGAAAATCTCTGCGGACAAATATATCCCAACTCCAACGATTCTGAGTCCCTTTCCATTGAAAACTACCCTTCACGGGATGTAAAAGAGAACGTCAAGTTTTGCTGCACGGAGGCCGGGCGCGGGCGGTCTCTTCCACACCCGGGATGGGGGACGGCAGCCTGCGCGCTCCGTGCCTCTGTTCTCCCTACGCACAGGGCCTGGGGCCGGTCGTGGGGGTGCCCGGAGTCACCCATACAGAGACTCGCACACCTGTCGCCGGGCTCTGGCCCACCCACCACGGCACCTGCCTCAGACCGGGAGGTGCCTGGACATTTGCACGTTTAGGGGTCGTTACTTGTGGGGTCCGCCTCAAGGTGGGCGGAAAAATGCAACAAACTGCCCAGCAAGCAGCCCTGGGTTGGGGGACGGGGTGGGCAGCCCACTAGTACTCCCTGAATGTCCTGCTGAGGCTTCCAACAGGGAGGAGCCCCCAGGGGGGAGGGGGAGGGGGGTGTGGAAGGAATTAACATAATGACTCGAAGTGCACTAATGTTTCACAGCTTTTGTTTTATTAGCAATACCAAGATAAGTTATTGAAGCATTTTTAGTATTGTTTTACATTCCATTCATAAATGACCTAACTTGTAACTCAGCATACAGCACACTTAAAGATATAGTTTGACACGTATTCAGAAAGCTACAATTATTAGAACTTACATGCCTTCATTACCAGGAACACCTTAATATAATCTTCTCGGTACTTCAACAATACTCTAGTCCAAAGCACACGATAACCCAGCACAAATTTCCACATGTCTGCTTCCATCACCACGTTTGAAGTTGTGGGTGCCAAGGCGCTGTTCACTGGAATGTCACTGTCCTCTGTTCCCGGTTAATAGGGCGACCTGACACAATATTAAACTAGCAACCGTACTGCTTAAATACTATGGAGAAAGATAATGACTGCACTTTTCTGTATTCTTCTAAAGTGTTACAAAATACAGGACAATCGGACACAAGCAGCAATGCCAACGAGACCCACGGGGCCCGCCTCTAGAAGCTTGGCGAGCTGGCGTAGCAGACCTCCCCCCCCCCCCAGTCAGATTTTTCACAGGTGAAGGGACCTCCAATCCACCAGCATTTGTCACTCAGGGTTCATGACTTTGAGGGCATTTTCTCTCTCGTTCACGTTACTAAGCCTTCGCGATCCGTGACTAACAGAGGAACATATGGGGCAGTATTTTTAGCCTCCCTGACTCTCTCCTAGATATGCTGTAGGTTGGTGTGCCGTATGTATACACATACCTATGCCAGTAGTAATTATTTATTCAACACACATATGTGTATACATTCTTCTCTTGACTTTACACGATTAACAAGCTGCAGATAGCCACCAAGGAGCACGAACAGACAAGGGCAAGTCCGGCTAGACCGACTACAACAGGGGGTGTCACTTACCTGCAAGAAAACGTGCAGATTCATTAAACAATCCAGAAGCCATGGAGGCGAGAGGCATTTGAAAGCAAGGACAGGGCCACACTCCCTAATTGTTTAATGGAGTAGTGACAATAAAGCAATATTTATAAAATTTGGTCCTTCCGTCTCTGGCTAAAGCAAGAAGAGTCTACGTGATTAGAGCAGGTTGGCAATTAGGCGTAGAGGTGCTGTTGATCAGCGCTAAGTAATAGAAGATAATTACTACTTATTTGAAACCTGGGCTTTGCACACAACATCTGAATGTAAAAAAGAAAGAACCTGATTCCTTCAACAGCTAAGATGTGGCCTATTGCTACGTGGCTGTCGGTGCCAACCATCACTCGGGGTCAGCAGCCGGAGAAGGGAGAAGCCTCAGCTGAAGCTGGGGATACCTGCACTTGGCGCGAGACAGCGAGGGGGTCACACTGCTGCTACAACCCACGGTGGTGGCCGGGGGGGCTCGGGGACTTTGCACGTCCCCAGGGACGTACGTGGGTGTCTGTTCTGACAACACTCTCCTCTCTCAGCTTTCTCTTCCTCCCTCCCGGTCTTAAGTCATTACTGGGGAGAAAACAATGTGTGTGCGTGTGTCTGTGTGCGTTTTTTGTTTTTGTTTTTGTTTTTGTTTTTTTTGAGCCAAAGAGCTCGGTGGCTGTCTTCTCTCACCCTAGGTTTGGTCCTGGGCAGGAGGTATCGAACAATCGAAAAAGAATATGCACGTAGAAACGCAAATGAAAGCGACCAGACTTTTCCCCTGCTTCGGAGGCACTGTCGATTCAGACAGTAGCTTTCGGAGCCAAAAATATGCAGCAAAAGGAAAGGAACATAAACAAGGCTAAATGTCACCAGTGTTTGCCGACTTACAGACACCATCCATTTGTTTGTTCTGAAATGACGAGTGGACCATTTGGCAAATACAATGGTATTCACACAACAGTTCTGTCATCCTGCAGTGCAAACGACATCACGTCAGTGGCATTCCCATTTAATTTAAAAAGAGGGAAGGGGAGGAGGAGGAGAATGGCCAAAGAGTTTGGAGAGGCTGCCATCCAAAGAGGCTGCCTCTTCGTCAACACAGTGCCCTCAGGATGTACGCTTTGGACGAGAGAAGAGGAGAGCCCGTCCATGGGTGCTGGTTTCTGCGGGAGATCTCAGGGGACGGCACCGACCCTCTGTCCCACCAGAGTCCAAGGGACAAGGGCTGTGAGGCAGCCAGCGGGAGCGGGGCAGGCAGGATGGGGTGGTGATCTGCGTTAACGTCAACGATCTGCCCTTGGACTTCAGCACAAGCCAAATGGTCCTCCCTACCGGTCTCACATCAGACCCTAGACACACACTGTCACTGCGAGCAGGCTGGGCTCGGGAAGTCAAAGAACAATCTGCAAGTGATAAAGTCAGGCAAAGAAAACGAGTACAAAGTCGTGCTTCTTCGACAGTCTCTGCAAGCCAAGCCCTTCCAGAACCAGCTCATAAAGAAGACAAGCAGGAGGAGACGGCTCATATGGCTTTAAATAAAGCACGACAGCTCCAGAGACAACAAGGCCCTACTGCGGAGATCCCCTGGGTCTTCCAGAATAACTGCCCTCCTTGGCGTTGACTGCATGTGGGCTCCCGTACACGCGGTGGACTTGGATTTTGCGGTTCCCTTCCTGTGCCAATTTCCCAAGCTAACCTCCTTTCTTCATTGGAACCTGCTGGCTGCTAGGCCACACCTTCAAACTTAGAATCATCCACAAGACCAAAAACGGGCCAAATGCCCGGGCTGTGCACCCGTAGCCTACGCTTGGGCGTACACACACACACACACACACACGCACACACGGGGAGTTCTCACGTTGTTTCCACACACTGTGGTCACGGCCTCCTTGGACTTCCCTAACTGACCACAGACTTTAGCCATTTTGGGGTCCAACACTGAGCAGGAGGGACTTTCTTCCTACCCTAAGCACTTGCCTTCTACCAGGAAGGAACAGAATTGGGTAGAGACTGAAATGGTAGGGCCACTGTGACAGATGTCACCACAAAGTCACCAGAATTGCCTTGAAAGCTGAATTTCCCCCATACTGAGAAAGAGCCATCCGTAACCTGTCATGGCAGATGTGAGGAAGTAAAACACGTCTCTAAAACCTTGATGGAAAGTGAGATTGGTACTTGCTTTGTGCCAAAGGGACCACTGCAACCAAAGTCATTTGGACATTGGGGCACCTGAGTGGTGCAGTTGGTTAAGCGTCCGACTCTTGGTTTCTTTCGGCCCAGGTCGCGATCTCAGGGTCGTAGGATCGAGCCCCGCGATGGGGTCCACGCTCAGCATGGAGTCTGAGTCCCTCTCCCTCTGCCCCACCCCTCTGTGCTCGTTCTCTCTCTCTCTCTCTCAAATAAATAGATACATCTTTTTTTAAAAAAGTCATTTGGACATTGGCACCATTCCCTTGCAACAACCCCATGTGGACATTCATTTCCACTATAAAACGCCCTCAACTGAGAACCATTTATCCAAGCTCTTTTACATCCATCGTCCTCTTTTTCACCCTTCCACTTCTGTCCACCAGTGTGGAAACAGAGGCCCCCACCAAGCACACTCACGTCCGAGCCAAGACAGAGCTCCTGCCTCCTCCTTGTCTGCCTACGCTGGCCAGGACCGGGGAGACTCTGGACCTGCCATGAGCTGCAGTGGGGTCTTCTCCTGCAAGTCTTCAGTTCAACAAGCAGAGAGGGGCCTTCCAGGAACAGGTGCACCGGGCCATCTGGGTCTACAAGCCCTCTCTCTTGGGAAAGTGTCTCGTGTCTCTGTCTTTGCATCTCGGGGCACTAGGCGGAGTCCTGCATCTGCAGTCCTGGGCCTTCCCTGCATCATCTCCCTCGCCAGCAGAGCCACGGCAGACAGGGTCCTGCATGTCCCCTCTAGGGACCACACAGCAGCACATCCTTCTTTACACTAGAGCTGGGGGTGGCCCGGGCAGGCCGACACATGGGCCAAATCCAGCCCATCACCTGCTTTAGTAAATAAAGTTTTGTTGGAACACAGCCATGCCTATTTGTGTAATGATCATTTATGGCCCCTCCGGCACTGCAGGGCAGGGTCGAGTGGCCGTGACCGAGACCGCACTGCCTACAATCCTAACTTATTTCCTCTCTGGCCCTCGAAGAAAACAGTTGCCAACCCCTGCCTTGGACTATATAGCCGGTAAATGGTGAATGTTTTCAGACATTCTAGGCTGGAAATCAGAGAAGTTTTTGGAGGACAGAAATCACATTTTAAGAGCGTTCAGCTCGGATGTCCTGGTTCCTTTTATCACACATCTTAGAATAGATGATGTGAAGAGGTTTCAATGGACCCTGTGTTCTTTTTTTAAGGAGGGGTCCTAATTCTCTTATTGCTATGGAAGCCTAAGGAACCCTTTAATCTCAAGCATAATTTGGGTTAGGAAAGCCAGTTTCCTAGCAAACTGTGTAGAATAAATGGGGACTACTGGGACCTTTGATGCTAATGACCCTGTCTTTCCACTGGCTTCCCCTGGGGCCCAGAAGGTGCCTTGCTCTGGGAGCTAATGTGCAAGGGCTCGTGCCCATGATAGACGCGCTGGCGGAATCTCCTGGCTCAGCCTGGCTTCCCTGCGTGCTGGTCACTCCAGAGCTTCGAAGGGCAGAGGGGGTCATGCTCCTCTCACTGCCTTTCTCTTTAATGCTTCCCACCAACCTTACCCCCAGGGTCACCAAAAGACACAGCAAACTCTGCTTGCAAGACTCAACACACAATGGCCCCCAGCCATCTGTCTCAGGTTTGAAAGGCGAAGAGTAAGGGCGATCTGGTTGCTTTCCAAATCCACAAACTGGCGAGAACACGCTCTGTCACCCTGCCACGCAGCCAGCCCTTCAGGTGCTGTGCAGAATGGCCTTTGTGCTGTCTGGGGCACGCAGAAACCCATGCCTCCCATGCTCTCCGACCTCCGAGCTGCCGGCTGACCCACCAGTTCATCAAAGTTTTTCAGGCCGGACCAGGGGATTGCCAGCTTTGTCCTATCAGTGGCTATGAGCACTGCTCCGGTCTGCCCTTAGTCCCTAATTAAATACTCATGTGGCTCCTGTCCCATTACAGGACCAAGGTCAAATCCATTCCAACCAACCCGAGGGCACATCCAAGTTCTTTAATGGCACTGAATGCCCTTGTATGTCATGTTTTTCAGCAGAATAAAGAAATGTGGGCTATGCCTGGAGTCTGAAAGACACCTCAAGAAATGGAAGCTTTAATTGGAGTGGGATTTCACCTAATGAAATCAGGCCCATCGCGGGATCTGACTTACTCTAGAAGCAACAGTGTCTGTCCTCCAGCTTAATCCAAGATGGCTCCTCCTTGGGATCTTCTCTGATACATCTCTGACAGGCGAATGCTCTGCTGTCTACAGAAGGACCTTCTGAAAGGCTCCGAACATTGGCAAGTGCAACAGGGCAATCCTGCCCAATGGGCTGGGTTGGCCCCTCTCTTCAACTCTCTCTTCTGAACGCACTGGCCACGAATGGGCAGCGCTCACTGGCCAGGACGCCAAGGAACGTAAGACCAGAATCTTAACAGTTAGGAAGCAGGCATGCAGACCTAGGGAAGCAGAGCCTGAAGTCAAGCCTACAACAGGCGTATCACCCACAGACTTTAGCGATAGGAGCCCCCTCCTCCAACTCCCCAGCATGTGTCAGAGTTGCTGCTGAGCTCTGCGGGGAGTCTGCGTGATCCGAGCAAGATTTTTACCGATGCTTCTTCAAACACTTTTACATCCCACGAGAATAGAAACAGACGGACATTAGCTCCTCCTACAAGCCTGTTTCTAGGGCCATCAAAGTGGGGATTTACTAACTAGAAAAAATCAGACCCCAAACTCTCCTGAGATGAGAAATAACGGAATAATTCTTTAGTTGGGCCAAGCCCAGCTTCTGGAGAAAACCAGATATCAAGATGGTGGTTCCGTTTGGAAATCCACATCCACTTTGCATGGAGCAGAGAAGAGAGGGAAAAAGTCAGGAATATTTGATTCCTTGTGCCAATATCATTTCCACTCTTGCCAAGTCAAGCCAAGGGGGGTTTGAAGTGTTCAGCTATCCTTTGTGCTTCTGGCAATGCTAGAAAGACATTGAGCTGGACTGTGAGAAAAATGCCCCCAAATGCCCATTCTGTACCCAGTGGGGCTTCCGTTCTCCCCCGCCCCCAGATATAGTCTCTTAGTAAGGATGAACATGCCTGGTCCTCCTGCGTCCTGGGACACATAGCAGCCAGTAAGAAAATCAGAAGAGGATTTTGATTATGGCGGGCTGGGTACGGGAGTCCAGGAGTGAACACTGCACAGGGTCAGGCTCGTCCCAGAGGCAAGAGGATGGTGCCTCCGCCCCACCCCAGGTAGACTCAAGAGCCAGGGAAAGGCCTTCCCTGCCTGCTTCCAAGCTCAAGCTAGAGGATACAGAAGCAACGAGGCCCAAATGAAAGGCAAAACTTGTGCTCTCTAAAAATAGGCAGTTTATGGCCCGAGTTTGTTTTGGTGTCTCCCCATGAGTGCGAAGGGGAGCAGGAGGGCCTGGACCCTGACCTGGAGGGGCAACAACGATGCCTGGTTTTTGCCTGGCTGGCCTGAGGGTCCTCATTCCCCTTTCCAGCGAGGGGCCGCACACATACTCCAGGATCTATTGCCCAATGGCTGAAAGGTTAACTAAGCTAAGATTTTTGCACATACCCCAAAGCTGTCAGGGGAGTGCCGTGAGCTGCTATTTTGGGAGGGGGCAAAAAGTGCCTAACTGCTGACTTTCAGAGGACAAGGGCTCACTAGACAGCAGGCTCTCTGATGCTGCCTTCCCCTCCACCCTCTCCTGTGCAAAAGGACACCAGTGGACAAGCTCCCCCAAGGCAGGAAAGCCTCCCTTCAGCATTGATAGGAAGATGGGAAAATTAATAGGGGTAACAGGAGCTCATTTCAATAAGAATGAGCTTATGAACATGCCAGGTTTTGATCTTTTCTGATGCATGGATTCCTGGCAGGAACTGTGGTCCTACACAGGTATTTGAAAGAACTGAAAATAGACTTTTAAAAAATCCCCAAACAACAATAGAAGAAGAAAAGTCACAAACTTAAAACAACAATGAAATTGAGAAAAAAAAAAAAAGACTTAAACGTTGCTCCCCTAGAAAAAAAGGGGGGAAATTTGGACAGACATAAACCCTTTTCTCCTTCTTTTAAACATTGTTTTTAACTGCTTCGAAAGTAATGAATTGTATGTGGATAAAAATAGATCTGGGGTGCTGGTTAATGGGGCCTTGTGAATCATTCAGCATAAGGAACTGTCAATATTTTTTTGAGCTGTCAGAAATCCATTTAGTGATTTTTGACAATTCAAAAAAAAATATTTCTGACGGCTTGATCCAGTTCTTAGTGAATTAGGGAAGGAGAGGGGAAAAGAAATATATCAATTTAATTTATGAACCAAGCCCAGCTTCTTGAATTCTGCTCTGTGCTCAAAGTAACATCAGAATTCAGAGCTTAAGAAATACCCCGCTCCATTTTCCTTCCCTTCCTCCCTCCCTTCTTTCCTACCCTCCGGCACTCTTCCCTCCCTCCCTCCATTCCTTTCTTCCTTCTCTCCTTTCCTTTCTTCAACAGGCGCAGTAAAGTCATAGACATCCATTCATAGATTGAACGTGGAAAGGTCCCACCATCATTTCTCTCTGGTGAGAATATCTGGGGGCTGGCAATAATACACTGGGCTTCTATTCGGAGAAAGGCTTTCAGATACGGATATCTGGGTGCCAAGAGAATATCTCTGATCCTCCCTGCCCACCCCAACATTCATTTGATCCAATTCTAGGCTTCAAGTTTATTACTACATTTGAAGATCTGGAATTACTTTGGGGTAACCATATTCTTGAGGGAGGTAAAGAAGTGCCAACTTGCTAACAAGGTCAGGCAGGCGTAAGTCCAAAACACACGGGATCACAGCACCGCTAACCAGGGGTTTCACAATGTCCATTTCTTGTCAGAACAACGGACAGACAGGTGAAGGTACAGAGGGACAGAAGGCGATCGGAGAAGGCCAAAGTCACAGTAACTGCCGTTTGGAATGTCTAAAGATGAGTCACAAACACCCCGAAACAATCTCCCTGGTTGGAGAGAGGATCGCTTTATTTCTACAGTGTGGTTAGTGCGATATGATTTTTAATACCCTCTAAGTCAATACAAAGAAAAGTGTAAGGAAGGAAGTTTGGCTTAGCGAAGAAGGAAGCAACTGTCTTTAGCTGTCTTACGCAGAAGTTGAAAATACTGAAGGGTTTGCAAGTTACCATGTCTTTCTGTTTTTGTTTTCCGTTTTTAAAAATATTCTCCCCCTCGAGTTAGAGGTTAAAAACAGGAGCAGTCCGCACTGTGAGACCCCACCCCCGCCCCCCTCCGCGCCTTCCCTACAGGCATTTCGGGTCACCGGGGTGCGATCCCGAGCACAAAAGCGTGAGCGCTAGAACTTCCAAAGGAAATCGACTCTCGTGATTGTCTACACTGCAAATTACAGCATCGCTGGGGTGTTTTCATGGTTAGTTCGAAATGTGCTAACGGAGGAGTCTACCTCATTTTTTAAAAATGCACGATTCAGCACTGATGTTTTGGGAAATGAACTAAAGGAAGAGGATTCTAAAACTTACCACACAAGTCTGGCCTCTTGATACATCCAGAATTTGCTGTGCTACTCGCAAGTCCGTTAAAGGCGGCTAAGCCATCAGAACTGTAGGCCCTGAGGACCGACAGCATGTTCAGCGGCTTCTCCAGGCCCGGAGGGCCCCGCTCTGGCTTGGGCAGGCCCGCCGAGGGGTCCTGGGCTGGAAGCAGGCCCGGGCCGTGCCACTGCTTCTCGGGTGCCTGGGGCACCGGCGAGACGAGTCCCTGGACCGGCTGAGGGGCGCCCGCGGGCAGCAGGCTGTCGCCGCCGTCTCCACCGCCGGGGTCCTTGCTGAGGGCGGACTGGGGCTTGCTCAACATCTCCGGTTCCGTCTCCAGATCCTCTTCGTCGTTGTTCTCTCCCTTGGAGGAGTCCATGTCCTCCGAGGAGGCAATGTCGGAGAGGTCATCGGTCGCGTTCTTGTTGGCGGTCTCGGGGATCAGGATCGGGGCGTCATCTTCGGCGTGAGCCTTCCCGTCAGGATCCTGGCTGGGGCAGGAGCTGGAGGCCCCCGAGCCCACCATGCCCGGGTAGACGCCAAACTGCTTGTAGAAGTCTGACGGGAAGTTACAAAACGCGGGGTCCACCAGGCCGGGCCACGCACCGCTCTTCTGCTCCCCCAGAGTCTCCTTGACGGGCCCCGGGGCCGTCTTCTCCGAAGCGGCCTCGAGAGGCCCGATCATGCTGGAAAGCGCCATGTCTTTGTTTGATTGTGCCGAGGGCAGGAGGGCCACCTTCCCCGCCTCCCGGGCCTGGTCTTTGCAATTGACCGTGACCCCGACGGCGCTGTCTTTGCGTTTCGCTTTGCCCAGGTGGTTGGCCTGCAGGTGAAGAGCCATCAGCTCCATCGACGAGGTTGTGAAAGCACAAAACAAGCATCCGTGCCACGCGATGCTGTCTTGCACGGTCACCGACGAGCCCGGCAGCGAGGCGGCGTCCGGCCGCACCGACAAGTCTAGAGGCTCGTACTGCGATTTCTCCGACTTCCTCGGCACCGCCTTCCCGCCGGCTTTGTCCTCGCCCCCGTCCGGCCCGTGCACCTTCATGGACGGAGGGTCAGACAGGCCTTTGTCCTTCATGTCCTTCTCCTTCTTCAAGGAGCTTAGGACAAAGCTGTCCATGAACGCTTGCAAGGACCCTTGGAAATTCACACCGTTGCTCACAATACTCTGATAGGCTCTTCCGATCTCGGAGAAGTGGGTGCTTTTGGAAGGGAGGTCGGCGCCTTTCAGGGTGTCCGAAGGGGCCTCAGAAGTCATGCCGGCGGCCTGCCCCGAGTGATCTGCGGGCGAGAGCACCCCTGCTGTCCACTGCTGGGAGGCAGGGCCGCCTCTGAAGTCGATTCCGGGGAGACCTTTAAAGGCCCCCCGCAGGATGTCTGGCCTGATAAACAGAGCAGCTTTGTTGGACAGCTCGTCCCTGTGGTCTTGGTTTGGGGGCTGTCCAGACAGTGGCCCGGCTCCATTCTGCCGCTCCCGATGGTGCCGCTCTAAGTGGTATTTTAAGGACGCTGACTGGGTGCCGGCATAATCACAGTGGGGACACTTGTAGGGTTTCTCACCTGCAAGATGTCGGTATAAGGAGAAAGAAAAAAAAAAGTGTTGATCTCATTTTGGTGTGCTGAACAAGGCTAGAAGGATCAACATTTGTTCTTGGAAACAAAGCAGCTCAAACTAATAATTAGTTAGAGAACAACTGTTTTTTAATAGAAGAATAATTCGTACTCTTAAGCTTTTTTAATGATTTTGTACCATTTGGGACTATTCAGGAATGACATACTATCTACACACAATTAGCTATCTTTTTTCTTTATCTAACATGTGAAAACGGCTGTAGATTTAAAAGCTATGATTATGAAAATTAAGCATAATAATTTCAACCACAGTGATCATTAAAAGTAGAAGTTTAAAAAGACAAAGTATGTAACAAATGGCTGGTTGCAATATTTTGTGTATACAATAGCTCTAAAATTTGTTTAAATTATACACATGGAAACCATTTTTAAACCTAAAAATTTTATGGCACTGTTACGCAAGACTGAAATGAATGATTTAAGTCTTGCTCTGCAGTAAATCATGGATATAATTAGCAAATGGCATACTGCACAAGTAATTTATCATTATTTGGAGGGCACCATTCCAGACGAGCTCAGATATCTGCAGACCTACTGCATTGTTTCTAAATAAAGAACTATAAATACCGATTCTATAAAATATTAATACCATTACAGTGCATTATGATTGCAGCATGTAAAGACATATAGTTAAGATAAAAAGCAGTCAATAAAACTTAAAAGAAAATGAGTAATAAAAAGGTACAAAATATATTTAGTTTCTGTATTTGAAATTAACATTATCTACTGGTCTTTGTAGTGCCTTAAATTTGTACTAATGGCAAACCTAACGCTCCGGTAGTAAAATGTGTAATTTACCTATAATAAGCGCTTTCTAGAGAATAAAAATAGCTTTAAAGAGTGTTTTAAAACATATAAGATCATTTTCATGAATTAAATATTTATTTAAATTCAACACCCAACTTCTGTTGTTCTTTCCACCATGGAAAAGATACCATAATGTACAGCCTGGACCTGCCCGCGTTGTGGGATAGAGGAAGGGGAGGAGAATAAACAGATGTGGATTTAAATATATTCCAGGAATTCGTTTGCAATCCAGGGTCTTTTCTAGACTTTGGAATCGAAAAGCTCTCTGGAAGAAACGCGGCTGTGGCGGTCCGCTAGCTGATTCTCAATGGCGCCCTGTCGATATCCACAATTACTCCTCCCAAGAAACTCAGCGTACCCCCCACCCCTTCTTCCATTGCTAGTCTAAACCAGACTGATGTAAAAAGCAACAGCAAATCATTGGTGAGTGGTGCATCTCAAAGACATCTTACTGTGCCCAGTGAAGATTCCGACTCCCAATCTCCAAGGAGTAGGGCGTTTGGGGGTAACACACTTAAGAGGAGGGAAGAAGGATTCCTGGGCACTGCAAATAAGAAGCCCATCAGCCCAGGTTCTGAGCAACGGACTCCACGTCATCTTCAACCTTGGAGAAACCATGCCTGCCTCTCCAAAATGGTGGCTCCGTGCTCCTCATTCACTCCTGCGGGCTTCAGAAGGTCTCCCTTGGACACATCAGAGATGGGAAAGGGGCCCAGCTGGGAAGGTATTTCTCTAAATGGAAAGGTCCCAACTGTCTCTGGCTAGACCGATGAGATGGATTGAGCAGGAAGACTCTAACCCCGTTGAGCTAAAGGCATAAATGGCCTCGGGCACCATTTTCCCACTTCTTGGAGTCAATCCCTGTGTCAGGCTCAGATTCACTCCAGCCATGCTATTTGGACATCTCGTCAGAGGCTACGGAACCCTCGGAGGGACAGGCGCTGACCTGGAAGTCTGGTGGCCAGTTGGAGCGGGAGCAGGGCCTGGAGCTGAGGGGGTAGTAGCCGGGCTTGTGACAGGAGAGCCTAACTAGGGACTCAGAATCCTGGCTCCCCAGGTCAGTGGGAACCTAGGGAGGGCCCCGCACTGAGAGCTGGCAGAGGTGAGGGTACTGGGTGAGACTCAAGCTGCATTTCAGATATGCACCTGGAAATGATTAAATGCATCTGGCAAAGGGTTTGCAGAGAACGAACGCACGGGCATTCATTAGCGGGAGCTACAGAGGATGTGGACTTTTGCCTCCAGGCCTCAGTGGGGTGAGGGGCGGTCTGACTTAGTGGGAAGTGCAGGGATGCACAGGGATGTGTGTGTATTTCCAAAGGACACACATTTGAAATGCACACCAGAGCAGTGGTTCTCAAACTCAATTGTGCTTTGGAATCAACAGGGGATTTTAAGACATTACTTCTAGAACCCCATGCACAGTTCTGATTCTCGCGGTCTGGGGCAAGTGTTCCTGGTGATTCTGATGCAGGGTGAAGATTACACTTTGAAAAAGCCAAGGTGAAACTGCTTGGGAGCCTTTAAAAATGCGGATACCTGGTCCCACCTCCACCTCCAGAAATTCTGAGTTCACCGGCCCAGGGTGAAGCCTGGGATTTGGGTCTCGTGGAGGCCCGCGTGTGGGCTTCTGCGGAGCCTGGGTGGATAAGCACTGGGGGGAGCACCCCCGGAAGTGCCCCTATAGGTGGACACTGTGGAATGGCTTAGCAGGGAAGGTGGTCTGCTCTGGACCCAGGAAGTGTCTGGAGAGTGCACTAGGGACCAGAGCCCCCATGCTATTTTGCCCTCCCCAGGGCCCATCCTGGGAACTTTGCTTTCTCAACCTATAAACATAGGAAGGTGATGTACCCGGTATTCCCTAAGGCTCCTGTCAGCTCTAAAACCCACATCAAGAGCAAAACCAAGTCTCCTGAATGGGGTCAGAGACACATGTGTACGTACATGGGTGCCCTCGCACACCCAGAAATGTGCACATCCATTCACACCCAATGGTTTTTTAAAAAAAGATTTTATGTATTTGAGAGCGAGAACATGAGTAGGGGGAGGGATAGAGAGAGAGGGAGAAGCTGGCTCCCCACTGAGAGGGGAGCCCAACACAGGGCTCGATCCCACGACCTGAGATCATGACCTGAGCCGAAGGCAGGCACTTAACCCACTGAGCCACCCGGGCACCCCAACACACAATATTTTGATTGCATGAATGAACCTTCTACCCCCAAGTAGAGAGGGCAATTAAATGAAGACCGAAGAGATAAGGCCCCAGCTCCCATTGCTTTCAAGGGAGACAGATCATACAGTTTACTAAAGCGAGTAGAGTTCACACACATACACACCACACACACCACACTCACACACACATCACAACCCATCACTCACAGCAATCGTACACACACACACACACATACACATACCACACACCCATCACACGTACACTCCACACACACATATACCTACCCCCCCCCCACACACACACGGCCCACACTCATACATAACACACACAGCACAAGAAGAAAAACTCTTCCTTCAACCCTCTGCTCTTTTAAAGTTCAGAATAGGGGCGCCTGGGTGGCTCTGTCGGTTAAACGTCCGACTTTTGATTTTGGCTCAGGTCATGATCTCAGGGTCATGAGAACGAGCCCCATGTCAGGCTGCACGCCCAGTGGGGGAGGGGGATCTGCTGGAGATTCTCTCTCTCCCTCTGCTCCTCCCCCCCCACGCTCAAGCTCTCTCTCTCTCTCTCAAATAAATAAATAAATCTTTAAAAAAAATAATGAAGTTCAGAATAGGCCTTGGCCTCCACCGCTCCAGGGAAAGCAGGCCATAGCTGAGAAGCAAGAAGAGTTCACTCTTAGCACCTGAGTCTCCAAGGGTCCAGGCCCTGCTAGATTAAGGGCTACTTCGCGAGTTTTCGAGGGTTATTAGGCTGCATGTGATACACACAGGCTCTAGAAAGCCCTCCACTGGCCTTTCTCTACCTCCCACTCGCACTGTCGGAAGATCCCCTCTGCATGGGTCCACCTCCTGCCTCGTTCCTAAAGGCTTTGTTTGGGTGATGCTTCCTATCACCTCAGTTCCCCAGAGAAATGCTCCAGAGTGAAGTTCCAGGGCATAAATCCACGCCTTTGGATGTGTGTTTTTAAAAAAACCAAAGAACAGGGGGGCCTGGGTGGCGCAGTCGTTAAGCGTCTGCCTTCGGCTCAGGGCGTGATCCCGGCGATCTGGGATCGAGCCCCACATCAGGCTCCTCCGCTATGAGCCTGCTTCTTCCTCTCCCACTTCCCCTGCTTGTGTTCCCTCTCTCGCTGGCTGTCTCTATCTCTATCAAAAAAAAAAAAAAAGAAACAAAAAAAAACACAAAGAGCATAATCCTCGATTTTATTGTCTTTATAACCCTGAAACGATACCACTACTGCCGTCTCCTTGAAGCCCTCCTTCACTTTCCCAGGCTTCATCCCTGAGAGGGTAGGGGGGCGCTTCAGACTACAGCCGGCCCCCACGTGGGTGCGTTCCTGGCCAGGCAAACCCAGCATGGAGTCGTCTGGGACAGGCGTCTCCTGGATAACCCCAGGCAGCCCGAGGGTCTCACTGTCCACTGGAAACATCCCAGTGCTTACCCAGACATGCCCTCCCCCAGGGCACATTTCAGAGCGCTGCGGTGGCAAACTCCCAATGCCGCCTCGACTAGGCGGGGAGGAACCTGTCAGCACCTTTAGCAGGCTTTGAGGTGTGGCTAAGCCCCTCTCTCGTGTTTGGTGACCGACGGAGGCCGAATCTCCCCGCACCGAGAGCTGCTTCGTAGTCAGGGTCTCCGTGTCCGGCCATGTGCTTCGCCCCCAGCATGCCGGCTAACTCTGACAAAGCCCCAGGCTTCTGCCAAGGAACGAGTCAGGGGGCCACCCAGCATTCTCCACACAGCCGCGCGGCCCAGGCAGACCCAGACCCTGCCAGCAGCTCTGTCTAGTTGAATGATTGGCCACTTAGGCCATAAATTGGCCCAAATCTACTGGGAGGATCACTGAGACTGCCCTAAGCTTTGCAGGTGGTCCTGAGTCCTCTAGCCACCTCCGAGATGTTTGGAATCTGCTATCTTTTCGTCTGCCTGTGGTTGGAACCAGACACTCGGATGCCTTCAGAGCCAGGCAGATCACAGGGGTGTGCAAAACAGCAGGGTAAGGGGGAGATGGCTGTCCTAGAGGGCAGCCACCACTGACACCAAGCAGCTGGGGACATGAGGACCTCTGACATCTTCTAAGAAAAGCCCCACATCTAGATTTCTTTTTTTTTTTTTTTAAGATTTTATTTATTTATTGACGGAGAGAGACAGAGCACAAGCAGGGGGAGCAGCAGGCAGAGGGAGAGGGAGAAGCAGACTCCCCAATAAGCAGGGAGCCCGATGTGGGCCTTGATCCCAGGACCCTGGGATCAGGACCTGAGCCGAAGGCAGACGCTTAACCGACTGAGCCACCCAGGCGCCCCAACACATCCAGATTTCTACATACAATATCCTGGTTTTTCAATATTGGCACCTGCTTTAAGACTTCAAACACCGCAAGAGCCACAGCACCCTGGTCCGCAGCGCGGGTCTAGACAGGGCAGCCCGTTTGAAACCTGGATCTGGGAAAAGGATGCCCAGTACAGAGCCATTCGCCCACTGGAGAAAGCAGGTGAGGACACTGGTGGCCTTCTCTGGGGAAACCTCTTCCAATATCTTAAAGGAATAAGATATGGGCACAAACAGTACATTCCGAGAAAGGAGAGTTTTGCTAGAGAAGGCATCCTGAAACAAGAAATCATCAGTTCATCATTCCAACAGACTAATGAATTACTGGAAACATCTTACATGAAAGCAGCTACCCACTGCCACACGGTGCAAGATGTGTATTCAACTTTGGGATAACATTGGTAACTTCTCCCGGTCTCTGGACCATAAATTTTTAGAAATATATGACCAAGTGATTTAATTAGTTCACTGTACCTATTTTTACATGAGCACGTCTTTCATCATTCTGAGCCTCTACTTTGCACTCGATCAGCCATGGGAACCCTCACTGTTCTGGGGAGTTATTTTGGTTCTCCTCCACGGAGCAAATACCCGATAGCACTTCTCCAAAAATAACAGGTGGATTCACATTATCCTCTTCGGAAATCCCTTCAGCGAGCTTTTCAGGAGGGCTTCATGCTTCTAACGTGTGTGTGTGTGTGTGTGTGTGTGTGTGTGTGTGTGTGATAAATCTCCAACAGTGTTTTAACTTTTAAGTGGAGTAACTGAATATTTCCCCGTATTTGCATCCTCTATTTGATATTTATTTAGTCTTTCTCCATGTCTTTACTTAGTTAATACCAGGAGAGATAAATATGGTGGTGCCTTTGCAGCAAACCTTCAGTACATTAATATAAATTGTACACTAATTCCCCCAAAGCATATATATGTTGTAAACCTGAAGACTTTTCACACAGCTGCTTATTGCTAAACAGTGCCTTGTCCAGAAGGGGACAATCTGTGTCTCTAATTGCTGTCACTGAAGCCGAGATTCATTATGTGACTTTCCCATTAAAATGTGAGCATTAATTTGTATAATGAAATATCACCCACTGCAGTGTTCATTAGCCATGCCCTACTGTATACGGCACATTGTTAGCTACCTAGAAACTGTAGTTAATTTCACTAATGGATATTTCCCTACTTAGTGTTTGGTAGGAAATTTATACTGTAACATTACCTCTTAAACTTTTAAGGAAATTTAAATTCAATCAATTATTTTCAGCAAAAGTTGGGGATGTCATTAAGGCAGGAACAGTAAGGTTGGGGGACTACGGACGCTTTTAGTTCATCTAAGAAATAAAAAAAAATGATAGAATTTTAATTCAAAACAAAAAGAAAAAAAAGAATCATCTTTGGGGCAAGCAGACCTTTTTTTTTTTTTTTTCCCCATCATGATTCAGGTGGCCGTCCCCCACTAATGACAACAGCACATGCTCTCCTTTTAGGAAAAAAAAAATGGGAAAAACACCCATTTTAACCAACCTATTTTTGAATAGTTATTCCGTGTGCTTTCATGAACGTTTAAAACAGCCTGGTTAACTTACCCAGAAGAGGAAACAGAGACGCATCAAAGGTAAGGGACGTGGACATCAGGCGTTAGGCACCTGGGTTAGGCCCACTGAACTCTCATTTCCACCCACATCTAGGGACTAGTCGGTGCCTGGGAAGCTCTTTGAAGATGAAAGGCAGTTTCCAAAACCACATACGTCATTTATTATCTCCTGATGCGCCAAGTCATTCCACCCCACCTTCCACACCTCCAGGTGTCACAGAGGCCGCTTCCCTGCCTCACCGCCTCCCTAATCTCTCTGTGCTGATGGGGAAACTGAGGCACATAGGGTCAAGGAGGCCCAGCCACAGGCCATTCTGCATTAGGGGTAAAAGAGGAGCCAGGGTGCACAGTACTTCCCTTATACATCGCCGGGAGGCTGCATCAACACACCTTGTGGGTACAAGTCACTTCCTTTCCTCCCGCTGGTTATGGTGTGGACACACACTGTCAAAGAAATGTTGCATTAATTCCCTATAACAAGCCCAAAAATCCACCCAGAAAAGTAAAAAAAAAAAAAAAAAAATCAATACAGCGCAGCGGTTAGGAGACAGATGTGGGTTGCACCCTGCGGTCGATGCTGGGTGACTTGGAGAGGGTCACTTCACATCTCTGGGTGGCCCCTGGTCACCAGGGTGCTGTGAAGGTGAAGGATTGCAGTCGCGTGCAGGGCTCGGCACAGTGCCTGCACACGCGAGCGCCCAGGCAGTGCTGGCCATCGTTACTATCATTTTTCTTGTTACCCTGTCCCTACTGGCTGCGTTTTTCTGCCGCCAGCCAGTGGCTACCATGCTGTGTAGACAGAGCCTCGGTCAAGAGGCAAGAGAATTCTCGGCCCCCACCCCCAGCTAGGCACACATCCCTTGGAGGGTACTATAGGACATATAGGTGGTTCTATCAGGCCAGGAAAGCCTTGCTTGGGAACAAGCACGCAAGCGAGAGCCAAGAAAGGCACCCTGTCCAGTGGCCGCACCATGGAGCCACCCACCCGGCAGGGGTGAGCAGAGCCGGGCGTGCCCACCAGCCCACCCTGACCACAGCCAAGAGCCCTTGAAAACCACCTCTGGCTTCCCTGCGCAAATCCATTTTCATAAAGAGGTTCTCAACTCAGGGCCGGACCAGTGCATGCAGCCCATCAAAACCAGATTAATAAACCACTCGCATAATTTGAGAGGGAAAAAAAAAAAACTAATGAGATTTATTTTTAATTAGTCCCTGAACTTTCGTGCCTCCAAGTTTTCATGAGTGAGGTTGCTTATTACATTTCTCTACAGTGGTCATTCCTGAGACAGCAGGAGCCTCCTGGGGAGCCCAACACACAGGTGAGCTGCCGGAGGGGACCCGGCCTGGGGTCCCGCAGCCAACACGTGGGGTGTCACACCCGTCTGGGGCTCGTGGAGGGAGACGCACCCCCCTCCAGCCTTACACAGACTCACTGATCAGCACAGGCCTACCTCCTGTACACAAAATAGACACACGGAGCCCTGGAGGGCCTCCCTGAGATGGGGCTGGAGGAGAGGGCAGTGAGGGAAAGAAGGAAGTGCATTTTCAGGCAGCCCATCATGAGATGACTGGCCAGCCTTGGTCGGGGGCAGCCTAGGGGACATCCCTGCCTCCTGTTGCCTGTTAAGACTGAATGCTTGTCTCAGCCTCCATAACTGACTGAGCCAATGCTTTATAAGAAATCCCTCTCTCTATATAATCTATTATTTGATTATACCATATATTACATATACTTAGAATACATCATAAATATTATATACACCATTTTTCTGGAGAACCCTGCTACCACCTCCTTTCTGAGCCTGCGCTGATGGGCTCTGAATTCAAATCACAAGCATGTACTCGAGAAGACCGATGACACACATCCAGTGATTGGACCTTCATCTGCCCCAGATACTGTGTGAAACTGGAAAGCCGTTCAGCCGCCCCTGGGTGGGCAGGAATCAGCATCCGCCCTGAGAGAGCCAGAGTGGGGTGGTCTCTCAGACGTGAGGGTTCCTGGGGACCCCTGGGATCCTCCGCGTGCCTCCGTCCGCCCCGCATGGATCTGGCCACCGCAGAGACGGTCTAGCTCCTGCAGGCTCTCCCCCCAGCCTCCAGGTGTTCCGAGCAACCTGCCTGCAGCATCTTCTCAGCACCTCCCTAATAAACAGGTGTCGGGAGGAGGAGGGCAGTAATTGAGTTAATGTGGAGTGGAGTTAAAAAAGGAAAGTGGTTTTTATCAGTAGATGTTATATGATCAAGACGGCTCATAAAGATCGAGTCGGACAGGAAAACACAGCGAATGTACCACCTCATCTCCCGACCAATTAAAATATATTTATTACACACTGGATTTTTAAATGTGCTCATATGGGTCCATTACAGAAAAACTTCAGAAGATGGTATTTTGGAAAACCTGGATTCGCTCTCGTAGACTGCTGCCCACTGACCATGTCGCTTCGGAATCCAACAACACAGAGAGGAGGGGGCGAGCCAGTAGAGGACGTCCCCAAAACCGGAGCCCCGGAGCCCCTGGTTTGTTAACAAATAACTTGATTTTGATTTTTAATTACTCGTGTAATCTACACTTCAACATTGTCATAATGGATGTTTATTTGGGTGATTTAGAGCATGTAATACTTTCTGTTCTATTCAAATGCACGAGTATAAGCATTTTCCAACTTCTTTGTTCTTTGATAAAAAGGAAATTGATCTTTATCTGGTTACCATTCTGCCTTTTAAACACAGCAAACGCTGTTTCTGAGGGGGGCTGGTGGTGTGATGTTTCCATGGCTTCTTTCATTTTCTCCCTTATTCCGGGAAGTTTCCAGAATGCCTCTGTCCACGGCCTTGTCTTGCTTCTCTCAGTGTCTCCAAAGACTACTGGTCACAAACGTCAGAAGTTTGTGAAACAGAGGAAGCGGAAATGTGGGGAAAAAATAACCTCTCTCAAGCTTTAAAACTTCAAAAAGCAGTATCCCATGGTCAGCAGGACTCCCACCAGGTTTGGTCCTAATTTACCGGAAATACTCTGTGGAATGTCTACTATTACTGATGGGCCAGCTGATGGGAGCTGGGCCCCGCGGGGTCAGTGGAGCTCCTGGTTAGGAGGCACTGCTTTTTCTTTCCCGACCCACGCTGCCTGGCAGGGCAGACTTCAGCTGTGCTGAGCCACCAGCCACATGGTAAGCTTGGCCCAGGGGCCTGTGTCTACCGCTAATATAAGGGCTGTATCACAGGACCTGCCTGGCCAGGTGTCCACACTCCTGGAGACCCCAACAGCGGACGCCCTGGTGGATTGCCTCCCACCTCCTGGCTTCTGTGCCCCCTCCTTTCCCAAGTACCACCACAACCCAACCTGGGGAAGAAAGTGGACGTCGGCATGATCTCAGAAAGCCAGATACCTGAAATGCTGGTCCTGAGCCCGATCCCTGGGAAGACCTCACTGAGAAGGGGACTTTGGTGCCAAACTCTGGAAATGAAGGAGCAGACCAATGCACCTGTCTGGCAGAGAAGTTCAAAGGCCCTGAGGCAGGAACTCAGGAACCCCTCACTGAGCTCACAGGGAGAGGGTCTTCTATCTGAAACCGCAGCCCGGCTGCCATATTGTGGCTTCCAGTGGGTTCGTGTGTGCAGCTTGCTTTTCTAAAAGGACAGCAAGTTCCCTGGGGAAGGGTCCATGGTCCTCATTGCCCTTGTCCCCTCCGTGCCACCTGGCACAGTCTAGAGGCTACAGGAAAAACGTCACTTATTTGCGAATTTGTTCTGACATTCAAGCTTTCAAATAAATTTGTTGTGTCCCTACTACATGTAAGGTGCTCTGGTAGGCCTTAGGGTTCTAGAAATTACAGCAATTAAAAACATGGACAATATTGCTACCCTCACATTCGACTTGGTGGGAGACAAAGAGTGCATAAGGAAATGAACAATGAACTGAACAAGACGATTTCAGGAAGTGCTAAGTTTAGGAAGAAAACTGAACAAGGGGCACGAGAGATATTATAGAGGGGGTCATCAGACATGGTCTCTCTGAAGAGCTCACATGGAAGCTAAGGTCCCAGTGACTACCTGGAGGAAGAGCATTCCAGGTGAAAGCATGTAGGTACAAAGGCCCTGTGGTAGGAATTGTCACTCTGCACGGGGGAGCCGGAAGAAGGCCATGGGGATGGAGAGAGATGAGGAGGATGAAGACCGGTGCAAGACGGGGCAGATCCCATAGGGCCTGGGGGAGGGACAGAACAGGGGCATCATCGTTCGAGAAGATCCCTCTTTGCCCTGATGACTCTAGGAGAGACGTGCTCCGGGGCTGGGAGGGACGGACGATGGTGACGCTCAACTCTGCCCTCGGCCATGAATAAAGATGGCAGCCCAGGGCCCACTGCCACCTGTTCTCAGGGCTCGCCACTCAATGTCAGGGACATTTGCGGGCACCAGGTGAGGTTCCAGGTGAGGGCCTCCTTCTCTTTAACCACACGCTGCACACGAGGCCCGCATGCACTAAATATCCTGCACAACCCTGAGCGTTATTGATTCCTTGGGAAATAGACCACAATTATTTTTGAAAATAGATGGCATATTTGTCTATCCTCTGAAGCAGCTCATATTCCAATAGATAAAGTGTCAGGAGAAAAATCAAAGAAAATGGAGGTGTCCATATCTCACATAGATTTTTTTTTTGTATTGGCAATGTGCAAACAACTAGCAGAAAAGCTAAAAAAGAAAAAAATGACCAAGGACAAGGGAGACAGACCCCCAAAACATCCTCATATCAAGGGGGTAGGAAGATACGGAAACAGGAGACATGACCACGGCGGTCCAGCAGCCACTTTCCCTGTTTGGTTAAGAGCACCTCCATTCTTCTTTTGAGCGGACCCCATGGACAGCCACCAGTCCTCCATCCCGGGTAGTGGGCTTCCCTGCTGCCACCAGCCCAGCCCCAGGCATGGGCGCGGAACCCCAGCTGGGAGCTGCCCTGTTCCCTTTCACACTCCGAGTCGGAGCCAGGCTCTCCCGTGCTTTGCACCTGCAGGGCCCCCGGTCAGTGCGAGGGCGCGAGGGGGTCCCGCTTCATTACACACCCTCAGCAAAACGTCCTGGCCTCCTCCTCCCAGACCTGGGCCACAGCGGGGCCGTGTCTACGGGCCCCAGTGCCCTTTGGGAGGGAGGCTGGCTGTGGAGCCACGAACCGGGGCGGAAGGGTCCCAGCTGGACCCTTCCCAGCCGGACAGGCCCCTGGAGAGCGCGGCGGTGCTGGTGGCAGCACAGTGGTGACCTGGGCCCGGGAGCGTGGCCCCTGCTGGACACTGCGCCGCCGGGCGCGCACGCGCCTCTCACCTGTGTGTATCCGCAGGTGGACCTTTAGGTGATGGGATGTCCGGAAGGTCTTCCCACAGTACGGGCAGTCCTTCATGGCCGAGCCCAGGCTCCTGTCGCGAAGCAGCGTGGGCTGCTGGACGCCGGCAGCTCTCCCAGCCTCCTCGCCGATGTCTGCAGCGGACGAGAAACGTTCTCACATCACTTCAGCACGTCAGAAGCTGTTCGCACCAAAACTGCTAACACCACACAAAGTTAAACATGTCAATACTACACCTGTCTATTTCATTCTTTAAATCTGACAGAATGCTGACAATTCATGTATTTTCTTGTTATTCTCTTAAATTATTTCATCTTTCCCATCATCATTTTAAGCAGCATATGGTACCTTTATATTGAACTGAATTAAACAAGAAAAGAAACAGCTGTGTCAGCAGCTGGTTTGATTTCTTCTTTTGCTTAGCTCCTATTAAATATTTTTTTTTCCAAAAGTTTAAAAATGTTGGTGTTTGTTGAATCGGATTAATTTGTAATATGGACTAGCTGGAGAGCTCGCTCTAGGATCGAAATCACATTTGCATTATATCTAGCAACAAATGGGGAAAAAAAAAATGTGTCTCGGCCGAGTCCCGAAGACACGCAGACATACAGCTATTTTGGGACAGGAAAGACAATTATCCACAACTGATCATTTCTTCCTTGTAGAGCCTGGTATCCATCGCTGGCTGCTGTAATCTTATGAAAGGGAGAAGAAAAAGTATGGAAATGCGATTCCACAATTAGCCCGTGATAAACATATAGTGACATGTTCAAAGTCATGTGCAGAAACTCAGCTGCAAAACTCCCATAAACTTCGAGCAGAGCAGTTAAATCTTTGTGCAGTGACTTGAGAACTTCCTCTGTAAAGTATCAATACAAATTTTCCTTCCTGCTGTTATTTGTTATGTAACCCAAACCATTAGAAAATGGAATAAAATTTACATACGGCTGCCTTCTGCACAGAAATGATGGGACATAATAGTAAATAAAACCGTGAAAAGATCTAGTGGTTGGAGGATATGTTATTGCAACACCCGAGGCCCGACTTCACACTGCCAGAGCGGCGACGTCCGGGGAGCAGGGCAGGAGCCGGGAATCTCCGGCTCTCAGGGAGGGGGGGCACCAGAGCCCTCTCCTCTGGCCTCCCTGCAGAGCTGGAGGCTCACCCCCTGGCACGGAACGCAAGCTCCTGGGGCTGGCGGGGTCCTCGATGCGGCTCCCAGCCCACCCTCCAGGCCCCGTGGTAGATCCACTAGGAGAACAAGGGGACCTTCCGAGATAATAAGCAGACCTGTGAGTTCTGCAGAGAAGCAGAATAAACAAGATTTGTACCTTCCAAGCAATGGAAAATGCAAATTGCTTTTATTCCACAACATCCGTTCCTGGTGTTCTCCGCTAACAGCCAAAAGGGACAGACTTATAGGCCTTGCACAAGATGAAGGCAATCACATTTAATTCTTATTTGGATGTTTGCTCCAAGCAACCGTGGAAACCCTTGGCTTCAAGCACCCTCTCTGCGTTTGGGCTAATGCACAGTGATACCGTCACCCTGGAAAAGTTCTTTGAAGGCTCACTTCTGATCCCATGCTCTCCAACCCCTCCAACCAGCCTTGGGAGAGCCGTTCAAAGGGTCTATCTGCCCAGCATTTTTTGCCCTCATAATTTTGCACAGGTAGCAGGACCGGGTTCACTGGCATCTAGAACCCAACCCACCCAGCACCAGCTTTCTGGTCAACCACATGAATGTGTTAAGGTGGCTATTGAATGGGGGTGGGGACGGCAGGCACAAAACCATTTGTTTTGTGCAAACACCCCACTGCTGTCATGGTGGGGTGCCCCACGGCCCACAGGTTGAGCCCACCGGGGGCTGCTGCCCAGGAGAACAATGGCCAGATGCCAATTTCAAGTCAACCACATCCTAGGTTTAAATAGCTGGAATGCCATCTACCCACCCTCCCGCCCCCAGCCACCCCAACCCCAAACGTGTTGCATTTGTCCCCCTCTGTCCCCCTCGCATTCTTCAGCTTTCCTTTTGTGGGATCCTGAGGTCAGCTTAAAATGACAAAGAGCCTGATTGAAATTCTGCCAAGTGCTCCCTGCAACAGAGTTAAGATACCCTATTTAAGTGAGGAGGCCAACAGCTGTCAGTTTGAATTATAAGCAGAACTAAGTGCCCCGGATGTTGGCTTCAGGACAGAGGTAGTAGGCAGGCGTGGACTTTTGACGTTAAATTCCTACAAAGCCCATGTTTCACGATCTGTACGTGAGTCCCTTCCCCAGAACCTTCCTCCAACCAAGCCCATTTGTGAGCAGTGGAAAGGTGGAGCTGCCCAATGGGTAGGAGGGAGAGAGCGTGGAGGACATACTTCTACTGTAGCTTTTGGTGAGTCCTTGTCCAGGGCCCATGATAAATACATAGATAAGACGCACGTACCACTCTGGAAGGTTCTATGGAAGCTGAGGATGAGAAGGGCCTCGCTATATATCAGTCTAAGTGATGGCCTGTATCTGTTTTCCTTTTATCTTTCTATCTTGGACATGTGTGGCCCAATAAAAGAATAAATTTGTAAGATAAACAGCTTTCTTTGCAGATTTAAGAGTCTAATTTTCACTTTACACAGAAATGGTGTTGTTTTATTTTTTTGTTTTGTTTTGTTTTTTTGGAGGGCCAGAAGGCCTATGGCATTTACTCTTAGACTAATCCAACTAGAAAAAACAAACTCTGAGCTACGATGAAGGAGAATTGTGGGTGGTCCCAGGAAGTGTCCGAGCTAAACGCCAAGGACAGCCACGGCTGAGGAAGCTGGGCCACGCCACACCCTCGAAGGGCCTGCGTGTGAGTGGACACCCAAGCCCGGATGGGTAGCACAGAAAACAGTATGCCAAATTCAGTCAAGCCCCACCAGGAACCCAAGAGGACGCCGTCTCTACCCAGAATATAAAAACACCAATGACTGTCCTTCGGCAAGACTCCCCAGGACGGGAGTCCCCAGGCTTTTCCTGTGGCCCCACAGAGCTGGCCAGTGAAGCCATCACCGGGCCTGCTTACAGACGGCCGGCCTTCCCGTCCTCTCCAGGAAACAGGCGGTAGAAAGGAAGAAACATCATACAAGCCACATGCGTCATCTTCCCCCAGACAGTTTGTGGACTGGTTTTAGCTTTTTTAAAAATGTCCTTTCTCTAAAACCTGCAGCATTTCTTCTCCCTGATCAGACACTTGCTCTAAGTATGTTGGGATGTGTACATAGATGTGAGCCCCAGACCTGTCGTCTGCTCCTCCTTGCCACTCCTGAGAGAAAGGCCACTCCATCCTGCTGGCTCCTCGCCGCCGGGTTGTCCCTGGGAGCGGGGCATCTGGCTGCAGGCTGGAGGGTCAGCTTCCATCTGGGTGGGTTCTGAACCTCATGAGACAGGGAAATGGCAGAGAAAGAACCCTGAGGACTCCTGTTTCTTTTCTTGACCCCTTTAAATACGAGATCTATTCTTCAGAAATGGATGTCTTACGTGGGTACAGCAAAGGATACTCCAAAGGGACACAGGCTGTATGTGTAACCCTTCCAGAGTTCACTTGAAACAAGTGAATTGTCCAGTTGTATCAAGAACCCTGCAAGCTTTCTCCTGTTCCTACAAGCTAAGATTGGCTTGCCAAAGAAGAGAAGTGGGACCTAATCACTGCAAGCTATGTTTCAAGTATACGTTATTTGGGGGGCGAGGGGACGTATGACAAGACCTTCCTAATTTTGTCATCTCAGGTCAGACACCATGCCTCCCACATTTCCATTTGCTTGTCCTAATCCTCCAAGTGTACAGCCAGGTTGGCCGAGATCAAGGTGACATTCAGGTGAACTACCTCCCCCCAGCATTCACAGAGGACGGGTGGAGAAAGGAGGACCCAGGGGCATCAAGCATGGCACGGAGCCTGTTAGAATCCTCATCCTCAGCTGAGCCATAAACCGGCGGCCTGGAGAGACAAAGAATCAAATGCTTAGGAAGACAAACAACTTTCCAAAAGTTAAAGCCTAAACACACACAAAGTACTACCAGCCGCTGTCTGAATCCATGCTTGAAGCTGGCTATCCTGCTGGACATGAATATGATTTGAATTTGCGGGGGCCTCATTATACGCTTAACCTTATATATATATGTCTGCAATGTAAAAACTTAGTTAATGAAATAAATTCATATTTTAAGGGTAGATTGCCCCCCCAGGTTATCTTTAAACACCGAGCGTCCTTGGTACATATTTAAAATAAGCGTGTTTGCCGAGAAGGCTGACTTAGGAGTCAGGAGGTGGCATCTTTTCCTTCCGGGTTCCTAATGCCTGGTTGTCCTTAGGTAAATCCCTTCACCCACCGTCCGCCCTGGTTCCGTCTGGCCCAGAGGACCGAACCTCCCGTCCCTCCCCCTCCGGCGGCCTGTAATCCTGCAGCACCGTCTTCTAGGCTGTCTATACCTGCTACCCAGCCTAGCCTCCTCCTAAACCAAATGAGAAACCAGAGATGGGTCTTAGAGAGCCGGGAAGGAAAAGCAATGAAAGAGACAGTAAGTGCTTCTAAATAGTCCACGTGCCCCTACTTTCCCCAACCTTCTTTGCAGTAAGCTCAGATCAAGTGACAAGTCCCGGCCAATGGCTGGAGGCGACGCTGCCTCCTCCCTCTCTCCCCCTGCCACGGTGGCCTTGCAACACCAGGGCTGGGGTGGCAAGAATCACAAACCTAGAGGACCTTGGGGCGCCTAGTCTCCAGGGGGCCGGCAGCCGCCCCACGCCAGGCTTTACGTGCATGAGAAAAAGCCGCAGAGACCTGGAGAGCCGTCGTCGTCAGAGGCCACCGGGAACTGCCCAGGGAGAGTTCACCTCTCCTGGTTGGGTGCCCCGGGCTTAGTCCCAGTCCCACAGACAGTCCCACCGACTCACAGAATGAGGCCGGAACAAGAACCAGCAAGACCAAAAGGGAGAGAGTGAGGCAGAAAAATGAAAAACAAAGAGAAGGTTCCTCTCAAAGTGTGCATGTGTGCCCATTCTCACTCCACCCTTCCCATGCCCACAAGTGTATCTTGGGGAGATCTCCGTGAATAGAAATTCTAATGCTGCTGCTGCTGGTGCGAAGTCCACACGGTGACGGGAGGGTTATGCCAGCGACCACGCGCGGGTCGGGAAGCTGTCTGGATAGCTGAGCGCTTACTATTTTATGACACAAAATGCCATGGCATTTTAATTTCTAGGGAACTTCTTGTGTAACAGAAAATGCATTTTCCCAGGTGAGTTGTGCAGTTCATTCTGAGTGTCTGCCTTGTGCAAAGAGCATCTCAAACGCACGGCTTTCGCTTCATTAATGAAGAAGAAAACTATTTGGGGAGCCCGAGGGGCGAGCAGAACACCGAAAAATTGCATCCTTCTTAATTTCTTTGCCCGCAGATATCGGTGCTTTAAAATCTTTCCGGGAAACAACTAACACCTTGGAGAAGGTCCGAGGGAATGTATACTTCCTCTCAAAAGCTTAACACTTTCCCTTATTTTGAAAACTTTGAAATTAACAGACCCGAATAAAACCGTGATGACTGTGGTGAACACGCCTGGTTCGGTGAAGACTTCCTTTTAGTTTAAAAAATGATTTTAGGGGCGCCTGGGTAGCTCAGTCGTTAAGCGCCTGCCTTCGGCTCAGGGCGTGATCCTGGGGTCCTGGGATCGAGCCCCACATCAGGCTCCTCTGCTGGGAGCCTGCTTCTTCCTCTCCCACTCCCCCTGCTTGTGTTCCCTCTCTTGCTGGCTGTCCCTCTCTCTGTCAAATAAATAAATAAAATCTTTTAAAAAATGATTTTAAATTGGTGGTATGCAGAAAAATTGTAACATTCCTGTAAACAATTCGACTTAACTCTTGGGAGACGAAACTCACGTAGAGAGTCAGTATTAATCTGGTGTCTCTGGTTCATCAGAGTTCTCTGTTATGATGCCATATATAGTCATGTTAAACAGTTGGGCATTAGTATGGATTGGCCAAAGTATTTGTTTAAATAGAGAGCTATTTTAGAAAAGGATGTCCACTTGTAGAAGGCCAGTTCCCTGTGGGGTCTTAGGACCAGGGCCCGGGCTGGGCTCACTGGCAAGCCCAGCACGCGTGAGCTGAACTCTGTGCATAGAGGTGGAGAGGGGGAGCGGTGGAATGTTCTCTCCTGCTTCCTTTTCTCACCTTGGACCCAAGCTCAAAACTGTGCAGAGCTCCATTTGCTTTTGGCAAGATAGCATTTCTGGAATTGGGGAAATAGGTCATTAAAAGGGCTAAAATTTGGAGAGAGAAAAAAATATAAGATACTAGGATCTCAAATAGCTTCTCTAAAGCAACATTTTGATGAGTTAAGTGAAAATGAATCAGAAACACATGGATTAAATTTCCCTTAAAATACACAAGGGCTTCAAAATCAAGCACTGTGGGCCAAATGTGTTTCTGGTTTTACCAAGCCCAGAGCCTTTTCTTAATTGTCTGGCAGGGGAGTGTGCGGAACACCCCCACTGGTGATTGGGCCACCCATGGGGTCTCTTCCCTTTGGCACTGTGTGACGCTGCTGTTGACAACGTCCTCTGTGACCACGTTGCCAGCTCTCCCGAGGCCCTCAGGGCCGGCGGTGGGCAGGCCCTTTTCGTCCCCAACCTGGGGACTGTGACCGAGGATGCAGCAGGCAGGATGTGGGCCTCATAGAAGCGACCTAGGACAAGACATCCAGTGTGATGGGTCTCTTTGGGCTCTGTACACCAGCCCTGTGCTGGTGCGCTGGGACCCATCCCAGAGATGGTGAGGGTGAACCGGCCTGGGTGGGGAGAACCAGGCAGGAGACTAAGTCTGGAGAGGGACAGCCCAGGGAGCTGCCACCTCTGGGGAAAAGCCAGATTATGAGCAGAAGGGCAGGCCACTGGCTCTACCCCCAACTCCTTCTCATGGCCTGCAATCCCCTTCCTAAGTGCCCCCCACGACCGCTCTGACCTCATCAGACTCCCAACTATACTCCAGCCCCCCCATTTTCTTTTCTCCTCAATCCCTCCCAGCTGGTACCCAACACAGAATTTTGGCCCTGCTGTCCCTCCACCTGGGATTCTCTTTCCCCAGAATTCACAGGGACACTCGCATTTGGGCCTTGGTCCCAAGGCACCTCCTTGGAGAGGTGTCTCTGACCATGGCATGCAAAGGACTGCATGCTTCCCAGCCCCCCGCACACTCTTTCTCTGGTTTGTACCTATCACCCTGTGCAGACTCGAACTGACCCATGCATTGTCTGCTTACCACCTGTCCCCTCCCCAGAGCGTGAGTGCCACACCAACACGGGCCATTTACTGCTGTGTGGCCTTCTGTCTCCACACGGGGTAGGTATTCAGCTCATAGCAGGAGCTCAATACATACTTTAAAAAAAAATTATACGTTTTTCAATAAATAAAAGAATTGGAGGAGGCAGACACATTGAAATTCAGAGGCCAAGGTCAGCTCCTGACTACAAGAGGGAAGCTGCTTTGAATAGCCTGGGAGGAACCAGCCCAGGGCACCAGCAAAATACCAGAAATACCCCCAAGGGCTCAGCACCTTCAGGGGCTGGAGTGTGATGCCAACAGGTTGCGCAGGAGGTCAGGGGCATGCCAGAAGGCTTCCTGGAGGAGGTGACCTGGGGGGGGGATCTCTTAGCTCCTTCTCCATTCAGGTGGAATGAAACACGAACACACACTTAGAATCAGCAAGGCCACAAGTGGGCTTTCTAGAAGATGGGGACATGTTGCTGAGGTACCATCCACTATTTCACTCGCCCACTTTCTGGCTTTTAAAGGAAGATCTTGCTGGCATGAGAAGAACCAGCCATCCCTATGCATAAAGAGAACTTAATCAGTAGAAGAGTACAGGGAAACAGATATTTTTAAAAGTAATCCATGCCCCAATTACTATTGTAATTATTGCAAAATATTTGTTACACCTTCATTTTTCCATCATTTAAATGAAGTACTCCTTTCTCAAAAAAAAAAAACTATAGAAGCCTCTACTTTCAGTAAAGCATAAATTCCCAAAAGATTTCTACATAATTTATTTTCTTAAAAAAAAAACTATAGCTTTTAAGATCCTCTTAAGATAATTTACAGCCCCCTCGTTTATTTATGGGGGGGGGTTGGGGGTAGGGAGAAGACCGGAGGAGATGTCTTTGACTGCCGGGAGGGTTTCAGGGAATTCTTACCTAAACGACACCGAGCGCAGGCTGGACTGATCTTTTTTAAAATGTACTTGGTCAGTCGCCATAACTTGTGGGGCTGAGTTTTCTCTTGGGAATCGAGC
Organism: Ursus arctos; assembly: GCF_023065955.2. Taxonomy (NCBI): domain Eukaryota; kingdom Metazoa; phylum Chordata; class Mammalia; order Carnivora; family Ursidae; genus Ursus; species Ursus arctos. The sequence goes on along the minus strand of NW_026622863.1, from coordinate 37,033,515 downwards.
ACACGGAAAGGAGAAAGGCATGATTTGGAGATAACGTCTCCCCCGGAGACATGTTTTGCCATATTCTTTTTTAAACAAAGAAGACATCTTAAGCACCTTGCAATATCTTTCATTTAATCGTTGGCAGAAGGCAAGTCCCTGATGAACGCTGGCCTGTGTCTTTCTCTTTAACCAGCTGAGTGATCCAAGCTTTTAATATAGCCGTTCCAATTATTGTAAAAGTCATCTAGTACCTTATAACCACAAATATTGACAGTTTATTGCACAACACATTCCTGACATTTGAAGGTCACACCATACATAATACATACTCTTTTATAAAAGTGTCTGGAACAAAGAGATACATGATAAGCAATTGCCTCTCCTGGCTTGTATGTACGTACCGCGCGGGCTGACTGGAGGTTGCTTAGGATGCACATGTACCATTTTAAATAATCTATTAAGGCAGCATGGAGGCATTCATGATGGATAATTATGAAATGGCCCGTGGACACGCTGCCGTCGGATTGGCTGGCCAGGGCTTGGGGTCTGGGCGATTCTCCTCCTCCGAGGTCCGGGTCACAATGCCACTTCGCCGCAGAGAGCCCCTGCCTCCCTTCGCACTGGGCTTTTCCCCGCAACGCCACCAAGCATCACAGAGTCACAATACGGTCCGCACGCAACGGAAAGGAATTTTAAAAATCCGCCAGGCCTGCTTCAAAGGTACCCCTCCTGTCCTGAGCCTCCTGAAGTGGCCACGGCTCCGGTCCCACAGGCTCCACGCTGCCCAGCCCCAGGGCCGTGGCATCCAAGAGGGTACGTGGCTGCCAGGCCTGTGCGAAAACCAGAGTGTAGAGGGTTCTCCAAAAAACCGGGACAGGGCACGGCCATGCAGCTCTCTAGAGGAACATTCTGAATAGAAGGGTGCCTCACATTGTCCCCTTCTCCGCCTCCTCCCTGCTCGTCCTTCCAGGCCTAAGCCTGACAGAAGGGTTCCAGCCACATTAGGCAGAAACCATCCCCAGTCCAAAGCCTCAGGTCAAAACCAAGCTCCACCAATTCTCAGAAGTGCGATTCTGGGCAAATTGCATGATACCTCTCTGAGGTTTGGTTTCCTTATCTGCAAAACGGGGGTAGACATAACCATTCATAGCATGGTGCCTGGTGCAGAATATGTGCCAATTAATGGTAGCTTTTAATAGGAATCTTGCCAAAGGGCCCTGTCCTGTGCCAGGATGGCATGGTGGGGACAGCGGGGGCCTGTGGCTTTACGGCTCTCCCCTCCCCCCTAGCCCAAAGCTATGGAAGCAGACACATGCCCAAGGTCCCGAATGAAGGGCAATGTTCCTTTCCAGAAAAGTCCAGGGTGGAGCAGTTTCTCCAAAGCTCTGAAGACCCAGGCAATGCTCCCAAGTTAACAGTGAAAAGCAATTGAGGCTGCAGTTGAGCTTCGCATAGAGGACGATCTTTAATCACAGATGAAGCAGCAGGTCATTAGAACCTACACCAGACTCCCTTCCAAACGATACTAATGGCTGCTGTTTGAAAAAAAACAAAAAACTATATATATATGTGTGTGTGTGTGTATGTAGAAACGCAAATACATATATATATATTTTTAGAACTGTATTAAAATAAATAATCAGCAAATTCTCAAGATAATCAAAAGGGCTTCGAAGAGTAATTTTATTTTGATTTCCGGAATGAACGCCCTGAAATTTAAGACACGGGACCAAAATGATTTCTATAAAGATGACGTGTTTATTAGCATTAAATCCCAGGGAAGAAGGCTTCCTTATAAAGAACACGTTTTTGCATCTGAAAAGCATGCATATTAGAATGTGTGTGTTTCTTTAAGAAGCTATTCTGTTTTAGAGGGTAGCGGGTAAGATAGGGTGTCACGTGATCAGGAGGTTGCTATGGTAAATATGCATTTTTTATTGAAGAGTAAACAGTGGCAGAAAACAAGTGTCAATTGCCAGCTCTGAAGTTACTGCCATTTTTGAGCCGTACTGACTTCTCTAGCCCTTTTAATTTGAGAACCTTTATCAGAAAAACACTATCATTGAATCAAAATTAAAAATTTTTTGAATAAATGCTAAACCTTTCAAAACCCTATAGTAATAATTACATTGGATGGCATATAACAATTAGCCAAAAAAAAAAAAATCATCATCTCTCCAGTTCTGCTCATCACAGTGCATAGATCTTTCTGGAGATCTGTTGTCCAGCTGGTGCATCTCCAAAGGGCAAAACCTTTGGCCTTGGCTCAGGCCACAGAGCAGAGGAGCCAAAGATGCAGCCGAGACTGCCCCGCTGTCCATTGTCTTGGTGCCCGCAGGCAAAACAAAGCCAGAGCGATGCCCTGGGGAATGGCCTTCCCTGTCCCGCATCCCTGTCCCGGTGGCGAGTCCCCTGGAAGGGCTGTTGCAAATATGGCTAGGGCACTTCCAGCAAAGTTTTCACTGTTTCCCTCTTTGTTGGAATTGGGAAGAGCCTGACAGTTCTTGACATCTGCATGGGTGACCTTACCCAATTACATACCGGGCCGTGTTACAAACCTCGGATAGCAACCAGTCACACCCTGAGCGGGCCTTCATTGCTTTTCTGGCTGGGGAAGAGTCTGGATTTTGTGCTTCTCTGATACCAGCTTTCCTTCCAGCCCCTGGCTTGCAGAAAGCAAGGCTGCGGTCCCCCCCTCCACATCTGGCACATAGTAGGTGACACACGACGCTTCACCCGACACATGCGTGCAGGAATGAATGATACGTGAATAAACGAACTGACCCTAGCTCCAGGCAGAACTAGCTTCCTGGGCAGCAGCCTCTAACAGGAAGGTCAAGTCTGCTCCTTCTTCCTTTGATCACAGATAAAAGTATCAAGTGTTGGCAAATTTCTCAAAGGGAACTTTCCAGACTCTGCGAATCCTACAGACGAGTCCAAAGGAATCTTGACCAGGGACAAGGAACAGACTAAGCAAGTTGAGGGTGTCCTTCAAGGAGCTCCCAGGAAGGAGGGGCAGCAACAAGCAGCCTTGCTTGGGGAGGAGGGGGACAGCAGGCCAGAGCAGGGTGTCTGCAAGGCACTCAGGCCTATGTAGACACTGCCCGGCCTGAAGGGACCAGCTCCCGGGCAGTGCAGCACCTCCCAACACTGACATCTGTTTGACTCCAAGATCTGAGTTCAGTTCTCAATTCTGTGTTTCCCGAGCAAACGGCTAAACCTTTATGAGTTTTAGTTCCCTTGTTTGTAAAACTAAATAATCATTGGATAATGGTACTTCTCACAAAGGAATCGAAGCGTGTCGCAAAATAGGGGGTTTGCAAGGCCTTAATGCACCTTAAATCCCAGAGGCACTCCGGCAGGGTACGACAGTCACTGGCTTCGACATAGCCGGCTCGGGCTTCTAGTCTGGCCCTGCTACTCCGGGCTTTGCGTTTGTAAATGTTTCCTAGCCTTGCCCAGCCTCCAAACCCTGTTTGTAAAGTGGGAATAATGACACCTACTTTGCAATCTATTTGGAAAACCAAATGAGATAATATGAGGGAAAGTCATGGGGTAGGTTCTCAACCAACAGTCCCCTCCCCCACCCAGGTCCCAAATACTCACAACACAGAAAACCAGAAGAAACCAGCAGGTAATGATTCATCTAATGGGATCACCATGGGAGCCCTTCAAATGGCCAGCCCTTCCGCCGGGAATTCCCAGGAGGATTCACACTGCCAAACTGGGAAGACCATTTCCCACGTGCCAAGTGCCACCAGGCCCTGGGTGGTGAACGAGGCCCTATCACGCCTACATTTTCTAGTCCCTATGTTATAGTTTATGTGGCGCCTGTCCTCAAGCCGCTGCCTAGACATGACAGACTTATTCCCAATGTGCCTTTGAGGGGAGCAGTGGGGGCAGGAGAAAGGTGGAGGCCTGGGATGACAGGGAGAGAGAGGAGCACACCGTGGTTTGGGCGGCTCAGGGTTCCCCATCCTGTGCTCTGTCCATCCACGAGATGGCCAGCATTAAGGGCAATGGGCAGCAGCAAGGAGACTGCGGCCGCAGACCTCTGACCAGCCCGTGCACTGTCCTTTGGGCACAGGGCAGTGACCCGGGACTGGGGGTATGTTGAGGGAGCTGGAAACGTCCCTCGACAATGCTTAGGGGGCCTTGGAGATGCCAGCCCTACCCTGGCCTGCTCCGGATCTGTCCAGGGTAGCCCCAGCACATCATGAGAATCCCCAGCCAGCTCTCCTGGCTCTGGAGAAAGCAAGAACCTTTTTCCTGACGGACCTCGGAAGCTCACCACACGCTGGTCCCACTTTCTGAAACACAAACCCCAAACCCCAGGCCCACCACCACCTCCTTCTTGTCTGGTTAATCCCACTCATCCTTGAGGGTTCAGCTCCAAGGTCATTCCCTTTGGTAGACGTTCTCTGACTTCCCGATCAGCCCAGAACATGAGGCTCACGATACCAACCAGGGTCCATGTGCGTGACGCCTGCCTAATTTCCGACTCTCCCACTAGACTGTCTACTCTTTAAAGCCTGGGATGGAGTCTGTTTTTCTCACCTTTGTGTCTCTAAAGCTTCCCAGCACGGAATAGGTGCTCAGGAAATACTGAGCAATGTGTAAATAAAGGAAGCCATCTTTTTCTTTTAAGTTCTATGCTGGCCTCCTCGGACCTGCCCCATGTCACACTCGTACAGGTCAGGTGGCCTGCTCTGTGAGGGACGGGCTGCAGCGGGCTCTCCCCCGGGGGGAGGGGAGACGCTGAAAGTCTGGCCTCTGTAGAGCCTCAGTCCCCACTCCCTTGTCCCCTGTCAGCACGGCCAATTGTCCTGCACGCTGGGCTGTTCCTCTAGCCTCTCCTTGAGACGCTGCAAGGTTCCTAGCGCCAGAGCCTGACTCCCTCCGAAGAGAATAGAGCTTGCTCACCGGACCCTCACCCGCCCCACTTGCTGTTCAAGACTGTTCACAAGTTCCCTTGCCCCAAGGCCTGCTTTGTCCACACCTTGCCCCGGCCAAGGCCCAACACCTGTCCACACAGACATCAGACACTGGGTACAGTTTTGCAGAAAGACTGGCAGCTCCAGGAGCCCTAGATGCTGGAGGCAGGCAGCACAGCGGGGTGTGATCCAGGAGAACAGAGCCTTGGGGTGCACGCAAGAAGCTGGGCAGGTGCTGGCCCCGGACGGCTGCTGCTGCTGCTGCTGCTGGGAGAGCAGAGGCCAAGCCCCGGGGCAGCGCACCAGGCCGTCCGTTCTGCCTCTGCACTTTTGCTGAGTGTCGGGGCCCGAGGAAAAAGTCTGCCCAGACATATGTTCTTGGGGGGCTCTGCACGCACTACCTGACCAGGGAAGAAGGCTCTGCTTTCCCATCTGTGGCATGCTCCCTGGATGTTCCTTTCCCTCAGCCTGGAACCCGGACCCTCCAGGTGCTCAGAGCCTCCCACCCCCTCACCTGTCCCCCTCCCAGCTCACCCCTCGGCGGGCACTACTCAGTATTACTGCTATGCTCACCTCCCCCAGCAAATCTTTGGTCCCTCTGGTTTCTCTTAGAATCTCCGGCCTCTAGCCAGGTGCCTGGCACATAGTAGGCACGTAATACTTTTTGGACAAATAACAACAATTTGACAAGGGCCATGCCACTTTGCTAGATCGGATTCTGGTGACTTTTTCTTCAGTGTGGAAAATCACTTTCCGTGTTCCCTTTGGAGGTTCTTTCACAGCAATATTCCAAGCACTGCTGCATTCACAACACATATTGTCCTGTAATGCTAATTTCTATCCCATAACCGAGAGAGACAACTAAGTGTTGCAAGGTTATTCAAAACTCCTGCCCCTTATCCTCTGACTTCTCCTTAGGGGAAAATTGCACAGGAATACATTTCCTCATCTGTATGTTAAAGCACGGTTATAATCCACCTATCATGACTGCAATTTTGGGAATCAAAACGTAGACCCAAACAGCAATGTGATCTACATTTTAGCCACATATATTATAATAAATTAAGTCAAAGAAAGAGTTCTGCATTAACTCTCGCTCTATTCCCTTAAAACCCTCTAAGAACAGCGAAGCCGCCCTCTGTAAGAACTGCCACTGCCCCGCAGTCCGGAAGGGGAGGTTACGGCGCCAGCTGCCAGGTGACGGTGGCACTCAGTCCTGTGTGCTCGGAGCAGCGACTGAATCAGGCTGTGCACCACGGGTTCAAAGCCACAGTGAGGCTGCCAGCCATCCTTGGCCAAGGGCACGCAGAAGCCTCTGGAAAGCGGCAGGCAGTGTGGGCGGCATGCTGATGGAAGCGTCTGACAATTGTGGACACCAGAGCCGGGGACTTGGACCGGGAGACAGACGGCACGCGGTGCCCACCGTCTTCATGCCCTAGCCCACGTCCTTATCGGTGCCTGGGCCTCCGTGTCTGCCTCTGCGAAATGTGGGGACAGCACTCTCGTGCAGGTGACAAACGTTCATCGCACAGAGGGTCCACTTGCTACATTTGGTTTCAGCGTTTACAAATGGGAGGCATCTCACCTGCAGGCTGGTGGGAGCTTCTCCTGGGAAACTGGGTCCGCCGCAGTCCCCAGGAGCCGTGGCCGCTGGGCTGGGCTGGGCGGAGGGATGGGGGGGGAATCCCCCCCCAGGGCCCTCCCTCTTCCCAGCTACCTGGCTGCCCCCACCCTGCAGTTGGCAGACACCCTTTCCACCCCTAAAGACGGCCTCAGTAACCTCGGTTGAGCAAATAAGGCAGAAGCCTCCAGACTCATTCCCATAATTATGATGGGTCTATTATTTCAAAGCCAGTGATGATTGTGGAGTCAGGTGCTCAGAGGAAGAGGGAGAGAAACATACTTTAAAGTGATAGCAAATATCCTTTGATTCTTTGCTATGATACCAAATTGCATCCAGAAATGCCGAAACATGCACTCACAACCTTGATCAAATTTCAAAGAGTTCTCAGCGGGAAGGGCAGTGATGAGAGAGGGAGAAGGAGCAAACGGGGAGCCACGGAGTTTCAAGCCCCCTGTCCCGGGACAGGGTGGCTGGCCAGAGCGAAGGGGACACTGGCCCCTGCTGTGCCTGCCACACGGGCCTGGAGGCTTCGTGCTCACCACGCCTGATGTTCAGCTCTTCCACAGGCAGGAACGGCCAACCTTCTCCTTCCTGCCTTGTCCAGTGCTCCTACCCAGCCTCACTCCCTGGCCTCCAGGCACACCCCCATCCTCAGAACCTTTTCTGGATATTTCTACACAAGGACATGCTGCTCCGGCCTGCTCTCCAATTTTTCTCGTGTGTTTAGATTCCAGCCTGCTTACCAAGAGCACCCCGTGGGTTTGTCTGTCTCGTCATCACCTACAAAGCCGAGTGAAGGGCTGGCCCACGGAGTCACTCAATAAACACATGTTGGTTGACCTTTCCATTGTGAAAGACACCACTATTATCTCCTCCAGGGCGTTCTTTGTAGGGCTTCTTCAAGGAGAAAAGCAGATCTGACCAAGGGACGAAAACACGGTAGAATTTCTGGCCTCATTTCTTGCTCATTTGGGGCCCCCCGTATTTTCTTGGAGGTGCATTAATTCATCCAGACAGCAGACATTCCCAGGGTGCCCACTCCAGGCTGGGCACGGTGTTCTGGAGATGGGGATGGGGGATGGGAAACAGGCGGGGCAGCCCGCACGGCACAGGGGGCATCTGGGACTCGGGGGGCCGACCTTTACATCGTGCAGTGAGATGTGAAGTTCTTTCTCTGGTCCTCACGTGTCCGGGAGAAGTAGGTCACAGCAAACATGGCAATGGAACCTGCTTTTCCTTTCTGCCCTTGCCCCCTGGGCACCAATCTCTGCCCTGTGTTGGTTCCTCAACCGGGTCCCTTTCTGAATGTTCTCTTTTACTTCTGCAGCTTCCTTCCAGGAGCAGGAGGCCAGGCAGCACCAGGGCACCTCACCATAAACCTGTGGCTGTGGGGCTGAGCCCCAGGAAGCCCCCCTGCTTTAGCAATGCAGCCCTCAGAGCTGTGCCCCCTGCTCTTGCACCCCCATCACAGGGCACCTGCTGGCATCCTACTCCGTGCCAACAGCAAGACACACTGCCCGTGAGGATGAGAGGAGGCTAGGTTTTACTCTGAAGAAGCATGCCTGTGGGCGGGCCAAACAAATACTCAGAAAATCATGACGATGGTGGTGCGATAGTCATATAATGAAATAGAAACCAACAAGTGTTCACTGAACGCTGAAGACTTTGATTACCATCCCCATTGTACAGATGAGACTACTGAGGCCACAGAGGTGGCATGGCTCGTCCAGGCTCACACAGCCACTGAGGGCCAAGCAGACCGGGAGTCGAGGGCTCCGCTGCTGAGACAGAGCCATGAG